>NC_051188.1:95031684-95678942 GCF_015220075.1 Falco rusticolus | reverse complement strand
GGTTGAATGTGATGTTTGGATGACAGAATACCACTCTTGTCTACAACAAGCTTTTAACTGGCAGTCCTTGTTAGAAAAAGCCAGCTTTGGGCTTCATCCTGAACACAAGGCAACACTGAATGTTGGAACATCAAAAAGGCAAACTATTTCAACGTTTACCAGATTCAGATTACAAAACTCAAGAAACTGTAAAAAATAAATTCCCATTTAGAACTGTTTTCCTTATTTATTCTACTCATCGCATTTAAAAGTGTCAAACCTCTGCAGGTGTCTCAGGAATATTATAAGGAGAATGGGTGGTGCTGTTCCTGCAGCTCCTTTGCTATAAAATGTTTCAGCTAAATTTTGCCTGAAGAATTCCTTCTCTCTCTTTCCTCCCTTTCTTCTGCCAGCTCCCCAAAATTTCAGTGTCTGACATGCAGAACAGTAGGCAGTCCAGGAGCTGTGGGCTGTAACCAGCCATCCTCAGCTAAGCCATTCCTGCTCTACCATCAGCATTTGTAACTAGATTCAGCATCTGCTGAAAGTTTTTCTCTGTACTCTGTCTATAAAAGGCCACTACATGACTAGCTGAAACCAGTCACCAAAGTTGTACAAGGCTACAATTTGGTAAAATTAATTGCACTCCTGCTGTCATAGTCATAGAATAGTTTGGGTTGGAAAGGACCTTTAAAGGCCATCTAGTCCAACCCCTCTGCAATGAGCAGGGACATCTTCAACTAGATCAGGTTGCTCACAGCCCCATCCAACCTGACCTTGAATGTCTCCAGGTGCATCTACCATCTCTCTAGGCAACCTGTTCCAGTGTTTCAACACCCTCATTGTTAAAAATTTCTTCCTTGTATCTAGCCTGAACTACCCTCTTATTTGAAAACCATTACCCCTTGTCCTATCAAATCTGGACCTGGTTTAGGTAACACATAGGGTTACCCAAATCCAGTACACAGGTGTACACCCTGCTACTTAGATTTATCTATTTATGAAATTTATGCAACTGAACTTTAGCAAAAACAACTAGGTTTCTTACAGGATAGAAACTAAACCATGCTGCTTCCACTGTTTTCCCTTGCAACATCACACTAAAAACATAACTTTAAAGTTGTCTTGCACACTGCCTTTGCAGTGTCTTTTCCCAGCACTGCTCTACCCCCTACCAGTGTCTTTTTCCAGAATAGAGTGGCCAGAAGGAGGGTGAAGCTCTTGTTCCTGGTCATTAGCTGTTGTGAATAATGGTGTTCCCCTGAAGCTGTGAATCTGGTGTATGTTATTCATTCACAGAGCTACAATGGATATTTGCTTCTTAGAAAAATTATTGAACTAATGAAGTACGATTGTTCCTTTGCAGCTATTGTGGTCAGTCACATACCCAGCTGTCATGAATGTGCACTCTATTCTCATGCCACAATTCTCAAAGAAACAAAACATTGTGACATTCTCCTCTTAATATGTGTGTTTAATTACTGGAGTTATAGATGTGAACTGAAGAAAAATTCTGTGTATTCACCCACATTAGATGAGTTTTTTCCCCCCATGAATTCCTGACAACACTGATTTAATTGCAAATTTTCCTTTGAATATTCAGAAATAGAAAAAGCAAAATTTTCAACCTGTTCAATTCTAATATTTTTTTGCTCACCCAAAAAGAATAAATAAATTTTCAGAAAGCAAATAAATAAACTTCGTTATAATATATATGCCTGTAATTCAGATCAGTGTCCACAATCAAGACAGAAAAGGGGTGTAGAAAGGCAGACACCTTCTGCAATCTAACACCAAACTCATCATGAAAAAGGCAATGAACCATGCATTTCATTTTCAAAAATACTCAATCAGAATATTAAACTGTATTACAATTATATGATACTGTTAAAAATCCACATCTGCCTTACATCCATAAGGTCTTTAAGGAATTTAGTAAGTCAATAGAATTTCTACATTAAACGTACAAATACTTATATGTAATCAACAAAATCAGCACATGCACGTGTGTTTATGTGTTTGTGCATTTTAAACAGAACTGTTTTTATCTGTGAATAAATTCATTATGAATCATAGTCCTCAAAAAAACATCTTTGTAAAAGCAATAATCGTAGTTCTGACTCCACTGCAGTCATTCCAAACCCTCCATTTACTCTCTTCCAAGGGTACTAAATATAAATAAGTATATTCTTTGATACACATAGGAATAAACCCAGTGTAAGTACAGGTACTGAAATAAGACCCTACGACCAGAGCTTCCATTTCTATCACAGAACAGTTACCACTTCTGAAAAGAGCAGATCATCGCATGCATCAAATAAGCTTTATAAATTACATTGCATTGTTGTGGGGAACTACCACCAGGTTAACTCTCTTCTGATGATGTTTTACATAGTTCTAAAGAGTTATGCTACAGGAAGCATCAGCCATTATTTAAATTATGATAACACTGAATATTTGTTCCAACAGAAGCAAATGCCTGACCTATGGTTTGGGGTTTGTTTGGGTTATATGAGTGGAGGAGAGGAGCAGGATTTTATTAACCTTACAGCAGAGGTTGAGATTATAAGGGAAAAGGACTGCTTAAGTGATGCAGACCAAGCAAAACATCCCATTGAGAATTCAGCACATTACACACCACCGCATTACATACATAGCATGCATTCTTTGTAATAAAGATCTATATTCCTCATAAGCAGTTAAAACCTTTCCTGAGCAGCTTACAAATCCCTAAAAATGTTGCACGAAGTGAAGCCGCTTAGAACTTTCTGTGAAGGATTGCACATCGAAGGCTTTGCAACGAAGTTTGGGGCCAACACCTGTTCCAATGAAAAAGCCGAAGTCGCTCAAAGGTTTTGGAAAGTCAATTTCATAGAGGTTCTTTGACTCGTGCCCTTGAATTTTTATTTTCCACAATTTGACACCAAAGAATACTTCTGACGCAATAATCCAAACATCTGAAAAAACCTTCCAGAATCTGCACAGGACGCTATTGAGCTACAGGTTTCCTACCAAAAGACTTGATTTATATTCCTATGCCACAGAATGAGGCATTTTTCTGTCTTTCCATTAATTTACATAATAACTCTTCATAACAAATGGAAAACATGTATTTACACTGTATTACTAGTGAAACTTTATGTCCTGAAACTCTTACATTAGTTGCTAAATAGCTTAAGAACTGAAACAAAATCTATTTTCAATCTGTTATCACCTCACCCCTTCCTTTTGCCCGGGATGTATAGTACAGAACTCCATATGTGATTAGTTCGGACCTCTGAGAGCAAAGGGTTGTTTTCTACCAGTGCATCTACTCTCTGTAATCAGTCTAAACTCCCCCCCAAATTTTTCTCCCTGACCTCAGTGTCATGTCATTTTTGAAAGAGTAATTACAAAAGCAGTCAATTAATTGATTTCATTCATAATTTGTAAAAAGATTGATAGGTATTTTCTTCTTTTCAAGAATTTTTGCTTTCAGTGACCAGGGTTGACAGATACATACACTTGGTAGGGCTTTGTACTTTAGAAAAATATTAACAATATGAAAATGTGTTTGGGCCATCCTACTTAAAGATAGCAATTACATCATTTAAAGCACAAGCAGACCCATAGCTTAATCATTCTTCTTGCTCCCAAAAAACAGGGGATATAAAACCCCAGTAAATCACTGGTGGAAAGAGAAGCACTGGGAGGCCCTGAAGCAGCGCTCAGCCAGGCCTGTGAAAGCCTCATCACGGACCTCCCAATGTTTCCTCCACAGCTCCTGGGGCACTTCCCAAAAGGAAGGCATTCCCATTGGCCTTCACGTTTTACAGCCACGGACATAAGGATGCAGCGAGCTGACCTCTCTCGGCCCAGGTGCCTCGGAGCCCCAGGTGGGCACGTTCTGCACCAAGCGCGAGCGGTCAGAGCAGCACTTCCAGCACGGGCTAACCTTCGTGCCCGCACAGGGTGGGCGAGCAGCATGTACACACACACAGCAGCTCACCTGCAGCCTGGAGGGGTGGCGCAGGCAGCCGATATTTCTTGTGACTCATCATTTGAATGAAACAAAGTTAAGAAATATGACCGGTACTGAAAAGCTAGCAGGTAAATGTTAGGGCTTTGAAACGTATGTTCTTGCAGAGATTTATGAGCTGTAACACCCGAGAGTAAGTATCAGACAGGACAGAGAACCGAGAAACGATTTCCAGCTCTTGTTGATGCCCATTTATTTGAGTCCAGAGCAAACTCAGATGCTGCTTACTCTTACATTTGGGTTTCCTAGTCTCAAATTTCAATATTAGAACTGAAAGTAATATTAATTCAGGGAAGCATTCCAAGGATTACCCGAGAATATACTCTAAGAGGAACTAATAATTGGAACAGAGTGTAAAAGATTTGAGTACTAACGTGCGAAACACAAACAGCAAGATACTGAAAGCAGCAGCATTTAACCAGTTTCAGTGAGAGAAAGCACTAGTCTTTAACGAACAAATAGCCAGGAGAAAAGGCATGAACATCCATGAGTCATACAAATTACATTTAAGAGTCTCTCTGCCGCTAGCTGTCACGAAGATTAGAGAGTAATAGAGCACATTTATTGCTATACTCTCGTGGAGTCTAATCACTGATCTTAGCTGATAGTTTGAAGTGGTTTGGATGGTTGATTTTGTCCTATTACCAGACACAAAGTCATCAGCCACTACAGAGAATACAAACACTCCATGGCAGATATGATATTCACAATCAATTACCAGGCAGCAAGAGGACCTAGCTCAGCTGCTCATAATTTCAGCTGTTCACCAGCAGATGGGACTTAGGGCATATTAGGATTTCAGCTAATCATCCTCCTTACATATCATGCATTGAGAAGTTCATTAGAAACCCCAATGAAATAACTAAAAAGGTTCAACAAAGCTCACAATGAGAAATTTTGACAGAATCTGATTTCATACAGAACAGGAACTGATAGGCAGACCAAACATGGGACTAACCAAAAGTCAGCTCATGTTCAGACAGTGAAGGGCTGTTAAATCAGTTTGCCATTCCCTTTGATACCTGTGAAATAAACTGAAGTTCAGGACTTAAAAAAAAAAAAAAAAAATTAAGGTGCTTTATTCTAAGTTATTCTAAAATGTGTTCAGAAGCCTACTTGGGAGCACCCAGGAAAGAGGCCAGAGAACCAGTACAGTGAAATTAATTTTCCTTTCAAGCTGCCTAGTCTGATGAGCAGCAGCACAGGCCACTTAACACCTTGCAGCTACCATGCCTGAGACCCAGCTGAGGATGAACACCTCAGCTCATTGCCTTTTCATTTCCATGACACCCTTGGCCTTCCTGAGAGCTTGCCAGAGGCAATGACAATGGTAGAAAGTGTTCACAACTACATATTGCACATGAGCCACCAAACCGGAATCGGTTATTAGTGTTGTCAATCTACTTTGATAGGAACTGGAAAACCTACGATGAAAGGCTTTATTTCTTGACTTCACACAAGGCATCCAGTTGTCAGGGTTATTTTTTTCTCTCATTATCTTACAGTTCAACACTGAATACAATCAAGCTCCCAGACTCCATCAGCCCATGGGCATATGATCCCATACCCCCACTATGCATAAGTGACAGCTTAGTTTCAGGTTACTGCCAATTAAAACACAAATAGAAGACACCTAGGAAGGAGACCACGCTGTGCTAAGGTAGGACACATTTTATTCTATTGAAAATGACTGTAGATATACTTAAATTGAGACAAGGAAAGCTGTGAGGTTTAGAATTAAAGAGAAGGAATCAATCATCTGGCTGCTCAAGGGAAGGAAGGATTTAAGAAAATTGAAGTGGCACAGCTAAAGACATCATCTTTCACTGCAGCCAGCACAGGATTATAGGCAAAGAAGAAAAGAAAACCAATAGGAGAAAGGGACCGGAGCAGGGAATAAGAAAGTATTATAACCCTGGGGGGAAAAAAGAAAAAAAAAAAGTAATTATGTATTACTAGCCACCATAAACCAACAGAAAGGATAAAATACTCAAATGTTCTCATTTACCAAAATCTGTACTTCTGTTGCAAATTATTTCTAAATTAATTTGAGTCTAGGCATTGAAAACCTCTCTTGTACGAAACTCTTGATTTAGTACCACAAGGTTTTTATTTCGCTTCATTTGACCTTAAGCCCTAAAGCCAATTTGTATTTTGTAGTAAGAATAGATGCTTTACTTTTCTGCCTGGACTACATACTTCTATGCACAGGTTCGTTTCCCATGCAGGTGAAATGAGAGATGCTTTTCCACTAATTTTCTTCTGCATTTTTCTAACATTACCTAAAAGCCATATAGTTAGGTCTTAAACTATATTGATACTCCTTTTTATTTTGACCAGAGACTTTTTTTTTAAAATAAAGGCAGATATTAGCTATGCTAGTAGCTATATTATTGAATCTTGCACATAATTTAGATGGATTTCAAGTTCTGTTTCTACAAACTTTAGGAAAACTAAAAAGGCTTCAAGAATGCAAAACGTGCTGTATGTCTGAACATAATAGAAAAGGAGTTGACTGCTTAAAATCCATACACAGCCAATTAACTTGTATGACACACAAATGATTACAGATGTTTCAAAAATTTAACCTTTTCACCAGTTCATGTTTAGAATTTGCACTGACAAAATTCCCACTTCAAGCACCCCCACTTTGAAAAGCCTCCCCAAACGGTAAGCACAAATATGGCATGTACATGTTTACATTATTTAATTAAGCAACGCAGTGTGTCTGAATTTGTGAGAATAATCAAATCATCAGCGTCTCAGGAGTATTGTGTGACACGCTGGGAATGCTTCCCACCACAGGCTTCATCCAGGAGCGCTAGGTTTTCATTCCCCAGGACAGTACTGCAACAATGATCATACTAATACTTAACAGCTGCAAATTACATGTCCATATCTTTCATGTATCTATCTTGTTGTTTTGTGGTTTTGGTAGGGTTTTTTCTTCCTCCCAACAGCCACCATGGAATTACAGACCATAGATGGATTTAGGCAGGAAGGTCATCTGAGCCAACCCCTTGCTCAAAGTGGGAATAATCAAACCCTTTCAAAGACTCCCATGTCAGAGGGCAGATATTTCAGAAAGTGGCTCTCACCGGGGGACACAGAAGGGTCCCCACTTCTCTGCAAACAGTATCTCAGCGACTGGCATGTTTTCCTCCACCCCTTGAAAAAAACTGCAGGGTGGGATAAAGTGCTGCTAATGGGAAGTCTCACATCTATCGTGGGGTGTGGGGCAAGGTGGATGGAGGAGAAGCAGCAGAATACCATTCTGTTTCATCCCCATCCAGTGAGAAGCGAGGAGGAAGACAGCAACCACATGAAGGGGCAGGAGGGAACGCGGACACCAAAAGCCTGTGTCAGGAAACAGATTCCAGCTCCCCAAATCCCACATCATCCAGAGTGCGAATATCCTTCCATGTAGCACTGCTCATGCCTCCTGTCTGCCACATCTCAGAGCTGCCCTTTGTATGATGCCAGTGGGTGTACAGCACATATACTCCCATACTTCCCCAAAGGGTATAGATTCTTCAGGAGGGTAACTCTATACAGTCAAAGTATGTTTCCACTGAGAAACGAGCTGTTGAAGGTAAAACAACTGTTGGGTAATACTAACCACAGAGACGCACTGGCCACACAGGCCTCTCCTCCCACCTACTGTTTTGTCCTCTTGAGTGGCTTTCCTCTCTTTTGTACTGCACAGAGAATAGCAATATTTGGCCTAATAACCCATAACTATTGTTCCCAGTCCTTACAAAGACAGAAAATATATTTCCCACATTTGTCATGCTGGTCCTGATGCTGGCCCATCTTTATTTTCACTTACAAAACTAAATCATTGTCTGGTGTAATAGAAATGAGGCTTATAGTACTACTTGTAATGAACACTTTGAGTAGGAAAAAAACTCCCACTTTGACAATAAATTATCTGCAAGAGTAATTTTCTCGCCTCACACCGCCACACTGCCATTTAAGAGGAATCATCAAAAGAGAATATTTTTGTAAGATCAGTTCCTCCTGCTTTGAAAAACAAAAGCCTCAGCTTCCCGGTGACATTTGACTTTTTATGAATGTTTCAGTTTTCTGCAGATCACATGAGTAGCAATCAGTTATTTTATACAAAAGTTGTACTGAGCTGGCACTGCCTTTTGCATGTTACATGTAACCATCAATAAAAGATTCTTAAAAGTTTCCTGTTTTTTTCTTCTAAAAATCACTTTTTTGTGCAGCGTGCATTTGATCCAGGCATTTGATCGTGATACCCTCCCAAATGCTGAATTCCTAACATGCAGTCAGCTTTGTCTCTCTCTCATTGTCCAGGCAATCTGAACTATAAATGGTTTTCATTATCAGTTGTCAAGTCTTCATATAGAAGAAAAGTCATAATAAAAAAAAAAAAAAAAAAAAAGGACACTAGAAAGTAACCCTGTGAATGAGAAAGACCATGATTTATTTTTGATAACAGAATGATTTTGACTCTAATAATGCAGCTGCCATCAACCCCTATGTTTGCCTCATGGGTGTTATTTGGGTTCTCAATTAAGCTAGTTTAATAAAGAAAGGCAGAGAAATATCCTTGCAATAATAAAAAGGAAATGACAGTCCAAGCCAACAGTAAGACTAGTCACCCTTTTAAAATAAGAATATTTTCAGACCTGTCAAATTACATGTTTTATGATAAATAGATGTTATGTTGAGTTTAAAAAAATAAAATAAAATAAAACAAACAACCAAAACCCAAAACCACTATACTTTTGAATATCCTTTCATGGTTTCCTTTGGATCATGCTGTTAGCATTTACCTGACTTTAATTTGTAACGTACTGTCTCAACGTACTTAAGCTGAGGTTGGGCTGTGCAAATCCTGGGGCTGTCTTCTCTGACTTCAACATGCAGAGCCAGACGGCTGTCCTGGTCAATAAGCTACTTCCAGTTAGGCCTGCATGGCACTCCATCAAGAGACCACCAAACAGCAGCCATAGCACTGTGATCGAAAACAAGGCTTTTGGAGTGCTATAGCTCATCCATCTGGTTATAACCTTTTTTGACCAATAGCCTTAGAGAAAAAGTCCTCTCATGGTAGCAGAGAAGGGGGAAAAACTTGCCCTTTTTTACAAGTTTGTGTTGATCTTATGTGTGCTTGCAGAAAGTATTAGACATGGACATAGGACTTCCACATGGGAATCTAGCAGCAAAAGAAGTCCTGCAGATGTACACTGCTTCAGAGCAGATATTCTGTGTGTGCCCTACATTCTTGGGTAATAATAATATCATGACATTTTTCTTTCTAAAGAAAGGAAAGAAAAAAAAATCTCTCTTCCCTAAGTGACTGAGCCATAAACAGCATGATTTAAATTATTTTGGAAAAATCTTTTGGTACTTTCTGTTTATATGTTGTAAGACTGCAAAACCTAGCCAACCCTTCTTTTTGCCTGTACAACTACATCATTCCTAATTTCAGTTAACAATGACAGCGTCACGTATGTATCCATTCAAAGGAAACTATTTGCTGCAAATATTATGTCTTTGGATGCCTTTGTTGTGTTATCAGGAGAGCTAATAAAACTGGTTACCAGGCAGAGCACAGCATCTTATAGCTATTGCCTACCAGAGCCTTCTTATCCTATGTTTTTGCCTCTTGTCCAGGGCCACTGTTGACTGCTCATCTATTTTTAAATAGTTCTCCATAGACCTACTCTGGGTGACCTTGCAGAACCTTCTCCCTTCCTATCCTTCTTGTAGATATGACCTGCACATTTTTGTGCCTGTCACTCCTTTCTTCACTCTTCTATCATCTGACATGCTCTTCATGGTCCTCCTTTAAACTCAGCTTCTGCTGTTTTAAATCAGGCAACGCTCTTTTATCAATTCATGGACAAAATCAGATTCCTTCTGAAATCACTGGTAGTCTTCAAGGACTCTGGACGTGAAGGTTTGGTTTAAGGACTTTCTCTTTTTCTTCCTTATGCAAATCTTTACATCTGTCTTTGCTTCTGCAAATAATGTCTCTAATTCTTTTAATCAAATAATGTTTCTATAGTACTGTTTTCTACAGATTTTAACAGCCACTGGCATTTGCCTGTATGTTTGAATTGTATACTTCATATCAGATAAAGTTTGGATGAGAACATCTATAGAAAGTAAAGCATGTAGGGAAGACTTGTGTTGGTTTTGTACTGTGCTGAGCTTCTTCCCTATTATGGGTAAAGAAAAGGGAGGCAAATCCAGACAGAAGTTCATTAAATTGTGCCAGGCTACTTCTCAGTCTCTGTCTTACATTATATGGACACAACCTCCTTTTCTTTCACTGCTTTGTTATATTTCCCGATTTTGGACTCCTGCTGCGAACAGGAGTTCCTATTATACGTGAGGATTCAGGAAGGACACTTAGGGTGATAATGAGGCCAACAACTCTACATTAAATTAACTTGAGAAAACTATGATGTTGTTCTATAGATACTGTGTTTTCCAATTAAATATAATTAAGCACAGAACTGCTACCTTACAGATGAAGTCTAGCATCAGAATCTCTCAGATTTTGAAAAAGAGAAACATCATATGTAAAAAAGAATACAGAATGCATTTTGTTGCTAATAGGGAACCACTGTTCTCAAAAGGTTCCATTTTTTATTCTTTGTGTAGTTAGGTTTTTCAATGAATTTAATTTAAGACAGGGTAGATGAGGAATGTAAGATCAGGCTCCAAACATGGAAGTGTGAGAAACTATACCTGTAAAGGTCATTTTAATGAGACCAACTGGCATTGCATCCAGACCTGTAATAGCCAATACAGTTTTATTAGCAAAAGCTACAGAAGACTAGACCAATTCTCTGGCTGACCTACCTTTCCACCCAAACAAGTCAATGAAAGAAGCTATTATGATTTTAAATACCTGCAAAAATAATAAGCACCACACTAGGTTACAACAAAGATAGAAATGCTATTTTGAAGATTCACAAAAATAGGCTTTTAAAGTTGCAAGTAACTAGCCAATAATTCCAAGCTACTGAGGAGCTTACGGCCACCCATCTGCCTCTTGCACTCTGGGTACCACGCAGGGTTCGCATGTGTGATGTTTGGCAGTCACTACGGGTAGCAAAAGTACACAGCCACACCTGAATTCTAGTCAAAATTATAGAAAAGTCCCTTTTACTAGTAGAAAAACCCAACAAAAATGCTAATCCTCAAGCTGTTTGAAGGTTATCACAGTCATTGTTTTACAGAGGATTTTACTGCTAGAATTTTCTCATTTAAAGTAGGTTTACAAAATTAAAATTGTGTCTGTATATAGCTTACTTGCTGACTTATAGCCTGAAGTTATTAAATGAGATCTTGAAAAATAGCTTGTAATGAAAATGTAAATAAAGTCTTAACTCAAGTTTTGGAAATTCAGTAGAAATTAAACAATAAGGAGTCTGTACTTTTATAGGTGTTTTCTTTCAACCTATAATTTACCACACCTGCTTGAATTCCTTTCTAATCCTGTGTAAAAGCTGAGCGGTTAACAGTTTATTGTTGTGTAATGTTGTTATTAAAATATAGGTTTTTTCTTTGCCTATGAAGTCTGGTTTACAGATTTAAACTTTTTTTTATTATTTGTACATTGGGTTATATGCATAGGTTATAAAAATATATTCTATAGTTAATATAAATAACATGAACACTATTTTAAGGATCAGAAGCATACTCTGTCAGCCAAAATGTGATGCAAGTGTGATTGGGACATGATGTTTCGGATCATTACTGTCTACCAGGTACACAGAGTAAGAAGCAGTTCTGGTTACAAGAAACTTACGTCAGAACATAAGTATGTCAGACCAGATATAAAAAGGATGGGGAAAAGTACCATTATTATCTTTTCCATGCTATAGATTCAAACCTGAAAAAATTACAGCCTTAGTATGGAAGGCCACCATTTTAGGTCCTGAATTATGACACCATAAAGAAGCATGTACAGCTAGCAGGAAAACTCATTACTCATTCTGAAAACTGAAGATGAAGTATTTGGCTCAAAGTCACCCTGAGAGTCAATAACGCAGCCAGGTAGCTTATCTGTGCTTCCCTCACCCCAGGCCAGCCTGCAAGGTTGTATTATCTTCTCAGTTAAATAAAATATTGAGCCCCAATCCCATTTGCTGTTATTTCTCTTGACTAAGCTAGCTTTTACAGCCTCTTATAACACAAGCACTGTAGGTGCAGCCAAGAGCAGTGCTACTTTCAAAAATCTGTGTAGTAAAATATTCACCAGGTACACCACTGCTATTCATTGCATTGCTAGGGCTGAAACATCCAGAAAGGGTAAATTCCCCTGTTTGCTTAATGCTTTGTTGGGACACGGTGTCTACAATTATATGAGTCAATTAAGTGAGCCTGGGACTGCTCTCCAGCGTTGAGGCCAACAGGCATGGAATAACTCACATTCACACTATTAAATTCTCCTGCCCTCCAAAACTGGGTGGCCACAGGCATAGCCCCTTGCAAGGGTTATCCCTGGCTCATCCTAGCACCCAAATCATGCCTGGGAACAGGGAAGACAATGCTGGTTTGCCAGGCCAAAACCATGCCCAGGAGCTTTCCAGTCACACCCCAGCACCCAGGGACCTTCCCCATTAGCAGAGACCTGCCCTGGCCTCCTGCTGGCCCCTTGTTCGGAGGAGAATTTCTGTCCAAGCTAAAGAAAGACCATTTCCCTTGATCTCTGTCTTTTAACAACACAGATGGCTCGAATAGCAGCTGCATTGATGTAATAGTTTGGTTCCCACTCAGTCACAAAGAAACCAGGTATTTATCCACACCTCTTTCATAGGTCTGGGAACCACGGCCAGGTCTAATTTTGTGTGCTTCCAAACTTAAGTAAAGAAACATTTGGGGTTTTTTTCCCTGTAACATGGCCATTAGCAATGAATAAACTTTCTCCAGATGTTTGGTTTCTCAAATCACAGGGATGCAAATTAAGTCATCTATATGAAGGTAAAATTCCTTTTGATTTCAGAGCGGGAGGAGAGGTGCACACAGGTTTTGTTCTCACCTGCACCCTCCATGGACTTTCTACTGCTCTGCATTTCCAGCACTGCTATTCGAACGCCTGGGGTGGGGGTGTGTGTGCGGATGGAGAGAGAGAGAGAGCACACAAGAGCAAGACAGACAGTTTTTTCCTCAGTTTGTTAAGAACAAAGAACCAACACCCACATAGAAAAACTGCTTTTTATGACAAACACACCTCCTAAAAGTTAATTACTTCCCATTTAACACAGCGGGAGTGACTGAAGGCACCGCTGAAACAAGCAGTGCCATCTATCGGAGCGACCACCTGAGCATCCAAACGGTGAGAGCACAGACAGCCAGCATAGTACCTATGTATGCTTGTGGCTTGACCAGGAATTTTTCAACGAACGGAATATGACTCCTGCCCAGAAGAGCCTATCCTCTAAGTTTAGGCATTCTGGAAATAATCAGACTTCATGAGTTATTGCAGCAAAGCCAGGTAGGTGGGGATGCGTTCCCTTCTTCCAGGGTGCACAACGGGTGGGTACTAAATGAGAGCACACCAACACAAGCAGGTGACTTATTCCCACATATGCCATGACCTACAGAAAGGTGGGGGAAGAAAATTAAGCTTCAGGGTTGCTCCTTTCACCTCAAAATCAGCCCCCCTCCCAGGAAGCGGTAGCACACAGCACCCCACCACAGGCTGCTGCTTCTCCGGCTCTTGCAGGCTCCAGCATGTACCATAACTGTACATCAGAAGAAAGTGTTTTCTACTATAAATATAAGTTCTGGGGATGAAATGGTAACGAAAAATCCTTATGTGACTTTCTGAATTCAAGCCAGGTAATGTCATATTCTGGGGGAAAGTTTGCAGGAGACATTACAGTTATTTTTAACTGCATGTGGTTTAAAAAAAACAACAAGGTAAAGAGAAAAGGAAAGGGGTGAGAGAGGGAGTAGGGAAAGAGTGCCTGCATTTTTAATAAACAAATTAAAATGGTATTTTAGTCCAAAATCCTCAAGGCTTAGAAAAATATCTTGAGAAGTCAATACAAATCTAAGTTAATTATGCAAATCAGAGGAATGTTGAACTGTTGTATGACAGACACAAAAAACATGAGCAAAATTTTCTCAATGGAAGATTCATTAAGAATTCCTGTATAATTTATTTAAAATCATGCCAAAAAACTAATTTTGAGAAATTTTAATCTTAGTATTAATTCCCTAATTGTTTTAGGGTTTGAGGACTTAAACTACATCTGCATGGGGAAAAGTAATTTGGCACTTTGAAAAGTAAAATAATTAATGTTTGAATTTTAAAAATGAATAATATCCCCATGGTAGTTAGCAGAGTATTTTGTAAATTTATATGGCAATATATACAAAGTTATATTGGTATATGCGGCTAATTTGTAATCCACATCTAGGCTGACACATACTTCTAGAAATTTTAAGAAGAAATCCCTTTTTATTTCAAAGGGAACCTTTGGTGTGCAGTGATATTATATTTATGCCCTACATTTTACTCAGGGAGTAATTAAATTTATACTTACATTCATAAAAAAATTGAAAGCTACTACCAGTATATGTAAAACATTGTCTTTCTTGTGTGGTTTCACATCTCTTCTTTATAAAACACTGAAAGTACAAGCCTAAATGTTCTACTCCTGTTTCTGTCTTCCTTTTATATTTTTTTCATGTGTGTATATATATATATATATGCAGGAAAACAGATTTGTTGTTACAGGGTTCTTCGTTAGCAGGATTTAGCAGAGAGAAAGTTTGGAGTTATTTTTGTGTAAAAACATATATGTGTTTTATTAAAATATACTAGATAAGCATCACTGAATCATTTAGTTAACTAAAAAAAAAAAAAGGAAAAAAGGGGGTGTTCTATAGATTTTATAAATATTTAAGGCCTAAAAATGGCAAGACAGTTTGAGATCAACTGAAAACAAATGGCATGGCAGTTTGAGATAAACTAAAACCAAATGTACAAATACATGTTCAGTGTAACTGAATTTAACAGCAAACTATATGATGCTTGACTGAAATAGAACTCTGTCTTTTTTACATTAATAAATGCGTATGTTCAGCCATGGTAAAGAACTGTATGTTCCTATCTGTCTTTATGCATGCCTGTTTCTGTTACAGATAAGGTGATGTTTAAGTAATTTAACCAGTCCATGATGCTCCAGCTTCTGTTTACACTAAGACTCATCCTCACATCATCCTTCCCACTTGGTCAACACAGTGGGTCTCAGGTAACCTTGCTGCCTCTACAAAGGATTTATTTTCTTCATGCTGAGACAGGGGATGAAATCACTGGGAGCATTTACTTCACAGCTGGTATCAGCAGCTGATTTCTTCTCTTTCAGTTTTTTCTCACTACTGGAAAGTCTTCCTTGTCAGTAATTTGAACTAGACAGTATCGTATTGGGATTTTGGAGGGAGATAGTCAGTGAAGGGCCAGGAAATAAAAACCATAGTGACCTCAGATTCTCAGCATTAGCCTCTTTGTCTCACCTCTACCTCCTCTCTCCCATGGGGAACAACGCCATCTTCTAGTCTGGGCTGATTGCTGGACTTATTAGAGGGAGCCTTCACAAGATAAAAGATGTATGAAATAGGATGTGTCATACAACATCTCCACCAGACCTCTCCCCAGTACAGCCCAGGCACCATGCAGAGCTGTATGGGAGGGGCAGGAGGTGATGGAAGGCAACCCTGCATCAGCATTACTTTGCACCACAGTGCCCTGGCACCCCCGTGCTGTATGCTGCCTCCAAGGCACAAACACTTGTGTTTTGCACTGTCCCAGGGATGCAGAGCGCTCTCTGATATTGATGCCTTTGTGCAATGCAGGTGCGCTCTGCTGTGCCGTGGTAGCTCACAAACTCATTGCTTATCAAGTTGCTTCATCTCTGTTAGTAGTAGTTAGTTTTACCATGGTAATGTATTTACCAAGGGGATGGTTGGCTTGGATGGAGGCTCTAGTGGTCAGTGAAGATATGTTTCTGTTTACTGGTTTAATAACTAAGCTGGCAGTTTTCCCTAGGCTATTCAGTAAACCAGCGCTGCATTTCTGATTAACACTCAAAGTGTTTCCTTCTACCACCTTTAGCCCTGAACAGTAAAGCTGCCTTTCCAGAACGGAAACCAAATCTAAGAAACCAATTATAAGCTGCAGCAAATTTCAGTGAGAGAACAAAGTGTGGAGAGCATGAAAGTGCAGAATACTAACAGTCAAATCTTGGAATAACAGAGGGCAAGAGTTGTTAAAAACAAACAAAGCTAAATTCATACTGCTACCTATTTCAGGAAGGGACATATAAGACTTTGCCAAGATTAGAGATGAAAAAGCTACATTGATCCACATTTATCCTCAATTACTACTGGGAGATGAGGATTCAGCTTCTTGTTTCATCTGCAGAATTCTTTTATGAGAAGCCAATTAAATTTTCTTTTGGTAGAAGCAGTGTGCCTCTTTGTAAAATCTCTGTCACTTACTCATCCATTTCTCAGATTCTCCTCTGTAAAGAGAAGATAACGAATGTTTCCCTTTCTCTTACCCTTTGTCTGAAATGGCTTTTCAAGTTCCCAGGAACCACATCCATACAAAGTGACTTAACATCAGAAAGCCTCATTCTCAGCAATGCCTCTAGACACCACTAGGGAGTTAAGTATATATAAAAGGTTGCATAACCATACTTCAGTAAATCAAAGGTTAACAAGAAAGTCCATAAACTTCTATCCATAAGTTCAAATGTTCTTTCAATATTACTGCAGTCATAAATAAAACATCCTCCGGCATTAAAGTTCCCATCATTTAGACCTTCTCTCTTGATGTTTGCAGTGTGTTTATTAAACTAAAAACTGTTCATAAATGAATCACAGGCTTGAACTATCAATTCAATACTTTTCCTAGTAAACACAACATCAAAAAGCCAAACTGTTTTAAACATACAAGACTGTAAAGTTCTCTTTTCATTATCTCTTCTGCACCTGCTCTAAATACTTCTTAGCTTAATTGATAGTCTCTAAACAATCGGAGTTTATATTCACTTTGGAGCTGCTTCAGCAGGAAGATAATAGTTACTATTTGTTTTTCTTCTGTGTCCTGACTGTCAGTCAGAGCTACACTGAGTGGAAACTTATTTCCATTGCAGAGGCTAGCAGGAGATCCTGCACCCACCACAGCCATTTGTTGCCTGACTCTGGTTAACACTTCACCAGTAACCATGCTTCATCTATGTTTTATGTGCAAGCACTAACATCTTTCTTGCACTCCAGTAAACCAAACCACTTTCAGGCAACAGGAATATACAGGGTAGCAAACTTTGGCTTAGGTCAACCACCCCTACAGCCAGGTCTGGGACTATCCCCCAGGGAAGCAAACTGCTTGTCACTGGGTTCTTGCTCCTCTGAACTCCCCTGCAAGACAAACCATGGGGTTGGTCCCACACCTTACAGATCCTACAAACAAATAACCCAGGAGAACTGCATTTAGTGAGACCTGGACCCAGACACTGATTCCCCACTCCTGGCATCATGCTGCCACTGGGGAGCTGCATCATCTTGTCCTCCATGGCCCGAGCTCCCTGGGGGGGGCAAGAAGAAGAGAAAACATAACTGAGCTTTGAATGTACCCTATAATTCAACTCTGAATCCACAGGGCACTCACCAGGATAAGAAAAATTAATGCTGTGTAGGTGGATGACTCACACACTTCCATGAACAGAAAAAGAAAATGAGAGAGGCCCTGTCTGGTGTTTTGATAAGGAGGACTTCCACAGCAGTTTAATCATTCACTTTTCAGTGGGAACCAAGTTTAAAAAAAAAAAAAAAAAAAAAGGAGAGAGAGAGAGAAACAAAAAAAAGGATGATCTTTTTAGCCCATATGTGACCAAAATGTGGCAATCTCTGAAGCACGTTAATGCTACAAAACATAAAATATCACTGTTATAATCAACATGTCTCCTCTGTGCTTATGGACTCTCCTGTTACCCCAGAGGTCATGTTCAGCTGGCATCCCTCCCAGTAAACACCACATAGGACGCTGGCGAGGAGTCGCACCTTGAAGGATTTCAATCAGCCCAGAAGCGCTAAGCAGATAGGCTCCACTGGGCTCAGTGCTTGCACGGTTTGGACTTTGACCCTACGCGCACCCAAAGAGAGGACAGGCACACTTCAGCCCCAGCGTGAGGGGCTGTGTCATGGCTGGCACCGCCAGCATGGGTGCAGGAAGGTCTCTCAGAGCCAGGTGACAGACAAAGCTGCCTCGCCACAGCCCAGCTGCAGCTCTTCTCTTCCACTTCTGTGATGCTTCTAGGGCACCTCCTTAAGGCCAGATCTCACTTCTCCAGAGCAGCTGGGCCAGGCCTTTCATGCCACATTTCTGTACGTAAATCATTTGTTAATTTTACTTCCATATTTGAGAGCAAACACCTCTCCCTTCAACAAACAGTCTAAAGACTTGCAATATTTAAATTCACCAAAAAAGTGCAATTCCCAGGAAAGTTGTGACTTCTAATATTAGGTCAAAGGTAAGGTAACTTTCATCACTGTGGAGTTACTGTTTCTCAGTTACATGTTTTTAAACAACACATTTCCAAGCATTATCAAAGGAAATTTGGTGATACCTACCTAGTATGCTGCAGTTAACCCCAGCATCCTCTCTTAAAGGAAGAAACACTTCTCTAACCAAGAGTAATGGTTGGGCAGAAGTCTTTGCAAGAGCTTCCTTAATTATCAACTCTACCCCTCACAATTCAGGAGGTAAACAACAGGGGGTACCAACACAGTGCCACCCCCCACGACAAACTGACAGTGTTTAGAAAGCAGGCAGATAAAGGTATGGTTATTGCCAAAAATAAACCTACATACTGAATGCTTTCTAATGAATGCAAAAAGAAAGCAAAAAGAAAACAAAAAGTTTCCTTCTAAGAACTGCGTTTTAGTATTTCTTTTGTGAGCTGAGTGAAAACATGAGGAAATAGTGATTTCAGCTGTGAGGTTTTTGTACTTTAGATAAACATTCTTGCTGTTAGGGAATTGATACCTGACAAATTCCACCCCTTGATTTATCACATTTCACACAAAAATGCCTCTAATTGCAAATTGTTATTTTTGCATTTACAGTACTATCATTGTAGCCCACCATGATTACAGCACCTGTGAAACTCAGTGCCTGGGGGAAAACTACTGTACTGCCATCTCCTTTCTATTAGTGGAGTAATTCAGTATATTTACCTTCCTGAGCACTGTCATTTTATACAGCCAAAGCTACATATTTCCTGCTGAAACACTGCAAGAAGTGTTCCTACATTTTGCTTGCTTAATACGGTGGGTAATCCTCCAGAGAGAAAAAAAAGACGAAAAAAAAGACACACTTATTTTACTTTTTACCAGAAAATCCTATTTACCACTTACTATGTTTCTCTTCTTAATATTTAAATTAAAATCAGCACTTCCTACAGTTTGGGGGGGGGGGGGGTGTACTTTAATAACAAAGTTAGCAATCAAATTTGTCAAGGTGATTAATAAAGGATTTTCATATTGATTCACTCTTGGTTTATTTTTCAGTAGTCATCTTCACAGCCTATGGAAACTTAAAAGACCTCCTGTAATAATTATTACTGAGTTTGGAAAAGAAAAAAAAAAAAAAAAAAGGCAGAAATTTCATTTGTTTCCTCCATTAAGTAGAATCTGTAAAGAGTCAAATTCTGCATTCTGTTGCACATGCACGGCTTCTCTTTATACTCTGTGGAACCAAGGGCCAAGTCACACCCCTATTTAATTTTTCTAAGATCTTATTCAAGCATAATTCAAAGCATATTTTTCTTCTACAACTCTATAAACCATAAAAAGAATTGTCAACTTTGGTTTTCAGGCTTTAAAAGATACCATTGACTTGGCAGTGCTTGGAAAGTGCTCAAAAGACAGCTAATACTGCAACTCCAAGGAAAATGCTTTCAGACCCTCCTTGTTGTCTTTCTTATGGTTCTACTGTAAAAAGGCTAAAGCCAAATATGCCTTCCCATCAAGAAATACTCCTTCTGAATGTGCTTATTAGTTCTCATCCATAACTATTACATTTAACCCTTCTAAATTGATTGTTCTCACTTAAAGAATATAGACATAACCAAGATCTATCTACTTTTCAAAAATAATAGATAACAATTAGAAAGGAAGGAAGGAAGAATATGGAAATAAATATATGGAAAATGGCCCACTTGTGAGCCAGTAGGGTATGAGCCAGCTTTGGACTGTAAAGAATCCAAAGTTAGTTCAACAAATAAAGAGTCTCATTTTCACTTTAAAATAAGGTGTTTTCCCCTTTGTTAGAGACAGTTTCCCCTTTGTTAGAGATAGTAATCAAAATCCTTATGAATGGAAAAAAACTGTTAATACTAACTGTTCAGTGGGACTCCCCTTCAGCAGTTGGTTTCCTGCTCTTTCACTGATGCACACACAAACCAGGAGTTGCTACCGGCAGCAGAACATTTCTGGGGGAGGGTTGAATCGAAGTACTTTGCAGCATATCAAGGAACAAATTTGTGCTGGGAATGACATCATGAATTTGGGAAGTGAATCTGTCACTAACAGGAAAAAACCAAACTCTTGTGACACATTTGCCTTCTATAAATCATAAAATATTTATTCCCTGAGATAACAGATATGTTGATCTAGAAGCGTTAAGTACCCTTACCCATATTGCTAGTAAGTTCCAAAGAAATTCTCAGAGTGCCAGAGAAAAGAAAGCTTACCTTCAAATTTGTTACTTTGTTGGCACTCAATTCCTGTCTCCACAAATATGTTCCTAGGCAGCAGTGGGGGAGTCTTAACAGACTCCTCTAAGGGGCAGCAAGCCAACTTGGAGTTATTTTAAATAATGCATCAGTTGTCTAAAATTTTGCACCCTAGTACAGATCCTGTTTGTCTGAAAAGGATCCAGGCCATGTAAAAATGGTCTGCTGGACAGAGTCCAGAGTTTTACAGACTAAAAGCATATAACTTTACAACATTCCACTTCAAATCTTGCATGAAAATACTGGCTAACAAACTGTGATAGGTAAAGGGAGGGGAAAAGCTTTTAACATTGTCAAAACATTTTTTGGGACAATCTTGGAAGAACTGTGGGAAGAGCAAAAGGAAAAGGCGGCATCTGTAAAATATGTCATACTCTACTCTTTCTGCATCCTTGCACTGAGACTTCACTCACTGCTACACTCACAGGGAGGTATTACTGATATTTTCAGTTTACAAGGTATAGGCTCCTTGCCATCTGTTCAAAATTCAGATGAAAAAATCCTCTAGCTACCAGTACGGTCTGTTAAGCCATCCTACAGAACCCTTCACTGGCTTTCTGATGGACTGAGAATCAAATATCGGGCTTCAGTCCTAAGAATACGTTCCTACATGTTTAGTTTTATTGCCACGAGTAGACCTACTGATTTACATGGCACTACACTATGTAGTAAAGTTAAGCAAGTGTGTAAGTGTTTGCAGGTTCAGGGCCTTAGATCCCTGTTCTGGTCCACATAACCTAACACAGCAAGAAATATCTACAATAAATTTGATTTGTGATACTTTCCTCGGTTTCCCATGGGAATGATGCTTCGGTGCTTTTTCAAACTGTACTCAAATCTATGCTATGCTTCCATTAACCCTTTTTAATTGTTTAAACATTGAAACTTTGTGCGTGAGGTGTAATTTCTTTGCACTACTTAGTTCTGAGATAACAGTAAGTCTTTTAATGCTGTGCGAGATGAATTCATCACAGATAGCTTGTGCAGCTGACACAGTCATGCTCACTGCAGACTACAGCACTCCGTTACAGTGGGAGTGACATACGAGTTTTCTCAGTGTGACCACACATGCATGCAGTTGAAAAACGGCAGGTAAAGCTGCTAGATTCAAGAACCCTTGCTCCTGACAGACTGCAAGCCTTGCTTGGTAAGGGCTCACATTTACTAAACAAACAGACTTTCAGCAAAGAGCGATTGAGTTTCTGATAAAGGGGGATCAAAACCCGTGCAAGAAGAACATCTGCAGCAGTGAGGACAAATGCTCAGGGCCCCAGACAAGGGGACAGGCTGATGAAGCTGTGGATGAATCAGGATAGCCATCGTCTTCAAAAGAGAGGCCTCGCAAGAAGTGTTGGTGCCCTATTAATGCGGTCCCATGAGTGGTGCATGTTAAGAGGGAAGCTGGTAGCTCACATGGTTAAACGCCCCCAAGCTAAAAGCCATTTGAACTTGTTCCAGGAACATACAACATTGTATAAGAAGCTGCCAGCTGAACCTCTTCGACATAAAACAAGGTCCCTTCAAATTCCCTTATAGAGTAGTCATTGCAGAAGCAGAAACATTTTCCTTGTAGGACCACATTTGCCAGCTTCATCATGCAGTAATTCCAACAGACTGGGTGTTTTAAAAGTTACTCTAAAGAAAGGAGGCACAGGAAGAAATATTATTGCCAGGTCAGAACTAAACAACAAAAAAAATAATTTCCTTTCAGAAATGCCTCATTATACACCTAAGTACATTTATGGTGGTCTGAAACAGACAAAGAAAACAGAAAGGAAGACTAACTCATTTCAGACTCTCATAAAATGCTTACAACACTCACCTGAGGTGCATTTATTATACAAAATGGAACATTAGGAGCTATTTGGAGCAGCCCAAAGCAACCAACATCTGGGTCACCCATCCAAGACATGACAGATTCAGTGTTAAGATCCCATTCTGTCAATAACTTGATATGACTTTTAAAGCTTGTATCAGAAAACTGAAAACAAACCCATCTGTATTTTTGAAGCTAGCTTCTGCATTTCTCTTCCACATCCACCATTTTACTGGCTAGTCATAAAAAGGCTCTAGAATCTTTAAAACAGAATTGTAGTAAAAATTAATCAGTTCTGAAAAAAAGGGGTTTGACCAACTAACACTTTCCAACAAAAAATAATTAATGAAAAAATAATAAATAAACCAACATAAACCAGAAATACCTAAATAACTCATTTTCCTTTGATAGTTAAGTAGAATTAGGCTACTTTGGGAATACAGCATTGAGTGTCATGCTCACAGGTATTAGGCAAGTTTTGTCTATACCACATGCAGAGCAATGCTGCACATCTGACAGGACCTTCAGCGAATGTGAAATGGGGCTATCGGCATTTCTGAGTATGTGGCTGAGATGTTCTTTATAAGCAAGCTACAAAAAACCACAGTGGCTTTTAATGCCACCCCATGAAATAGAGAGAAAAGGTGATAAGACTGGGGTCTCTCTCATAACACACACTGGTGATCCAACTGGTGGGACATTTGCTATTTCAGAGTTTGTTACTTCTTGTGCTTCATACAGAGAATCTGTCCTTATTTAAACCGGTACACACTTCTCTTGAACCTCCAATGCATAAAATACTTCCAAATACTGAACTGCTCAATCAGAAAATTCTCCAATAACAGGGGTGGAGAGCTAGTTCTTATGCTCTGAACACTGTAAATTTGGCACACCCTGATGCTTCGGAGACAGCACTTTCTGATTTGCACAACTGTCAAATTGCAAGTCAAGACTGTGACATGGGAACTCCACTGTGTCATCACGTCCGCACATCTTCTCAGATCTGCTTCTGAAGAGTCTTCAAATACTTTGTACAGTTCATTTGCCAATGGTTTAGTACACAGTCTTTCACCACTTCCCTTGGAAGACTATCCCACATAAATGTTACTCAAAACCCAAAAAGGAATTTATAATTGGATACAGGTTCTTCTAAAAATTGTCACACGCCATATATTAATTTCTCTATGTTGATCTATGCAGTTTGAGTGCTTCTGTAATACTCATTCAACATCCTTTGTTATACATTCTGGGATGAAACATTGTAAAGAATTCCTCTTCTGCATGCCTTTGAAATGTTTTCAGACAGTTGTATGCTTTATAGCCACCATTTTGAATATGAGGCAGATAAACACTGCACTGGAAAAGCTACACCATACTGAAAAAGGAAGTCTTGGTCCTATTGTTTCAGTTGATTAGCTTGCAACTCACTTTTAAAGCAATATGTATGGTGAAGAATATCTCTTGAAGCAGAAAGGTGTTTTGTATTTTTTGTAGGAAAACAGAAGAATGAATGACCTTATGTTCTGCAACATACGTGAACAGTGGTGCTTGGCACGGCAGTATTTGAAGAGGCACAAGGAAAGTGTATTTATGATTGCAATTATTTATTAGATTGGAACCATTCATATCTTATATTAGGGGGTAAAAAAGGGAACATGATTTAGAGAAATGATAGTCTTAATATTAAACCCCCTGTTATTTAAGTCTCCTACACCTGGGACCTCTGACTTTAAGAGCAAAGCCATAAGACACTTTGGAGAGTGGCCAGCTGTCTGGAATCCTTTGTCCAAAACCAAGTGAGAGCTTCTAACAAGGCATGACACAAAAAGTCAAGATCCTTTCTCTTTTTACAGTATCTTAAAAGCCTCTTTTGCCCTACAGTTTCACAGAAACTTAAGGCAAACCAAGTCAGTGCAATTGAGAACAAAGGAGTCATGCTTCAGGTGTAACACAGCCTTCAGTAGAAACCATACAGAAGCAAGCAACTTCAGCCTGTCTGAGAACGTGAGAAAGCAGTGGCAGGAATTAAAACATAAGCATAGGAATTAATAGAAAAACTGCCATCATTTCTTAAATGTTAAATCAACAGTGTTTGTTACTGTTGATGATTTTGATAAAACAGAGATATTTTATCATACATCTGCAACTTTAAAAAAAAAAATCACTTTCCATTGACTAAACTGTTAATTCATATGCTCAGAACCTTGCAGTCTTATGGTTTCATAAGCACAGGGCTCTGCTCCCAATAGTTCATAAATTATCCATTTCTTCCATAAGAACTGCAGGCAGACTAATATTACTGCCTTGAAAATGCTGATCATTCAGAGAAAGGAAGCCAGAGCTATGCCTAATGTATCACCAGAAAGTATCCCCCAAGAGAATTAGACCATGGGCACAGGAAAAAAAGCTTTGAGAACAGTAGTCTCTCCTGGTTAGGAAAGTGTAACATTGTCACCTTCCTGGCACTGCAGTCAACAGATATGACTCAATTCACCCTGTACTAGAAAATAGAAAGTGGCTTGAACACAAGACCTAAGAATCAGCTGCAAATGGTAAAACTGACTTCTTCAGAGTCTGGTCATGTGAAACAATCACAGTAAAAGACTCTGATTAATTTGTACAACCTTTGTTTTTTAAAAATCCAAGATAAACAGAAATTTGATTTGGTACTTGTACAAATATCTCAGTACCTAGCTGCTGTCTCCACCTACTCGTAATTCAGGAGGTCCAAATTAACACAAGTGCCAGAAGCCTACGGAGGTGTGTAACTTCACACAAAGCTTTTAAGGCTATTGAAAGCCTGTTTTGATTTTAGTCTTAGTTTTCCATCTGTCTCATCTCTCAGGTGTTTGCAGCCTCCATATGGGAGGAAAATGTCCTCGATCCAGTGCTTTAGGACTTTTTTTGGTCAACATCTGCATAATGTAAAACATGAGAAGAATTATGTTAGTAAGGCCCACACATCAGGGTAGCTCCTTCCTTTGGTCACAACTATCACCAGAAGACCACAGAGTCCAGATTCTCATACCATCTTTCTCCCGGTGGCACAGGTGCTACAGGAGGGAATAAGTTTATATTCACACAGATGTGCCACCTCGTGGCCACAGCACTGCCTTTGTGGGACATATTGAACATAGACTAGCACCTCCTTTGGCAGGGAAAGATCCCCAGAGCACATCTTGTGTTTCCTGAACAATCTAGTCATGGAAAAGATAAACCAAGCAAAAGGATCTCTAGTTGTATTTTAAAAAACAACAAGCTTTGCTCAGTTATTGGGAGAATAGTATTAACAACCACTCTTGGAGGAAAGTTCCAAGCAGATGTAACTATCCATCAACACTAAAAGTGTCCCCTGAACTGAAGAGGAGGACAGCCCATCGTCCCCTGCAGGGCCATGTTGTAGGTCTCACTCTGAGGTACCGAATACGAAAGGCACAGCAGCCAAAGCTTAACACCACACTTCACACACTGAGAAGTTGAGTCCAACCTGATTCATAACACATATAGCTTTCTCAATCCAGTGTTTAATGACTTCAGTGGGGAAACATACCAAGGCCCAGCTCTTTAGAAATACAGGCTGCTTTTTGTTGAATATTGGTACCATATTTGCACATTACTGGACAAGATACTTTTTGTCACATATTTCATTAGATTTTTACTCTGACATCTATCTTCACAGTATAAAACCATTGAAAAAAAAACCCTGTCTCAGTCCTGATCTAGGAGAACTATTGAACCTTGCTCAGAATAATGTCATCTTCCAAACAAGTTTTAGCTTTAGATTCAGCTTGTCCAAGCATTTTAAAGAGGATTTTCTTCCAGGCAAAACACGAAAAGCTGGTTTTGAACAGACATATGGCTATACAGTTGTCTACAATTACCAAATACTTTAGTAGCCTGGTTCAATTTAATTTTTGTAAAATATGTTTAAGTGCAGAACTTCTAAACCTCAAAAATGAAAGTCAGATAGTGGTTTTGCCTATGAATATAAAATGTAATATGTTTCTGTCCCAAAAGACAGTAATTGAAAGTCATAGTAATGATTGCCATCACAAAACAAGTATTTCCCAGCAGTTATACATTGCCTGAGACAATGTTTCCTTCCTGTATGTTCAGAATAAGGATTGGATTAAGTCAGAGACCACTGCGGAAGACAGTAACTTTCCAACAGGAATGAGCAGAATGCGTTAGGGCATCCCTTTTGCACAATGGAGTCCCCAGTCATCAACCACATGGCCTTACCCAGAAAGCTGTGAAATTCACAGTGGCCATCTCACTACTTAGGCTGAATACTGGTCTGAAAAACAGTTCTGAAGAACAGCCCCTTGACTGCAGTAAGGAGGGAAGCACATTCAGCCTCTGCCACTGAGAGATGACTTGGAACAGCGTGGTAGAAAGCAGTTTGTTCTGCTAACAAATATCCCTGCCACAACCCCTTTGCACCTTCCCCATTAGAGCAAAATACTCTATTCACAGACAAATGAATATATGGACTAGTTCAAGAGGATGCTTGTGATAGTAAAAAACATTTTCTGCTAATAAAAATAATCACCTATCTTCCAAAATTGATGATATGAACTAATTTTCTAATTTTAGGAATGTCAGCAGTTCAGTGTTTGCCTATGACCTAGACACTAACAATTAAGTCAATCATCTTTTAGGAATTTGGAATTTACCCAATCTCATGAAAAAACTGACCTCAGAAATGCTGAGTCATGAGAATGAGGTTATGGGAAGTATCAAATAGAAGAAACTAATCTCACTTCCATTCCCCTGTTGTTCTTTTTTCTGTGTTAACATTCTCCAAGTCTTCGATCATTGACTTTAACTCGGGACCCAACTGATCAAACGCTATGCCTTGTAATCTCTTAGTGACTTAAATGGATACAGCACTATGGTGTACAGTATTGATCAACAGTAATCAATGACTCAGCACTGCTACATAAACATGGGAGATGTACTAATTTTTTGCCCGTAGCACATCAATAACACATGTTACACAACAAACCGAACACTACAGTTTGCTCTCCAAGGAAAGCCTTGTCATGCAACACTCCAATCTACCTTATACTTCGATAAAGTGCTTGGGAGAACAGTCTCCTCTCCTGCACTAACACAAGGGGGTTTTTAAACTTCCCCACATTTATTTGCAACAATTACATTCTTGCTAGCTTTACATCTACATAGATGGTGCTATTCTGGTTTTTATGACTACATCACATACTCCCTCCAGTAAAAGGAAAAGGTATGCATTTTGTAGAGTAAATGGCAGCGCTTTCACATGTATAACTATTTCCGTTTACTTTTGCCATGACTTTACTAGGTTCTGCATTTATTCATGTAATCTCTCTATTTGTTGTTACTAAACACTAATGTTAAAATGAGAGTCTTGTCAGTAACTCTTGACATTAATGACTGAGTAGAAGCTAAAAGCAAAGTAGCTATTCAAAGTTCCCAAATCCCAAAGCAATAAGTCTACAGTATTGGAACGAGTGAAGAGGCCAGCAGTGGGCATCCACTGTCACGTACACTGTAGACGTAACACGAGTCTGAGGCCGAGACTGCTCTTCCTTGCAGGTAAGGGCCACCTGTGAGGCACCAGAGAGTGTCACTTTATTGATTTACTAGCACCTGGTTAGGGTATGGTAACTGGGGGTATAAGATGGAGATAAAAAGCAGATGCAGGCCCAGCTTAAGCACAACTTCGGTGGTGGGACATGGCCATAGGAAATACTGGGGTCTGAAATCATGAAACATTTCCAGATTCCATGCCGGGAACACAACCAAAGTCATAGGGAGCAATCACACAAATTAGGTCTGAGAATGTCTGTGTGGTCATTTCCCTGCTCACAGGGAGCATCAACTATACAGTTTATTCTCCTCTTTTCTAGACAGTAAACCACCCAGCTGAGTTTGTGCAAGTAGCACTTTCATAGTAAAACTTACAAGTTGCGCAGTTGTAGTGGCCATCCCCAGCTCTGGCATGTTCACCCTTTGCTCTCATATGAAGGCAACAGTGGGCAACAGGGAGAGCTCAGCTCCTTCTTGGTCCTTTGCGTGAAGGCAGCTGGACAGAATATTAGTTCTTAAGAGTCCTAGTACAGGACTGTCTGGGAATCCAGGTTTCCAATAAAACTTACTTAGTTCCTGTAATCTATTTCACGTTTTCTTGTTACAATTTTTTGTTAGTTTTCCACTAGTCTTTCTCCGGTAACTTTGTATATTTCTTGAAGTATCATGTATAAAACCAGATGAAAAATTCTTGCTGGGGACTTATCACAATGGAACAGGTCAAAATAATTAGCTTTCATTCTCTTGTATACAGTACCTTCAATAATGACTCCGAGAATGGCTTTTACATTTCAACATTTTGTCACATGTGTGACTCATGTTCATTTTCTAATTTGCGGTAGCCCACAGATACTCCTGCTGACTAAGTTATTCTCCATTTTCTATAGATAAATTGTGTTTTCTTCTGTGACTGTGGCAACTCGTGCTTCTTTAGGTTCTTTTATATCTTCTTGGTGTCAGACTAGCTTGCCAGCTAGTCAAAGTACTTTCAAATTTAGTTCTAGCTCCCCCAGCCTGGGTGACGTACTGGAAACTTGGCAGATGATGCTGACTCCATCAATTAAACTTTTCAGTTTTGTAAGCCCTTTCTAGAGAGTGCTTTTGATTTTAATTTTTATTATATTACAGTAATTTTGCATACTCCAAAACTTTAAAGTGTCTGTGGGTGAATAAAGGCCTGTTCAGCTGATGGTTCTGCTCGACTGTAATCTTCCATTTTCTCCTCGTGTTTTGTTTCCTTAGTTCTCATGTGACATAATCAAGATGTTCAAATTGAACTTCTCGTGGAACAGAAACATAAGCACTAAAACCTTCAAGGCACATTAGGTTAACCTCCAAAATTAAAAATGCAAGTTAACAACTGTAAGTCATTTCACTGAGTTCATTTTCATTAATCTAAACCAAAACAATCCTGTTGTGCATTCCAGCAGCGTGAAATGGTACATATTAGAACCAAGATGTTAGGTCTCTGCAATAGTAACGTACCTACAGGGTATTGCAGAAAAGTTGCTCAGATCAACAACTAAACTTATTTCAAAATCCAGGTAATATTTCCATTCAAGAAAACACTGTACTACATATAGCAATATCAAAATGTATCTGGTTTTTCTTATAAGTGTTTGCTGCATTTCATACCATGAATATGGTGAGATTACAGAATGAAGGATATAGAGATTTCATCAATTTGTTTTCTAACATCAAGTGCATTTCTGTTCCCATCATCGTTGTCTGGTATATGGATGTATGCCACTTTCACTGCAAACTTTCCTTCTCTACTGACATTTACATGACTCCCTTCAAACCATTAAAACCCCACTAAAATATGAAATATTGGTGAGTGAACTTGTCAGTTTTCTCTTCTGTGTATGTCATATATGTCATCCCATAGGACACATTTTACTGACACAATTTAAGGTTTATTTGGTAAACGAATCATACATGCTGGTTGAGTCCAGTGATTTACATCATGTAGAAGCAGAACATCTTAAGCAACACATGTGCAATAAAAGCAAACAGATGTTTGCAGTCTAAGCACTACGCTAATGGCAGTGGTATGGCAATGTATCAAAGGCGAAATGCAACATAGCCAGGATTGCCCACTGGAGCGTTAAGCACAGCTGCCTAACTTTGAACCCACAACCAAGAGGATATCCCAAACCACCCTGGGGTACCTTGCCATACTTAAGGTAAGAATTCATAATTAATTGCTAATGCCTAAACTCCTCAGCTAAACTGGGGTAGAATTTCTTGTGAAGGAGACAAAGATATGAAAGGTGCAGTAAAACAATGGCTCACTTTACAGAATTAACATAGCAGGAACACTACTGTTGTTTCATATGTAGGGAAATTAAATGTGCCCCAGAAAATCCACCTCAGGCATGCTGATTTGAGGTTTTGTATGGAATTTTCCGGGCTAGGCAGCCACAAAACAGAAGTGTTAGAAACTCAGCAGCAGAAGCATATGCATCACTGGGGGAGCAGGGTGGACAAGTTGTGACACTTCCAAGCTGATACCCTGAGTGCTCTGTAATCCAGTGCGTTACCAACAAGAGTGCTCTCAGCCTGTTGGAATGACTGGAACTATGTGTGAGGTGTCAAGAATAGCATTTGGTTCATACCACCGCATGTGAACATCATCAAATCCTAAATGGAGCTGAATTTAGTATAAAGCTGTCTAACAAAAACAACTGCTTTCTTTTTTATGCCATCTCCCTAAATCTGACATCCAGAGGACCAACATCAGAACCGTCATAGAGTGAAGCTACCAAAGAAAAAAAAGAAAGTGCCAAATTAATACCCACCTCTCAAAGGAGTTTTACAAAAACCTGTAAGGGAAAGATGTCTATTTGTTCAAGGAAAAGCCCATGAGTCTTAACTGATTTACCTAAAAGCAGATACCAGTTGTTTCAGTCCCTGTGCATAGAGTCACATGAGAATTGTAACTTTTTACTAAAAACTTCAGCAGAGAATTTGGGCACATATGAAACAGAGCATGTGTTACTATCCCAGATATAGATGCATCAGGGAACATGCATCTGCTTATGTACAGACTTTCAGTCTCAAGCATGTTCTTAAATATCTTGCTGAACATATAATACATTTAACATGACAAAAATTAAAATATGGAACCATGCAAAATTTGCCAAGAAGTGTTTATGCATTCCTTTACTTATTACACCATCAAAACCTAGATTTAATATTAATACTTTTAATGAAGGAAAAACCCCACCAAAACAACAGGGAAATATATTCTAAGCAGCTGATAAACTCACATCCTAACACATCTTGCATATTTTCAATACTTTCCTGTATGAGTCTCAAAGTAGTGTGTATTTCAAAACCTTAACTCTGATAAATAGTTTTGAAATGTATCTCTGAATTAACACAGAAACAAGTCAAGTCAAAAGATGAGCTTTCAAAAATAAGACTACTTGTGAGATAACGCAGGGCTAGAGAATTTCAGGGGCTAAATTTTCAGCCCTGTAGTTTTCTGAACTTTTCAGAGTAACTAAACATAGAAGGCATGATAAAACTGCAGTATTACATCATTATCACAAACTTTTCACAACCTTTTAAGCTGAAATTCTTGAACTTCTGCTGTCCTAAACAATTACATTACATATTAGCGAATAAATATACAGATGATACAGACTTTTTTTTTTAATCCAGGGCACAGTTTAGTGCCCTGTCATGTAAGAAAGTGCCACCTTAAGCTCTTCCTCAGCTTTACACTGCCCAGCCTTTTACCTCCTTCATTTGCATGACTCTTCAGCACACAGGCTCACAGGAGCTGTAACGCAAGGCTAGGTTAGAGGCTTCTAGCTTGGAACACAAGGTCTCATTTTTAGGTTGTGGTTGCAGACTACAATCATCATAACTACATTCTCAAACCCAGCAGCACAGCAGAGCCAAGTGAGGCACTGTGGTATGAGAACAGCAGCTGGACTAGAAAGCACTGCTCAGATTTGGAATGATATTTTTAACTTTCAACTCCAGACACATTTACCCAAGGGTGGAACAAGAGGGACACACAAGTTTGTTTGTTTGTTTGGTTTTTTAAAAAAAAAAGGTACAGGGCAACACATACTTTTTGTGGATCACATGATCTCTGGATAGCAGTATTAAGCAGATTAAGTGGGCAGAGAGATTAAGATGCCCTTTTATAATCCCTTATCATTCATCTTCAAAGCAAAGATTTAACCTCATGCAATACAGTGAAATGTACAGAAGAAGTGCTCTTGCCCCACTCTCTGAACACCATTTCCCTCTTGCATTATTCTTAGAGTTCTTGCCTAGAGCTCTGCAACTGCAGATGGCAATTTTCAATTAGGCATGTGCTTCAGGGGAAATAAGGAATTTACCAAGGTCACTTAAGGGCAATGAAATCACACATGCCATATAAAATGCTTACACTACAAAATGATAGCATAATGGAATGGTAAAGCCTTTAACAAAACCCTAAAGGGAGCATGCAAATAGTACAGCATGTTCTTTTATTGTTTCAAGCTCTCCAGTTACACCTTTGAAAGCCTAGTCTTTTTTTTATTATTGAATAAGTGAAAAGATACCAGAAAAAAAATGTGATGTGCCTAGCTGCCTCTTGCCAATGTGTTAGAGCACTCAGCTTCAAATTATGCATCAAGCAAATAATGAAAGTATGAGGTGATGGTTGTAAGTCAAGCAAACATACAAAAAACCTCAACTTTCTTTGTAGGATGAGCAGATTACTATATGTTGAAAACATTGAAGACATTTAGTATGTCCATTCATTTCTGAAAAAAAATTTATGATACTATATGCTAAATATATCAAGCACTCTCCATTTTAAAAAGTGACAAATGAGCAATAGCTCTTATGAATTAATCCATCAGTAATACAACAGGGAGGTAAAAGATAATTTTGGTTCAAGTAACCAAGTATTTTGCCATATCTATAAATACTTTGATGCTTCTCATCTCTGGCATACAAACAAAAATTCCAATTCAATCACGCATTAAACTTCAGACTGTCAAATCCAACTCCTTCTGTTTCACTTCAGTCTTGTCTCAGTTACAGAACTAAAGCTGGTACCATAGGTGTATGCACAGACGTGCTGTGCTCGGTGCTTTTGCCTGGGTTCAGCACATTCATCTCCAAAATACACAATCCAACACAATACCATCACTGCACTCTGAACACTGCTCTGTCATTAGAGCCGATATGAAAGAATCCTTGAATAAATGAATGAAAAATTAACCTTTAAACAGGGTCAGAATGAATGTTAGTTCTTTCTTCTTTAATCAGTGAATGAAACATGTCACCTATTAACACGAATTGGAGACCAGTGTCTAGGGTAGGAGGCTGGCTTGCAGCAGCTCAGGCAGAAGGGTCATTGTATAACCCAGCCATAGCTCCTAGATTTTCTTGTGATTTGAGATAATACACAAGATCTGACCTATACTTTAAATTACTTCATCTTCTTAAAATTCTTCTCTTAGTGTAAACAAGGACAAAATTTCCCTGGAATGTATCTTCCAGCCATATACCCTGGTCTGAAAAGGATTCGGTTTTTGTGCATCCAAGCCAATGGGAACCCATGCAACACTACAGACACAGCACCAAGCAGAGGTAAAAATCCCAGGGCAGGCACTGGTTTTAGGCAGACCCCGCTGTGATGCTGCAGACTCTACCATTACACATGCCATGGACAGCAGAGGAGGATGCAAGGCATGTACTGTGGCTGAAAGGGATGAGGTCCCACACCTCCACATGTCCTCCTGAAAAAGTCACAACTGCAAAGCTCACCTAGGGACAAGCTGCAGCCAGGACCAGCCCTGCACTAGCATGGCTGCAAGGATGGCTGCTCGGATCCTGGGGCAGAATAAGCTCATGTCAACCCAGAACACACAGTGTAGGCTTTGAATCAGGTTTCTACCTTGCTTTGCACTGGGAAATCAAAAGACCATTAATAATTGCAGCATAGCTAGACACTAAACTAATGAGGGCAATGCAATTTACCAGAAAGACTCAAGAAAAGGTGATTTAAAAATGTGTTTCCCTGGAGTCTTCTCCTGCCCTTTAAATTCACACCTTGATTAGTAACACCCCTTCTAAAAGTCTGTGCTCCTACTCAATTCACAATAATAAAGGTTATCTGCAAAACCACCAGAATGAAAAGCGAAACAAGTGAAATTTACAGTTCTGCTGCACCAGCCCAGATTTCTTTGCCACAGAGACCAAAGATGTTTCATGAAAATGAACCCATTACCTTCAGTGCTGAAGCAGTGTTTAGGAACTTGCTACCTGCTTTATATTGTTGATACTCCTATAGAAGTCTCTGTTGAAACTACTATGACTGAATGTTTAGTAAGGTATTAATGGGAATAAAGTCAGGAGTTTAGAAAAGTCTTATATATGAATGAGAATCTGTATCTACACAAGTGAATTTCAGTTCTGACTGTTCCTTAATCTGAATGAATTTTAACGAGGTAATACCCTATTATTAATTTCAAGTAGACATTCATTCACAAAAATCAGAAATATTTGGAAGGAAGAGAGTTTTAAAATAATAATCATCTTCATTGTAAGATTCTAAACCCTTAGGCACAGGAATCTATTTTACTTTCCCACTTTAATACCTAGTAAAGTTGTAGCTACATCTCCCATAATTAGTGTGTTCACATGCATGTGCACGCATAAATATGAATAACCATGAAAAGAAGTGAAAAGCAATCCTATGTCTATCAGTTGCTAAGGTCAGAAAAGCAAAACCATGCTGAAACACGATTTTTGCTGAAACAGTCACCTGTTTCTGACTAGTTCTCTGCATTTCCTTTTTTTCTTAGAAGGTACTCAGAGAAATAACTGAAAGTAGTTTTCCATTCTTATCTTTTATACCATAGCTGCATAAAACTCAAATGAGCTTCCACAGTTAGCATGCTGATATTTAACAGTGACTGTCCTGAAAGACTGCACAGCAGTGCTCTTGCAACTAGAGAGCTGTTTTTAAAAAGTTTTTTGACTTAAAGTTTTTAACTTTATTTTTCATTATGTCCTGATCAAAATCTTCGAGGAACAATCTCTGTTTACCTCTGTGAGAATTTTACCTGGAGCATGTTGTAAAGGTTATCAGAATATGCAAATACTTCCCAAGAAGCCCATAGGCTTGTTTTGAACAGGGGCAATCCCTATTGCAGAAGAACAAGTTTTGCTTACATTTCCTAGAACAGTACCCGCAGTTTATTTTTTAACTCACTGAAAAATCTTTTATTACTGCAGGAACCCTGTATTCCAGCAAACACATTCCAGCTATGCTGACTAGCTGCATTCATATGCATCACAATAAAGTGCGCTGAAAGACTGGGGATGCTAAAGAAGCGCACCTTTTACAAAACGTGCATCTTCAGGTAAAAAAGAACAAATATAATAATCCAGGATTTCTTTTCCCAGACACGCTAGGATCAGAACACCGTGCGTTTGCAGGGCTTCAGCCAGCTAACCAAAGCATCTCCGCCCTACTTCCAGTCTCAGCTCACATCTGTGTTCCATCAGAGGTAAGAAAGTTTTAGAGTCTCTCCAATAAAAAGAAGGTGCATCCGAACTAGAAGCACACGGAAAGTCAGATAAGTTAAAGTAATTGTTCACACAGCTGCTGCTGCACGCAAGCAGCAGGCTCTTACTTTGCAGCCCTTACGAACCACGCAAGCCATTTTAGGAGGGAACAGCAACTGTATCGCCCTGAGTCCCTCCGCTCTCTAACGCTGCCACCCTCCAGCTGCGAGGATCCGCCTGACATACCTGCTTCTCCATTTTGCCCCCTGACAGTTTGTCTTCTTTCTTCCAGAAGCTGGAGGAGAGGGGGGACAGTCCTGCCCGGGCGGGAGCCGCGCTGCCGAGCCGGTGCCGCGCTCTGTCCGGCCCCGCCCGCCCCGGACGCGCCGCGCCCCGCTCTGCCCCGCTCTGTCCTGCCCCGCTCTGTCCTGCCCCGCTCTGTCCTGCCCCGCTCTGTCCTGCCCCGCTCTGTCCTGCCCCGCTCTGTCCTGCCCCGCTCTGTCCTGCCCCGCTCTGTCCTGCCCCGCTCTGTCCTGCCCCGCTCTGTCCTGCCCCGCTCTGTCCTGCCCCGCTTGCCGGCAGCCGCAGCCCTGCTGAGCTCCTTTAAGTCTAACAGGTTTCCTTATATAGGTAAACACAAATTGCATTCCCGCTGGAAGAGGCTGACTGGCGGTAAGCTTAACTTCGTTAACTCCACCGATACCAAACGGGGCTGAGCGCCTGGAGTTTGCTGGCGCAGCGCTGTGAAGGGTCTTCAGAGGGGAGAAAGTTTTCCTTGAGCACTCGAGCAACTGTGAAACTATTACATTACTTAAAGCTGTAACAATACCGAGTACCATATTAGCTTTACGTTAAACACTTGACGTTTTTACAGAATGTTCTCCTTAGCCTACATTTCACTCAAGGCAAGCACACAAGGTGATGTGGTATGTGCACACACATTCTGATAGTGTTAAAATAATGCCAGCCCTACCAGAGTTTGCATATGAAGACTACCATCTATCAAATGTTACATGAAAAGGCTAGGAAACAGGGATTGTGATACTGGTATCAAAAGAAAGAAGCAGTATAAGAAAAGCTTGATATACTTTTTTTTTCCAGTTCCTTTTCTAGACAGTGTAATAGTTAAGCTTCTAGTGATAGATCTTTGTCAGAGAGGTGTGATGGCAATAGATTAACAGACACTGTCCTATCTAAACAGAGAAATACGGAGATCGAGGGAGTACCCAGGACAAGCATATACTGTACTCCACAGAGCAGTGACACATGTATTTCACATATTTTTTTTAATCCTCTTGCCTACCCACTAACCCCCTTCTGCAAACACAACTTACGTATTTTGAAGAACTTCAGCAGGCAGTTCATTAAAAATACAGGGAAAATCATGTAATAAGTTTCCCTTTATTCAGACAAGATTCACCTGTTAACTATGGCCCTTTTACAAGCTAAAACACTGTCAAATGTGCAGGGGGATATAGACAGCAAAAAGCATGAAGAAAGAAAAAAAAACAAAAAAGGAGTAAAACAAAGCATAGAGGAAACCAAAATAAAAAATGAGTGAAAATGAAAAAAGTTAAATTGTTTGATCAAATGATGAGAGGCTGATGTTTAAAAGGAAAAAGGACACTAAATCCTAAAACATTTTTTTAATTCTTTCTCCCAGATGTATTGCATGTAACTCAAAACAGACAAAAGACACAGATTTGGCTTCCTGGTGATCTATGGAGCGTTAGAAATGACAGAGTACCACCCAAAAGCTGGGAACGATCATTTTCCAGTGGACTACACCTTTTCTTATCCTCATGTAATATATGACTTGAAGATCATCAAATAATAAACTCCGCAGAAAAACTATTCCTAATGGTTTCAATATTTCTTTAGTTAGTATTTTCCTCTTCCCCTGAGGCATAAACATTCAACCTCATGATACTGCAGGAGCTTGGCTTAGAAGTTGAGAAAAATGAAAAACAATACCAATAAGAGTTGTAAGACACTCAATAAATATATCTAAAATAGTCTTTCTGTACAACATATAGGGAATCAGGAAAATGGGCCAGGGACCTGGTGTAATGGTCTTCATGAGACTCTTTCAGGACACATAACCCACTTGTGGCTTCACTGCATAAGAAGAGTATTTTCACCTTGCCAAGTTCATGCTCCTGTGACAAAACATTCGCACTGGACTACACAGCCATGTATTCCCTTACCACCAGTGAGCTTGTGACCAGATCCTGAATAAATATCCATTTTTTTACATGAATCAAGCCAATTAAAATCCATCAGATTCCCAAAACCGCAAGAGCAAAGGAATTTTAAAAGGGCTATTAGGCTAAAATAGATGTTACTTCAAATATGGCTTTCTGTCCTTAGGCTAGCGCTTTTTCGGTTAGCCAGCCCAGAGCCCACAGTAAGTATCACATTCATTTATCCAAAACCACTCCCTCAGTTAAGGATTTTCCTACCACTTCTTCAATGCCTGTGCATATGCTTTAGTTCCACTAATTTCAAGCCAAAAACTTTACTAGCTGTCATATTCTACACCTGACATACCACCTTTACCTCTATCCCTCGACCCAGACATCGTATTGTGAATCAGTCACGGGATTTAGGGCCATATACTCAGGCATGAAATCCCATGCTTTAGTTACTGATCCCCAAACTGTGATTTCATTAGATTGCTGGCACAAGCATGAAAACTTCCCCAAGTCCTGTATATGGGACCTATGTCAGAGAGAATCCCTTTGCTTAAAAAACACTTCTAGTAAAACAATCATTTTTTCCTCAAACAAATCAGAATGAAAAGTATCTATACTTTCACTGCATGCCTCTGCTAAATTAACAGCAGTTAATTATCGTAGTAGACATCATAGTCAGATCTCTTTTATTTCTATGTTCTTTTTTTTTTCCAAAAATGTACGTAACCCTGAAGCAATCCAGTTAATTCTTGAAGCTGAGAGCAACCTAGATGTATTACTTCCATTTACTTTACGGTCTCACATGCATTATCTGCAAGTAATGCCAAGATAACATTAATTACCCTGTAACCATTCTCTCCTGTTCTCCAGGAAGAGATCTAGTAGGTTTGAGCCTGCATTCAGAGTCAGAGTATAAATTAAAAGCTCTGAGCATACTTCTAAAGTGTGTTATTTTTAATGTTAGGAATTAAAAGATTCATGAGAAATGAATGCGATTTATGACAATGTGTGATTTTCATTGTTACAGTGTTCCAAGTTGTCTCCAGCAAAAGCTGAGCATTAGACACTCTCGTTCAGAGTGTCATTAGATTGCTTCCTATGCAGGATTCACACAAATGGTTTATTGCGGTTGGTTTAGTTCCTGTTGTTTAGATAGTAACTATTTGTAAGCCAAATGACCTTTGTCCAGCAGAGCCAAGAACCACAGTCCTGGGCACAACCTGAAGGATTGATCAGCGTGCTACCGTGTTTCTCTCCATTTCAGTTGCATGCCCTATTAGCCATATTTTCTTCATCTCGAAAGACAGTTTATAAGAAATATTTTCTCTTGTGAAATGACTGATGGATTTTCTTTCATCCATTTCTGACCGGTTTTTAAATACTCAGTCCTGTCACTGTTTATGTTGCTGTACCAGAAAAGGAAACTTAGTGTAAATTCCCATGGTAAATTTTGATTGAATGGAATAGATAAGTGCAGTACACCAAGAAATTTATTTCTTATACATACACTCCCATAATATATATTTCTTGTATATTAAACAAATATATAAATATATATATAATATATAATATACAATATATATTATATTTATATTTATATATATATATATATATATATAAACCCCTAATAAAAATAATGCTAGTCCCTAATCCTGCCATGAGTGTCTAAATATCTGCCTGGAAAATTTTTTCCCTATTAAAACTCAGGGTGGAATACAGCAGATTCAGCCTCTTTTTACTGAATTCTTACTTGATAATAAGGTCTGCTTCTGAAGTTCTTTGTAGGCTAAAATTGTCCACACTTGAGTGACTAAATAAATTCGCTAAATTTAGCCAGGTAAATTTAAAGCAACAGAGATCTCTCAAGTTTCATTGCACAGCACTGTTGCCCCACAGTTTCCAGAATTAAGCTGTTAATGCATTCTCAAAGTTCTAATTCCTTCCATGAAATAGCAACACTTCCTTCACTCTGATATGGACAAGATTTCATACCTCATCTTGGTATCTGCATCTTTACATCTTCAGTTTCCCCCAGAGATGTGCATCACCAAGCATCCCACAATGCATGCTCTGTTCTTGTGGGGTGCAACAAGATCATTCATTCAATAGTTCATTGTTTGTTCTCAGCTACATTATCCAGTCCTCAAGTCAAGTAATGTGCTCAGTTAGAATGACAGCAGTGAGTACCTTAAAAATAAGGTAGATTCAGTTCTAAAGCCTTTGTTTAACATACAAGTCTCCTCAAAGATGTGCAATAGCATATTTCATCTCTTTCCATGTCAAAAGAACTGTTAGCTTAAAAACCTAAAACCCAGAATATATTACAATGTCTAAGTCCACAAGTTTTATTCCTGCACTGCCATTTAAATAATTTACACACACAAGATGCTAATTTTGCATTGTAAGGTATCATTGCAGTAACACTGCAGATGTATAATACAGGTATGCAGTAACACTCAGACTTTTGAATTAAGATCTGAAAAAGTTATGAACAAAATGCGTGTAGAGTACAGCTTTCTCTGAGCAAGCAGACTGCTGGAGAAACCCAGCTGAGTGGGTCCAGCTGGGATGGAGTTCACTTTCTTCATAGCAGCCACCGTGGTGCCGTGTTTTGGCTTTGTGGTTAAAACTGTCTTGATAACATACTGATGTTTGGCTACTACTGAACAATGCTTGCACCACCCCATTGTTCAAGGTTGCCTTTTTTCCCCCAATCATCAGCTATCAGCTTTTGCCTTTTAGATGATACTTCAGAGTAGCCTGTGTAAATGCTTCCATTGCATTCATGGAAAAGTCAAGATATCATGCTACGTTACCTTCTGCAGTGGCCCACTGAAGTCATTTGACTTCACCTTGAAATGCACTAGAAGTATCCAAATGGCAATTACACATCTGAGAAGCAACTGAAGTTGTCCCTCAGCCACCCATTCCCAGATTGTAACTATATGTACACAAGCTCTTCAGGCAAAACCACAAGATTTCCATGCTAGCAGGTAGGCTAGAATCAAAATTGGGACTGAGAGATACGTAGACACAGCTTATTGTTTGTATGCTCAGCAAAAAGGAGGCGCAGGGGTTTGATATGCTATTCTTCCAACAAATGCAAAGCAAAAGTTAATGTAAGAGCCTACATTCATTCAACATTCAGGCTGTAAACGAAAATATTCAAGAAAGAAGGAGCTAAAAGGTTAAGGTATTCAGCAGCAGTAACTCACAACTGCACGTACTGTAGGCAGCTGAGCACGTACCTTATCTGGGGAACACTAGCTCTACGGATCAGTTAACTTTATGATACAACCTTTACTTTTTATTATTTCCTGATCTGGTGTTCAATTTTACAACCTTAATGCAAGTTACTTCGTTAATAAAGCATTACTTATAAAATTTGACCATATTACTTAACCTTTACACAGGAACAAAGATGTCAAAACAAGTTAAAGGCTAATGTCTAAGGGTATTATTTTAACCCTTGGGAAATGAATTGAGCTTTCTTCCTTGTCAGTGTTTCAAAATGCGTCATTAAAAGCTATGTAATACAACAAGTTACTATCTTTACCCTTGCACCACTCGTTCTTCAGGTTTCAGTAACACATTTACACTAAACAAGAGCTTTATGTTTTCATTAAATACATTTAAAGCTCAAGGTTGTGGTATTAGATGAAGCAATTAGTAAAAGATCCAGCAAAAAGCTATTTGCTCCTGAAGAGCTTAAATGCTTTATCTGGAAAAGTTAATGAAGTAATTATAATGTTGTTATTAATGAAGATTAGAGATGGATTAAAATGGCATTCAGAAAACAAACCAGACAATTAAATAGGCTTTCAGAACTGTGGAAACTCCTTAGGGTCCAGGGGAAAAACACTCAGAATACCTATACTAGGACGGATATTTGGAAAACAGTTCTTAATGCCATAGGACTCCAGATAGCAAAAACTGTCTTCATATCAACATCAACATCGGGGATTGTAAGCACTGTGATGCTTAATGCTGACCAGCTGTGCTTGAGGCTTTGTTTTAAAGTCCTTTCAAGATGTCCTTAGCTGTAGTACCTTTCATATTAAGCATACTATACTAATGATAGGGATTTAAAAAATGTTCATTAGTATTTAAACTGACATGACTATCAATAACATGATCTTGAGCTACATGGAGAAGGATGATGCTATAAATGATACAGTTAAGTTGGATTTTTATATTGCATCCCATGTAATACTGCAGAAGGTGGAAGAAGGTGTTTGAACCGGAAAATCCTAAATGAGTCCAGAGAGGTGGTCCAGAGCAGGTGTGGGTAAGAAAGGCAGTGCAGGGCTGCATGTTCCCTTGTTTGCCATGAGGGCAGCATAAAACATAAAAAAAAAGGGAAGTGTCACCACTACACTTTCCCTTGCACTTCTGGAGTACTCACAGCTTGGCAACTCCATTTCTTCCCAATAAATTCACTTTACCTGACTATAAAGGCAGTGAAGTACTGAAAATTTGAGCCCAGTCACAGTAAGCTCTTCGCCAGTTTCTGGAAGAGCAACACTACTATTTCTCAGACCATAGGTAAGTGGATCACCTGAGAGAGGTGCACCTCTCAACTGGTCACAGGGGGGTGACTACGCACCTGGCTTACACACTTCAGTTAGGTTCCTCAAATTAGGAAATATGACTGCTAGCCAAACAGCACGTGAAAATAAGTTACATGTCTAAGAAAATATTGAGTAAAATGGATAATAAGCATATTATTTTGACTAAAACCACATTATTTGTTGGTAGAACATATGGGCTATTTTGATCCTTAGTTTTACATAGCCCATATTCAGGCAAATCCACTCTTTGAGCCTAACTGTGTGCATAAAGACATCAAAACTTAGGGAAAGACAGTAAAGATTAGGCAAAAATGTATATTGTGGGAGTTCTGAGTATTTAAAGGAAAATGTGGGAGCTTTTCTTTACAGGTCCTTGTTATGTAGAAAAGCTGAAGGACTGGTCAACAGCAGCTTTTGTCATAGGGTTCCCAGATCAGGAAGGGGAAGGAAATATTCTACAGCACATAAGGCGGAACGTATATATATTGCAAACCCAAATGTTTTTAATGAAAAGCAATCTGTTTCAGTCATTATTTACAGTACAGAGTGAATTATTTTTGTTCCAAACACTTATGGAAAGTAACTAGTTAAAATGCATTTTTAGGCTTTGTCTATACAAATGAAAATCAGAAATACTACTGGTATATAAAGAACACATATTCAAAGAACTGTACTTAAAAGTAGGGAGGAAATAAATCACATATTCACATGACAGCTGAGGCCTCACTTAGGATATCCTTTGACCTTCACACTGTGAAGATGAGAAAGCATCAAGGATGAAGAACATTAAGAAAGCTGCAAGATATAAGGAACAAGATGGAAAGGACATCTAGTTTAAACAAAATATGGAACTTTTAAGGAGTTTTTGAGAGAAACAAGATGAAAGAGAGAGACTTGATCATGGTTGACCATGGAGAATATTCACCTAAAACATAACAACTTTAGATTAGGTGTGAGGACAAGTCTCCAAATAAAAGTTACTCATCAATGGAGAAGTCTGCCAAAAGAAAACTCTGAGATATCAGAAAAGGAAATACTTAAAGGGAGATTAGATAATATACTCAAAATAGTGCAGAAGATAAACCTGTAAAATATGTAAAAGGCTGGAGTGGTTAACTTCTTTCAGCCTATACTTCTGAGACTTCGTTTGGGACTTCACATATAAAAATCCCCTTCCGGTATTTGGCTTGCGATAATAGCAAGGATCCAGTCCCTCAAAGTCTTGGTAATTTTAAGATTCCTTAGCTATGCAAACAGCCTCTCTGAATTCAGTTTATTTTAACTTAATTCATAGCATACAGAGTGACCCTAACTGTCTGAAAATTCTTTTAATGGTATCTGAAGGATCCTAGCTGAAGCCCAGCAGATGGGAGATAACACAGGCAAATTTTCACCTACTCTGAAGGAAATATGTCTCCTCCATTATTCCATTGTCTCCTGCTGACCAAGGCTTGCTGCTGAGCGGCATTTGAACCTCCTGAAACTGAAGCCTTCTTCCCAAGGATTACATTTACTCATAAACACTCTTCTGGTATAGCTTTTAAATATCATTAAACGCAAGCTTCAAGAGACCCACAGGGAAGAAATAGGGGGGACTTTATCATGCCAGGCCACTCCAACATTATGCTGCTCTCCCTTGCTCCGACTGCTGCTTTTGTGGCCCTTCCACGTGGGACCTGCACAGCCAGTCATGAACCCAAGGCAAAGGAATACTATTGCCCTGCCAAGCTCCTGGCTCTCTCAAGCAGCATTTAACACCTGGTATAGCATGCTGGGGTGGGGAGGAATTAAGCTTGAACTCACTCATCAAGTCAGCTCTCAGATACTTGTGTTGTGAGTAGCAGAAGAATAATCAGCTCTGTATATATGGAGTCCACCTTACCCTATAGCAGCATATTCTGTAAATCAGACCCCTAAATAGGAAACATCTTGCCAGATCCCAGACATCCACGTTGTGGTGCCTCCACTTCTGAGCTAAGCACCATAGGCTGCTGCTGTATTCGATGGAGAGAAATCAGCACTTCCAGGGCTCGGTTTAGCTGAGCTATTTTAGACATCTGCTTTAGGAATTATGCCCTCTAAGTGCCTATTTTTTCTCCAAGGACTGTAAAGTGAATATTGATTGCTGGCTCAGACACTGTCAGCTGATTCCCACCTTCAGATACATATTTTTCTGTAAAATTTGACATCATCATAGCAACTACTGCAAGTAGTCATACAGTAGGAAAGTATAGTACATCTGCCACTGGAGAAATAGAACCAAATCATCAAATAACCTGTAATCGGTGATCTCCACCACCAGGATCCCTGGAGCCAGCAGGAGATGCCATTATAGGTGATTAAGAAAGTTTGGCTATTTGGTTATTTTGGCCAAGTATATTCATATTTGTAAATATTTTCTGGATAGAAGTTGTCTAGCTATCTTACTTTTTAGCTTTCTCTATTTCTTTTTTTAATTTTACAGAACTGCTATGACCCTTCTAACTTATTTGAGCAGAGAAAAGCAAAAAGCTAGAAATTTTGGCTTTCTTTTTTCTTTTTCTTTCTTTTTCTTTTTCTTTGTTCTTTTTCTTTTTCCTTTTTCCTTTTATTTATTTTTTCTTTTTCTTACTCTTTCACCTCTCCTGCAGCACACCACACTCTTGTTTAAGAAGTAGAAAACCAACAGGTCTGTGATTACAATTCAGCTCCACACTGATTAATTCTAAAAGGAATTAGAACTGCTTGAATGATTTAAAAAAAGTTGTCAGTTAAAAAGTCTACAGAACACTGCACAAACATGTTGGCATAGTCCATGTTAATCACAGAGGTGGAAATAGATGCTCAATTAATGGCAGATACAGAAAAAGAAGTTTAATTAAATCTAACCATTAAGAAACTCTTAGTCTGTAAGCTGATCTATAGGTAGGAAAATGTAGTCATTGTCCTTGGGGTTCCATTATTCTGGCAACAACATCTACTTTTATTTCTTCCCTTTTACTCCTATTGCTTAAACACCTCACATTACTCTCCCTCCCCATAATATTGAGGGTGTAATTGAAGGAAGAAGTGGACAAAATTGTTCAACCCCTTATGGAAAATGCTGCAGCACATGTTTTCATGAATTTGGAAATACTACCAGCTGTCTTTAAAAACTGAGGGTAGTGTAATTTTCTTTTCAATTAAGGAGTTGGGAGTTTAGAACAGTGTTAGAATGATAGCAATTACAGAAGAAAACCCCAAAATTTTTTGCGTTGGGAGCTCATAGGTTGGGGAAAATGGGAGAGTTTTAAAGGAGTATATGTTTTTTATAGCCTGAAGGTGCCTGAATAACATAAGATGCTTAGAAATCTGTGTGAGCAATGCCAAGAAGTGAAGAGAACTTTCATTCCCTGAAAAAAAGCCCTATTTTTTTTCAGCTTTCTATGGCAGAATATAAGCTTTCTGCATGCCTTGGCACCAAAACTGATTATAAAAAGCTAACAGGAAATGTTATTACTTGAAACGTACTCCAAAATGAAGCATCAGAATTTACATAAAAACTTTCAAATACTGATTTCATTTTGCATAAAGTAATTAATTCTGCTGTTGAAGTAGTTCAGTGTATTTCAGCTAACACACCACAAAGTGAAAATGAGTAAAACTTGCCCTTCTTTAATACTAAGAATATGCAAATAAGAGAAGCTGTGTTTCAAAAGCCTGTCTCCTCCCATTCAAAAGCCAGGTGCCTGAAGGCGACTTGGACTTTAAAAAAGGAAAAAAAAAAGATGCCCTCATTCTTCATTTATGTTGCGCTGAAAGCCTGAAATAGGAAGGATAGCAACAGAGGATGCTATGACCTCATCACCTGTCACAGGCTTAGCAGAAGCATGCTAGGTCAGTACTTGTAATGGTAGATTTATATCTGAAACACTACCATTTGAGGTCATTCAATAATGAGGAAACGGTGTGCTTTCCTAGTGAATCAACAGCCCAAACACAAGTACCATGATAGTGTGATACTGGAAACATGGTATTTCAGAGCAGACGGGGAGGCAAAGCTTTAGCTGTTTATGTTCATCGAGCATTACCACTTACAATATTTCATAATATTTGCAATATTAACAGGTATCTCAAGCTCCACTTCAGGTAAATCTACTCTGTGCATAACATTTTCCTTACGTCTTCAGTCACCCCAACCACCTTCCATTTCTTTATTTGAGCACTTCACTTGCTATATGTTATGGCTGTCCAACAAAATTCACAACAGTTTTTTCAACAGTAAAAATCAACAGGAGAGTCACTCAGCAATGTTTGAAAATGTGATCTTGTATCAGGATTATTCAAAAAAGAATGCTTTCATAGCATCCAGCTCACAAGAAAATTTTGCACCAGATCTCACTGTGCTCCCAAATCTGTAACATCTCCCACATTTCTAAGAAGGAATTCCCAATGTCCTTCTCAAGTCTTCTCCCAGTATACCCTCCCAGATACCAGCTCTCAAAGAGATGTGCAGTATCTAGCTGACCCAATGCACTGCTTTCTCCTGAGCAGCCTCAGTACAACACAAATGGTTTCAGTAACTGAGTGGTCTTGTCCTACATCATCAGCTGGAGCTGCTGCTCATCTGCGTGGGTGGGTGGGGACCTGCATAGGCTTAAGCTGCTTATTTATACAAGATCAAAAGACAACTCCTTACCCTTATCTTTTTAGATATCTGCAACATATTTCTGTTTTGTCAGCAACAGGAACAATCAATCACCCATTAACTCCAGGCTGGGGTGGTGGTAGCTGCGGTGACCCCAGCTGTTTGTTTGTTGACAGGCTACTGAACCATTTGGAAAAGAGGTGATACTGCTGACATTCGCTTCACCTCTGCGGAGTTCAGGTGGCATGTATACCATTACGGCTTCCTGTACAGCCTGAAAAAAACCCTCTATGAATCAAAAAAAAAAAAAGGGGGTGGGGGGGACGGGACAGGACCCACATTTTTTTGCTGTCTATAGCATATGAATAATAGCAGCAATGGGAAAAGTCTGCACTAGAGCAACAGACTGTACGACGGCTTCAGGTTATTTGGAGTAACCTGAAAACTCTTTCCAGTATTCTCATTTACAGAGGATTATGTACATATTAAATGGATGTTTGGCTCAACCCATCCTGTCACATTTGCTCCCAAAGTATGGAAGTAACAGTCTGTTAGGCAAAAGGACTGCTTAGGCTCAAGGCTTATCCCTGGTCAATGCCTTCAGGAAGGCTGGGAGAAGGCAGAACTTCCTCTGCTTTCTGAGAGCAGTGGTGTTAACATGCAAGAAGAAGAGTGTTATATACTGTTCTGTAGTTACTCATGTAACGATGACAGCCAGTGAGATGTTTTCCCCTGTTAAAACCCAGGGGAGACTATTCAGGTGGTAAACTGTGACCTTTCTATAATCATCCACAGTGCACAATTCCCTGAGGTTCATATGTTCCAGCAGTAAGCTGTAATATATTTACAAACTCTGTTTCTGATTTTTGTCCTTCTCAAGTCCCTGAAGATACAACAGGCCAGTTCATTGACAAGTAAGGTGCCCCAGCATGTATGTTACTAAGGTTTTAAGACATGGGTGACAGTAAGACACTAGTAAATAGATAACAAAGCTACTAATGTTCTGTTCCCCTTTGGTTTGGCCAGTGGAGGCTTTGGAGCTAGTTAGGAATTCTTTTTTTTTTTTTTTTTTCTTTTCTTTTTTTCTTCTTTCTGGTTTCTGTGGTATAAAGTATGTATCCCTTGGGATTCTTCTTCAGAGACATTTCAGCTTGAGGTTTCTTTTTATTTCCAGCAAACAAGAAGATAATTGAAACCCTTCCTGAGTTACAGCTATGTTTCCTGCTGGAGAGACTGACAGACCCAGCAAAGCACAGAGGACACTGAAAATGCAAAAGAGCATTTTGCTGAGTTTGCCATGTTATCCCCTTTGTATTTTTAACATATACAACAATTCTCTGGACCAGACTACAGGTCCTAAAAGGCAAATAGCAAGAGATACTTGAAAAGCAGAAAGGACCATTTTTTTTTTTATTTTTCTGTAGTCAGTGGAAGTGCCAAACCCATCGGTCTACAACACAGCATGCCAGCCTGGCTGCTGAGGGGCAATGGGGATGCAGACCCCATGGCCATTCACCACCTGGTTTCTCTGCTGAGAGTCATTACAGCCGGTTGCCAGTTGTAGCAGCGGGTTTGTTTGTGCCAGGAACACCTGCCCAGGATGAGTGGTGCGGATATCCCCACTGTGGGGATTGACTGGCTTTCCAGCTGCTTCTCTGGGAAACTGGGGTCTTCTCTGCTTAGTCCCTTTATGGTGGGACATTAATTTCCTGGTGTATCTGCAATAAACCTTACCCCATGGACCAGGTGGACATAATGTAAAGCCCATCTGTGAGACATGGCAACTACAGAAATCTGATAGGTTGCAGGGTATATGGATTTTTGTCTGACATGATGGGATTGTAAGGGATGCTCAGACTTGGTCCTGGTAGCCACTAGAGCTAGATGAGGATTTATTTTTTTTTTCCTTCATTGGAAATGGAAACATATGTATTTCTTAGAAACAAAAAAATTTCACTGAAATAAAAATTTTATTGGAAGGTGTTTACCAGACTCCAGACAGACTGTTCTGTCAAATGAAAAAGCCAGCCACTTGGTAGGGAATACAGACCTGTCAAGTCTGTATCCATGTTATGCCTATCTCACACTTCTCTAAAGTTGTTGGCATCTGTTGGCAAGGAGCAGCACATATTTGCTGCCCCTTGGGGTGTCCAGCACAGAGCAGGGCAGCCAGAACAGCAGTGCTATGCTGGACAGGCCACGGGACTCTGCAGGAGCCGGCATTATATGGCTAAGCTCACTGAGGAGTTTCCACAGCATGGCCTTGCACGTGAGTATGCATCTTTTACACGATCGGACACCTACATTTCTCTAAGGGCTTGATGCGGGAATCTCAGACCCAGCTTTGGGTTTTGTCAGACTTGAGAAGCCTAAAGAATAAGTGGTACTGTGCTGAATAAGGTGTAAATTATGAAAATTCTGGATTTGAGCTCTCCACAAAATTCTTAAGCAGGCTACCCTAACCACAGGTAAGATTTCCCAAAGATTAAACTGTATTTTTACATGATGGTAAAAATGCACTAAAGTGCTGTTTCCCATTTCTATACTGAAAAACAAAGGTCATCTGAGCATCAGAATATTTCTGGACTACACCGGAGTTCTATTCTAATTGCATGCATGCACAAATAAAGCATCATTACTCAATTGTTTAAGCTACATTGAGTTTTTTGCAAAAATACTCAATATTTTTTAATGCCCCTTTTAAGTTTATCATATGGAAATTTGCATAAAAGAAAAACAAGGAAAAAGAGTATTGTGAAAAGATTGCACTCTGCTGTGAACTAGGAAAAGAAGACGTGCAGCTTTCACAGTCTCAGACTAAACACTGGGTCCATGTGTGCCTTTCTGGCTTCTGTTTAAAAAGGCTAATTGAAAGAGAAAGATGGAAAGAAAAGATTTCATAATTTAACAACCTCAGAACAGTGAAAAATCAGCTTACTTGTCTTTTCATTACAAATATAGGACTTGCATTTCCTAAACGTATGGGTTTTTTAATATAATTAATTGCACAGCCTAATGTGTAAGGATGTGAGTGGATAATACACTAAAAGCAAAATTGAAAGCATAACAAAATGTGAAAGAGGGAGACTAGCCTGCACACAATTTGTATCCTTGAAAATCTATTCCAAAATCCTTTTGCATAAGATAAAAGAGGGAAGAAAGGGTCAGATTTTCCTTACCTTTTCTTCCAGAAACAAGAAAATAGTTGAAGCAGTTATGTGACAACAATGAAACAACTTGTTGGGTGGTGGAAGAAAAGGGAAGCATGAGCTGTTTCTAACAAACCATTTGCTCTCGGAAAGTGTGTGAACACTTACGAAGTCATTTCCTGACAGGACACTTTCAGCCAGGAAAAAACCTGTAGGAATCATTCAATAACGTGCAAGTGAAACTTGTCCACAGCAGAAACAAGGCAGAGTGTTTTGAGTAACATGCAAGTGCAAAACCATTGTTTCTGTATTTTAGAATTACAGACCAACAGTCACAGATCTCACTAGAGCAGGCTGAGAGCTGAAGTCATCCTTCACACCAGCTACTGCAACCTCAGGACTAGGATTTCATTCTTATGGTTGGTGTTTGAGGTATTCCAGTTTTAGTCCTGTGGGATCACACATGAGGTACAAATAAGGCAGATGTGCTCTCTTGGGGATGTCTACTTTTAACCAAGCCAGCTCAGGTGTGCAAGTGTGCATCAAGCAACAACAAGCTGAGCTGCTTACTTACCAGGCTTTTTTGGTGAGTTCTGCAATCCATGTTGAGCTTCGTAATGTCATAACGCACTCATATCTGCACCCAGGCTAGCTAGTTACTCTAGCTGAGACAGCTCAAAGTAGACAAGCTGTCATCATTTTGACTTCAGTATCTACTGTTGCCAGCCTATCTTTTGAAATATCAACTCTTTTATTGCCCTGGTACTTCGCAGGTCATAGCTTCAGACATACCTCAGGCATATAATGCATCATCCTACATGTCCCCTCCAAAAGGCAGCAATGTTCCCACAGAGTTCAACTGCAGAATCCTGGTCTCCCACCTGGTTTCCCACTAATGCAGTATTAGAGCTTAATTTGTTTTACACATGGAAGGCTTTATAGAGTTTTAAATGTACTACACATATCTGTGTTATGGTCAGATTTTATGGAAATACTGCAGGACTAGATGACAAAAAATGTAATGCAATTCCTGAGCAGTTCGCTATAGATTAAATGTTGGAAAAATCTCTTTGCATAAATAAAAGCACAAATAATGCTTGTAGTGACAAGAGGGGCATGGAAGTCATTATGAGCAAAAGAAAAAGCTACCTACCTCAGGACACAGGAGGAGAAACACTGCATTTTATCATGAAATACAAGTCATTTCAGCACGCCATGCATTAGGCATCACAGTAATAGACCAGTGTCATTTAGGTGCCACTGAAAGTTGTTTCCATCATCAGAGTGCTGGTCCACCTTCACTGCAGCTCCTTGCCCACTGCCCTGCCACCTTCAAGTCCAGTGATGAAATCCCATCAAACAGAGCAGACACCGCTTCAGACCACACTGCGTGAAACAGTCTCATGCTACCGGTGAACAGTCACTGGCGTCTACGGGATCCATGTGCAGAACCAGTTAGGTCGCTAGAGAAATAACAGCTTGGCCAAAGCCACTGAAGCACTAACAAGATAGCTGAGACAACCCGTGTCACCAGATAAGTGCCAGCCCATCACCAGCTGCCCTCAGCCCGTGCCCAGCCTCCGTGGGGCCGGCGAGCAGCCCTCGCGGTGGGGCTGGGGGTGCGAAGGCTGCTCAGGGAGCTGCAGTCCTGCCACCGACTCCTCCCGTTGCCTGTCAGGTAGAACTAGTTAGAGGTCTTTAAACCTGTTAATAGTATTACCTCCTAATTATCCAGTTGTGAGTACTTTAATTTCTCTCCAAAATTACTTCACAGACTACACATCTGTTATTGCAGTTTGCACCTTGGTGGAAAGCATGGCTGGGGAGGCCAGGAGAAGCCACGTATTTAAGCTTGCTGCTCACTGCAATCAGCCTGCTCGTCCCTCATTTTTTCTTGGCCTTCTCCTCTTTTCCTAGCTTCATTTTCTCAACTCACCCATTTACACCAGGAAGGAGAAAGGCTACAACAAAGGTTACAGAGGCTGATCTCCTAGATTTGTATTTGCCCCACTCTATCCAGGGTTGCAAGTGGCTGCAGACAAGACCTTTCTCTGGGGCTCAGCTGTGTTTGTTTTCCACCACCTGCTCCAGCAGCAACGATCTTCCTCAGATCTGTTTATTTTCCACTCCCCTGGCTGCCCTGGAAAGCTGTGGCCCTGTCAGTCACAGCCAGCACAAGGCTCGGCTTCCTCGGTAGGATGTCAGCCCAGTTCCAGGCGGTGGGGCAGCAGAAGACAGCCAAGCCTCCAAAGGCCACGGGTGAGGCTCCAGCTCAGGGAGGGGCTGGATGATATGAGACCCTGCTCCTCTTCCACAGCTACTGCCTTTCCCCTTACCGATTCTCACAGTGAGGGAGCCAGGTCCTCCACGCTGCCCCCACACATTTAAAATAAACTCTGTGCCTGACATTTGCTTCCCTCATGTCTCTGTGAGGCAGTTATTCAAGGTTTTCTGAAGTGTTGCAGATGGATCAATATTTTATTCCAAAATGGAAAATGGAGTGTACAATGCAACAGTTTGGCTGGAAAAATTACTATATTGCTATTAAATGTTTTGTTTCATTTTTCAGGAGAGCTCACTCTCTTTGCGTACTTCTAATGAACCTTAGAGATGTTAACAGGAATGTCCCTGGCCTTGTAACAGCATGCATCTCCTAGCAGACCAGGCATCTCTTTTTCCCTTGGAGTATATGGCTCCCACTGGCATTTTCAGAATGTCACTGCACGCTAGCTTTTGGGCCTATAAACACCACTCCGCTTGCGCCTGTCTCAGTATTTCCTTTGTTACTTGTGTAAGGCATTATCGCAAGTTGTTCCTCTGGTACACAGCACCATGAATGGGTGTTAGTAAAGCTGCATGAAATCTTTAAGCAAATGTGAATTGTAAACCTTCCTGTACATGAGGAGAAGTCAGCTGCAGTGCTAGTCAGGCTTTCCTCATGGCCATCTTTCAAAACGTACATTTAAAGTAAGTTGGTATTTGTTTCACGTGGTTTTGGGAGTTTTCATCCGATACCTTCATGCTGTGCACCATATAGTAATTCACCTGGACTACATTTGCTTTGGGGAGTGAAACCATCCATTTTTCACTCTTGTCATTTTGACTGGGTGGTTTGCCAGATGAGACAAGGGGAACCCAAAAGTGTAGAACTAGCCTGACAGAAAAACAGATGATCCATTTCTGGTTTAATCTGTCTTTCTGTTACACTTGAATATTTTAATCATGACAAAAAGCAGATGAATAAACCACTTCACTTTTATCTGTGAAGCTTTTATACCATTGTTAGCAATGTCTAGGACAGTACTGGTCTCTGGGAAGCTACCTTCCAATAGGGAAATAAAACTATCAGCCTCAAAAGGAACAGGTGTGCAAAAAAGGTTTGGATGAGTAAGTTACCCATGGTTTTGGAAATCCCCTATTTAAGGACAGGGAGTAGCAGCAAAACACGACAACAACAGCTGCGAAATAGTATTTGAGTATCTAGTGAGGTTATTCAAGATCCTGATCCAATGCAAGTCTGCAGCATTGCCACGAAGCATCAGTACTTCCCTTGTTCTTACCTGGCACCAGAATTAGAGCCCAAATGGCCTAGCAATGGGACTGGTCAGGGAAGTGACTGAGCTGGAAGACACCTTTCCTGATTGAACTTGCCTTAGATTGAACCATTCCTTGTCCTGCCCTCCCCATGGAGCAATACATGCATTGGTGCCGACACAAAAGATGTAGATGTAGTGGAAGCAAGACCTGTGTCCCCTCATTTCAGTAGCTATATGGATTTATCCTGATGTAAATGACTGCACAAGCCAGTAATTGGCCTGAAGTTTCTGAAATTCCTTCTGTTCTTTGTAAAATTTGATACTGGTTGTGCGGCAGAGAGAGAACAGGCAGATAAGACATACACATGTAATTATGTGTATACACACACATAATTTTATTAAGGTTATAGACGCTGGAAATCCCAAATATCTTAATTTTATAATACTTCATCCTTAGTTCATGCCAATAGCGGAAAATAGAGTATCAACCTTCAGCTCAAAATTCCTTTTTGTCCCACTGAGTTTGTGAAACTACTGGAGTCTCTGCAGTCTTAGTTTCTCATAATGAATTTTATGTTATATGAACTCTTTGTGTTCTCTTACTTTTCTTGAGGGTTAGTGCTGGTAAATAAATTACAACTAACAGTGAAGACCTGGCTTAATGCCTTGCAATATTACTTGCATACTCTGCTACTAGAAATGGTTCAAAGACCAACAGCTAACTTCAGCCTTGTTTGTGGCACCCACTTCTACTGGTCTGTAACGACACTCACAGGAGAACCGTGTGACTAGAGATACCCGACAGCGTGTATCACCAGCCAGGGAGGGACACTAACTGGGTGCCAGAAGCAGTGTCAGCATGTCATTCTGCTCAGACAAACTAGCATGCTAAGGAAGAGGACTGTGTGGCACAGGAGAAGGGCTGCATCCCCAGCCTATGTGGCTTCTCATGCAAGACTCTCGATGGGCAGAAACCCTGACACCTAAAGGGGCAGGGGAGGATATGCCATTTCCGAATTACACAGTCACCGCACCCGGCAGCTGTAGCTTGAGGTGAATGGGAAATTCTTTTTTGCTCCTTAGTGCTGACCTGAAGTTTTCTTTTTTTATAACCAGTTGTTCTGACAACACCACCCCTGAGTAATGTGGTTACTCAGGGGACTAGGACACCTGGGAAAGTGTGTAACAAGTTTTTATACCTGGTTTTCACAAACAGCCTCACTCAGCTTCAGAATGGATGGAATAGAAATGCTGCAAAGTATATGACACACAAGCAATGACCACAAAACTAAGTATTTTTTTCAATTTTTTTTTGCCATAACCACAAAAGTTCCATTGAGCAAAACGTCTAAATTCTAGCTTAGTATGCTGGAGGATACAAGCAAAAGAAAAAGAAGCTCTTAAAGTGACAGATAGAAAATTAATTCCTCCCATATATAGGTATGCAACTCTACAGCAGTGACAGAAAACAATTCAGGATGTTAGCACCTCATTTCCAACTGTCATTTAAAAACAACTAGACCATTTACTCTACCTGACCTGCAGTTATGTCAGATGCATTCAGCTTGCTTTGGAAAGATCCAATAAACATTTTTTTTAAGGACAATGGAAGCCCAAGAAAAAAAAGTTCAAAGCATCTGAGAATAGTTTCTGTTATTTGGTTTTCACAGAAGAGTGATGCAATGGTTAAAATTTAGCAACATAATTTTTAGGCACATATACAATCTGGCCATAGCATTTTGAATTAAGTGCAACCTATTCAAAATCTGGTCTTTTCAATTAACTGGAGCTTATTCACATCTGGCAAGCTAGCAAACAGAGCAGGAGAGCGTTACAGCAGCTTAGCGGAAGCCTGCCATGAATACACATTTGGACAGCCTGGGAGAGCATCAGTGTCGCTCTGGGAATGTTCCTGGCATGGTAAAAGAAAAACATCAAAGACATTACTGATTTAAAACTGCCTCCAAGAGTGCAATCTGTAGTGACAGGAAATGGAAAAATTATCCTCAAAGGGGTTGTGAAGAAAGAGCTAGTCCAGCTCGATAGTGGGTTCCACACATAAAGCTTATGTTTTGTCAAAAAACTCACTAAAGCAAAATATTGTACAGTTTTTGGCCTAAATTCAGAAATAAGTCTTCAGGACAGCTCAGAAACTGCAGGAATCAAATCAAGTTTGGAAGGGACAGCTTAGAAAGGAAGTCTTGTCATCTGCATGTTACATCCAGTATTTTAAAAGGCTACTGTAACCTAGATACCAGCATTTAAAAAACAACAAAAGACTAATAAGGTCTGAAGATGGAACCCTGAAGAGCTATGAGAAGGAAAAAAGATGGACCAGAATAACAGAGAGCTGTCTGAGACTACTCCAAAAATGCCAAAATAATACTCATGGTAACCCAGCAGTGACCCTTCAAATTTGACATTGCCTTGGTGCGATTGATGGAAGCTGCCAATAAACACAGGGGAAGAAAAAAGACACAACTTTGATCCCAGGGTAGGCTGACGACTATTATAGTCCATGAAATTACTATGCGTAATTCCCATGCATAATGCACAAATGCAGATTCTCAGGGAGTATATGTTATTGAGGCTTAATTGGAAGTATTAATTGACATAGACTTCTACAGTAGGAAAATCTATTTATAGAATGTGGTTTTGTAAACCATGGAAACAACCCCTTAAATTCCTTTACCAGTTTTTAAGCTGAAAAACCTAGCTGTTAAAATATATTTTAAGGAAAATGATTAAATATTACTGGGCAATATACCAAGCAAATTTCTTGTCACAGTCTGAATCCTATTGCTACACAGAGCCCTGTAAGAGCACTTCAATACAGTATATCATTCTGATTACTCTTTAGCATTTGAATATTGCTCCACAAAAAAGAATTTCATTTAGAGAGGGTAAGACACTGGTTACGCTTCGTCTTAACTTGGCTTTACACTTTTGGGGCATTCCCCTTTGCCCTAGGCCAACCAGAGATAAAGTCCTTGACAAAGTTGGAGGAGACCCATTACACTAAATTACATTTGCTTCAATGAAGTCTTCCAACTTCTAGGGATCATGAGTGGCACAAAAGAGCTATAGCAAAGCTGAATTTTTGATCTACAGCCCCTTGCGAATTCACACGATCTATTCCTATAGAAGCTAAATATTCTTTCTACACAATCAGTTCCTGTAGTCCTGTTATAGTTTGGAGGCATCAAAATGGACAGCAACAACCAAGAGTCTAGGAAAGAAAACTGATTTTCATGTGAATTTTCTTGTCACTTAGGTATTATTTTTATAGCTCATGGGACATAGTGCCAGTCTGAAGCATTTGTGGATATTCCTTTGATTTGTTTGCCAGATTTAAAACCAGTCCTTAACACTCTTGGGTTTCCCATGTGTCCAAAAGATCATTCCAAACAGCTGCGGTATTTGGCACAGGGGGCCTTTATGGGGTGACCACATCAAGAAACACTGAGGAAGAAAAAGAGCATATGCTACAAGATGGTGGTAATGGAGGAGGAAGCCTGCATTTGGGATACAGACAGCCTGGAAAAGCCAAGGGGATCATTCTTACTTCCTGCTGATAGTCAGTCTGTGTCAGTGTTTGGGACAAGTGCAGTCGTAGTCTCAATGACAGAGGGAAGGAGAAGGGCTCTGTCAAGGGACACAGCAGCCTGGACCACCTCTTGCATGGATTTCCATCTGGAAAATTCCAGGTAGCCAAGGAAGGTACATGAGCTAGAAAGATTACAGACATGGGTGACTACTGAATGGCATAGATAGCCACGGTCACACGTTTAAGTCTGGACAAAGCCAATTCTTTGCACATGTGCTGAGAAGCCAATATGCAAATTTCTGCATTACTTAGATCTCTTGAGCAAATGTACCTAACAATGTCTCTGGTCATAAAAAAAGGCAGAGGGCATAAGAAATAATACTAACAGAAAGACAAAAGCCCCTGCTTCCCACCAGTAAATCCGTATCTATGATCACAACATCTTTTCTTGATATCCTGAAGCAAAAGTAGGAAAACAGAAGCTACTGACAGCAAATGGTACAACGGATATGCTTTTCAACAGCATTACTCTTGCAGTTTCCAGAGTGGAGATGTTGTACTTTGGGTTAAAAAAACTGTTTATCTCACAGTACAAATAATACAGAACTCTGGGCCAGTGTGTAGACAAAGCCACATATATTCTGCTCTGACTCACAGTAAGTCAGTTTTTTCTAGCGAAACCAATTGGCAGCAAAGTTCTAGTTTACTAATTGCAGGTGGCCTTTTCAAGTATCATCAACTACTATGTGTTACCTGGTATCCACCTAAACAAAAGGTAGATCTGACTCCCTGACCTTTTTAAGGAAGTGTATATATTAATCTAATTTTGTTATGCAATGACATTTTTTCCTCCCCAGTGGGGATTTTTTTTTACAGTGTTGGGTCGTTTTAACATGGAATTACATGGAAAATATTGAACATGATATTGTACTAGATCACCATACAATGAAAAACTTATGAAATCTTTATAGACATAATTTCTATCTGAAAACACTTTCTATAGTAAATGTTGCTGTTTTCCTGCTCCAAAGTCAAGCTACTGGATTTTAACAAAAAATAAATATAAATGATTTGCTCAAACAGGCAATGAAAAATAATGGACAACTGTGTTACATATACAAGACTCGAAAGCAAAAAGCTACCAAAATCTTTAAATTTTGCTGAGTGTTCCCAACACTGTACTTTAAATATTATTCCACCACCAAAAAACTCAGAGGAAATCAATTCAGCTGGGGAGAACTTTTGAGAACACAGGGGCCAGAGATACTACAACAAGTACAGATACATAGACTGGTAGAATTAATACACAAATATTGGCCTATTACCAATTTTATACCAGCATAATGTATTTAAGAGAGTCTTAACCAGTTTAACTGAAGTAAGTGTCAAAAAAGTGCAACGAGATATAAACCGAACTACTGCCCAGGCTATTTGAACATATATCCTCCACCTCATCACTCCTATACCCTGAACTCACTCACATTCCTGTATGCATCAGTCAACTGGATGCAGGATTAAGAGATTGAGACCAAACTGAAACGTGGCAGGTCCTTTGACTTTAGGTTGTGCTCTGACATGTATCCTCATACTCTCAGAACTGCATTTCAAAAGTATGTGTCTTAATTCACTTGTAAGCCTTTAAGCCTGCCCTCAGCCATACTAGTTGAGTACAGTCTTGGCCCCTTCACAGGTAAGCTCCAGCAATACAGCCAAGAAACCAAGAAACCTACTGTGCTCTAGTTTAGCAAGTTACTTCAGTTGCTGGTTCCAAAGTAAACATTTGAAGAGAATCGAAATATGCAAGTGCTAAAAAGCACAAATGGTAACAGCAAGACCTTTTCTAAAACACTGCTGCTTCTGCATTTATTGGGGACCCTCAGTTCCGGATAATTGCTTCTGTTCCTCAGAACATGCAAAGGGGAACGCAGGATTTACATTGTTAATAGAAAGTCACTGATGTCTTTGGTAGACATTTGAGTCAAGATAGTGTTTTCTTTAGTTTACATGCCTTTTTTCCCCATTAATTTGAGAACTGTGCCTTTCATTAAAATATAACTTTGAAGATTTTCAGCAGCTCTTGAAATAAGCTTGTCTGGGGAGGTGTGCTTATATTTGATGTAAATCATTACTCTATGCTGTTAAGCAGATGTTATAGGTTTACTTTTTGCCAAGTAAGTCAATCTGAAATACCTGTAATATGAGACAGTAAGTAATATGAGCAAAGGTATATTATTTTGATAGAATTAAGAAAGCCCATCTTTCCCAAACAATGCTATCAAACTTTATTTGCTCAGAAAAAAGCCCCACCCTCGTATATAATAGTGCTTTTCTACTGTAATGCTTGAGAAGATAGGGAAATCTTATTAAAAGTTTTAAAATAATACAAAGGAACGACTCACTTCAATTCTCTGAAAAGAGTTACAGCACTCCATTGTCCCTACTGCACTGAATTTTGACCTATTGGAGATGCGCAAATGTTAACAAAGCACAATGTTTTGGTACAGTGAAGTTTGTTGACTCTGTACTTTCTGTCCATGTCACACGAACCCCCAAATAAGAAGATGACTGTCAGCAATCTAAATTATGATGTAACATACTAAAAAAGTGATGAACACTACTTTCAGGCATAGTATTGATTCTTTCAGGAAGGAGATTAATGGAATTGGTTTCACGTAGAGGAATCTCATCATACCATTTTCTATGCTATGCCTACTAGGCATAAGATAAACAAGTTTATTGTGCCATTTATGCAGTAATATATGATGCATTCATTTTTTTAAAGGATAAATATATTTATATACACACACATATATATGGTATCCAGGGCTTCATAATATTTTCCCTTCTTTACAACATACAGAAGAGAAACCATGAGGCAAAACTTCCTAAACACAGCAGGGAATCTGATTCAGGCATGGGACATAAGAGAAAAGTTGCCAAGAGTTACCAGTGTTTGAGCTTTTTAGCCTACTTCCACCAAAGGGAATGCAGCAGCAGCTGAGGCAAAGTGGCTGAATTAATTTGCTACATTAAGCAGACATACTGACTTCAAGCTGAGGGAGGCTGAGCAACAGACGTCACATGACAGGAAGACAGGGATTTTCTAATGCATCTCAAGCACACAGGGAAATTGTAAATTGGCAAGAACTCGAGGATATTTGTACAGCTTCAAAAATGAAGAACGTAAAGGGAGTAACTATTGGCAGTGCTAACTAAAGGAACCAGGAGGTATGGGCGAAATATAGTCAACCCATTTCCCAACTCCACCATCTTGTCCTGGATTTCTTCAAGCCTTTCTCTGCCCCAGTGCATGAAGATGAATGCAGACAACATGGAATCAGACAAAACCTCTAGTTAAATTCCTGGTGGCTGCAGAATGGTAGAGATGTGCGCATTTAAAAAGTTGGCAGCAAGACACTGCTACCATTACCATCATCTGGATGCCAACATTGCCAACAATGTATAGTTAGATAACCCATAACATCTGCACACTAAAAGTTGAGCAATTTTTTGAAGAGTAGAGCCTGCACAGACAATGATCTATTAGTCACATTATAAAAATTTTAAGTGCCTTCCTACACAGTGGGAGCCAGAAATCACAAACAAATAAACACTCAAAAATTTGATGAGTAATCAAGAGCTAATACAGATGGGCTTTCCCCCCAGCCCAAGATTGTTCAATACTGTGGGTCATTTTATAAGTAACACAGTACAGCATTTTAAACTGATGCTTCTTTAAATTATCATTTCTATGGTGAAGGAACTGCTAATTCCTCTCAGCCATCTTGGGCCTTATTGCTTTTGTAGATAGAAGTAAGTGTTTACTCAACAAATTAATACTTATTTTTAACTCTCGTTCCTTGCTAGTTTAGGATTAGTGAACAGGTGTCATTTTATTGCCTTCCACATGTTGCTTTCCATTTTGTTACGCTTCAATAAAATGTCTAGGCACAGCTCTGGGTGTTCACTCAGTTGTAATGAATCAAGTGATTGAACGCAGAACTTCAGTACATCTACAAAAAGAACAGCAGAAATCTTCATGGTGGTGCAGTCAGACCCCCAGACTACTAATAAAAATGTACCTTTAATAATTTTTTGTCCAAGCTAATACCTGAAAAATCAGAGTGCAAACCACAATACATCTTTCAAGAACTAAACCCCAGCCCTCAAACCAAGCTTTCAAACAGGCTACCTCAACAAGGCCATTTACCACACCTGGGAGTTCTCTCATTTCTTCCCTCTTTCTATGTCTTCTTGTGTATGTGACAAGACAAACCAAGAGAATGACCTCCTTCATTGACATGGCTCTCTGATCTGCCCAAAATCAGGGAATCCCTAAAAAATCCATGACCTGACTGGTTGGCAAGTTTCAGTAACAGAATGGAAAAATGGTCTGGTAGGATTCATCCCGACTACAATTTTTGCCTTGCACCTTTCAGTTTATGCAATACATCCCATTGCCTTCAAAATTTGTTGAACTGCAAATAAACCCACCTGCTGGGAAATTATATAAAAGATGATCCATAGCAGGAACATTAGAACTTGGGAGTTACAATAATGCACTGAGTATTTCTAAATCCATAAAAATTGCAGATTTGCTATAGTTTATATAAAATATTCAGTATATTTTTTTTAATAAATCCTCTTGAACTTAAGTATAGTTTTAGGATTGCAAAATACAGTTACCAAATAATCAGCATGAACTGTCCGGTATAGTTAGATGAGCATCTCTCTGCATGTTGTAATTCCAGCATTGTGTCTGTGCACGCAGTTACCCCAGCTGTCAGTTTAGCTCATGGTTGTTTCAAGGTGCAGAGTGGGATTCACCTCAGAAGTCAGAAGGGAAGTAGGCACCACAAAATCGGAAGATTCAGTCATACTCTGCAGAAGCTTCATCCATCCAATCTTGTCTCAGCTTTAAGAATGCCACTTCCTGAGCTCAGTAAACCAATGGTTTGAAAGTAGCCTTTCATATCTTAGAGCTGTAAAGCGTAACATTCAGACACATACCGCATCAATAACGCGAAACTGCCAAATGCTAAAAACATTCAGTTGAAATTCATGGGAAAGAGTCAATTAAAGGACTACATACCTGTTAAGAGCTCATATTTGACCTATTTCTAGATCTCACAGGTGTCAATAGACCAAAGGTTGGTTATGCTACATTTCTTTCCAGATGCCAGTTGACTTTAATTAGAACCTGAAAAAAGATTATAAAGGATTGACCAAGCGAACTCGCTCAACTTTTGCCATGTGATAATGATACAAAATTATAGGTCACAATATCACTACCAGTGAGAAGAAGAAATGCTCTGAATGAACGAGACCTGCAGGGAGAACAGAAATGTGAAGAAAGCAACTGAAACACTTTTGCTAGAAATAACCAGCTATACAACTTCTTATAGAAGTCTTACTAGATATAAATCTAGTAAATAATTTCTGTGGCTTTTTTTACCATGAATACTTTGATACAGGTATCCATAATATTATCATAGCATACCAAGCTCTAAATTAAAGGTATGCTGAGGATCCACTACTGACATTCTTAGTAGAGTGACACTGTTTTTAGTAATTGCTTTAAACACATTTCAAAAGTGCAGTAGAAATCAAGCCTTTCTAAGACAGAAAAGTAAGATATGTCCTTGAACATGTCAACAGTAATTATTCCAAGTTTGTGGTTCACCAGCTTCTGCAAACTTTGTGAAGTAAGTACTCCATTAACTGTTTTGGTGGACAGTGTGTTTGCTCTGTACTCAAGCTCAGCAGGAAAGCAGGGTAGGTTTCCCAAATCAGTAATTTTCTTTCTTTAAAAGGGAGCATTTATATTTACTATTTAACCATATTGTTTAGCAATCTAAATGACACAAGGTTTCTGATGTGATAAAGCTATAACTTCTTACTCACACACATAATTTGCTTTATGATGCATTTAAAAGATTTATTTTTTATCAGTTTATGCAGTTATAGGTATTCTTCACCACAATGTACTTTTAAAAGCCTCCTATTTATTGCACAGGCTTTACCCAGGTAACTCCTCTCACCTTCTACCGTTATGATACCAAAGCTACACATTTCCTTGTGTCAGCTGCAGAACAATACAGAACAACCGAAGTGCTGCAAGCATCCCTTTGCAAACAGCTTGACAAGTCTATGCACTGGTTGAAGTTACTAGGGCACAGTTTATTTTTAGGACAGCTTCAATCTTACTTATTGGAATTCCATTTATTACAGTCAAAAGAATACAACTCTGATTGCTGCAACTAATTAGCAGCTGAAAGTAAACAGAAAAAGAAAGTCTGAAAGACAGCACTTACTAACATTATTTGCATGACTAGGGGAGGAAAGAATTATCTAATGCTTCATCCATTTTTCCATTAAGTTCTAATTGAAGACATTGACTCATGAATACATTTTAGGAGAACAATTTACAAGCAGAAATGTGTCTTCAAATGATTGAAAATAAGTCGGTTGCAACAACAAATGTCTAACTACCCAAAGGATGTGTCATCCCCTTGTCTGTCACCACCTACCATTGCAATTCATACACTTGCAGGGAGATGATACAGATACATTACACATAATACTGCATATATGATTATTTTTCTTTGTTTACAATGTGATTTTCCTTTGTATAAGAATAATAGAAACAAAAGTCTCACATATGGATGAAGGAGACAAGAGGGGAATTTCAGCAGAATACAGACATTCTGTTCACCTAAATGAAACCACTGAACCTCAGCTCTAATTCTGGAGGCATATTGATGACAGCTCTTACCCACTCAGCTTCCTTTGATGCCTCAGCTTTTCTTATTTAACATGTTAAAGGATGCCCAAAACATTTCACTGTGTTTAGGCTTGGACAGAAATAGGAAAAAAAAGCAAAGAGGTTTTGCACACTGAAATATCTTGAAGATACTCCTTTATACAATCTGCCAGAACACACAAATGCAGGCAAATTGTGGATTAAAGACTATCACCTCAATTTTAGCATCTGGCTTGAGTATCCAATCAGAACCCAGCAGGCATCTGAGCAAACATACCAAGGAAAATTAACTTCTTATTTTCTATAGGGGACCACGCATGAGTATGAACTGTTTCAGTGTTTGCCAAGTTGAAGTGTCCACTTTTGTTGTTTCACTTGGAAAAATAAGACCCATGAACGGTCGTACACCCAGACACTTGGTAACTTGAAATTAGGATAGGTGATTTTGACTCCAGAGAAGTCTGAATTCCATTGTGCTACCACTTTACATGAGGAGAATAACAAAATGTCATCTCCAGACCAGGTGGCAGGACAATAACCTTTGGTCAGAATACAAAACGTGACATGTCAACTTCTGAAACGTTAATGAAAACAATCTTGCACATTGATATTTGCAGCTACAAGGAAAACTGTATATCTTCCATAAGTCAACCAGAAAAATTTTAACCCTTGCTCAGGCATCTGTAATTTTTTGTTAGGTAGTGGATGAGTCAAGTAACTTCTTCTCATAGATTCTCAATTCATTTAAACATCAGCTGATTAAGACATTGAATTTGAACAATGTTTATGATCCTTAACCTTTTGCTTAGATTATGAGATCTAAAAGAAGTATATAGAAAACCAACAAATAATCAGGGACTTAATGCTACCTTTCTTAAGGTATAATTTTAAATTAATTAAATTTAAAACTCTATAGATAGGTTGTTTTAAGTGTGTGAAAATAGGAAGGTACGTACACCTTCTACCTGCCTAGCCAAAAGGAATGATGTTAATAGTCTTACATTAAACGTTGCCCCTCTTTACTGGAACACTTCCACCATACTTTACAAACTATAATGAAAATGGATCATTTAACACTCCAGAGACTCAGAAAAACTGGCTTGCATCATGGAGGTTCCTTCCTCATAAAGCTAGAGAGGACATGAACTCTGCCATACACTTGAGGACACTTCAGAATCTTCTCCCTAAAACAGAAGGAAGCCTAATAATGCTGTATACATTTCAATTATAGTTGGATACACACACATCCATATCTACAGTTATGTCTACATATAGATAGATATACACTTAACCTGCATGTATAGCACGATATAGATTAATATACATACACCTCGTGGATTTGTATACATATCACACATTCTCACAAACATTTGGTGTTTCAATACCATTGCTCATGCCTCAGCATGGTGTATAGGCTTTCTTAACCAATTGACACATTCTTTTTAAGTACGTGAAAAAAAGCATGAAGTATCCGAATATCAAAATGATCTGGTGGAAAAGTAGTCTTCTACTTGAAAATAAAGAACGTAGAAGATAGGCCTTTCTTCATATTCTTACTTTTGCAAAGGACTGATAATAGACTGATAATATCAGAGCTGCACAGCCTTGAGTTTCTTCCTGATTTTGCTGAGGGTCTCAAAAGTGGATATCTGCTTCAAAGCAAGATTATGGTACAACAGCAATTTCATTGCTCAGCAAGTAGTACTAACCAGCCTACTTACCAAACTTCCTTGCCCCAATTTTACCCCATTTACCAACTTCATTTGGTGTGATCAATATAATCAATGCTACTTTGTTTCACCACTATCACCACTCTTACCTTGTAGAGGAATGAAGGCAGGTTAATTAACACTGATAATATACAGCTGTGGGCTGGCTTCAGGGGCGGTGGGTTGGCTGATGTGGGTAATGTGCAGCTGTGGCTGGTTCCTGCTAAGTAGTTAAATAGCTCTAAGGGGTATAGAAGAGGAGGAGGAGTAGTAGTGAATGAAGAGAGACCTGGAAGATGCAGAGGGAGGAGAAAGAGTGCCCTGGATGTAGGAGACACAAGGAGAAGGGTGTAGCAGAGGGACTGGCCTGAAGAGTATGAAGAAACAACACAAACAGTAGATGAGCTTTTGAAACCCTGTGGGGGGTTGGTGGCTGTGCTGGGGCAAGGCATGCTAACTACTTATTGAAGTTAACCTGGTATGTGATGGTAAAAGCCTTGTTGCAGCTGGCTAGTTTTGAGAGTGCTGTAACATTACCTCATAAATTTGGGGATTTTATGTCTACTTTCCCCTTTGCCAGGATCTCTTGCCTCCTTATCTTCAGCTACTACTCTTGCCATTAGCTTAAAACTTGCAGCCCCCAAAGCACACATACAGCTTTCAAAGCTGCTTCCCTTTCCCTGGCATTCACTCTTGGATCTACCTGTCAGCAGAGAGCTCCTCAGTGACCAGCCTTCACCCTTCCCTTATGCCGTTTCAAGCCACTCCATCCACCAGCACACCTGTTCTGCATCCCATGGGATGATGCAGTATTGCATGCCACTATGATTGCAACTTTGGTGTCTGGTTCCTCAGTGTTTAATAAATTGGGCACCTTGTGATAGACTGAGATAGACAACTATCATGTAGATACTTTGAACTATTTCCACCTAGAACCCGTGGCCCTGAGTCCTTTAGTCTGTAAGTGCAAGTAAGCTTCACTTCTCCCTTTACAATTCAGGAGACCACGTTGCTGATGTGTGTGGAAGAGTGCTGCCTCGCCAATGATGAAACTGAGCAGGGACAAAGAATATACATAATCTCCAGACATGAGAAACAATGGACTTGCCTTTTTCCTGCCTGTATACTACTTCCAACCTCCAGATGCGCACCTTAAGCTCTTACTGCATTCCACTAAAACTTAGGTTTGCCTTTTCACTGAACTGCTATTCTTACTACTGTAACTAATTAAAATGGCTTTATGAAATATTTCTGGCAAATACACCCACATCTCCCATGATACCACTGTATGCCCAAGCTGGCAAAGCATAGGATTGTAAGGAGAGAGACAGGAGGAGGCAGGTCTGATGCAAAACACCTTGATGGCTGCTTTCCTTTTTCTAATGGACTTATGTTCAAGATTATTTGGCTCATTAGAACAACTGAGAATCTGCCACAGTATCCCTAATCTTTGTTAGCAGATGTCTGCCTTCAGACCATATGCTGGGTGTAATCACTTTCAGTTGCCATTTCTACTGCATGGTGAGCAATTTGGCAACTACCTCCTCTTGTCTGAGAGGCATCTGGCACAGACAAAAGCAAGCTCTGTGGATTTTTCTAGCAGAAAGAAAATATATCTAAAACAAATTATGAATATCAAAGACTGTATCTGGAATGTGCTGATAGTGTTTCCACAGCTATTTGCATTTTTGTCTTCAATTATTTAGTTTCCTGTATACACAATTATTATAGGATGTTCATAATACGCAGAAACATTGTGATACCTGACTGCACAGAAAGTGAACAATTTCATCATATCGTGTTTTTCATCAAAGCGATGGTAGTTAATGTTGTTCTGGGGTTCAAGGCTCACCCCACCTGTCGCACTGTAGTCACATACTTCATGCCCACATTTGCACTTCACTATCACCAGAATTCGTTGGTCGTTCTGTAACTTTTGGTCATGAGCACAAAAGAAGTAACAGGAAAAGCACTGAGGGAAATCTAGTAGAAAATTACTGATATAACTTTGTCATTTTAAGGTCAACTCTGTGAGGTGTTAAACGTTTGTGATTAAATACATCAGGACTGTGAAACTGCTCACAATAATTCTTCACAGTCTCCTTTGCCACTTTTCAAATATTTTTCAGAATTTAGAGTTAAATTTCTTTCAGTTTTGACTAACTGTTTTGATAGATGAACGTAAACCAAAACTGGTGTTACGCAGCTTCCTTCTACTTCGTCCTCATGTTCTGTGTCAGGTGTTATCATCGCTATCCCACTACAAAAGTCCTGCTATGCCATCTATTTCATCTGGCAATGATTAGTGGTAATGTATTCTTTAATGCTTCTCTTTGTTTTAATGTGTTTTATCACTACAGGACTATTCCTTTCAAACACAATATACAACTGCATTTTGACACATTATAAGGCAAAGCTCAAATCTACAGCAATATAAATAAATCTTCCCCTTCCCTCACACAATAAAAAAATGCTGTGTTGCTGGCATAGCTGTGAGTACATTCGGGACTTCTGCCAACCCAGCTATGCCAGCGAAACAACTTATTTCTGCACATCTTTGACCAGTATGATTATTGTTCTGAAAGAACTGTGGTCTGTGGGAACAACTTCTCGTTAAGAGTTTCATTACCTGCTTGAGGCTGGAGTTCTGATTTCCAAGCACGGTGATATAAATACAGTGTAATATCAAACACCAGGATGATTTCAGATCCCGTGTCTATAGAGGAAAGTCACTCGCTAGATTGCACACAACCAAAAGTGAGAGCAGAACCTGAACTGCTGATGAGAGAGCACCACAAAGATTCACTTGTTCAAAACCTCACAAATTGCAGGCAGACTTAGCATGAGTAAAGGTGGCAGACATATGACGACCTTTAAAACAAACACAATCACAGCTGTTTTAATCAAACGGTGTTTCAAATTTAATTGAAATAAGGTGAAGTATTCTCAACGCCATTAGTTGTTCAGTTCTGTATGTACAGCATGGATGGGAGGAAAGAGACACAGGCTGACAAGGGGCATATTAGAGAAAGCGTCCCAGGAGCTTGTTTCCTTAGCAATTTACAAAGCAAATGAAGGTAATTTGAAACTTCAAATCTTACAATATCTGCTTTATTAGACTTTAGTTTCTTGTTACTCTTTTCTCATTAGAAAACTCTTTTAAACACTAAAACCTCTATATAGCTCCTCCACCTCCTTCAAATCCTGTTCTCTAAACTCTTAGGCATATATTAGACTTTAAGCTTGGTACATGAATTAGTTCCTTGTGATACTGTCCCACAGCGGGTATTTTACTGATCTAATAAAACCACAATGAAATTACTGTACACAACTTAATATCGAAGCCCAATTATTGATTTTTAGGGCTTTATTTCCAACCCAAAAGTGGCAGCATGTTTGAAATCCATGCAACTAGATCTGTCTTTGGCAAAAAACCAGCCAGCCATAGCGACATAGTGTTTGAACATTACATTTTCCTCCGCTGCTCCAAGAGCCAGGAAATGATGTGTGCATGTGGGTACGTATAGTATAGATGTCACTCAATCATCCTCCACCTCTCTAATTGTTTTTATTGAACCATTGCTTTTCAAACACAGAGATGCCAGGACTGTAAGAAGGGTGATGGCATCTCAGTGGGGATGTGACAATAAAGCAGTTTAGTACTATATTTTAATGTCAGTCCCAAAGTGTCCTTTCTCCAGATTGAAGGGCTTGGGAGGAAGATGAAGTGTCTGATACAAGTAATAACACAACCCAAGTGGCTTTGTCTGTGCTACAGTATTAATTTCAACATTAAACTTGCTTCAATACAAGGAAACATTTGAGAGTTAACCTGTGCATATTTGTTCATGAGGGAGTTCACACTGTAGTCATTGCATACAAGACCATACCAAAAAAATTCCCTTAATTTGAATAAACTTTGAATGAAAGTGAAATAGCTGATTCATACAACTAATTGGTGGAAATAATCATAATATATTATTAGAGGAAGATTTCAGTGCTTACATAAAATGTAAAGCATACAGAAAACACAAAGTAGTAATGTAAAAACAATGCATAGAAAACAAAAATAACTCAGGTCCCATCCTGAAATGTATTCCCAAAAGAATAGCTTAAATGCTTTATGAAACTGAAGTACTTATTTTCCTTTTCTTTCAACCTTCTGAAAACAATGGAATATGAGAAGAGAAAGAGCAGCAAAGCATGTAGTAGGAAATTAAATAGAAGGAAGAACATAAAGTTTAAAAAATGGACAACTGTTGTGGAACTCACAGCTCTAACTTAATTTTCTTAATTCAGTTTTCTTCTTCACTTAAATCTTATTTCCAGGAAACCGTCACAAATGATATGACATTTTTTCAACCAGTCTTTTACTCATTACAATGTATTAATGTCTCTAAAGAAGCTTAGTTTTTATGTGAAAACAGTTTTTGAACCTGGATGGATTAGCAGAGAACTTCTCAATTTGTACAATTACATGCACATAGCAAACAATGCTTGTGCCACCTACTTGCTACCTAAACACAGATTATTCACTATTATTTGTCAGCCTCATGAAATAAGCAGCTGAACTGCTTACACAATGTTCAAGATACTGAAAAATGTATAAAATGAGTATATAAAAAAAGAGCGTTTCACAGATACTCATGGGAGCAGAAACAAAAAACTAGCAGAAAAGGACATTTTGCAAAAGCCTTTAGAAGCCATTAGTAAAACAAACCGTCCTGTAATTAAGGGGAGCAGCTTAAAAAAAATACATTCAGGTTACTCATCTAAATATTGTGATGGTTCAGAACAGATATGAAGTTGGCAATATCACAGGGACTTTTCTGTTTATAGAACTTAGCCCAAATAAAAAGTTAAAACACAAGAAGAAAGATGGGAGCTATAATGACTCACCATGGGCAGAAGTAAGGAGTAAGCAGTAAGGTATGCTGACTATTACCTCTTAACGTATGTTCAGTGCATCCATTTGGTCTTAAGGCACTACTTTTGGTCTTCTAAATACAAGAGCTGTCTGCAAACCTTTGAAAACAATTTCTGTAATGGTCCCATCATACTATGTTGTATGATCTTGAATATTTTCCCCTTCTCCCATTCTAGAAGGCTGTGTTGCTATTTCAGTCAGATGATTACATTTCTATACATGAGGAAAAGATGAAGGAAAACTGAGGTCATATCTCGAATGCCTGTTCTCTTGCTCTCATTCATGATATTGTGTACAAATCATAAAAAAGAGGATTCTGAGTCTGGAAACTCCCATATATAATTTTTTAATTAATACCGAGAGTCAAACATTCTGAAATTGTCTCCAGTTCAAAGTCCCTTTATTTTATAATGCTTACAGAAATTCTTCATTACTTATAAGGAAATCAACTGAAAACCAGATATCTAAAATTGGAAATGATAATCTGCTTTTGATGGAAAATCAGAGACCAGTATGCTGTCTTCCATATGCAACAGTAATCCCAGTCCATCCATTCTGAAGATTTACAACAGCAAGAGTGAATTAACAGTATTCTAACTGTAGAAATTGCCTCTCAAGTTCACGTAATCGGAGTCTGAATTCAATATACAGTTCCATGTTGAGTAAGGAAAAATAAGCTAACAAATATGCTGCCTGTCAGTTCCAATGAACCCATACTGCAGAGAGTTGACAGCATATAGTCTCTCATACAGCTAAGAAAATTACAGATTGTAGCATGAAAGATTACACATTGTTAAGCAGTGTCAAACCACATTGGCAGTTTTCACATGTCAAATGTGTAATTACAGAAGGATTATTGCTAGAAAAGCACAAGATCTGGATGATGTGAGCTGAGTGCCAACTCAGCCATTCATCTGAGAACGTTTAGTGTATATATGTACTCTGGATCTCTGGATTAAAAAGAAATTGTCTTTCCATGAATTTGATTTTTCTTTTGCTGGTTTTTTTGGGGTTTTTTTGGTAATTGTGGCTCTGGTGCTATCACTGATGCTATACTGCAGTCTCTAAAGGATATTTCTCCAATCTGAAAGCATCATCTTGCGAATCTCCATGGTTGAAGGCATGCACACAACAGGAGCTCACTGATTACTGATTATGGCATGCCACACCAGCACTTGTACTCTAGCAAGAAACAAGACAGCCCTGCTTCAGATTTTTCTTGCCTTTGTGAGTATAAAGCAGAGTTGCATTTCTATTTTAGATAAGATGTTTACTTTTTTCCTCCCCCCCCCCCCCCTCCCCCAGTGTTGCCATGAAAGAATACTATCCACATTCAGCTACCACAAGTAGAGGAAAATAACACAGGGTGGAGAAACTGGAAAGAAGATTGCGGAAAGGTGCTACTGGACCACTTGGGGATCAAGAAGAGAAATGAGGCCTGTCATAAGGCTAAATTTCATAAAGGTCGTTGAGGTGGCTGACAGACCTCATCACCATCTGCACAGCTTTGAAACAACAGGTATATCTCTGGTGTCGTGACTAGCTGTGGCTTTACAGGGGCCTGTGAACTAATAGGTGACTTCAGGCTGAATTTTAATAGTCAAATGTTACAAGCAGTTGCTATCAACCTTTTATTCAATCTAAAAAAATTGTGAAAATTAACCCAAACAATTTTTTGTAAGTACATAAATTATAGATGTTGCTTTTAGGGCAAATAGACAGCTCTTCATTCACAGAAAGAACATTACATCAATCGGAAGTTAACACAAACCAGGCAGAACCCAAATTTTCACAAGTGTTATTAAAAGAGAAAAAATACAGAATCAGAGTCTAAAAACTGTCTAGAAACTCTTACAGGAGCAGAAAGAAACAGATCAGGTCTAGAAACCTCTAATTTCAACATTAACAACATCTGGCAGATTGTTTAAATTTTGATGAAGGAAAGAAATCCATACTTCTGCAAAATATTTCTAGCCATTTTTTTGTCAGTCTGGTGTTAGCCTTTGTTAATCCTAACTCAGGCCTGGCCAACAAAACAATAAACACTCCTGGGCATTCCAGCATGAAACAAAGAAGGGACTATGCCATGTGGAAGCTACAAAGAGAGACAGGAAAAATAACGAAAAATTAAAGCCATGCTGTTGACTTTGTCCCAACACTTCAAGTTAAATAGCGCAGGCAAAATTTTTTTCTTCTGTTCATTCAGTAGCTGACCTACCTGGCACCAGCTTCATACAGTGTAAATACTGGGATATTTCAAACAGCATTTGCCAGCTAACTCAAAATGAGAACAGTGAGATGGAATTGGTCCATGATTGTTTTGAAAAAGAAACATTTTATTGTTTTAACATACTTCTAACTTGCTTCAGCTTATACAGCAGGAAACCCTTTTACAGGTTGTTGCCTTCAGTAGATTCCAAGACCTACAGCTTCTTTAAGAGTAATGTTCATCTAAAACGTCGCTTCGGTAAAGCTTTCTGTTTCATGTGGTTCCTCTGTCTCTGGATGATCATGGACTATACTACCAAAACAACCAGTGTAAAACTCGTAGATGATGGAAAAAAAGCAGTTATATATCTTAAACATAATTCAGTTTTGCATTACTCAGTAGAATTCAGCTTCTGGAGCTGTGTATTAGGATGTAAGAGGCAGTAATTCTGCAACAGCAGAGAACCCCCCATGTAACTGAAACTTAAAGCACCTTCAGAAAACATACGCTTAATAGATAATGGCCATGCCTCACATACACAAAGACAGTACTTCTATACAGTTCACTCCCACTTATTACTAAATTTCACTTAGTTCACTTTTGTATTAGAACAGTCACTCCCACTTGTTCTAGATAGCATCTGAACGCTAGGCTGACATTCAGTAAATTCTTCCTTAAGAAATGAAATGCAGCTTTCAGTCATGGACAGGAGTTGGACTTGATGTTAAGGCTTTGGCTGATAATCTGTTGCGGTTTGCCAACGGCTCTTATTAGAAGACAATAAAATAGTCTGATGGAGTGAAATAAGAAGAAAGAACAACGACAATGAAGAGTAAATTGTCTACAGTTTATTTGAATACTGGGAAAAGTCTAAACTGGCTGTGAAGTTGGGGTCTTCTGTTGTAAGGCTCTCGGAAAGCCTCCACTTGCAGCCTACAAAATTTTCCTTTACGGAGGCTTTATGGGGGGTAAAATGCTTGGGTGATTCAACCGTGAATTGCAGAAGCAATGTTTAAAACTGTATAACTATTATAAGGAGTCATATAAGCAGTGCTGCTCTTTTGGGACAAGTTTTCTTTCCTGCTGTGAAGTGCTTACACACACTTTCACAGAGTACACACCATGGCCACGAGGCTGGGGCTCAGGCATGGAGAGCAGACCTTAGACAATATGGAAACATATATTCAATGGACATTAACTCCATAGCTGCTTACTATTTTTAAATTAATATTTGGCTTAGCTTTCAAATATTTTCATCCTTTTCAGCATCCTCTAACTGTTCCAAAGAGTAGCCATCAGTCTGCTGCTTTTCCAAAGCTTATAATCCTTCCCACAGGCTTCCACCTTCTCTTGTTACTTCTTTTGAATACTGCTGGTGCTACACCCAACCACATTTTCTTTTTTTTTAGAAAATTCTTTTATTTTCTAACATAATTTCTAGAAAATCTAGAACTCTTCTAACATCAGGTGCTTCTAAACTTATATGTCATACATATTTTATACTAGGCCAGGAACTGATGAAAACTCGGCTTACCTAGCCAAAGTCATGCTTAGGAACAAGGATTTGTTTCCATTCCCTTGTTGAGAGGGGAGACAAGAAACCAGGTCCATTTACTGAACCTCTGAAGAGTCTGAGCTGACCGCAACAGTCAGAGATAGATGTTTTGATATTTGAAGAAAACACTCATTTAGTATAACAGGAACAAAAACCTGAAAACAATTTAGGACAGTGATTCTTCTGAAAGCAGAGCCTCTAAAAGACTTAAGCAATTTGTTACGCTTCCTTCTGACAGACACTTTTAGTCATCTTTGTCTTCTTTTTTTTTTTTTCTTCCCCCCCCCCCCCCCAAGAAAATTAGATCTTTTCAGTCTGGTAAAGTAATTTATATGTCTCAGGACTCAGACAAATAAGAACTGGGACAGAGCATGATTTTAGAAAATTAAATTGAAGATTATCTAGAGACAGAGCTGATCAGAAAACAGTTTCCTGCTGGAAAATAATATTAATAATATTGTTTCCATATGAATCAACCACAAAGAAAACAAAATGACAAAAAGATCAGATTTATCAGGAGTCAGAGTTTGATACAAATTTTCATGTCAGGAACAGTGAAACATGACATTTTGGAAGCAATCTAGACTTCAACATTGTACACAGCTGTTCTGTGAAACTGGCTTTCTTGTTAAATCTGAAAATGCCTAAATTGTCTAACTTCCCTCAGCAGCCTCTGAAGATGCCAGAATTTCCAGCTTCCTGGCAGTAAGGCAGCAACAGTGGGACTATTCCAGTTTCCCAAAAATTAATTTCAGCGTACCCAGGTTCCAAATTTCAAGTCTATACTTGGGGGTGGTGGGGATGGTGGAGTGCTCAAAAACTCTCATCTGCCTCCAGCCAGGATTTTCAAGGCTTTTAGGCAGGGCTGGAAGCTGAATCCAAGTTAACACCAGGACTTTCAGGCTTCTCCCTTGGAGACTGGTATCTTGGAAGCAGCGGCCAGGAACCTGCTGCTGTCTGCCTTGTTCAGCCACTGGCTGCACACCAAGAAGTCTCACCAAGAACAGTGACCAGGTGCCAGATAAGCCAGAAGGATCAGTCTACGGCTCCAAGACAGGCCCACTGGGTGGCCAGGCTATGGATAATCACTTTTTTTTTTTTTTTTTTTTTTGAGGTCTATCTGGCAACAATTCTCACTGTCAGGTAATGCAAATGCAGTAATTCTCCAAAGCCTTTTTGCTGGGAAGTCAGGTTATATTTGTCCCTAAAATCCTGTGACATTCTGAATTAATTATTTTGCATTGTATTAGTGACCCATTTCCAACAAGGCACACTTTGTGACCAGCACAACCTGGCAATGGTCTGAATTACAGTCTGAATTAACATTGCCAAGAACTTGACTCAGTTACTTCCAAAGTATTGAATGCCATCTGTGACTGGGATGTACAATAGGGTATCCCAGTCTTCAGCTGCTATCCCAAAGTGCAAAGTTCTTACATACACACATATATCCCGTACCTTACCTGTCAACTGCACAGGGATGTGAATACATTAGGGTGCCCCACAGGATACTTTAATGTGTAGGAAAAATAATTATTCCCAATTTGTTCACTTGTATACAGCATTGTCATGCTATCTCAGCAAATCATCTTGTTTTCCAAAAATCATGCAACCAGATTTACCTCTTTAATGATTTGTCTTCATTAGAAAAGCTCATGTAGTGATAAATATAACTCATCTCCTTAGCTGAATTTTTTAACAGGATCTTACCTGTATTGACATGGCAGCTACGAGCAGCCTTCTCTCAGACAATATGCCTTACAATGAGTATTTCCTAGCAGCCGTCATTTGTGGTTTTCAGTCCCATATGTTCAGACAGTGTCTGAACACCTCTGCACAAAGCAGGTCCAACCTGACCGCCTGGCTCAAGGCTTTGTTCAGTCAATGTGTAGCCCCAAGAATGGAGTTTTCACAGACTCTCTGAGCAGTTTGTTCAACTGTCTAACCACTCTGAGGATAAAAATCTGTACCCTCATAACCAGGATTTCCCATGTTCCAGCTTGTGTTGGCTGCCTCTCCTATCACTGAAATCACTGACAGAAACCCTGTCATGTAACACTAAATTATTATCCTAAAGCAAACAACATTTAGATTTCAATGTTCTCAGGAAAGCATTAATTTTATCAATGTTGTTAACTAATATCTAAAATATAACAAGTACCACTAGTTTTCTGTTTTCCCATATTGTTGATAAGAGTTCTGCAAATGTTTGGTATTTCATATCAGTTACCTCAATGAAACTCATTTTTAGGTATGTGGTAGAGATGCATAGAAGTCTACATATTTATGCTTATATGGTTATTTGACAATATGAAGTATGGTTTTTTCCATATGTCACATCAAATTTTTGTGGTAAAAAAGCCTTTTTCAACATTTCAAGTTTGGTCTAAATTCATAGTAGGATAATATAAGATGCTTCAGAGAGAACTTAGATGTAGACAACTAATAGGGAACCAAACAATAAAACTTATCAGAAATGATCAGACAGAATGGAATCACTCGTAGGAAGAGGTACTCCTGTTTCTTTCTTTTTATAATTAAACCTCTCTGTGTCTAATCATATTTCATATGATACTATGCAGTAGTTCAGTAAGTAGCTGTAAGTAGCACAAAAAAAAGAAGGCTTCTTTAGAATTCACGTACCAGATAACACAACTCTTTAACTAAAAGTGGTGATCAACAGGAAGCAAAGTGCTAATTTATGCTTTGTTCTTAAATACCAACAGCTACACCCACTCCAATAGAAAGGGCTCTGTCTGGTCACCCTGCTGGTGAAGCAGAAACAAAAGACTGTGCTCTTTCAGCAAATTCTACAAAGATGGTGTCTTAGTAATGATGTCTTGGAAATGGCATCTTACAGTAACTGATTTTTTGGTGCAGTTTTATGCAGTTTTGTGCTCATGGGGGAGATGCAACCAGCATTCCTGGCTGCTATGCAGAAGCTGAGGGAGGAAGCACCAGTGTCCCAATGGAGCAGAAATGTAACGTGTAAGACCAGGGCTGCGTATTCTCCTCTCATGCTGCCCGTTTTCCCACCTGTACCCTTTTGCCTTTTCCTCTAGCTAACCCCCTGTCTGGGTGCACCAAACCACAGCAACCACGTGGAGCTGGCATGCTACATCAATGCTACTGCTTCTCAGGGCATGGGACATGCACGGTGCGTAACGTCATTCCAATGAGAGCAGTCCCACTGCCAGTCAGGAATATCTCTCCTAGTACATCCTCAAATTTGTACATCACCAACCTAAAGAATTTCTGACAATTTACCTGGCACTTTTACACCCTTGATTAGAAACTATATAGATGCCATAAACTTGAATATTTGATATGATTGCCGGGGGTGGGGGAGGGGGGGGGGATTGGGCGCTGGCATTTTCAACAATCTTGCCAATGGTGGGTGGCTTCAGGATCATAGTTTTGGGATCACTACCTGAATATTAAAATCCTTAGATGAATGTAGGTAATAAAACAAATAACAGAGTCAAGTTTCCATGATGTTTGTCAAACTACTGTTCTGTTCAATCTGCTCATGAGTCACATTCTTCTCTTTTTCTCCACTGCTCTGACTCTGAGCCACTTTAGCAGGGATTTCCTTACTCAGTATTTATAGCCCATATAACAGCACTATTGTTCCTTACACATGATAAAAATATTTTAAGATTGGCAATTACAGGCAATTTAATGGGTATCCTCAACAGTCATTCTGATTTGATAGAGAAAATAATTGTCCCGTACTTCTAGCCCAAGCTTGTCTGACTTTTGCAAAGATCAGGTCTTATTAGTTCATGATTTCACAAGCTTCTATAAGACCTTGATGAGACTTTTTTTAATAAATACCCTTCCCAAACTCAACACTTATTTTAAAAGCTTTAGAGCCGACTGACTTCAAGAAGTCAAGAATGAATACAACAAACATAGCAAAATGCCAGCCACAGGCTATAATAAAGAATTACAGAATTACAACTACTAACTCCCATAAGACTTTTTCAAGTCTTCAGGTACTCTTCACATATTTTCAGTTTTGCTACAAACACAAAGGCCAGATAATAGTTACTATATCTGTTTTCCAAATTTTTAGCATAGAGTTCTGCCAACAAGCTGAATTAATAGTTAAATAAATAAAAAAAAATTAAAACCCCTGAACTTTTTAGAAATTAACTGGTGACTTTGTTGTTTTCATATTTGTCATAGTATCTTGGGATAAGTTTTCAGCCTGACCTTCCTAGATTATAAGCTCAGGAATTTTTGTGTGTGTCCAGATGTCTCAGAGCATCAGATATGTAAGACCTTAAAGGGAAACAATATTCATATAGAGCTGCTTTGTTCTGTTGGAAAAATAAAAATGCCTGTAATGGGCGTTTTATGTGCAACAACTAACACCACTTAATCTTTGCACTTGGACTGTTGGAAGGTCAAATAATATGAATTACGTTTTGATATCTGATTACTAATTTAGGCATCACATTCACATTCTTTGTTACTTGTCTTTTGTATACTTTGTACAATAGCAGAGTAAGTTACTTAGTGTTAATGAATAACAAATATATGTGTGTGCTGCAGGGATGTGGGACCCTCATGGAAGCAACTCTCCCATTCACCAGAGAGAGACAGGAGAGCTTGCGGGCAGTAGCTCATATCACTTACATCAAACATTGATGTTCAAGATAGAATGCATGGCCCTTTGGAAATGCTTATTTTTCCCAGTTACCTACAGAATGCACTTAAATGAGTAGTTAAGACTATTTTTATTGACCAAAAGTCTAAATGATAAGGTTTTTCAGATAATCAGTGTTCTCACCCTTTATTCCCCCCCCCCCAAATATTTTTTCCCACTAATTTGTTAGCAAACCATCCACAAATTCTCAGCTACAGACTTTTCCAGTCTTATTAGAGTGCAGATTTCTCAATAGTTTTTTTTTTCTAAATCTGTTCACATCTACTAATACCGATTAATTCATCCTTTATTTCCTTTGGTATTCCTAGTACAACACAAGAAGTTTGGAATTACATCTCTATGAGACCAACATTACTTTGATAAATGAAGCATTTTCTCATTAGCAAAAAGTACTCATGCATATGATAACATCTCCAACGGGGTTAGCAGCTGCTTTATTAATGGCTGTTTGCTTGTTGATACTGTCATTTATGTTTAAACATGAGCCAATACATTACTGCAATGGATATATCTGCTCTTGTGTTTTCCATTTCATCCATGCATATCAGATCATATTCCTATTTCTTTTACTATTTGTACCATTGCAAACTGGGAGCTACTCCTATTAAACTCAACCAACCATACCAGCATAATACTAGATAAAAATGAAAAAGAGACAAAAACCGTATTTTTCATGCACATACACTTGCAATACATTATGGGTGTTTTATGCTTTTCCTGTTCATTTTCTGGTATGTTTTCTGAGATCTGATATAGTAAAGTGTTCCAAATGATATTGATGAATTATTCAACAACTCTCTTAACTGTGATTTATCTGAAAGCAGAAAGAATTCATCACCAACAGAGCTAAAATAAACACGCTCTTATGACTTTGAGATTAAATTACTGACATAAACAAAATCTGAAATTCCTTCATATGGTGCTCTACATGAACATCAGCAGAGAAAGACGTGGAATATTTTCTTGTAGGGGCCGTAAGAGTGCAGAGACAGTTTCTCAGCTAAGATCATACGTCTTCTTTCACAAGGATAGCAGAAGGACTATGTATTTTAAAATTTCCTCCTGTTGTATTTCTGACAATAAATGGTGACACAAACTGGAATTTACAGGTATTGCTACATGTTTCATATAAAGAAGGTAATAAAAAGGGCAGTTTACCGAGGTTCTCTTGATGCCAGTTTCCAGCAATAAGTAAAATGTCTGTAGTACACAGGACATATATTTTTTAATTTAACTTTACCTGGCGTGCTTTTAATTGGCCCCTGAGGAACAAGTTGCCAAGCAGTGAATCCAGTCATCCCCTGGGTCTTGTAACCAGGGGTACACAGTTCAGCTTTAGTTCTATGCTTCATAATTAAGCATCCATGATGAATACACACCCGAGATTGAAACACAGGATGCCATTGTGCTTTCACTTATTTGCAAACATGAAAAGCTTGTTTTTAAGCTCAGCATTGTATAGAGGGTCTTTTCTTTCCCTCCTGTCACATGAAATACCAGAAAGGGATGGTTATTCTGGAAGGCCTTTTTTGTTACATGTGGACAGCATGGAAATTAAGCCCCAGACCAAACATTTAAGGATTTGCAACAGGAAAAATGACAAAAACAAAAACCAGACCAAATTCTTCTACTGCAGTAGGAGTCTTTAATAAATTAATTTAATTTTATTAACTTACTTTCATAGTGTTGATAGCATAAGGGAGTGCAGGACTAGTGGATTTGTTATCCACTTCTAACCCAGTGCACTTCTTTACATATTTTTACACATTTCCCTGTATGTTTCAAGGAAAAAAGTCTCATGGTTATATCTCTATCTGTTAGATCTATAGCCGTCTTTCAGGCATTTGAGCTGTTTAGTTTCAAAGCGTGAACTAAGCCAAATATCTAGTGACTAGTGAAAAGATTTTTATCATGAACTATAAAGTTTTCTTTTTCCAAAAGATTCTTTTTTTCAGCTGTATTTCCAAAGTTTTCATAATATTTGGCAAAGCCTGATTTATCAAAACACAGCTACTGGTAGAAAAACCAAATACACATTTTTAACATAATTATTTGGAAATATTAGAACTTCTAAAACAACTCTCTAAACAAGAACTTTTGGTTACGAAGGCACATTCTCACAAAATAACTTATAAAGTGCATTTCTATTTTTAAAAGTTTATGTGTGAACTACTTCTTCTCTACCCTATTTCTTAGCTACTTGCCAGAATAATGTTATCAACATGACCTCACTTCTGTTTTCATCTTGTCTCAACTCTTCTCAGACTCCCTCACCTTATAAATTTGAATGGTCTCTAACAATGGTACTTTGATATGGGATATTATTTTAGATATAACTGAGATATTCATCATAATAGCAGTAAGTACCTAAGCCTTTTAAAATCTTGTGCAAAATCCTGCTCTTTGAGTTTCAAAGGCATCAAGATATTATTCCACTGCTCCTTTCATAACCTGCATCTCCGGCGCTTAGCCTTGGGACATGTAAGAAATACCTAGTAACTTGAAGTGTTAGATTGGCACATACCCTAGAACAGAAAATAAGCTACTTCAGTTTATGAAATAAGCAGAGAGAGCAAGCAACCTACACGTTTTAGACATTGCAAAATTTTTATGTGATCTTTCTCTTCTTCCTGAGTACATACTGATGTAGACATTCTCCTTCCTGCCGAAGTACAGACTATTGTACAACAGAAGGGTTCAGAAGCAATGAAAAATAATTTCTTACGACATCAGCTGCTACAATGACATGCCTTCCATGCAGATATTTTCCTTTAAAGTTGTTACTGAAAAATATAAAGTGCATGTTTAACTTTCTATTCATCAGTAGTCCCACTGTCTTCATGCACACAGTCATTGTGGAATTACAGCCTACATCTCTTTTCTACCATTTTCATAGCCGTATGTTTCTCCTTAGTAATATACCCCTATAAGGAGACACTAGCACAAAACCCAACATTTATTTCTTTCTAAACGGATATGTTAAAATGTAATGCCTGAGTTGACAGAACCTCCTGTGCTTTAGAATAAAAAAAAAAAAGAAATGGAAGGCATGGAGAAAGTGTACTTATAAGAAGATATTTTCAGTACAATATATCTCCAAGCTTACGTACTTGGAGATATATTTTTCTAGAAAGTTGAGAGACTATTTCCAGTTTAAGAATTTAAAATTATTTTGCATTGATTCTCAAATGTCTGATTATGCTGAATAATATTCCACCTTTCAAAAAGTTTCATCTGGTATCAGCAGAGCAAAACATGGGAGAAAGTGTACTACTCAATACACAAGTAAATGTAACAAAATCAGACCTTTATTATTCACATCAATATTTTCAAGTAGCTTTATATACATACATATATAATTTTAATCCTTGCAATCTGTTAGAAAAAATAATTTCAAAGGGGGCAAAGAAAACCTTCTGACATTGAATGGAAGACTTACTTTCTCCATATTTTGCTGACTTTCAAATTTTAGCATTTCCCAAGAAAATAAAAAGAATAAATCCAAATTGTTTTCTTCTAGTCCATAGTAAGTAGGAGACAGAGTAAAACAACCAATAACCATAAAAACATGACCAGAAAGTATTTTTGCCTTGCCTAATTAAAATTTCTGAAAGCCGTAGAAGACTTAACCATGCTGTTCTTAAGCTTTTGATTTGGACCTGTTCCAGAGCTTTACTAAAGGAGTTTATTGTTCTTCTAATTAAAATATTAAAATCAAATAAGAAGTAAGGAAATGGAAGAAAGAATTTAAATCAAGAGTTTTCCAAAGAGACATCTAAGAGCATTTTTTGATTTATTACCCTGTGGAAACAAAAAACAAAAAACAAACACAAAAAAAATTTGAAGGCAAGGACAACAAACCGGTATCTCTAATAGAGACTATGCAATACAAGTTGAACATTAGACATTTTGTCACCCATATTCTCTTGAAACAAATTTATGTCACCTTTTCCTAAGTTTATTTTAGAGTAAATTACCAAGACTTTCAGCTTGTGGCTTGTACTTTATTCTTTTCTCTTAAGCAGCAGTTGCATACAGTGACATCATTTTAAGGCATCCTTTTCCCAGAGCTCATTGGGGTTGACATTTATCACTTGTAGATATAACCAGACTTTAGAACACCAAAGTATTGTATTAAAAGTTGAAAAACTTGACAGTTTTACTTTAGGAGACTCCAAACGAGGTTTCAATCTGAATATGAAGCTGTCATGGACTTTATATTGTCTTTGCTGAAATTTTCTGCTCTGGAGTCACTGTTCAACAGCTGTGATAAGGATTCACAGTGGCAAAACCATTATTTAAGGGATATGCGAATCTTTATGTATGTCATACATTAAAATGAAAAGCATGAAACATCTGCTTATAAAAAGTTGGTTTTACTGTAATAGAAATAAATCAAAACTCAAGTGTATATGTAACAGCTGTGATACATTTCATGCACTGTTCTATCTTGTTTAAACTTGTTTTGAAATAATGTGCAAGAGTACGTTAATAGTGTTACAGGTTATTTGCCTTAAGATAGTATAAATGTGGTTTTGACTGAAAAATATTTCCTTTACAAAATGATATCAAGAAAAATACTAGCACTACCATCTTCCTGTGTTAAACAAAGTAAACCATGCCACTTTGAAAGCTTAGGTTTTATTTTTTTTTCTTATTCCTGAAGGATATTCCTATTAATACTTAGAGAAAAAGAACATTTTCAACATGAATACAGTTTCAGAAGTTGGATGATGTTAATTAACAGGAGCTAAATGAAAGCACCTCACAAAAGCGTGTAGCAGAATGGTATTTTTGCTCCATTCCCTTAAAATCACTGCTGATTTAGAAGAGAGCATGCTTGCTTGCTTTCTTGCATTCTTTAGCTAGGATTTGTGAAAGCAAATATGAATAACAGAGGAATGCCATTACTGCAGGTTTGGAAGAGAGCTGAAAGAAGCCAAAAGCACTACAAAAGAAAGCAACGCAGATCAGTTTTCTGAAAGAATTATTTTTCTAACCATAGCTGGAAAGTTAACATTGAAAGCAAATGTTAAAAGCTTTGAACAGTTGTGTATCTTTACCTGGATTAGATTATACCATTGTAACAGGAAAATTGGTCAAACAAATTAATCCTGTGTACCTAGCCATCACTTAAAACAGAAATAAAAGGAACCAAGATGCACTTTTTTTTTTAATTAAATATTTACATTTCAGATATTGTCAGCAGTATATTTAAGGCAGTTCTGCTGAAACTTTGTTAACACAGGTTTGGATACATGATATTTGCCCACTCTGTTGCATACTTCCATCACTGAAAAATATAGTATCAGTTTACCTGGGCCTGCTGGAAACAGAGTTCCAAATGTAGGGAGCGCAAACAGGCTGGCTCAGCCATAACCAGCATCTATCAGGATGCTACAGAGTGGTTTCAAGAGAGAACATAAACCAGTAAACTGGCTTTTACACCTAGTATGAACCACAACACTTAGGTGCTGTGGGCTCCTAACTTTTCAGGAACTTCATCTCCAGTCAGGAATCGAAAAGTCCAAAGATGCAGCTAGGCAGTCCCTGGGCTTACAGGCTCCCTGGCACACAAGGATACCACCTGCCTCAGAGGCTGAGCCAAAAATGAGCCATTTTGAGTAATGAGCCCCCCATACATAACCAAACAGAACTGATGACCATAAGAGTATTTCTGTAGTACCAGTCTCATCCAGGGCATAAAGTTTATCCTTACAGCCTACACAATGCCACGCACAGCAGCCAAGATCTTTTTGAATAAAGGAGGCCAGATATAAAAGGCTGCACAACCATCCTGTCATGACAGACTCTTTCTCCCTCATCTGCCTCCAAGGAAGCAGTGCGAGACGAGGACTGACTGTCCTACTTCCAAAAAAGTCACCCTGGCCATTCAGCTGCAGAGGTAGTGCTGGCTTTCCCTGCCAGCCCACACGACTCTTCCCTGTAGCCCCACAGCCAGGTTATCCTGGAGAGAGGATCTATAGATAGGATGCTCTCCCAGCAAAAGCAGGACTCTAGAGCACAGGCCTCTCATTTTCCAGGTGTATAGTCTAGCCAATACCTGAAATAGTATTCCCCACCCTGCCAGCCAAATGTTCAAAAGATGGCTACAAGTGCATTTTTCGTGCGGTGGCCCACCCACATGGCAGTAGCAAGAGATTCTTCCAAAACACGTGTGGGCTGTCAGGTGCCACACACCTCGGTATGAAAGACTTAATGGAGTTGCTCAGGGGGAGATAACAAGAGAAAAGGTACACACATTTGGTATAACCTAGGTTAGGCAGACACCAGATGTGGATTCCTCACAAAATATCTGTTTCCATTGTCCACCAAGACTCAGCTCAAGCTCTGGTTGGCAAATGAGAACAAAAGGCATCTGAATTATTGGTTTAATTGAAGTGCTTGAACTGCTTTGCTATGGTAATCCCTTAGGAACAGGGACTTGCCATGCAGATCAGTATACGTTGGCTGACAGAAAAGTACGAGTCTCAAGTATCAAGATCCATATCATAGCAATATTGTAAGGTGAAGACTTCGGAGTATAAATTTATAGCTGGAAATTAGTCAAGAGAATGTATGGAGGCTATGGTGGGATGACACTGCTATCGTAACTTATGTCCTTGGATGTGCAGAATCTATTGAACTGTCTGCTGTCCTCTTTGGCTACTTGGAACTTAGCAGAATAATGTCCCCATTGTTGCTTTTTCATGTTCTATACCATGTAAATTAGATTAAGACTACTTACAATTCTCATGGTTAATTCCAGCTGACTAATAAATTTGACAAAATTAGTTCACTAGGAATAAATTCTACCATCTATAAAATTCACTGAGGTTAAACAGAGAATTTCCACTAGCTTCAAGCCAGCCAGTATTGCTCCCACTGAGAAACCCAACAGTAAAAAAAGCTGTGGTCAACAGCAAACAGCCTTGGTCTTTTCCATGGAAGTATGAAAATTATGGTTTTTTACATAATGTACACTCCTATAGGAACTGTCACAGAGTTTATGCATCTCACAGCAGAGAAAGAGCAATTAAATGTTCATTCTAGATTCATGCTAGAGCCTGTTCCAAAGAGTTCAGCTTTAAAGGGAGCTTATTCATTTGAGTTGAGAGGTCAAATGGGCTACATGTGATTCTTGGCACAACATTTCTCTGTAAACCATACTGTCTTGTAAACAATAATGTGTACTGGGCCACAAAAGCTAGTATGGCTTTTCCACCCTGTTCTAAGAGGCTCACAAAGCTCAGGTGACCTTTTGATCCCCAGCAAGAGATGGAAGGCAGTAGAGCTATTAGAACTATAAAAAACTATGTTCTTTTATAATGCCTGCAATAACATTAAGCATACTATCTTTTACACGGGCAGGGAATCCTGGCCTCTTGGGTGACTTTACAAGAAGATTTAATCTACTGTCTCCATTCAGCCTATTTACATCATAATTTTTTAATAAAAAATGACCAATGTTGTTAAAGAGAGCATGCATGTGTGTTAGACGCTCCACATAATTTAGCAGCCAGGAAAGCAGCTTTAATTTAATTTCAGACAAGTCACTTGGTATCTCAAAAGCTATAATCACCTATCTAGTTGCTTAAATATGAAAAACATTAGAGAATTTGGAGTAATTTAAAGGAACCACTATCTCAGGTTTTCTAACAATGCAAAAAAAAATGGAAATGTCAGACAGTATAATCCACTGCTGCTTATTAATGACATAACGTCAAAGAAATGCATATATATGGGATAAATACTTACTCTCATAGGTAAGGTCTCAGGCTGTATCTGATCAGGGAACTTGAGAACATTTCTCTGCTTTGCATTTGGCTTCATGCACCAGTCAATTCCCTGTCAGGACAAAACCTAAACATACAACACCATTCCACACTTTTCACAGAAAAGAAATCCAGATACCTAGGTCAGGCAAGGTCTGTAGTGATGCATGGACCAGAACACCAGGGCATGCACAGTATGCCCCAGCAGAACAGTCTAGATGCAGCTTTGAAAGATTAGTAGGAGACTGATTGAAGAAAACTCAGCTTGTAATGTCTGAAATGCCTGTCAAAAGTGAGTTCCCCCAATATCAGCTTGTCACAAAAATCAGCCTCTCAGGATGGGGTTCCACAGTTAAGGAGTCTCACACAAGCAAAGATTTATTTGGCCATCAACATCTGAAAAATTCTGCAATATCAACTTTACAGGCAAGAAAAAGAAAGCTAGAAAACCTGGAACAATGGCATCATGATAGACACATCCCTAAATTTAGTGAGTTAAGCTAATTTAATTTGACCCCTTCTTTAATGTATCAAGTGAAGGAATCTCTTAATCAGTGAAACATAATATTAAAGGAAAATAGAAGCTCTCACAATAACCCAGCATAGCATACAAGACAACTTCACAAACCACAATTCTGAGTCCTGAGGATTTCCGAATTTAAAACCACGAGTTTCAACTTTCATTCAGATCATATTGTTTCATTACGCTGAAATATTTAGGGTGTTGCCACACTTCTTTTTCAATCTCAGAAACAGCATAGAAGAAAAAAGATAAACTACTAAAGAGGCATGAGCAGAAAGTATTATAGCTTTGCACAACAAATAGTAACACCACCATTTAAAACTGGCTACTTTGTGTGCATGTCAAATGAGGCATTACCTGCAAATTTAGAAATTAGCTTCTGTTGGCAGTTTTGTGTAATTTTTACTCCTTGTTTCTAGTTATGACTTGTGTCACTGTAACCCTCTTAGATGTCAAATTAAAGGGCTACTATTAACTTCATCCCAACACATTAAGGAGAAAAATGTTCTTTTATTTTTGACAGGCCTCTGAAAGAGCTTTTAATTCCTCCCTTATCTATACGCACTTATAAATATGCATTATTCAGTACCTAATTTGGACCAAAATAATTTTCATGGATGACATTTATAGCCGCTCAGAGAAAATTTCTTTGTCACAGACACTACCAACAACATCGCTGAAAAAGTTATTTCTACTGAGCAATTGGTCGAAAACTCAAAGTCATTTGCTCAAAATACTGATGTGTGTATTCCCTGTATCAGGTTAAAACTAACAGAAATCTAGGAATAGTTTCCTTAGAAATCTAGGGCAGATTTATTGAGCTTTAGTCAAATATATTTTTTTATTTATTTGAGATTTAGTCAAATAAATATTATTGCCAGAACAAACATTCTGGATACATTGATTTAGCACATTTTTTTGCTGCAAAGTTCTATTAGAAGATTTCTAGCTACTGGCTACCACACTTATTTGCAGGAATAAAGGCAGGAATATCAGTTTTCCCCTGATAAATTAAAACAGGGGAGAAGAAGGGTCTTTCCATTCAGAAGAATATTCAGCATATACTCCTGAAGGATAGCTCCCTTTGAAATTTTATTTCCTTTTTGCTTAATTTGTATGGCCAGTATGAAATTTGATTAAAGCCATGAAAGACTTCTAGAAAAATCTGTAATGCTTCATCAGGTGACACTTTCAAGTCTGTAAGCAGCAGTCTTAAACCTCTTATTTCTCTTTTTTTTCCTTTTGTAAGCATACTGTTGTCAAAAACACAGGGGATTGCCTGTCTCCTAAAACCCCTAAGGAATCCTAGCTATGTGCTGAGCACACACAGTAGTACACAGTTAGCATTTGCCTTGTGTTGTGCATGATTACCTCCCTTCACTTACAAACACAGCAATATACTTCAGGTCTGCATACATCTACACCCCGCTATAAAGGTCTTTTCTAACATCCACAAAGTGCACAAGACGTGATGAGACAGGTACCCAATACACCGTATAACTCAGTGACCCTTTGTAGCTGGCACACATGGCCTTATGCTCTTTTTTCCATTAAGCAGCTCTCCTGCAGAAGCCTGCCAGAGCATCAGCTAAATCAGTTCAATCCTGATGCTTTAGCTCATTTCTGACCTGGGACTTTCGGTGAATTTTAGCTTGGACCCATGGAGCTCTGCCTTTAACATTATCTCTGCTATTTCAGTCCAAGTGCAGGTTCAGCGGAGTGACTAAGCAGGACGTTTCAGGAGTTATCCTGAAAGGGTCAATACCTAAAGGATGTGTCCGCACAGTGCAATGGGTTATGGTATGTGATCCCCTACTCCAGCATCAACTGAGCTTGTTCCAAAATTGGAAAATGTATGCTCAGTTGACCATAGAGAATTCATCCATTTTGCTGCTGGAAGAGAGGGTGGCCTCCTCCCATGGCATCCTGCAGTCCTGAGGAGACCTACTACTCTGCTGTGAGTTGTGGGCACTTGCAGGTTTCCCTACAGACACTGAACTGTAAGAGCCTATTACTTCTCATATGCAGTGTGCTCTGGCTCTGTGAAACCACTTTGAGGGAGCGGTTTTCTCTTTCAGACCTTGCTAGGCAAAGCAGCTAAACACAGGGTTGTGGAAAAATTGTTATCCCTAGCACCGTAATCTGGGCTCAGTGACACCACCTCTTGAAGCACCCCTGCTTTTTGCATTATTTTCTATCATCACAGGTATGTTCGACATTTTTGCACAGGATCAGCAGCTGGGAGGATACAGCATCATATCAAACTCTAGGCATACTTAGCCTTTGTGTGTGCATGGGCATGGGGAGATGTCAATAGTTCATTTAGTTCTAAATAACTGACCCCACTGCTTCTATCACCAGTTTTTAGGCAGTGCAGCTGCTCTTGATTTTTGGCTTTTTGTTTAAAAAAGAAAAGTTAACCAACAGCAGCCCATGCTTCCTAGGTACCATTTGGTAGTGTAACTGTGCAACTTCAGGGTAATTTCCACAAGTATTTAACTAATTTCAACTTCACTTTCTGCCAGCTAGTTAGATAGGGCTACAGAAACTTGCACATTACTGTCTTTTGCTATACTAATAAGAAGTAATAACCATTCTTTTTAACCTTTTTTTGAGGATTAGGATAAATCTTATTTTGAAAAGTGGACCAATTATGTAGTAGCTGTCCTTTTTCACTATTTATTGCACGGTAAAGAAAGAGTTCACCTTTCCACAACAATCTTCCTCAGTTACTTCCCTCAGAGTTTCGGGACTCCATGCTAAACAGAAGATGTCCTCCTTAATTCTCTTTTCTTTGTGAGACTGTGAAAGCCCTTGGTTTTACACACTTACTTTTCTCTGTCTTTGCTTTAGGTGGGGACAGGAGAGGGAAGCAAGATGGACTAGACTGGAGCTGTTCAGCATTAATATCACTGTTCCTACCATCATGTTGGCTCCTGTACTTGAACTGACAGTGTCTAGCATCTTGCACAATGCCCTCCAGAGCTCAGATTACTAATAGGGAGATAATACTGCTTTCCAAGAGAAGGATCTTTGCCTGCCACCTTGCAAAATGGTAGAATCTTTTGGAGTCTTGGCTTGTTTTCCCAGATGCTGAGCATTATCTTGGCTTGCATTGTCTCAGCAGATGCAACTACCTGTACTGGTTTTGTGTGGAGCCTGGGACTAGCACCCCACGTGCGTCCTCCACCCCATCAAGATGTTCTGTGGATCCAACTCATGAACTGTATACAGGGACTTATTTTGCTTGACAGGTACTAATTTTTACCTCTCACTATAGCCCCAGCACACTTTTTGCTCTGAACCAACACCCTGAGGGAGTGCATTTCTGCAGCAAGTCTCCCAGTGTCTCCACTTACCACATTTTGTTTGGGTGACTGAAGCATACAGGCTGAACTCGCAGATGTAACAAAACTAGCAATGCCCTCAATGTGCTAATGGCAATGGACATTCAGTCCAAAGGCCCAGGCTACATCGAGATCAAAGCAAAACTTCCAAATGGTGTGCAGTACAGGCATTGAAGTATCAGCAGATAAGCTCCTGTTACTCTGGCTAACCTAGATACAGCCTTCTGTTAGTAATCTTGACTCCAGCACTACTTGGTTTGTTACCCAGGATTCAGTTTAGCTCTAGCGGATGCAGTAGTCTAACTTTTCATTTTAAATAATTTACAAATTGTTCTCAGGGTCTTTGATCCTTACTTAAAGGCATATCATTCATTCTTAATTTTTTGTGCTATTCCATGTCTCATGATATTGTTTCCTTTGCCTGAACTTTCTGAAAAATCACTATATGTCAAGTACTTCAGCAATAATTTTAAAAATAAGATTCCCTTCTGCTGGTTTCCCTTCTTTTTTTTTTAAGCAGTGTTTCTGCCTGGTCAGGGTATCAGCAGCCTCCAGTTTCCTTCCAAGTGTCAGTGGGACCAGGCTCAGAAGTGTCCCCATTTCCACAGTTTACACCAAATGACAGTCAGCAGTTAGAGACCACGAGACAGATACTCCCCAACTTCCCAGGGTGCTGGAAGGAAGCAGGTCAGAATTGCTCCAGGGGACCTGCAAACCCCAAAATCCTTTTTGCCAGATGGCCCCACAGAAGGGGCAGTGAACCAGTGGTTATGGGTTTGAGTGAGTGGGGAAAAGGGAACCACTGTTGCCTTCCTGATAACATTTCTCTCTTTGATGATGAGGCATCTAAGTAGGCTTAAGTCTCTGCAACATAATGCAGGAAACAAGCCAAACAAAAATACCAGATCTTGGGAGTAGTGGAAGATGTTCACAACCATAACTCACCCTAAATAAAGGATCTCAGCCTTAAACTTTACCAAACTGGAGCAAGGTGGTGATGATGGCTCACTTGAGAGGGTGAGAACACCTGTCATGGAAACCACAAGTCACGACACCTTGCATAGGAGTCACAAGACACAAGACGCTGGAGGTGACAGTGCTGGCAGACATACTGCCACCCTGACAAGAAGAAATGGGTTCTGGAAAAGGCTGATGATGAGTACCGCATGCCAAGTTCAGAATCCATCCGTGGGGTAGCACTATGCATAAAGCCACAAACTGTGGATGGATCATCTGCACTCACATGAGGCAAAATACTGATTAAGAGTTTCAGCTTTTTCAGTCTGGATTGTAATTGAGCTAGTGTTCAAAGGCAGAAATACGACAGCCTAAAAATAGATGTCAAAAGTACAAGCTGGAAGCCAGCATAGTGTCTGGGGATATTCAGACTTGGGAAAGGTAGTGTTAGGGTCTAGGCAATTATAGAGCTAACGCTCTTAAGGCATTCTTCTTAAGGCAAAACAGTAGAACAGAGATAGGAAATTAAAAAAAAAAAAAACAACATCAAATTGGAACCTAATCACCTCAGCAGTTTGAGAAAAGAGCTTAATATCTTGCCTTTCATTTTATAATTTGCACTTGATTAAAAGGAAGATTAATTGCACATCTGTGTGCAAAGACCTGATTCAGACGGTATAGGAAAGGAAGGAAAAGTCAGTTTTGTGTATTTTTTTAATCTAAACTTTTACTTTCCTTATTTGCAGTGGCATACCAGTTACAATATAAAAGCAAGAGCTGACACACTTAGCTTTAGTACCATAATGACAAAGTTTCCTCAGTTCATCTATCAGCTTTTCTACAGCAAGGTGCTTTACAGAAGAGGCTGCAGACACCTCAAATAATATGGCTGGCTGAAATGAACCCCCCTAACAACCACGATTCTACTACACACTGGAAGATTAAGAAATTAAAACTCCTTGCTTTTTCCTATTTGTGAGGACGTCCAAAGTAAACAATAGGTTGCCAGCAGCTCTCCTTTAAGGATTTTACCCAGCCTCATCCCAAGTCCCCAGTGTTTGCCTTCCTTTTGCTTTACTAATCCAACAAAGTTGTATGTAACACATCTGTTCACAGGCTTGAAGCAGCCAGTGATGTGCTGACAAGTCATCCTGTAGCTAAACACAGCATTAGCTCTTTATTCTCCAGCAGGCCAAGCCTCCCTGCCACAGCCGTGTCTGCAGCCCGCCAGGTCCTCTTCCAGATCGCAAGCCCCAGCTCCCACTGGTGCCGTTCCCATGCCATCCCCTGTGGGCACCATTTGAGAAGGGGATCAGTGTAACTCCACCCTGTCTATTGTCCTAAAGCAGTCTCTGTGTTCAGGCTTTCCTAATTCAACAAGCATCAGCAAACCTTGCAGTGAAACGCCAGGTTGATATTGCTATTTCTGCTCCACTTCCATGAATTTTAAGAGGAACCACTGTAGCTGTGGAAACAAAGAAAGACATTTTTTAAAGACCTGAAAGACTCTGGTTTATCATACTGCTGTTGAATGCAGACTGACTGCCATTAATTCACAGAAAATTAGTACAAACCTCTTGCAATAAGAAAATAGGTGTGGAGGAAATAGCAGCTTCACAAAAATTGAAAACTGTGTTTCATTTTCTAACAGGGGGAGTTTATGAACCAGATTCCTATAATTAATGCCTACACACACTGTCCCCTGTCCTGAATTCCATCCAATGCAAACATTGCATTTCCAGAAAGGGAGAAACCTGTGATATCTACCATGGCAAGAAGGCAAGGCTGAGCACAGGGGAGCGCCAAGCACCAGGCAGTGCAGAGTGTGCAAGACAACCTTGCTTTGTCTCCCATAAGAAACGTGGGTACTTTTAATTGGTAGGTTTTAATCTAAGTCAAGAATGGGGAAACAGTAATGCATTGGCCACATATGGCCCGCAAATTAATTTCCTATAAGCGCTGGCACTTTTCTGATTTATATATTGTGCCTACGAAAACCATACAGCTCCCAGGTAAGTAAGTAAGTAAGTAAGTAAATAAATAAATACATACATAAATACATAAATAGATAGAGAAATAAATTTGCCCAGCTGATTTAGGTTTGTCCCTTTCTGCCCAACAGGGTGTCTCTCATCCTTTGTCATGTTGCTACTGTCATTCCTTTATCTTTCTCCTGTGCTCTCATTACTCCTTTCCATCACATTTTTCCTGTCTGTATTTTCATTCTAAGCTGGATGCAAACCCAAAAACATTTATTCTTAAATTATTAAAAACATTTAAAATGTTTGTGCAAAGAAAATTCTCCCCATATGAAATCATCTTACTATTTATAACACTAAACACTGAATATAACAGCCTATCTTTAAAAAGTTCTAAAAACAGTGGGTTTTCCTTACAACATTCGTCATTGACATTATCCCTGTTACAAAAAGCAGAGTAACTATAAATAAACTAGTCAATATCTTAAAAGGGAACACTATTACAGCTAGCTATGGAGAGCCTGGGTTTTCACTCCTGAGGCTATATAGCAGTAAGCCCCTTATTCAAGTTGTGTTTTCTGAGATTTCAGTGAACTGCATGAAACGCCAAAGATCTATTCCATGGCTTGCGTTTTTAATACTTTATGTACCTGTTTGTATGTAACTAAGAAAAGCTGCTTTCAGCTATTGTAGTCTGGCCTTCAGAGAGGAAGTTCAGCAGATACTCTTCTGCAGAGATGTGTGTTTATAACATCAGTCCATCAGCATCTAGGTCTAGATGCAAGGGACCAGCTCAAAGAATCTATAATCACAGATAAATTATAATAAATCTAAAATAAATAATAATAAACCTAAATAATAATATAATATAGTTATATATTACTACAATATAACAATAAATCTAAATATAATAAAAATCTAAATGTCTGAGTTCTGCCAATAGCTCATTACCTTGTGGCTTTGGGCAAATGATTTCACTCTTCTTTATGCACATATGTACAGTCATTTGTGACTGCCTGCTACCAGAATTTAACTAATACCATATTAAATAGTTAAATAATGTTTAGTATGGCAAATTTCATTCTAATGGGAGGTTCCAACCTGAGATTTCAAATGCTACTATCATGGAGACAGATTAGAGTCAAACTGAAAATAAGTATCTCCTTGTCAGCTATGGGAAAAAAATGCATTTTTATTGTATCCAGAACAACAACCTGCCACAAGACTGGCTCTTTAACACTATGATTTATTTAGAAAGGAAGCAAATGTTTTGGATAAGCAACCCATTCTTCATAAATATTAACAGTATTAATATGAGGCAAAATAAATCCATGGTGCTGTCAGTGAACCTTTAAGGTACCATCCCTCTGGCTGTTGCTTGCAAAATGCACAAGACAGAGGAGTTGTACACATTTATTTTTTCTACCCTATTTCTCTCTCTCTCTTTTTAAATGGTTTAACTAGAAACATGTTCAAAACATGTACTTGTAGATGAGTTTACTTTCTATGTGGCTTCTCCCAGCCTTTCTAATAGGAGGAATTCTCTCTTTGAAGCATATACAAACCATCATTTAAGTCTAAAGAAAAACATTGGCTAAGTGATGTCAGTTTTATGATGCTGTTTATTACTGGCTATATTATCACAGTTTGAGGCAAGGGTTACTCAGCACTTACTTACAGGTTATCCACTCAGATCACTGCTACACCAAATGAGGACAGCACAAGGTTATACTAATTTAACCATTTTAGTTCCAATATGCATTTAATGGAAGAAAACTACAGAGTGAGACTAGGTTTCGTTTAGCTTTTACATTGAGTGCCATGATGTAAAAGGTAGGGAACTCAAATTACCAAGCTCATTCAGAAGAACATGGCAATTGGGAGCAAGAACCACCTCCTGGGGTTCTCCAGCCTCTGCAGAATTAGGGTCACTCCACACATCAGCCGTCGGCAACTTAGTTCAGTGAAATTAAAACTGAGTATTAATGAAAATACAGAAATAATGTCATACACTGAGATCTGCTCAGCCACATCAAGCACATTTCTGAGAGCCTCTTACTAAACGGGGTAGAAATAGAAACTTAATTTTTTCAGCACTGTTAAATTTATAGTCTTAGTTGTCAGGTATCTTAGGAAGTAATGGACACAAGATGTTAGGACACAAACATCCTGAGTACCTTTTGCTAGTTTCCATCCACATATTTTTCTAAACAGGTCACACACCACCCCTGTAGCTCCCCAGGTAGTGTCACTGAGCACATCATGGGATGTGTGTCATGAACATCTGCCTAGTTCATGACCTCAGTCACAGAAAAGAGTAAACCCCAAGCAAACTAGTTTTACAAACATTCCCGCAAGAGCTGTAATACACAATTTGCCAGAAGATTGAACTTTACCTGTAAGTGACAAAGAAACAGCAATTTGCTATGCGCAGAATACAGCATCCTGACAAAGACAAAGAGCATTTGCTCTAAGTGGGAGTGGGGAGACACACATGAACCGCTAACGAAATCTCTCTCCTACCCAACCTCATGGATAAAATACAACACTTAGCAAGTTATCCCTATCTTTACAGTATTTCTTTGATATAAATTCTATTTTCTTTAATAACTGGGAGGAATACATTACTCTCAGAGTCACTGGCATGCTCTCCTAGTACTAACTCTGCTGTGCAATCAGACATCTTGCACTGAATAGTTTAGAGTGGCTTAGTTCAAGGAGGGGGGTGGGAAGGGATAAAGAAAACTAATAACTCCAGCAGTGCCCTTCAATCATCTCCTAAAAAGGGTCAAAGTGCAACTGGCCTGAAAAATCCAGGTCATGTCTGGCCTGAATTCCTCACATTTGCAGAATTCCAGACACAATTAAGAGACTAGTAATGAGAGGGAAAAGCACGGTCCATGTGCAATACAAACAGCAATTATCAAAACCATTGCCAAGTTTATGGATGCACACTTCCTTAAGTGAAACAGTTCCGATAAGCAAAGCGATGCCAGCTGAGGAAAGCAAAGCAAGGCAAAAGAGTTCTTTGGTGAGGAGCATTATCTCCCTTGGGCTGCCAAAAAGGTGAAGGAGATGCCACAAGGCTGAGTCACTGAAGTCATCTAAGCTAAGAGAAGGTCTTCAGCATGGGAATGACACCTTTATTATCACCAATTTACAGCCTGAAAGGAAACAACCCTACCAGTTAAGGAGTTATCTGTACCTCCTTCCAGGCTTTTCTCTTCTCTCACTCCTTCACTAAAGCATGTTATCAAAGAAAACATAAACAAAACCCAATTTAGATTGGAAGAATATTCTTTTTTCAAAAAAAAGAACCAGTAGAATTACAAACACCTTATGACTGCTGATGAGAACATGAAGAGAACATTTCACAGTATGTGGTGAACAGAAATTTTTAATTTAAAGCATGTAGCAGTTTCATGAAAAAATTCTTTCTGGCATAGGCTGAAATGATTACAAGAATCCTGCAAAACCAGTACCAGCCATATACGTACTGATGTGACAGAAGGCAAGCTGTCACCAGCTGGAAGTTTCACTCAAAACGGACTGGATTCATACTCTTAAATTAAAATGTATATGGAGATCATTCATTGAATGCATTCAACTTTTATATGCTATGCCAAAGAACTGATTTTCTTAATTGACATAACTACCAGGAGACACACAATAACATATTAAGATGCTGGCTCAAATCCAGATTTTGCATCCCTAAATGGCTATTGAAAGAACTGTGAAATGTAAAAAAGAAAAGGTTTGAGGTAGAGAAAATATCTCCAAGAGGCAGACATAAAGACTGAGCTTACCAAGGGGAAGACTGACAGGTGACAGGGCTGCAGCATGGATACATCATGGGGAAAAACAGCAGGCTCATTAATCGAACAGCATAATCCTCAGTGATCAGAAGCTGTTGCCAGATAAAGTTAACTTAAAAATAATCACTTGTTTGGACTTCGTCAATCATCGAAAAAAAGCTATCAAAGCAAACCTTGCTTAATTTCAGATCAAAACCGGCTGCATTTTTGGAAGGCATGTTTAACTTAAACAGGAAACACTGAGTTCAACATGGATAATGGGATGAAGCGTAGCAGCTTGTGAAATACAGAGAGCAGACCACATTATCGCCTTTCAGCTTTAGGCTTTATGAATCCCAGAGTTTTTTGGTGGACTTTAGTCATACGCTGCCATCAACAGTTCTTATGCATTTCACAAAGCTGCCTGGGCCTCCACTTACACACCGCACTGCACTGTACAGGCATTGCACGACCCTTTCCTCAGCCCGTGGCAGAGGCAACTTGTTAGTTCCATAAAAATCCACTTGAAGAAGTTTAGCAAAAAATAAAGACAAATAAATCAGCTGTGAACCCTGTGGTTCAGAACCTAATTTCCAAAATATGCGTAAGTTGGTGACATGAAAATCAATTTCCTGTGGAATGTGCTTCTCCTCAGCAAGGGCTATTTCAATGCCAGCGTGCTCTCCCACATCATTGGATTTGGCTGTGATACTATTAAATGGAAGTGGCAAGATTTTTTTTCCTCCCACAATGGATAAAAAACCTTCATTTTCTGAAGTCACTGGGTAGGGTTTAAGGTCTGGGGGTTTTTAATAGCATTAATATGTGTATTTTGGAAGAAACAAGGCCTGAAGTTTTCAGTGTAAAAACCAGGGAATATTAGGTTACAGTGACTGAGAAAAGCAGTTGGGAGAAGATTCAGTCAGAGACTTGAAAATGCAGCTGCACTAAAGATGAGGGTGCAAGTGCAATTCTGAGAAGCAACAAACCAACCAAACAAAAAAACCACAACCAGCTATCAGGGGAGTTGCAAGGAACAGGGCAAAGGGAAAGAGACACTCATCCCTGGGGTGGGCTCCCTGCCCCCTGAAGAACAGAATGCAAAATGCCCCTTCACCCTGGGGCAGGTAGAGGGGGCACATGGGGAACAGCAGCAGCAGAGCCCCCCAGCAAGGCTGGGAGCCCACAGGGAGCCCCCACCGACTGCTCCCACGCACCAACCCAAGACAGCTTGTGCTGACAGTGCATTTTCTGATGGGGCTGAGGGTTGTGCATGGTGCCTTTTATGGTACAGGACATACTCTTAACTAAACATTTGAGATACCACTCTTCAGACCTGGTCACAATAGGAGAGAGTGGAAAAACACACACCAAAAAAAAAAAAAAAAAAAAAAAAAAAAAGGAAACAAAGAAAAAAGAGGGAAATGGGAGTGGAATATTTGATGAGAAATCTTTCTTGTTCTCCCTGAGCCCACAAATCCTCAGGACCACCCTGGATATAAGTGAAAACATGCCAAAAAGAAAAGAGGAAATGCTTTTCACAGAGCAGTTACATTTCACCTCTCAGCTTTAGAAATGCCAGCCTGCCATTTTCAGAACTTATATAAGAACAAAGCTTTTTACCCTCAATTCCCATTCATTACAAAACATTTTTTATTAGCAATCCATTTTAAAAAAATGTGACAAAAATCAGCTCTCGGAAAACAGCATCAGCCATATCCATTCCCAGAGGCAAACTTGTTTCATCCCATTCTGAATCCTGGTTAGTAAACAAATCCATAAATCCATTTTGACAATGTCATCAGATTAAGCACTGACTTTTTGGAGGCGGAGGAGGGGTTTGGTCAGGGCAAGAAAGAACTCCAGAGGAAAGACAGAAGCTTAAATTTAGAAAAAATACAACTGAAATGAGAGAAAATATGAAGAGTTCAGAGAAAAATAATTATAAAAACCCCACACCAACCTCACTTCTCTAGATCCAGCAGCATTTGAATTGTGCCTGTTTCTACCAGGAGTGAAAGTACTTCCATATTCCATATGGGGGTGGGGGTGGAAACCCCTTCACATTTACACAGTTTTGACTAAATTTTTACTAATTTGCTAAATCCAATACAGAAGATCAACAACCTTCGTTCATGCACCTGAGGGGAAAAATCCTAAAATAGTAGTTTCCTCTGATTGAGCGCAAGGAGAGGGTCTGGGCTATACAGCAGAAGGATTACACCACCTGCGATCTGAGTGCACATGATTCATGAGATGCTCACATGCAATTAAAACACACTCACGTCCTACCTCTTTTTAAATGGCAAGGGGCTACATGACATTTTCCATTCTAAAAGATCTGTAGAAGCTTTTATAAAAGATAGCTTCCCGTTTAAAAAAAAAATCAGTGTTACCAGAAAATAAGTCCTGGACTAGCGAAATCACCTTTTTAATGCCATGAAGTTTGGGTAAACTAGACATTTTCACAGGTTTGTATTTGGCCTCATATGTTTTTCTAGGGAAAGTCCAAGTTGAGAAGAATAAATGAAACAGTAAGATTTGGACTGTGCCTATACCAGTAAATGGCACAAGGGGATGCTCCCAGGCACTACAATTTGGCTCTGTGTGTCATTCGCTTCTGGTATGGATTTGACTTATGCTATGGGGAACACTCTCAAACCATTTCCAGGCATAATTTGGAAGTTAACTTGGGTCCATTGTTAATAGGTGGTCTGCATGACTGTTTTGGAGGGTAAGAGTTTAATAGCATAGCTGTGAGCTGCTCCACATATATTGGCCTCAGGGCCAGGTAATGGTCTGGCCCTGTTGTGTTTACTAGTCTAGACCAAGTGACAGACTGATGCTATTGCTAAAGCAAAGCACACTCCACGAGCAACACTGCTAGAGCTGTTCTTTCTTTAATCAAAAGATGAGAGTCTCCATGCTGAGTTATGTTAAGCTTTTTCCCCAGTCTCATGCAGTCCCAGTGGCTCCCACATCTCCTAGGAAGAGGAAGGAGGAGAAAGTTCAGTTCCCTGGTCCGTGCCCATGGACCGCACACATAGCCCAAACCACCCCTTGGCCAGCAGACGGCCAACTTCACTATTCCCCTTACTCTAAGCAGCAGAAAGCACAACATGAGTAACTCACTCACAGCTTAAATAAAAATAGTTACGTATGCTATGAGGGTGATTATAGTTTGACAACATACATTTCACTTTACTTTTTATACTGGTGTTGGAAATTATGCACCAACCTTCTTTATTAAATTTATGATATTTTCGTTGATGAAGCAAATGCCTGTGAAAGTTATGAAATGCCACATTGAGATTTCTGTGCAAACATTATTTATCTACATGTCTGATGTAAGTTTCCTCCTAAACCAGTTTTTCTTTCCCTTGCAATTTCTTACTGCCAAATAAATGTATTTCCAGCTGTATCTGTGGGAAACAAATAGTGTCATGAAATGACCAGCTAGGAAATGCACACCTGTCATAAACTAAAGAGCATCTCATGGGATATATTATATTCCATTCCCAACTTACTGAGAAAGGATACAATGGAAAAAATGGATTGGTGTCAACTACCAGATGTTTTCAAGCCTCTCTAATTAGGTAAAAATTAAACAACTGCTATGTTCTGTATTATGGATATTTTGCAGATGTGTTATTCACATAAACATACAGTCTGATTTTCATTTACACAGAGGCCTCTTTACACAGCTTTGGCATCACAACATTGCTTAATATTGGCATCAGTTATTTACGTTTGCATTTCAAGTTCCTTCTTTACTAAGAGAGTGTAACAATCAATTTCGTACAAGCATATCAGGGTCAGGCCCATAGTATGTTGGGGGAAGACTTTCAAAGCAAGGAGTCTTGAGGAACACCAGAAGGAAAAAGAAGTCTTATTCTTTTTTTAGTACTTACATTTCAGGTAGAACAAGTCTGCTGAGAATGAGTTAGGTTCTATTCATCTGTACTGTATATCTTTGCAAATGTCATTGCATATTTAATTGTAACTGTGACTAATTTGCTCATGAGGAACACAAAATTTTAAGCTATGTTTTCCTTACCTACTCAGCCCTTTTCCCTAGGCTCTGCACAAACTCCCAGGCTGCAAAAAATTAGGAAAAAAAGTCAGGAAAATCCTGCTTGTACCAAAACAACAGCAGTTTCTCATCTTCCAGATTAAAATAAGAGGAAAATTATCATTAGGCAAGGTAAAAGGGTAAAACTTCAGTAAAAATATAAGACTAACAACTTCATTCTGCTCCTGACAATGAAGGGTGGGGGTGGGGGGGAGTTCCTGTGTTCATTTATAATAAGAGGGCTGGTTTAGCTATCTGTTCACAGGTACCCTTAAGGTACATAGAATACTGCTTACAGAAACTGAATATACCTTATTTGTACCTTTACCTCAAGTATAATTACCAGAACTCTCTACAGGCAAAGACACATTTTTATTACTTTTATTATTTATTACACAAATAATTACTTTGTAAAAGAAAGAATATCCAAAGAACTAAAGACAGAGATGTGATTGACAATGCTTATGAGCATCTGTCTCCAACGATTTCGAACAAGCTTTTCTCAGCTCCTCAGTCTTGGATGTCTGTATTAGTACTGTCAGAGCAAAGCAGTCACTCCACTAGGGACTCTGCTGCTGGAAAGAAAAGCCTGATATACCATATGCCTAAAAGAAAGAATGTCTGAACTGAACATTATTATTATGACAGAAGATTAGACAATTGTATATTCATAGTGTATCATTTTGCTCTTGGAGAAGACTGAAGCATGGTTATTAATGTATTTGATTTCTTTCTCAACTTTCCTGAATCATTATTTATTTTTTTAGCCATCTGGTCTGATTGTTAATTCTTCTTAGAGATGGGCAGGCATACCGTGTGCCTACTGTAACCTTTAGTTTTGGTAAGGATTTTTTTTTTTTTTATTATAGGCAGTACCTGTCTAAATTATATTGCACTAGTTGAAAACATTTGTCCAAAAAACTAACAAGGGAGCACATGATAAACCAGATTAAAATGTTGCGCTTTTTTTGCTGTGTTACAAATTGCTTGGAAAAGAAGGATAGGAAAAGGAGTCTAACCTGCATGCTAAGCTATATTTGGAAGAGAGTTTTGAGAATTGCAGAGAAATCTGGTCTGGATTTCTTGTTTCATTTCATGTTCATTCTGTGAATAAATTCAAAATTACAAGGAGGGAATAGTTTTTAACCCACTTCAGTCGGTGTGAAGCATGAAGATGAAGGCTGCCACCTGTTCATGGACACCATATGCAGAAGTAACCTCAGATATGGGCTGAAAGGCCAAAGAAAGCCCAGGAGACATGAACAGCTGGGCTATGAACAGCGTTCCAGTAATCCAACATACTGTGTAATGTGCATGCTACCCTGCAATCACTTATGTGTTGTATTCTGCTTCATGTAGTCTAAGCTTCAGGACATCTAAAGAACATCTCTTGCCTTCGTTTGTGCATTTTGGTCTCCATGTTATTCTGTTTCTTAATACTTTCACAACTTTTTTGTATCTTTTTTCTTGTTTGCTTACCAATTATATCTCCATTTCTTTATTCCCATCCAAAATTTTCTTTTAAGATTTTGTTCTACCGCTTATCAATCCTCTTTTTTTCTTCAGATCATCTTTCTTCCTTGCAGAAGAACAGGGACACTTTCATGGCATGACGCAGAGTTATCCAGATGCACTTGAGCAGGCTCTGGACTGGACAGCCAGTGTCTGGATGTAGTAGCATGCACTACCAGACTTGGTTTTATTTGCTAGCTACACCCCAGAGAACTGTTAGCGTAGCTCTGCCGCTTGTTGTGCCCAAGTCATGACGTTTCATGCTAGTGCAAACAGTGCTGCACCTCACTGCATTAACACACACTAAACACACCTGCCTCAAGTGCTCAGCCCCAGGATTTTCTTGAAACAAAAAACCCTCCCAGTTCACTCAGGCGTGAAAAAAAGCTGCAAGGGTATAATGCAGGCTGAGATACAAGTCAGAAGATCAAGGCAAAATACATCGCTATCTATCCCTCTAGATTCTTCTCTCTACAACATCAGCACTGAACAATTCAATACCGATAAGAAATAGCCTGCATCCGTCAGAGCAACTTTTTACATCTATGAGAGGGCACATGACTAGCAGATGCGTGTTTCCTCATCCTTCAGCAGAGCCTGGCAGTTAGCCCTAGGAGATGTGATCAAGGGGATCTCAGGAGAGCTGGGAAGGGGCTGCTGCACCCCCACCCACAGTAGGGAGAACGCCAAGCACCCCCTACCATCCAGGCTCTCAGTGGATGCTTCCAGTCTGGCCCCACTCCTGCCCAGGTGTGCCTCCCAAGGCCTGCCTGAAGTCAGCAAGCTGCTGCAAGAGGAGTCCCACAGTATGGGGACAAAGCCAAAATACACAGCTCCTTCACATGGAGTAGGAGAATTTTCCTTCATTTTCCACTTTTCCAGCAAAGCTACATGTGTGTGAACCTGACAGACAGAGGAACAACTGGTCTGGAGCTACTGGAAGCTCCTCACAAGCATCTGCATCACTGAATGGCTTTGGGAAATAACATTAGGGCTGTGTGGGATGGTAGCCAGGGCAATCTCAGCGGGTGTTCAGGAAGGGGAAAGGAAGTTTACCAGCAGCGGTGAATAGTGGGGACAGGGACCTCCATCTCTCCCTGCTGTCTGCCAGCCCAACCATCCGACAAAATGTTCCTCTTTACTACAGCACAAGGACAGCCCTCACCTCCCACTATGCTCAGACAGACCTTTGTGCCAAAATTAGACTGTCCTTACACCCACACACACATTAGACCTCCTGATTCCCTCCCTCTCTTCCTCCTCACTGTCCTCCCCATTCTCACCAAAGAAAGCATTTCCTTCCTCCAGCAACAGCCCCCTTCCTTCCCTTGGCTGCCCTTCATGTCACCCCTTCCTACACCCCTGCATTTCCAGCAGTACTGGCCCAACCAGAGAAGACACTGTCAGAAAAGTTCTTCTTGTACCATGGCGAGAAGGGAGCCAGAGCCTGGAGGATCCCCTAAGCTGGGCCTGTGGATCCTGCTGCCCCACCAAAGATGGGCTCTAGCAGTGCCCAGTCACCTTGAGTCTTCCCTCTGCAGCAGCAGCAGCAGCACCAGGCATTCGGTGAGCAGATACCCCTCAAACAGCCGGTCAGCAATCACACCACAGGTGGTCAGCAGCCACCATTTCCTCATTCCCCTTCATCTCTGTAGCCCACTGCCTTAGGCAATCACATCATTTAGGGAGCCCTACTGTTTCACTTCCACCTACTCCTTTTCCCAGCAGCTAGCCAAGCCCCTGACCACCCAGCCACCTCTCCCCCTGAGCTCCCCCACCTGGGCCAAACTGCTGCTTGGGGGCCCCAGAATGGACCCAGCTTTTAAGACACAGCAGCAGCAATAACAACAAAACTGTTTGCAGAGGGGTTTAAGTACATCTGGTCCTTTAATGAGTTCATAGCACAGCCCCTCCAACGCAACTGAGGGGATAGAAGTGAGCAGGAATCAAAGGATCCCTTTGTCCCATACAAGTACCAAATACAATATATCACCAAACCTCAGCTGTCTTAATAGCTTCCCTTCCCAAACACACCCTGGGCCCTGTAAAACAGAAAGAGCCATTAGACCATGGGCCTCACCTTAAGGAAGTTTACTGTTGATCTGTAATCTCTTGGTTTTTATCTCTGAGGAAAAAGCGGTGGCATGTCTGGAGGAACCTCTGTCTAGGTCAACCCCTAGAGCCCTGTTTGCTTACCCCTGCTGTGTGCCTCCTCAAGAGTTAAACTGCAAACAAGACAGCTCCTACTTTTATTAAAATTCAAAGAAAGTCTTTGTTGAGCTGTGCTGGGAATCTAAGGAGTCGGAGCAAAAAACACAGGTTCCAGTCCTTTGAATGAGGAATTAAATGGGACACCTTTTTTCTTCTTTTCTTTTTCTTGTAAAGCAGTCCATTTCTGACTATAGCAATATTTTTATTCTGAATATTATTATTTCTACTGCAAAGGAAGAACAGATGGAACTTCTGCTCATGACTGTAAAGCAATTCAGCACACTCATATTGACTGGGCCAATACTGAATTTGTGAGCCTGAATGCTATCAGTGAGTGAGGCCCTCTCAGAAAAACCTCTCCTCAAAAATACAGTATTCCACAATATATGTAATACTGAATGTCTGAAATGAAGCATTCAAGTGTAAAGAAGAGCGGGATTTTGGAATTTTGTCCATGATTATGAACACCTTTATATTGGATCCATCAATTATCACCCATCACCTCCCAAGCAAATTAGATCACTAACCTTTTTCCATAAACATTTATTTTCATTCTAGCAATACTAAGCTGGATAAGAAAAAAAAATAATTCTGAAACCTGTATTACTAAATCAAAATAAAAACATTTAACAAAGACTATTTTACCTAAGTTTATTCAAATTGGAAGAAAAAAAAAACAGGTGGATGTGTGACAGCTATAGTTAATATAAGCGATGTTTGAAATTTCTGATCAGTCTACAAAATAAAAGTATCTTCTTTGTAAAGGGCTGATGACATATTCAAAAAAATCTGTTTAGCAAGTTCATTACCCACGGAACCAGAAGTAAAAGGTTTTACACTGAAGCAAATGAGGTTGGTAGGTACTGTGACATACTTGTGAAAGATTGCCTAAGGAAGGTCAGAGATCTCTATCACTGTAATTCCTCAGAATGGGTTACATAAATTCGGCAAAGCATATGTATTTATCCAACCTTCCTTGGCTCAGAAAGGAACAAATACCCTGTTCAGGGCAGATCACTGTTCTGTGTTATCATAGCTGTGATATTAATTTTTAATGATACAGTATTTACTACCTAGCACTTAAGAAATACATATTATCTGCTTGCATTTATGCAGCTTCCTTTCCTTATTTGAACAGATAAGAAAACAACGGGAAAACTGTCTCGTCATATTCTTTAACAAATCTCTAGCACAAAAGGTTCAGGATTTTCAGCTCCCATTGTCATATTCATTAACGGGATGTAAATGTTCTTCATAATGGGCTAAGCAGAACTAGGTTGTGTTCTAGAGGTATTAACCCAGAATTTCCTTGCTACGGTTGATAGGCTTCAAACAAAATATCATTTAAAGCAAGCTTCATTTGTTTTACCTATAGCAGCTGAACTTGCATAGATATTCCCTCTGCCATCATTTTGACATCACGAAAGATCTCAAGAGACTTCTACTGACAGCCTCATGAACTGACTGTGATGATGCTACACATCACATACAATGGAATAGGGAAATGGAGAACTCAGCTTTTATAAGAAAACTTGGAGGGAAAAAATTATAAAATATTTTCAGGAACTGTGCAACTTTAACATCTTAACTAATTCAAAATACATTTTCCAGTTTTTATCAAAAGCACTGATAAAACTACATAATATCAAGTCATTAAGAAGAAAAACATTTTTCTTTTTTTTTTATCTTATGCTTCCCCTTATTTTTTCTTGAAATAGCAACTTAGGTAATACATGGAAGGCTTTGATTTTCACACAGAATTGTATTAGAGGTCAACTCAGCTGCATTTGTTTTTTAGAAAACAGAAACAAAAGATGCACTTTCAATAAATTAAATTCTTCTTAGGACTGGTTTAGTATTTCAAGAATCACATGTGATAGATGAATTGTGATAAAGCGTATTAGAAACAAAACACCGAAAGCTAACGTTGAATGACGCACAAGTAATGAACTTGCAGACATAAAGCTTTGTAAGCAACAGCGGAAATATTGAGAATTTAAGAGCTATTAATAGGACATATGGAAAGTTCTGAGATAAGATAAAACAAACCTGAAACACTTAGAAGTGTGCATTAAAGGCATGGAAACAACCTTGGCTCTGCCTCACCACCACCATCAGTTTAGAGTCCTTCCTGGCTATATGTACCCTAGGAATGTTTCCCTGAAAAGGAGTTTGCTGAATTGAATGCTGAGAGGATGGAAAACGTCATTATGTATTATATTATTAGAAACATGAACTTCCTGGATCTGTCTCTTTGGCTACATTTGCCAAGCAGCATAATGCACTGGAAGAATAATTTGAAGATTAGGGAACATTTAACCAGCAATGACATCATTTTCCATTTTGGTTATGCATGTTTTAAGGTATTTCTATGTTTGCTGTTACAGCTTTTTATTTTAGTACCATCATTGTTAGGGTGCACAATATATTTGTTTGTAAAAACTGTAGTACATATTTCCACACCTACCTTCAGTAGTTTTCTCCAGGTAATGAGTTAATCATAATTGTACCCAAGCTCGAACATTGGAGGTTTTTTTTAAAAAAAATATTGCCCCTATTTTAAGTTGTACTTAATCTAACTGCTTCTTAAGGTGCCCCTCATTGAGACTGACAGTAAAGGATGTTCCTAGGAGTTTAGTAATGGTCTGCGTGGCAGCTGAGGTCTGTATCTGTACAAGGGCCACCTCAGGCCATACCGTATCAGTAGTTTTGGTTCCTGGGCTACACCTGAAAAAGCTGAATTATGTACTCAGGGACTAAAGGAAGGAGGAAGAAATTGATGCTCAGAAGTAAAACTTCCACATGCTGTGGAGGCTGACCTTTCTGAAGTCTCATGCATATATACAATCAGTCTGAAATTCCAGCAAGAACTGAGCTCCCCCAGAACATGTCTTTGGGCGTGGGAGTTTTGACTTACTCCTTAAAAACACTTTCATTATTGTAATAAAATCAGCAGTAGTGGTGCCTACCTCTTTGCAAGAAATGGTTAGAGCATTTCTCCATTTCAGCTTTTTTAAGCCACAACTCATACTTTGCCAGAGACAGTCATAACCAGACATTCCTCAGCTGGGGAGAGAGACAGACAGACCAACCACTTTCCATCTTTCACATGGACCAGGATAAAAGGTATGTATCAGGCAAGGGGAGAACCAACAAAAGAGCCCACCATGATTCTGCAGCCCAGCAGGAGAAGTGACCTTTGATGGAGAGGAGTTTTAGATCCCAATCTGGCTTCCACAAGCTGTTTACATATTTTAATCTAATAGTTTATTAATTCAAAACACACAAACAGTCTCAAAGTGCAGAGAAAGCCAACTAAATGAGATGAATAGCAGGCAGGAGAGCCCATGAACTACAGTACTCGTCATTAGTTGTTCCTTTTGGCAGTTTATTCCACAATGTTTGCATATACAGATTAGCTGACAACGTATAGGTGCTGGCTTGAATAAGGAGGAGTGAGATGATCAGTAAGGCTTAATGTATCATAAATACATGGGGCCATTTTTCAGGAAATGATCCTGAAAAGGATGCTGATGATGAGTCACTGAGACAGTAAGCTAGGAGTAGTGGACACATTAAAAAAAAAAACAACAAAACACTCATAATCAAATGAGAACAAACAAGAACAGAACAAGAACATCAGCAAGACATTTCCTTTTCTTTTTCTTCCCCCTACTTTCCAGTGCTATCACTAACATAAGAAAATATCAGATGTTCATCTATTACAGATTTCAGTAAAGGTGGTGTATTTTATTAAAAAAACAACAACAACAACAAAAAGTATTTACATAAAATTTAGACCTTCTAACCAATGAAGAAAAGACAGAAAGATATTTTTAATAGTATACCTTCAAAACCAGATCCTGGTAACAAAAAGCTACATTATAGTTCCTGCTAGTTTAGTCATAAGATTATGACAAGAAATTGAGATAGGTGGGTATGAGGAAAGAAATTGATTGTTAGGCAGGTGGAAGAAGAAAGAGTAATAAAGCATAATTCTCCTCATTTTGTACTCTTATGAACAAACAACATCTGTGGTACTCTGCTCCTTTACTACCACTAGTTGCAGTCAGAGTAGTACATCACAGCAAGGTTACCAGGAATCAGAGCTGGAGAGCTCTACACCACCCATGGGAGCAGCAGCTCATGAAGAGGTAAGCAACCAGCTGAGGGACAGAACAAAGGAGCCCACAAAAAATGAAAATATGCCAGATTGTACCATAAAGCATATACTTAGGCTCAGCTGGGAAAGCAAGGACAAGAAACCAGCATATCAACATGCCAGCACAACCCTTTAATAAGGTTGACTGCATCTGATCTATAGTGCTATTTTGACCCACCACCATAATTTCTATCAGAGAGTCTCAATGCAGCATGGAAGAAACACCAAGTTCAAGTACAGAAACAAGAGGTCCAAGCTGAAAGAAGACAAACCCACAACAACCAGCAGAAAACATTGTATATGTATACTATTTTGAGTTAAGACACTGAAGGGATTAAGCCAGGTATTCTCCTCTGGTTTAGCTGTTGCAAGGGCAGAAAGAGACAGGATTTATTACTGTCTAATCTTGAGCCAATCTAACCCGTCATGGTGTAAAGGATTATTTCAGTAGCTGAACTCATCCCTTGCTTCCTCCCCTCCCCTTCTTATCTATTAAATTGAAGAAACACGCTGTTGTATAAATGATGGAGGAAGACACGCCAGCAGCAGTGAAGAGCAGCTCCAGCAGCAGTGACAGGAGACAGGCACTGATTGTGTTTCAGAAAGGAAAACAGAATTAAGACCAAGACCTGTAACACACCTCCAGTGAAACACCTATTGATGACCATGGTTAAACATTGCAGTGTAAGACCTGGAGTCTGGTGTCACAGGCTCCAGGCCTAATTCTGCTACAGAACGTGATTGGTGATATGGTAACCATAACTGTGTCAGCACCTGTTTTCCAGTCTGTAAAACTGAGATAGTTAGATCAAGTCAATCTGTGAAATATGTTGTGATCTAGGGAAACGTATGCTATGGAGAAACTCACATTCTCTTGCACTGACTTTGAATGGGAACTGGATCTAGTTCACATTGCAATTCATTTTGGTTAGTTGGTTTTTGAGGTGCCCAGTACCAGAAGCAACTGCATACCTTGGCTGTTTCGGGCTCAGGCTGGTAGGAAACAACCTCATGCCCTAAAGACACATTTTACATGACACATGCAGTGAAATCGAGCTCAGTGCATGTGCATGTAAGGGTGCCTTACCCAGGCATGAAAAGCACCAGGCTTTCTGAGCACGGAGGTATTAACTGCACAGAAGGGATCTGCACACCACAGAGCTGCAAGCAGGGGTTGATTGTGGCTTCACAGCTCTTAAGACCAGGACTGCTAAGTTTTGTTTCCCACAAATGTCCCAGCAGCCGCACTTCACCGTTTCCCTTCAGGCTGTCCTGACTGCAGTCCAACATAGCCAAGGGAAGGGATAATAAGGAAACTTCCACGGAGGGAACGTATGTTGTTACATAAATGCTTCCATAGGCCTGACTACTGTTTCCTGAGAAAGGAAACTCCATTCATCAAGTCTGTAATAAACTGACATCTCATCAGCAGAGAAAATAAGAGGAAGGCACTTGTGAAGGGAGAAATCTATCCCTCTACATACACGAATTGTTTTCCTTTGCATGCCTGATCTGTGAGGTGACTAAAGTTTTACCTACTAGTGCTATAATACTCACATGGGAAACATTAAGTTAAATATTACAAAATTAAAGTGTAAGAGTTATTGGAAACTAGAGCTGAGCAAAATATTAGAATTTTCATCCTGAGGGAAATTCTAATATTTCAACATTTGTTTTCTTCCAAAATTAGGATGGAAATGTTGAAATACCTCTTTTTTCATAGAATGAACATGTTCTCAGCCGCTTTGACATTAAACTCAATTTGACCAAGGTGTTACAACATCTCCTGGGAATTGTTCTTAAGGTACTTTGTACTTAGAATCGTGTTAACAAGGGATATTTTAGCTGGGTTATTGAAGCAAAGCCATAAAAAAAATGCTTGGGGTCAGGCAGAACATTCATTTCACCCTTTTCTTCCTTCCAGTTATTTAACCCTTGTATTCCCTTTAGAAAAAAAAAAAAAAGATTAAAAAAAAAGTTGTTCTATTCTGAAAGGGAAACAAGTTTTGCAAAAGGGAAGTCATACCATTCCATTTTTAAGATACTCAACAGTGTTCTGGATTTTGTGTCTGATCCTCAGAAATGGTTCTCTTTTTGATTAAATTTCAAAATGAGAAAAATAATTTTGGTTCTTATGTTGTTGCCAAAACTAATTATTAACATGGATTCAGTAAATGCTTTTGATTGATCCACAACTGAATTTATTTAAAAAAAAATAAATCATAGGCTTCCTGGTTTGATTGCACACCCCCATAGTTGATCTTCAGTCTAGGAATTTGAAGTGCTCTCCTGGTATATTTCAGCACTCTAATACCCTAGCAAGTATCATCCTGAGAACTTACTATTTTTGTCTCTTCAGGAGGAATACTTCTTTTGTCCTGATATTGTGTTGCTGGGTGCTGCTTGCTGGGTAGATTACATTTGTTACCAGAGTATCGCTGGTATGTTGGCTGAAGTCTGTTGATTTACTGAATGGAGGAAGAACAAAATGGAAAAATCTCGTAAAAAATGCCCTTATGGAGGTGGAAAGGTATCTTGCTGCAATTAAGTGCATGCTAAGGTACTTGAGAAGCAAAAAGAAGTGACCCCACTGTTCAGATTCTTTTTGCAGATTTAATCAGACTAGAAGATTTTCACTTACTCACAGATCATTGATTGATCTTCTGATGTTAGTTTAGTTGGCTGGTATTTTCTAGACATTTGAGGTCTCAGGCCATATTTATTTAATAGAAAAATAGGGCCTGAGACCTCAGATGTCTATATACACACACTTTTTTGTAAAATCCCTGTTCATATTTTTTTGCTGTTCTCATACAAAGGCTAAAGGTTACAGTTTTAGTTTAAACATAATATTTTCATGGTTCATAAGAAAATCTGTATTAGTTTACATTTTTGGCAAGTTTCATTATACCCTAGTGATTCCTAGAAGTCCTTGTACTTTCCTGCTGGTGAGAGATAGTTTCCATAAAATAACACAGCATAAAAATAGTAATTATTAACTCACTGTGATGTATTTTGTTAAGGTGCAGAGAGCATATTAAAAGGACTAGATTTATTCAATGTCCAGCTTTGTGGCCATATTTTCCAGCTTAAAATTATTAAGTCACAAAAATGTACTTTTTAACTAGCATTAGAAGTTTGACTAATGAGAAAGACAGGAGCTAATCCTAGTTGGTTGTAACAAACAGTCCATATCCCTCATGTCTGACAGACTACTACACTTCGGCTGACTAAGGATTTTAAAGGGTCTGTGCACTGCAGAAGAGTTATACTTTGAAAGCAACTCTAAAAATTAGTTCAGAAAGTCCAGCTCTCTGATCTGAAATGTTATTGAGCTTGACACCTGCATAAAGTATTTTTGAAGGCTACTGAAATCGTATATTCAGTATACTGATGCAAAATAACTTTTTGTGTCTTTTTTTCCAAAGGATCCCCCAGTTGTCACAAATGTGTAGATTCAGCAAATTCTACATAGTGCAGGTAGGAAGCCAGGCTTCTACACCACACATGCATAGCGCTGCTCAACTGAGTACCTTTCTGAGGGGGTTAGAAGAATGATCTAAAAGGTACCTTACATATGTATAAAAGACTCAGCAACTGGAAAAGGTTAGCCACTGATATCAGGTGAAATTAAGCCTGGTCAGCCTTCACCCACACTGCCTGAGTTTAAGACTCTGGCATGGTGGCTGAAAGGTGATTCAGTCCAAATTATGGGAATTATTCCTTAAAGGTAGCTTCTGGTCCTGCACCGCCTTGCTGACTATAGGTGCAGGTACAGAAGAGTGGCATTGTTCACAACAGGTGTTTACCTTTACGTCCCTGAATCATAACGTGCAGGATCACACCCAGGCTAAGGAAGCCTAGTCTATTGACTAGGCCAAGGAAGGCCTGTGTCTTTGCAGGAGATCCCTATGTCTTGCTGCAACTTTAAGATGGTGTTTGCACAGGACCATACATGCCGAGGTTGTGTGTGAATCTGTGGGAAGAGTGCGAGCATAGTAGTGTTGCAGATGGGTTTCTGTGGCTATTCAATGTTGATAAATGTATTTTTGTCATTTCGTAGCATTGACCTCAAGAAAGAAATGGTATTGTATTTCTTTAATCCTTTTTTAATATCTCAGGAATTATTTTCTCCACCAAGTGCCTTTTGAATGCTCATATCAAATTTATGTTTTCTAAGACTGGAATATATTAATACTTTTCAATATATATTTTAAACCAACTGAGAATGTTTACAATTTTATATGCCTGTCTTTACAAAACACTTATTGATGAGCAGAAGCCCACATGCACTTATAAAACAAAAAGACATAACAGGAATAAATAGTTATAATAGTATGAAATGTGCATTTTACAGAACTATATCATATAACGTATTTTATATCTCACAAAAAAAAAAAAAAGTTGAATGTTCATCAATTTTCTGCACCTATTTAGTCCAGACAAATTTCTAGTTGTTTCTTAAATTCCTTGAAATCATATCTACCAAAAATTACCTCCAGAGGCATCTCATGTAACTTGTTACTTCAAAGTAGAGAGCAGAACTATGAGCAAGGACAGAGCAAAAGACAATACTGGCAATCTTTCACACAACATTTCACCCAGAGATCCAAAGCAAGTAGTAGTATACCCATTTCACAGATGGAGAAATGCATAAGCAAGAGGAAGGAGCATCAGCCTATATTCTTGGGATTTTTATTTTCTTTCCCCTGGCTTTCAGCTTGGATAGGTACTTCAGTTTGTAGCTGTAGGGTCTACAGAACAGCGTACAGTGCAAAACAGTGAAGATTATGAATGGAAGCTCTGCATTAAACTGCAAGGGAACACTGCAGGAGACAAGCTTTAAAGGAAGTTTTGATTGTTAGCAGGATAATATTATGAGAAACTAAGGCAAATTCTGTTAATTAATGCAGTGTATTTAACTAGAGCTCTGAAAGGCTGTACATATTTTAGTATTTTGATCAGTAAGTGAAATGATAAAATCAAAATCCATTCTTAGCAGACAATCATCTCCTACCTTCCTATCAGCAGAACTACATGCTTTCCCAGTAATAGTCATGGCACATGTTCATCACAGACTGTGCAACTCTCATGAGTAAGAGCACAAAGTCAATAGCTTCATCACACTGAAAAAGAAAAAAATAACTATTGCTAGTTATATACGCTAGCTATATATTGGACATGTATACTAGAACTTACACATTTCTAGCCTACTAAAGAAAACGGAGATCTTGCCACAAATTTTGAGAGAAGCAGAAGCAGACCTGAACTGTTTTAACTGGAACAATAAAAAGAATGAATACCTAACTATCACTTCTGTTCACATATTCTGTCTCACTTCTCATATTCCAGGTCCCCGTCCCATTGCTTCAAATATTTCCACTGCTCTAATTTTTCTTCTTTCTTTTATAACTACTTTGTCTGGACATGCTGAAAAAGTTATTCTTATCTATTGACTTCAGTCTATTAGGCAAATTCTGAACATGCCAAAACAACTCATACTGATTGAGTTAGATAATGTGTCTGGTATCATATTTTGCAGAACGCTTAAATTACACATGTAATCATACACATACCGTGAGTTAATTTTTGAGATATATTCACTTTAATATGATTTCCAAATTTAAAGATTTTCCCAAAAAAAAGTATATGCCATTTAATCTACTGATCTTTGTGTCAAGCAACTTTGAGTACAAAATGAGTACTGTATATATTTTATATCCTATCAGAACCAACTGGCCTGAAAATATCTCCAGGGAGAAATGAGGGGGTAAAAACCCTTGAAATAAATTAATTCTATGAATCTTGTATGATTCATAATGAAGAATCTTTCATAATGATCTCATAACCTAGGCCATGTTATATCTGAAATGATAAGCCTATACACTCAGCTTTGCAAGCAGTAAAAATCTAAGCCAAAGGTAGTAAAATGTCAGCTCCAAAAACTGAAATCCTGAATGAACCATTGCCATAAAACAACACTTGCAGGGATGAGGGAAGAACATAGGATGTGTTTCCTCTTTTAATACCTAGAGTTGAAAGAAGAATTGCTCTTTTCATACCACAGCTTGTCTTTCAACAGTTATAATACTCCCAGGGCAAGCAGTATGTGGTCAAAAGTCTTGACAGGTAGTTATTGCTATGCACTTAACACACTGGCTCAGATAGTTGGATATTCTATTTCTTGGGGAAGCAAAAAAAAAAAAAAAGGCCAATCTGTGCTTCTTTTTACACATAGAATTTCCATGTAATTAAGCATGAAAGACACTATTTTCCCAGTTTTCCTTCTTTCATCCCTTCAATTCTGTAAAACACTGTATGTTTCCATCTTATAACGTTTGGAAGAACAAAATCACCAATACCATATGTTGCTTGAACAATTCAGTGCAGCTATTCCTTTCTGTTCCAGCCAAGGTAAAGCAACCTCAGGAAACAGAAACAGATTTGACAGCACCCAGATAAATTATATCCATGGACAGAGAAAACAACGGTGGCTCCCCAACCACAAATTCAGCTCGGAAAAGGCATCAATCCAAAGCATCAATGAAAAGAAAATAAATAACTTGCCTCTGCAATCCAGTTTTTAATTTCTAGATCTTCTAAGTGTTGCTAGAAAAGGTCCTGTCTAATTCCCAAATTGCCAGTTCTTCCTCATTACTGAACCAAGAAGTACTTCAGCCTCCTGCAAAATCTGGTTGCTCTAGTTTTCACTACAAATACCTCTTCCATTTTTAAATTCAGATTCTCCCTACCATTTGCAGTCTTTTGGAGTTCTTTGTGGGTATTTCTTAGACTTTGTTTCCTCTTACTCTTATCCTTTGTCCCATCCTCCCTCCTTTTTTCATGTACCTACAGGCAAGACCACAAAGGCACTGTACTGTTGAGATTTTGAGTCTGAAATACTTCTTCAAGGCTACACCTTCCAGCAAGGCATTCATGCAGCTTGATAACATGCCCTTAACAATAGCAGTTATTAGGAGCTATATTGCAAGTGCTCGTTTTCAGTTAACAGCCTGCCTAAGCTCCTGTAAAACTGTTAAGTCATAAATCACTCCACTCTGTTATTATAAAAAAGTGGTAGCACACAATTAGCAATATAATTACAGAATTATTGCACACCACAAATTATACAGCCAGGCCCCCAACGCACATAGCTGCAGGGTCCCACTGCAGCCAGGAGATTTTTTTCTTCTGAAGCAACAGATGTGTCAAGATGTATTAGAAAGCTTTTTCCAGATGTATGATCTTAGGGTTTTTCTCACTGCCACCCCCTGTATTTTTTCTTTTGCTGCCAGATCTGTTTTATCTTTTGAAATGTCTTCTCTAAGAAAACATACAAATCAAGATATGATTAAGAGGTAGCTGAAGGCAGTGAAGTTCAGGTTAAGACTCCAAAATTCAGCAAGCCTAGTTTGCATCTTGAAGTGAAGGTGCCTGTGTGGTACTCGGCTAGGAGCCAAGGTGTGAGCACATGCTAGAAAACACTCACAGCCCGTCACTATAGAGGGAAGCCAAAGGCCAGCTTGCTTCTTTTCTCAAAAGAAATCCAAACACAGAATATGTACAACCTGCTCTGAAGAAGAATGGAGTGACTTGTTGACACCAGCATTGCAGCCTAGGACTCCCCTTTCTCCAGAGCAGAGCCCATCAAACCTGCCTGCCACACACTGGTTGCTGTGCTTGTAAAATACAGCACTTTTCCCAAAAGTTTAGTTAACCCTCATTAATCGAAAAGGGTCTTGAGACAAAACTGTTGGCTATGTACACGCATAGTTAAAATGAGCAGTAGCACTTGACTTCTATTTACAGGAACACAAACACAGGCAGGCAGACAAATTAACTCACAAACCTTCAGGAAAAGTCAGAGGTTGGTCACCTTTCACAAAACCTGACATTTCCAGGAAGGTGTCAGGATCACCTGTGTTATCTGTTCACCCAAAACAGTTTTACACACTACCATGGCCCTAATCACAGTTTCAACCCAGCAGCAAATACATGAAACGGGATCTAGTCTTTCCATTTAGAGAGAGTGTGAGGGAGAAAATAGTAATACTTTCTTTTTTTGCCCTCACTTGGTCAGGCAGCTGCTGAAACCTAATAATAAAAAAGTGGGAGTCACCAGGATGGCTTTGCATTCTTCTAGAGCAAAAAACAAAAGCAGCAGCTGCATCCCAAGCACCTTTGGTAACTCCCCTTCTGAGACGCGGCTATATCTTTAGGGGACTTGAGGCAGGAGCGAGAGAGCAAAAGGAAGCTGTACAAAATAAACAGTATTGCAAACATGTCTAGGGAGACACCAGGTTAAAATGCAGAAGTTCTTCCAGGCTGCGGTGGGCTGTGGATCTGCCTCTGTCCAAAGGTATCCTGGCTCACTGTCTGGCTTCAGTTTTCTACATAGCTGCATGCTATAATTAGTCTGATAGCTGTGCACTTATTTTATTGAGTAGCAAAGCAACTGTTGGAGTTGCCTGTGGCTGGACTGGTGTGCCAGTCTATAAATTACAGTTCTATTCCCTACACCTTGGAGTTTTAAGTCCTAAAGACATTTCTCTGCAATTTGCTAATGATTATAATTTAGATAATTTTATATGACCACTTTTTCACAAACAAAAAATATACTGAAGAATTTTACTAGTTTAAACTGGCTTAGTAGTTAAAAAGAAGACCATTTAGCACTCTCACGGTGCTTTTCAGCAAGTGAGTGCTGAGCAAAGGTGTGGGTATTCAACTGTTCATTTAGCTGACTGCTCTGCAAACAAATGGCAGTCCCACAGAAATGCGTACACAGACTAGGAGATAATTTCATTAAAAGGAAGCAAATTCTCAGACTGCTCCTCTTCCAGATGTTTGCTATTTTTTTCTCCTAATTGTTGGTAATACCTGAAGAGAAGCGGTTGCTTTGAGCAGCACTCTGGCAGTCCCTGCAGTACAGTGGCCCAGCCCTGCTCCCACTGCAAGGCCTGAATGAATTGCTCAGGAATCTGCTCTTACCCGTCAAACCCTCAATGACCTTCACCTGCCCTCACGTTCTGCAGTTTGAGCTCTCATCACTCTGGCACCCCCTGAATATATTTGGTCCCTGACTGAAGGAAGAATACATGTCATGGGTATGATTGGGCCCCAAAGAAAGATTTGAGAGAAGTTACCACAGTGTTTCAGCTGTGGACATCTATTTAACAAAAGCCAAGCCTAGCATGCCCCAGACACTTGTACTGTGACTTCCTATTTAAACCTTATCAGCTTTGCCAGTATCCAAAATAGAAGACACCAGACTCGCTAACACAGGCCCCTCAGCACTCCGTGGTGTTGAGCTGTTACTCCATCACTGGTCAGGGGCCAGGCAGCAAGACCAAGTTTTCCAGCAAGCAAATCTAGACAGACTGCCTGCACCGCTACCACGGATAACCTAGCATTTGCTTTTTTCCTGTGGCATTCAGGGTCTCAAATATTTATTAAATTAAAGGTCAGTGGGATTCTAGCACAATGCTCTGTGTCCAGAACAAAGAAAAGTACATCACTGAGCATGTATATCCAGAGCTAGAGAGAACTAATTCCCTCTTAATTAACAGCTCACCACTCTCTTCTCTCATAAAAAAAAAAAAAAAAAAAAAAAAATCAAGGAACTGACATTCTGCTCTTGCCAATTCTTATTAAATTATCTGGAAGCTCATACCAGATTATCACAGTGGCTCCATCTGGTCATATAAACTACTCTTTCCAAGTCCTTGCCCTCTGGATAACTTGTCTGTTCTCCCTGTGAGAAGAGAGCCCACCTCACACAGCCATGGTACAGTGCCTACTGGAACAGTTTCCAGTATCAGTGTACCCTAATAAATACCCACAGTCCCGGATCCCTGGCACCTGGCACTGGATACCAGGATGATCTGTCAAACCCTGCCCAGCACTGCAAAATGCAAGCAGAGCCATGTGTGACTCACATTTCTTCAAGCCCTTTTCAGCATGTATCTAAGCATCAGGGAGTCTCTTTGAGGAAACAGCTATTCATAATTGTTATTACTTTCCTTTTACAAAATTACAGCATAGAAGTATGGATGCACAGTAGTTGTAAAGCCAGCAAAAAGAAAGGGTGGATACTCTGTATCAGCAAGAGGAATACTACTTCCCTGCTTTAGCAATAAGACTGCCCCTAAGATCACAGGAGAAAAGGCATGATCAAGATCATCTAAGCCCAGGCATCTTCTCTGAGCTTGGACTGCAAGCTGGTATGCAAGCTGTGATCTGATCCAACTGAGAGGAAGTGGCAGTGTCAGAAGGAAGGGTAGTGACAAGGAAGGTTTGCTCTACACCTTTCTAGTTTCCAATAGACTAGATTTTCTAGTCTTTGTAGAGCAGAGAGTAAAAGTTCTATCCCAAATCCTGTAATAGTTATATGAAGCAATCCCAACAGTTCCTGGTGCCCTCTGTAAGCACTTTAACTCTTCTAGCAGTACCAGTAAAAAAAACAACCCAACCTTAGAACTGCAGTGTTGTTTGCTTTTCACATTGCACTTCAGTAAAGATTATTCATTGTAAAGATTAATACTAACCAAACAAGAATATTTAATTGTAAAGTAGAAAAAATGCTCATTATCTGCAAAGAGCTTTGTAACTTCTTCCTATGTGTCCTTTCTCACACATAGTTTCGGTTGCTACATGCCTGTCCCTGTGAGCCTGGGGATAGCCAGCAAAATCTCCACAGCTGGCTGCTGTACAGGCATGGGAATGCAGGAGAACTCTGTATCCTGATGAGTTACTTAAGAAAACAAACCTAGGTGAATGGTGATTTCAGGTTTTGCCATACATTATGTTATTCCTGGCTAAAACCTGGGGGGGGTCCCCCACTAATTACCCCAAACCTGTTACTTTGAGGTTTTATTTCAAAATAATGAAGCTGAGAAACACTTTACTGTTAGTCCTTCTAATTAATTAACCTCAGTAGAAATCCTACTTACATTGGAAAATTTGGCCAATGAACTAAATAGAAGCTGCCAAAACTGTATTTACCTTTCAAAATAATTAATCGGTCATACACAGTGCAAAAAAGTGCTGGGAGCTTCAACTCTCTCTTCATAGCTTGTATCTTCAGTCTGCAACATTAGGTATGAAGACAAAACCAAACCAACTCCTCTGACCCCTGTCCGCCTCCCAGCCTTCATTGTTACTTATTAGAACAGAGAATAAGCAAAACCACACCAAATAATCTTGGACTTAGTTTTTAATGAAAGGATCTGGAAGATAAAATTGATTCAAAACACTAAAGACACTACACAGAAATCTGTTAGAATCTCTCCAGAAACACACATGAATTCATGTTTTTCACAAGTGTTTTGAGAGCTGGATTAAAGTTACGTCTCATGATGTCTCATTTCCTTCTTTGCTGGTATATGCCCAAGCCAAGGGTGTAGGTCCAGTAAGTCCTCATCTATAGTGACAGCAAGTCCAAAATCCCACACTGAGCCTTGCTCTTAGCTCCTTAGAAAACCTCAGTGACCTAACCTTTGGAAATCATCAATTTACATCTAAACATGCCCTTTGAACTTATATTTTGCCTCAGTAATCTACCAGACTAGCATCAGAGCATGCAAGATGGTAGTTTGAATGAGGTTTTCATTCAAGCTGGATAGCTTTCACAATGGGACATAAATGCCTATGAAATTGGGATCAACAAATGCTGATGACAATGGTTAACATCAGCTCATCAGTCATTTTGCCTCATTAAATCTCTTCTCTCCAAACCCAGGCAGGAAACACAGTTAAGGAGGTCTTGAAAGCATAAATACAAGCCAATTTTGAGTGAGGGCGGGAACAGATGAAAATGCATAATTATATGAAGGAAATATTTTTTTAATTGTCTGTGATTTTATAGAGTTTGACAATTCCTTCATATTTTTCACCTTCTTCCTCTCCTATTTTAAGGGAAATCTAGAATTCTCAGAAAGAAATTTCAGAAATTTGTAGAAAGCTCACTTTTCAACACAAGCTTGGAGGGAGATGGGTTTTCATTTAAAATTTTTTTGACTTCTTTCTTTCTATGAAAATATGCCAAATATTCACTTCCCGTATTAGTTGCTGGCATTTGAAGACCATCTGTGAATTTGTATCTAGCAATGTATGAAGGGAGAATTTTGCCCTGAAGAAGTTCAAATGAAGTGTACAAAAACTGAGATTAATTTAAAGCTCTGAGATGAGTATTCCAGAAGCTATATGAAAGTGAGACCTTAATGCCACAAAATATAATAAATTTGTTTGTTTGCTCTGTCATGACCCTTCCAATTATTCAAAGCTAATTTGTAAAACCATTTTGTGTGTGGCCAAATTAATTTATTCCAATTACATTTGAAGAGAGCAAGAGTGAGAGCTGTACTGACATATTTCTTTAAAATGACAAATAAAACTGCCCGACTGAAAAAAAAAAAAAAAAAAAAAAAGGAGGTTGTAAGGAGGGAATGGTATCTGCAGCAGTGCTTAGCAAGGATGAATGAGTTCCAGTGGGAAAATAAAGGAAAGCTTCCTTTTCTAAAGAGAAACTAAATCAGAGTAATTTGCTTTGATGTTGATGGGAAATTACTGTATGGTTTGAAAAACTGGGACCTAATAGACTGCTATTTGACTGGAATAACAATGGTTTGAATGAGAGGGGAGAGGTGTATGTGAGAAGAGGGGACCAGCAGAAGAGGTCACATGCGACAAAGCACAGACAGGGTTGCCCCCAGTGATGTAAAAAGGAAATGGACAGCTGATGTTCAAACCAGTTATCCACTGGATTTCATGGCTATTGTTTATAACACTTTGTAAAGATTATTTATTTAGTGTTAATTAAAAAAAAATCAGCTCTAAGGGGAAAAAAGCAGATATAAAATTAATGTATCTATAGAGATTGAAGTGACCCATTTGGAATTTCAAAGGCAGGAAATTCATGAAGACTATGATACAGTGGACCTGTCAAGCATTCAGTAATATCAGCTACTTAAGGAAAATGCTTGTATCTCAGAGGCAGAGTCTTCCACTGACTGCTTACTCACATTTAATGGTAACTTGTTCAGCAATTCATGTCCATACACTCAACTGGTCTACACAGTGTGTGAGGTGCTATTATTGAAAAAGTTCCCTTTATTACCACAATGTATTACTAAGTGCTGTAACTAAGTACACATTGCAGTATGGAGTGTACACCATACACTCAAAAGACTGAACTGTTGCCAAGCTTAATATCTATAAAGTTGGGGGGAGTTTAATTAATTTAGAAAAGAACAGCAAATGAGCAATAATGAATAGGACTATAACACCAAATTGTTATTTTTATTAATAAACCATCAATTTGATCCGTTCTGACAACTGCGAATTCCAGCTGGTTGATCAGGGTGGCCTACTGGCTCCTCAGATAACAGAAGCAAGGCAGGACTGAAGAGCATAGCCAAAGAACAGGGTGAAACCTTACATTAGTTTTGCTTTTTCCTCTATAATTAGCTAAAATAATTCTATTGCTGTTGCCACTCTTCTCTGACCAGCTCACCTTGTTTTAGCATATTTCTCTTTCTAGCTTGCCTTTGGTTAAGTTTATCATTCTGCCCCCTATTACACATAGGGGTTGGCCAAGAAAAAAAGTGATTTGCCCCATATATGTTACTTGTGCTATATGTCAAGACATAGCATGATCCATAATACATAAGTGCTGTTAGATGCAAGATGCTAATGGCACCTCTTCTCCTCAGTGTGAGACCCTTACTTTGCGATGGTCTCAGAGTGACCCCGCTACTTCCCTTCTTGAAGGAAGGAGGAGGGTATGTCAGAACTAAGCCCATATTTTGATGATTCAGTAGAAGCAAACTACAATCTCTGAATTCCTTTTGCAAACCCTTTACATTATCTGTATATTTCTTTACCCTGACCTACCACCTCCGTGGGAACACCATACCCTAAGCTTACCAGCATCACCTTCACTCGCTTCCACACAGGTTTAATGACAAATGCATAGGCATTTTCAGCAGGACTTTCTACTTTTCAAGATTTAAATAAAGGTTCATAGATAAAAGCACAGAAAGGAAAGATAAATTAGTAAAACATAAAGAAAATACTCAGCCATATTTAAGGAAGCTCTTGCTTGGCTGTTTCATCTCCACTCTGCAAGAACTCCAACCCTGCCTCTCCTTGCTGTAGGTCCTGGGACTTGAATTCAGAGACACCCCTACCTCCCCAGCTGCCTCCTATATTCTGTAGTCAGATTTTCCTGCTGATTCAAGTGCCCCTTGACAATCTATCTAGCTCATTTTTTCTGACTACTCAGCAAGATTTCTCCAACCCCAGTTTGCACATAACCATCCAGGAACACATGATCTAAATACGAACACTGATGGGACTGGTCAACTTAGGTGTTTAAAGTCTCTCTCCTACTCTTCTTAGTCAGCCCTGCTGGCTGACTGCCTCCACCCAGTCCAGATTACTCCTTTGGTCCACTAGAGATTACTAAAACATGCATATTAAATGTCATACAATGCATACATTTTGTCAAGCTTGTGATCTGGGTCCCTTGCCAACTTTCTGTGGAGACCACACAATGCTTTCAAATATATGGGAAACACTTGAAGAAGAAGAGAAGTCCAGCTCTACAGGACCACACCGAAGATCCATTTAATTCAGAAGCTGATTTCAAAGTAGTGAATATTTTGGAACAGAGTAAGAGACAAGGCAAGCAGACAGAGACACTTCCCTTGTATATTCTACCGGTTCCTGGCACTGCACAATCTAGGACTTCCTGAGCCAACGGCTGCATCAGCATCTTAATGTTTAATAGGCCTGGGTGGAGTTTTCTTCCATGAACTCCTCTCATTGCTGTGCCTGGAAATGCTAGAAAGGCAAGCTCTCCTCCAGTCATTTGCTTTTATTGGGGTTCCCAGACAGCTGGCTCAGCTTCAGTCTGGATGAGAGCTCAGTGGTGCTGCTAGATGGAAGAAAGCCTTTCAAGGATAAGCCGCAAGCCTGGAATTCGATTTTAACTGAATGCATCTGCCAGCCTGTGTTTACAAACCACTGCACATTTGAGGCAGCTTTCTCAGCTGCCAGACACCCAAGGACAGCACCCAAAAACTTCAGAGCAGATGTGTAATTTCAGAGCATGAACCGAAATAGCCACCCTCACTCACCTTTTCACCACACCAGAGCTGAGCCCAGACGAGGGACCCTCATCATTAGTTTCAGCCAGCCTAATATGTAAGGTTAAAGGTATTGGGTTAAACAGTCTAACAGTATAGGGTTGCAATCTACAGGATTAACTACCAATTGCAGAGTTGTTTCAAAAAGTGGGCAGCAAGATCTTGTAGTTTAAAGATCCCACTGATCCAGCTGCTGGAGACAGTGCTGACTGACCCAAACCTGGCACTCTGCAGATCCCAAGGCAGCATACGCTGGCTGTGGTTTCCTCCATCCGTAAGAAGGTGTCAGAATCTCTACATCTACACAGCACGATTCAGATTTGTAAACAAACACACAGCACAGACAATAAATGAGACAGCCCTGAAGGGAAGGGAGCATACAAATGCCCCTGAAGAAGTGAACCCTATGTAGGACTCCATTCCAGGAAGGAGGATGCATCCTTCCCTCTGTGTAGCTGCAAAAACATTTGTGGCATACGACAAGCATGTAGATGGACTTGGCAGGTCATGAAAAAGCACTAAAAATATATCCTTATATTTCTGCTGAAAACTTTTCTCCTAAGGCATACACCTTTTGGGCACATAGACACTCACAGATAGATTTCTCAAGTCACTGTGTGGGCACAAAGCCAGAGTCCCTGGAGAGCTCACTCTCAGATTCTAACAAGACAAAAATTCAGGAGGAGTCAGGGGCACTGAAGGACTTGCCTGGAGTCACAAAGCCTCAAAAGAGGAGAAAAAGAAACCCTGCTTCTGCTGAATTCCAGGCTAGTTCCCGATGTACAGTCCCAGGCTCTGCATAAAATCCAAGCCATATGAAGGACAAAGAATTATAAAACCTGAGACTAATGAAGATAAACCATGGACAAGAGGAAAATAAAGTGGATGTACATGGCATAAACTCAACAGGGCCAAGAAAACCACAGAGAATTATTTCTATTAGCACAAATAGATTAAATTGACATATAATTGCACAACTCTTCTCCAAGAACAATTGCATGAGTACTGTAATGCAAATTAAATGCAAAGGGAAATTAATTGTCAGACAAAAGCCTATAGAAAAAAAATATACTTGTACATATATATGTATATATTTAAAGGAATACTCTGGAGGTATCTCCTGGAAATCACATTTGAACTCTTCTTTCCAGGCTAAGCTTCTTTGTTCTGAAACCAAGACCTTAAAAACGCTATGCTGTGCAAAGCAAACAAAGAACTCACCCATAATATTTTATTTCATGCATAGCTGTAATTTTATTTTCAGTCCTTATGCACTCCTGCTAGATGGGTGTATTGCTCTCCTAGCATTTATTCAACATCAGATTAGCCTAAAATATCATTTTTCTGGAGACCAGGAATTGGGTGCAGTGCCCACCACGTCTTTCAGTTTAGCTTTCAAATATTTGCAGAAGAAACCACTTGCATATATGGAAACTAAAATCCTAACATATAGTAGAAGACTGTACAATATGCTCAGCCATAGAGAAGCAGTCTTTGTAGCATGATCCAAGCAATTGCAGGAGCCAGCTCATTTTTCAGAACACCAAGAGAGAATGGTTATAAACAGTGTGGATCTCTGCTGTCTCCTAAGACCTGAGTCTCCTGAGACCACCATCATCTGCAAGGTTTGCAATCAGTACTGTTAGAAGAAGGAGGAAGACGAAGGGACCAGATGAACTCTTCATTCTGGTGGTTTATCATCAAGGTAATGCCATTGGCTTCTCCAGTATGTACCATTATGAGATACTGCAGACCTAAAATAAATCTGTTTAGGATTATACTGGGAACACCAAATTTCCATCCTAAAGAATAAAATTGCTGATGAAGATGGTCACAAAAGGGCTGACCTTGCATTCCACCAAGCTCTCTTTCATATCAAAGGGCTTTGGAGGGTGGTAATGCAAGAATGGGTCCCAGCTGTAACTGATTACTTTCCAGTAATGGAAACTTTAAGCCTCATCCAAAAAAAGCACAGAGAGAGACACACTGGTTTGGAACAAATTCTGGTACTGTGTTACCCCCCTACATATAAATTATTGCAGTGCCCTCATGGATATTTTTAATTCTCTTGTTATATAAAAACATATTCATTCAGGAAAAATTAGGAGGAAGATCCTCATTTTAGAGAAAGCATGCTGATCCCCAGAAGACTGGAAATGCACTTCAAGAGCAATTTGTCTTAATGCAAATCTAAGACATGGCTATTTTTGATGCAGTGACTGAACTCATAGAGCGAAATAGAAACATTTGTCAAGAGCTGCAAACCAATTGTTGAAAGGCGTGCATTTGTCATGGGATGTTAAATATAAATTTACACAAGTGCAGAAGGTTTTTCTGTTATGAGCCCTTTACAGAAATAGTTAATTAATGCTCAATTCAAGCTTCACTCATGGCAATTAGCAAAGCTCATCTTAGTAAAGTGTCCTTAGCAGCCAATATTTGTCATCTGGAGAATGGAACTAAACACATAAACCCAGTTATGAATATGGGAGTGATTTAGAGTTTATTAATAATACAAAGAACAAACCTGTTTTCTGTCTCTTCAAGGAATCGTTGTAATTTGCAGATTGCAATGCAAAATGAGATGGAGTACAATGATTAATCTGTGAGCTACAGAATAACTACTATACATATAACAGATGTCTGCTGTGACAGGGGGCACATTACCTCCATGTTTATATTAAGAAAGAAGAGGGATTCAACTGTTTTATATGGGAGAGTTGTGGGAAAGATCTCAGAAAGCCCCTATGAGAAGGTAGGGAATTATAAATATTTGCCAGTGTTTATTCAGGTGCCAAGTACAGTACACTGGTGAAACATGGCCTGAATACAAAGGGGAGTGAGGGGAAAACATCTGATCTAAATGTTACCGGATTCATTTCACTGGTACGGATATTGACTCAGTTCATCTCATTTAGCCTACAACAGCCCTGAGCCAAAACTTGCATGCTCATTAACATCAGCTGTACAGATGACAGGAATTTTTTTCAAAGTAAAATCTTGCTGTAAAAATAATAATATTAAAGGCAGTTACTTCTGAATAATTAGAAACACAGGAAGCATCTTACCTTTTTAAAGGTGAGTGGATGTCAGGCTCTTTGGAGAGATGGCATCAGCTACCCTTTTGCTTTCCTTGTGCTTTGGCTTTGGCAGCAGCTGATGCTTTTGCTTTTCTCCCTCCAGCACTGCCAGTTTGCACCACTAGCCCAAGTTCTTTGAGGAATGTGAGAAGTCCATCTGCCTTTGCCAGGATGGCAAGAGGAAGGTGGGCAGTATAACCACCTTTGAACGAGCTGCTACAAGGATTTGGTGCCAGCCCCTGTTGTATTGTTGAGGTCCTCTTTGATTTCTGATGGGACAATGTAGGTATTGCTGCCCTAAATGAAAAAAAACCCAAAAACTAGCAAAGTAGACAATAGACATAAAGAGTAGGATCCAGCTAAAGTCACGTACATATGGCTATATGTAAGTGTCTCCATATCCCACCATGCTCAAATCACCTCATCTAAAAGTGTGCCCACCATGCTCAGATCACCTCATCTAAAAGTGTGGAGCTGTAACTGATCTCCTGAACAGCTCTCTAATATCTGTTGAGCACACTTTGCCCAGATGGGGCACCTATATATAGACATCTGAATGTAGGTGTCCTTGTTTACAAATTGAATATACCTGAATTTTGTTTTTATGAAAGAGAGACTATGAAAACTAAGACACGGTGCTGCTGTTCACTGAGATAGGCCTTCCCTTCTCACCTGTACCTCTCAGCATCCCAGAGAGACTGAAGTTTTGGGGTTCCTGCCAGCGTGCTTACAGCCAGTGATTACAGCATAGGGCACTCATATCCATTCTCCTTTCTGAAAACCGATCCCATCATATAAAAAATGGGGGAGTCACAACTGGCTGTTTCTCTCCCATGTTTAACAACTTTGAGCAGTCCAAACAACACACACTTCATTCCAAAATCTTGCTGTTTAAGTTTGCCCCCTAATGGGAAATAGCTCCAGTGCCCATCCAATTGGGTCTCCTTCTTCCCAACCATTGCCTGTGGGGAGGGGGCCTGGGAAGGGAATGATTTCAGAGCACACTCATCCCCATTTGCCCCCAGGGACACTGGCAGGAAGCAATCCCAATTAATTCAGCCTTAGGAACACTGTCTTCAGTACCTCATGGGACCACTGTCACCTGATGGTTCCTTTGCCCACTGCTTTAAGTGGCTGATAAGAATTACTTTGCTAAACTATGATAAAGGGAGGGGGTGGGGGGTGGGGGTGGAATAAGAGAAGTTAAGCTCCAGTCTGATACACCTTGAGGATTCCCAAAGCTTAGCAAGGAAGCAGGATAGCAGCTGAGTATGCGCAGCACTGAATAGCTCTGCTTTTCTTACCCTTGACAGTATCAGCTTCCAATATCATTTTAAACCACTTCCAGGAGAACTCAAAAGAAAACAATCAATTTGTGTTACAGTGTCAGAGAAAACTGGAATAGATAATGTCCAACAAAGGGAAAAAAAATTAATCAGATCTGCACCTTAGTTGAGCAGAGGGTAACTCATTGACTGACTAGCTAAGCATGCTGTATATTTGGGCACAAAAGATGTGAAATCCCAACTGACTTCAAACGTAAAAGGATAAGGTCTTTTAGAAAACAGCCTATCAAATATACAGTCACTAAAACCCACAGGCATAAATGTAACTGTATTTATTTCACAGTGGTTATTGGTATAAAACTGCAGTATCACCAGGAAGCAAAGCAATGTTTGGCTCACTCTCCATTGAAGAAAGCTGAGAAATGCTGTACATGTAAGATTAGTAGTATCTGATGCCTGCCAATTCTCTCCATGCTTCTAAAATATCATTTTCAACAGAGACCTGGCAATCTTATGTATATGTAAACAGTCCAAAATTATATGCAGTGCAAAATGTTCCAGGATCAGAAAACAAAGCATTACAGAGAATGGCTTTTTCCTACAAAATAAAAGTTATTTTTGAAAGGTTTCCCTTAAACAGAAACTGGAAGTGCAACTATAAACTCTGAATCCAGTCTCATCTTTAATAAGAAGCCATTGGTCCTGCGCTGTCACAGTAGCGCCAATTAAAATTATCTTTATTAGAGATTATCATCACAGGGGGCAGGAAAGAGGACACATGACACTCTTCTGTTTGACCTCTGGACATCCCACATGCATCAGAAGTCAGAAGATGAAGGAAAAGCGAGAAAATAAAATCTTGTACAGGAGATGCAAAATAATATAAAGGTGAATTCCTCTGGAGGAGAAACAAGCATTTCAGGCCAACCAACTTGAGGATGCAGCTGAAGGGAAAGGGAGCCACAGTACTGCAGGACACACAGGAGCCCCGACAGATGACCAAGCACCTGGGGAGTGTTGGGATTTCAGGATTGCCTAGGTTTGTCTTCTACACTGAATTTCATGTGCTATGATTAACTGAATGACTTGCAGGAAAAACAAGATGGTATTTGCTAAAGGAACCACTCAGCGTAGTTAAAGTAACAGACTAGTCAGAGGAATGCAACAATTCATCCACTCTGCCTGTGTGTGGAGAGGCGAGAGGAAGACTTCCAGTTTGCAAAGCAGGATATAAGCAAGGGATGGAGTACTGTGGTCTCCTACCATAGTACTCTAGTGGTCTACTCCAAGCTTTACTGACACTGCAGACACAAAGGTCTACGCTTACCTTCCAAAATCCAAAACAAACACAACAGATGAACCTGAGGAAAAGCAAAATGAAAAATAAACTTAAGATAAATAGTTTGCGAATAAGAAATATCAAGGCAAAACCCCAAACTCTTCTACAGGAATAGCTTCCTGACATACTTCAGCCCTAACTCCTTTTATTTTCTGTAGCAAGAACATAGAAAGCAGCAGGCTGAAAAATGGTGAAAGAAGGAGGCAAATCTGGATGCCATTTTGCAGCTGCACTTGTCCGGATCAGGCATTTAGACTAAAGCCAAAGGGTATAAAGAACTTTCAGATCAGAAAAACAGCCTCTCCTGCACAGGTGTAAGCTACAGATGCTGCAAAGCAGTTGCAAGGGCAGTTCTGACTGAGGATGTTCACATGTCATTGGAGAAAGGCCTCTAATCGTCTACAAAGCAAAGCCATGGAGCTGCCTTTCGGAAAGAGCAGTGGGACTAGAACTCAACTGTAAAGACAAATTTATCAGATGTAGAGGATATGGCTGTCTGGGTTAGCAGTGGGCTGGACTAGGTGATTCAGGAGGTCTTTTTCAATCCATATCTGTACCTCTCCACGTAATGAATAAATGAAAGATGTCAATTGTGACACAAAGGCCACACATCACCACCTCCCAGATTTTTCTGCTGAGGTAACCTTCTCACTTGCACATAAATGAACTAGATTCAGAAGGAAATATAGCAAGGTAATTCCTGCAAACCAGCAGCATGGGGTTGGTAGAGAGCTGAAACATCAACATCTTGATGAAAAATAATTACAAGGTTAGAAAAGTTTAATTTTCATCCATGACCCTAGTTTTCCAGAATGCCAACATACATTAAGTCCCAAAGTCAAAATTTGTCTTTACAAGTGCTTACCGAGCCACAGATATAGTCCCATTAGCAGTAACTTCTGGGTATTCAGCTCTAACATTAAGCCAGAAGCCTGAGTCTGAATTTTAGTGTTCAGCTTGGTCCGTCAAATCTTGGCACTGTCTGAGAAAGGCACTCCAACTGTAATGCTTGTACCAGCCCAACCACCTCTATGTCCTTCCCACAGGCGCATTCCTTCCTCTGACAAATTGGGGGTGGTTTTGGTAATATTTGGATTAAACTGATCCATCTGGAAGTGATCCAGTTCTAATCAACACTATTAAAAGAAAACCCCACTTTCCCCTCCACTGCCAAAAGTAAGTCTTAGTCTCCCAGATCATCCAGCACTACTGAAGTCAGATCCATTTTATGTAGCTATTCACGTATGGTCAGACAAAATGGAAAAAACAACTGCTGTCTTCCAACATATTAAAAAGATTCAGAACAGTTCAATCCCAATCATCACATTCAAAAATATGTTCACCACACTTGCAAAAATTTAGGACCACCTTTTATTTAATTATTTCCAGGAAATAATGGAAGATTTCTATTAAAATTTAAATCCCAGGACCACTGTTAGCAGAATGCATAATGTATGAGATCCTGGTTTAATACAGCTTTCAGGAGTTACATTTTCACAATGCTTCAAGATGTAGTTTGAACCGCATGTCTGGTTATTAGTTGAACCCATTACTATGAAAGTGAGCAACACTGTAGCGACAGAACATGTGAACAGCTGAAAGAAATACAGAATCATGGATCCTAAGCAAATAAAAACCTTTCATAAAGGAAACATTCCAAAATATATTTCCAAACAATGGTTGACTGCAACCAAGTAATTCACACCCCGTTGTGAAACAAACATTAATAATTCCTAGCAGACACTAGGGCTCAGAAGCAAACAATGATCCCTTTTCCTTTCCCCCTCCTCTTCCAGGCTGGTTTACCAAAAAAGTGTGATTAAAAGTAGCATATAGTAAGTCAGAGAACTGGACACACTTGCAGCTCTAAGGGGAGAGTAGCTTAGTAAAGGTATTTTTTCCTCTAGTGCTATTTCTAGCAGAACACTCAAACAAAAATCAATCCACAGGCTTCAAAGCCAGCTTGACACTTCAAAAAATTGCTTTCTATCAAAAGTATTTTTGGCATGAGCATTGGCTATTGTTTTCAGCACTCCTTCTTCCGAAGGCTGGTATGCTGCAACAGAGCAGCTACAAGCACAGACTTCACATAGGTGACAGTGGCTCTACACACTAACTTTGCAGTTACTTGAACTTGCAAGGGGATCAAGAAGCTGAGTGGAGACGATGTTCACATATGCTCTGTGTTAAAATAGCCACCACTTTTGCTTAAAATGACTTTGCACTTCGATGCAATTAATATTTTCCTATTGAAACTATAGAGCAAATTTTAGCCTTAGTTTAGCCAATGAATGCTTTGTTTAAGGTACTCCAATAATGCTAATAAAACTCAGACTGTTAAAAGTCAAGGTTTTTTTGCTAAAACCAGCGAGTGACAATTTCCAGTACTCTCTTAGACAGGTAGGTATGAGGGACAGCAATTAAATGTAAAGCACCTTAGGGCACAGGTCTGCAGAAGCCCTGTCAGCTTCCTTCTGGCTCTTCTGGTTTGCGCAGGTGGGTTGTCCTTCTCCACAGGACCTCTCCATCTTTACACAACTAACCAGGTGTCTGTTTTCCAGGTGGCATTATGCCCAGCCAATGTCAAAGGGAGGCAGCTCACTCGCGAGCAAACCTCAAGCAGGTCAGAAGCTTTTTAGGTCTGGTTAATCCCTGAAAAGTTTGATCAGTTTCAGAAATCTGTATCCCCATCTGAATAAAGACCAGTCTGCTTATGGGACCTAAAACCTTAACAAAAGCAGACTCTGGAGATTTTTAACATTCTTTATGTCAGAGAAGAATTGAAGCGCAAATGTGAGGGTTTTCTAGTTTTAATCATTAAGATTTCTGGTTGATCTTTAACCTTGTTATAAACGCCGAGGCTGTTTTCATTTTACTTAACCCATTCACCTATGGCTGAGGTATGAACTTTGGCATTTCAGAGGTTTGACACCATACAAAGATCGCATGTACCTTTTATACCACTTACACTCTCATCATCAGTGTGCATATCCTACCAGAAATAAACACCCATGTTCTGAAAAGTTTAGCTAATGCCAAATTTTTCTCTTCAAAGAAAAAAAGAATTTGCCTGACAAGACTGTCCAAATTTTACAGAAATCTCAAGAATCCATTACTGCCTAGTAATAAAAGCATAACAGAAAACCAATAGTACAGATACATGCAAATGATTTTTTATTACAAGCCATTCTGAAATGCCTTTTTTAAACTTCTCCTCCTAAAACTTTCTATGAAAGTTTTTGCCCAAATTAAAACCTAGAATATGAGAGTAAAGGTAGAAATTTGAACATTCTTACTGTTGCAAATGGTCTGTAGCATGTCATGTTTCAGCTGGAGTATTTAAGGTTTCTGTATGAGCATGTTTGCTGTCTTCTTCCTTCCCTCTTGCATTCTATAAATAAAAATAATTCCGTTTTAATGCAGCCCATCCTTCAATATAATTTGATCAAAGACTTTTATATCTGTCTATGTATTTATCTACCTATCAATCTGTCTGTCTGTCTATCTGTCCATCTATCTCCATGGTACTTAGAACAGCAAAGACTTAATTGGTCTCTGTGTAGTAAAAGTATATGCAGCAACGATGCTACGGAAAGTGAGAAATGACTGATGTGTTGCTTCTGTTGCATCATTCTAAGTATTGCTTAAATTCTGAGGTTGAGGTTACTGTAGAAAATTATTCTTTGAAAGAATTGGCCCCAGAAGTTTTTTTGGTTCACTTAGAAAGGTGGCAATACAACTACCAGGGTGCTAAAAAAGGCATCTCTTGCTTTTTTGCCTTGCTTGGAGAAAGGAAATGCTTGCCTGTTAGTGGCTTTGATCAGTATAACTGACTGCTCTGCTGTGAGGGGCGTTAATGCCCCTGAAGACAGAAGGACTAGTCTATTAAAGCCCACATTAGTATTTCCCCTGTAGATTTTTAGGACTTGTAACATTAGGACAACACATCTCTGGCTCTTACACAAGTGCCTTGAAAGACACTACCACAGGCCTTCCCTCTCTTCACCACTTTGAGCAGGCAAATTGGAAACAATAAAAAGATTTTAGAGAAAAGTCATTCTGTCTTCTGCCTCTGTGCGTAATTCCCAACTGTTTCAGTGCAAGTTCAGCTTCCCTGCAGGAAGGAAGAAGTGGAAGCTTATATCTGTGAAGGTTCCAAAGTGGACCTTGCCCTCCACGCTCAGAGTCCTCCATGACTTCTCCTAGGCTGGATAATTGAATGAACCCCAGAGACAATCTTATAAAGAAAATTATTATGGAAACCTGAACTAAAACTGCAAATAGAGCTCTGGGTGACTTAGGCTGTACAGAAGTGTTTGCATGAACACAGAGTTTCGTTTTCTGCTTTTGTTGCTGAACACACCTAACTGTGCCAAGACCTAGTCCACTGTTCAGGTGTACCAGAACAACCAAACAGACTTCTATACTCCGCCTGGACCCCACTTGAGGAAGTAGAAATTAAAGGTTTAGAAACTCCAAGACAGAGCAAGGGACAAATGGCACTACACACAAAATTTGCACACCACAGGGAAAAAAATTAAAGAAAAAAGATGAGGCTCTTTAAGCCTCATCTGGTTCTTTTTCCTATCACTTCTCTCCTCCTAAACTCTCAGCATGGAAACAAGGCTCACATAGACCACTTTCATCCCATCCAAAAGTTCAGCTGAATCACCACTTGAAAATGGTCTATGGAAAAAGACAGAGAAATTAAATGGATCTTAGGCCCACATTTAATGAATAAAAAACTGAAGTTCCCTCACACATGGTTGCCAAAGGTAAGTTTGGATTCTTCAGCTCTGTATATGTATATAGAAACATAAAACCACATCAAGTTACAAAGCAGAAGCCATGCTATGTTTGCTTAACAAATGAAGTATAGATACTTAAATTAAAATTAAAGAGTCAAGTCTTTGTTATTGTAGTAGAGCCAAACCAGTGTAAAAATCCATAGAATAAATAATCTATATAATCCTCTGGATAAAGTAATTCAACAGAATAATTCATATCAACTCCAAGAATTTGCTTATGCCTGTCTGCATGACTAGGTCTCCATCTTTAATTTAAACTGCAAATAGAACATGCAGTTATCTTCTGTAGGGCTTTGCAATTGCTTTTCTCTAAATTGGTTGTAGGATTTGTCCAGTCTTTCATTTGGATGGGACAAGATACGTCATACAGAGAACCCTGTTTGCAATTCTGGTTCAGGTTTTCATAATCAATTTCTTAATAGGATTATGTTTGGGGTTCATTCAATTATCTCAGCACAGAGCCGAAAGTTTTCCTCGGCACTATGCTTTACAGCAACACTCCTATTCTTGCTGTGACATAGAATAATGTCGTTTACTCCCTATGCATTTGTTGTTACTGGCACGCAGCCCAAATGACATAATGCTGAGTGTGTCCTTAAAAACAAGAAGACGGAAGAAAAAGGTAGAAATCTTTTCCAAGCCAAGCGTACAGTATGAAGGAAAGTACTCTGACCTCTTAGAAAATATTTGACTCAAAACGCTCAGGAGCATGAAGCGTTAGAAACGGGAAAAGCAGGAGTAAGTAGGATCCCACTTCTCTGAAACCTGAAATTTCACTGCAGATTTCCCTAAGAACCAGGGGCACTTTGAAAATCCTGATGGACGCTGATGGTGACTGCTCCCTCAGCCTATGACAGGCTCCTGGGGGCTGCTGCAGAAAGTCCTCATGCAGCAACCAAGCCATGCTTATTTTTGTTTTCTTTATTTTACAGGTTCTGCCCAAGTATTTTGACCCCAAAACTGTAAAGTTTAGAAAACAGTAATACTGCAGGTCAGTCTCTTTAGCAGTCGCACCAGGTATGAGAGCATTAACTTCAAAGGCTGCGCGCACCATGTAGGCCAGCGCAGGACTTTGTCCTGTTCCCTCACCTTGATAAAGAAACACAAGGTTTGGGGGGTGTGTGGGGGGTGGCGGTGGTGGGTTGGTGGTGCGTGAATGTGCGTGCATGTTTTTGTTAGATACACAGCTGTAGATGAGGGTGGCAGAGTACCCTCTCAACAGAGGGCTCATCAGTTTGCCTGTGGAGCATCTTGATGGTACCGGCCCTGCCCGGGGCACACCAAAAAAACCCCAAACATACATGTGTAAAATTCCTTTGCCACTAAGCGCAAACAACAGAGAGATACACATGGAATGTCTGGGAAGGTCAACTCAAAATTTTTCCTTTGAGCCATAAGAAACAGTGTCTTGCACCAGTGTTCCTACTGCTGAATGTGACTTTTTTATACTTTCTTTTTTCCTTGAAATTCATCCCTGCAGCAAAGATTTCTCCATAGGAAAAAAATTATAACTGACAGAGCTGTTCAAAAAGTTTGTTTCAACTAATTATTATTATTACACAAAACAACATAACTTTGAAAGCCAAACTTAATGTGATTTTTGTCCGTGTAACAGCCAGCCTACACCCGACCTTGTGTAAGGGCAGACGCCAGGCAGTACCTAATTAAATTGGCTCAGAGGCATATAGTGGAGTTTGTCTTCCATTGCAGACACCTTCCATTTCAGCAAAGTACACGGGTAGGTGGCCCTTGCTTTTTTCTTTCTGCTTTTCCTTCTCCTACCTTTATAACCCTCCATAGTGTCAGTCCTCAGAGGAGGAAGCTGTATGCAGTGGTCATCAGGGCACACACCTTTCCTCTGAGCACGCTGGAAGGTGAGCTCAGCTGTGTCCAAGGACCTAATGTTCTGTATACAAATATGAAAACTCTTGGATAAGGGGACTAAGGTAAGAGGTTAGTAAGGCAGTGCTACCAAAGAGCAATCAGAGTCCCAGCCCCAAGGCGCTGAGCAGGACCTGAGAACAGCTCTGCATTTCCCTAGATCACCCTTGGACATCAGCCCTCCTCTACACCCTCTTCAGACAACACTTAGAAAACACCATCTTCTAATAGGCTAAAGCAAGCACTGCACATACTTCCTTTAAATGAGAGGCTCGCCAACTGGTGTGCCAGTGCCACAGGGTCACAAACCAGCTGCCAACCAGTGTCGGGTGCAAGCAAGGCTTGAGGGGCTCTAGTTTGCTTGTCAAGGAGACAGGCAGCCCTAGGGCAAAGAGTGGCAAGAGGCCTGGGGCTGCAGGGAGGGACCCTCCAGGGCTCAGGCTGCAGAGGGAGCATGCACCAGGATGGGGGAAGAGGAGAAGGCATGGTTTGTGCACGTGAAGTAAATGTAGTAGTAACACAGTTATCGCGGGTATTGGAGAGGTTGTTAGTTCTTGGGAACTGCGCTAAGCATTTTTGGTGCAAAATTCTGCCCATTCTGCCAAAACCCTGATGACAGAGGAGAATGAGGGTAAATGAATAGATCCTTCAATAAATGTATGTATTCCTGAAGCTCAAAAAGTTTTCCTAGTTCACTGAACAAATTCTCATATGCTAGGAGATTTCCAGTCACTCAAGTTTAGAAATCCACTTAATTACTAAAAAGATGGAAATTGGATTATTCCTATATTTCTCTTCTAGTAAAGGAAACTTGCAGACTATACTCAGTGACCCAAGACAGGAAAAGACATGCAGAACTTCAGGAGGATTTTAAGTCCTTGTGGGAGAAAGAACCTAAAACTGACTGTGACAGTATTCTGACAGTATTATAAGAAAAAATAATACATCTCCTTACATTCATTCTATGTATTTTGTATTGTACCTATATATTCACTGGAAAGCATAAGTGAATGATAAAACAAGATACGTTATAGGAAAGGCAGTGTAAAATGATTAGCTGGTTAAGGCTCATGTGTGTCATAAGCCAAGGCCAGAGAGTGTTCAGTCTAACTAGCTATACCATAAGCAAAAGCTAAGGAAAAGAGAAAAAAGGCTTTCCCAAGCCAGAAACCCATGGTGGAACGTGCTCAGAGGAGGACTAAACCTACTGGCAGACAGATTCCATTCCCCACTGCCCTGAGCAGATACGAAGTCCCTGGGCAGGCAGGGCAACGGGCTCTGAAAAACCTCCACTCCTTTCACGTAGCTAAAGAGCTGAAACTGATTATTCCAGGCACAAAGCAATGGGTTTTTTCCAGTGGGTGAGAGAGCGTGCATGTGTGCAGACAGGTTTCACACAAGCACGCTTGGAGCTTTGCTTTTCTGGTAAGAAGAGGGTTGAACAGTGCATGCACAATGCTACATGGAAGTAAGGAAAGAGCAGATGCTCAGACTAGCTAGCAAGGCAAAATTCCCAATCTGAAAAGATCCGTTCTGAGATTTTAAACATCCATTTGGTGCAGATAGGGACTGAGGGTAGTCATTTAAACTGAATTTTCGTCTTTGACAATGCAGAGGATGTTTAGTAGGGCTTCCAGAAATGCATGCACACCTACCTCCGAGGGCTTTAAAATCGAGACAGTAATATTTAAATTGGATGAGACAGCTACAGAATAGGATAAAATCTCCTCAAGTTGAAGAACTGACACTTTGGCAATTCCCTCCCTCCTACCCCAGTCTTTACGTACCTACATGCACATATACTCTTGGCTACAATTGCATTAATCAAATTTGAAATTTGCGAATGCCAGGTTATCCCCTTCTTGATGGACCCATTTTTTTCTGTGGAAGTTGCATTATATAAAGTATCTATTATTAAGGACCACTAACAACTTTGATATGGCCTCCCTATATATGCAGGTGCCTTCAACTGCATTCACAATAGCGCTCACAGGGCATGCCGTCTCCAAACGCAGACAACTTCACTGCAAGGACTGAACACATTCAATGTCTTGTATGTTTTCAGTGAGTATAAATTTCTTAACAATTGCTCTGCTGCTATTACTGGAAGAAGTCTGTGAGGGCCAGATTTTAATGTTACAATAGAAAGACAGGTTAAAGACACACCTGGAAGAAAGTCTCAGTTTTCAGCACAAATTTACATGGCCAACTCTGCAAATAAAAGCCTAGTGTTTTACGTGGCCTTGTTTCAAAAACCCTAGAGAGAGTTCAGTTGTTTCCACCCCAAAGAAGCAAAACATTTCATTGTCCTCTGAGATTTCTTACATATTATGTATAAAACTTCAGACACCAAAATGAGTGCAGTAAGCCAAGCATACAAAGTAAATGATGTATATTTTGAGTCATCGTCTGCAGCAAGTGACCACGAGAGTGAGCAAGAGGAATACAAGCTCTTCCTTCACCTAGGATCATGCTTTTCTTCTTTCTTTAATTCTTTCACATTATTTAGCAAGGAACCAATTCAAAATTCACTGGAATGAATGGCTACACCTATAGGAGAAAACCCTGCTTCAGCATGGTCCAAAATATCTGAGATGAGGAAAATAAGGAGAGAGAAGCTATTTTTTCTTTCCTTGCAAAAACTTATTTCTTGTGCAAGGCATGACGAGCATCTCTGTCCTTCTGAAGATGTTTGGGAAAACCTGGCACAACAACCTGAAGACCTGTGCTCTTGCCTTTGTCCATATGAATGAGCACTTCACTTTTTGGTAGCATTGTGTACCCTGGAATGGGTATTTTCAGTTAAAGAGCTGGCCTAAATAAAAAAAAGCAGATCACTGAAAATTTTAATTTTGTTTTCTTGGAAATAATCCCACATTTCATTCCAAATCAAGCAAACACTTGGCAGGACCTAAACCAAACATTTCAGTCAGTACTGGTGCTCCCCCAAACACACCTTCCTTCAGCTGAATGGTGAGGACATTCACCCGAGGTGTGGAAAGTTTAGGTTCAATCCCATTCTCTATGTAAGGTTATTTAATTTTATCATCTGTCTCCTACATGCCTTGCTCTTCAAGTGATAAGGGTCAGCCAGACACGGTTCTCTCTCCTTTGTTCACATCACAGAGCTTTGTGGAAACACTGGGCTGTTGCCTTGAGGAGTTGGATTGCATCTACCACTCCCAGCATGTCTCACCTCTCAGTGCATGTCCTGTCATATACTTTTTTCCAATAAATATCTGCATGTTAATAATGGATGGCATAGCACTACAAAGTCACCCTGAGGAAGATCTGCCTCCAAATACCCTTTAGCCTTGGAGTTCATACCCTGTCCTTACAGAAGGTGGGAGGGGAGGAGTGGGGGAAGGAGGTGAAAACTCTGCTCAGGAAGAGAAAGTTTTCAAAACTGGGTCTTCCACATTCCTGCTGGACTGGCTATTGAGTAAGTTATGGAGATGCCCGACTGCCTTCTATTCATCTAGCATAAAACAACAGAATGCACGCTACCCAGCAAGTTCAGACAAATAGCTTTAGGATGCCAAATCCGCATTTTTCCTTGAAGAAAATAATCCCTCTGCACAACCCTGCTTCCAAAGGGATTAAAAAGAATCTTCCAGCCCATCCCTCCAGGCTTGCCTATACAAAAGCAGCACTCCATAAGAGCATTTATCTCTTGAGTCAGAATAGTTTTCCATTTAGTAAATACAATATTTCTTAGTCCTAATAAAGAAAAACAATTCATAGTTGATATCTTTAACAAGAACTTTTGGTACAGTTCCAGAAAATAAACCTGCAACTAATATCCTGGGACTGAGAGTGTAACTGATCTTGCCAAATCAATCTAGTGCAAGGCTTTGGAGAGTAAGGACGATAATACAGACCCTCTGGGCAGGATTTCTTAAAATGGGCTTAGGGAGGAGCAGTTCTAGATGCAGAAGGTAGCAGGGGGGGAACTAACTCTTCTCTTTTGCACGGCAGTGCCTGCCTGGACCCTGAGCAGGAAGGACATTCATGTTCCATTCCTGTCCCTCATAGCAGCGATGCTATGCACTGTAACTCCTGTCTCAGATAAAACCCTTACCTTACATCTTCACCATCCTTATTTCACTCTGCTGAGCACAGGATGGCCCCAAAGGACAACTCTACTCTGAGCAATGTGGAAGCTTCTGGAGAGTTCATGGCCAAGAAATGTAGAGGCATAGAAAGCATGAAGTATATAATAGGGCAGAACAGGAAAACAAATTTGTACAGAACATGGAGAACAGAGAAAGCAAGAAATTATTCAGAAACAGTTTTATGAGAAGAACAGAAGGGTGGAAATGCTAGATGAAGGCTGCAACAACTGCCCTTGGTACAATGAGATGGGGTTGGAAGGAGGGAGGCAATTGCCTATCCCTCCAGTCCCAGGAGAAGGTATTCGCACAAAAATTGTTTGGAGGCACAGTAAGATGAGAGCAAAGGACTTAACTGCTTGCACAGAAGCTTCTTGTGCAACTCAGTACTGAAATGAGCAGTCTTCTGGAAGGACTAGATTTCAGCAGCAAAGTGTTTAGGTACCATTCCTATGTCTGGCTACATCAGTGAGGGGTGCTGGGACTTCCTGTCATGGACACATGTACCACCACCAGGCAGGGCAGCAAGAGGTCACTGGATTATCCTGCAGCCATGCCAGATGAAGCCAGAAGACACAATACAGAAGGCCTTCAGTCACTGCATGATGTTAAGTACTGATGCTCAGTTTCTGAATGGGAGTCCCAGAGACTTTGTGGAGAGAAAAATTTCACAGGATGGAAGGGGACAAGCAAGGATTCCTTTGATAGGGGTGGGGCAAGAAGAAAGAAAACAGAATGGTAATTTGTCCAGGTAGGTTGAGCATAGGTATGCCCATGGCACAAAAAGGGATTACATGCAAAAATCTCCGAACTACTGTAGATGGCTGTTGAACTAGAAGCAGTAGAACTACCCCCATCACAGAACTGCACGAGCACAGTAGATTTTAATCAACTGATTAAAAAGGTGAAGTTTCTTACATTGTGCCTGACAGCATGCCAGAATTGTCACCAGCTGGATGTGACTTAGTATTTCCACTCAGAGCTGTGCTCTGTCTTGTAGATCTACAAGGTAAACCATTTAGCTTGTGAGTCTTTTCTCAATTCTCCATTTCATAATCTGGATGTACCCTGACTATCCCTAATGATGTGTCCTTGAAGCAGCTCCTCCTTTACGAGCCCTAGAAATTCACCATTAAAAAAAAAATAGCAAAATAGCTTCTTAGGGAGAACTACTGGTAACGTGCTATGTTGAGTAAATCTGGGTAAAAGAAGATCTGAAGAAAGATGAGCAACAGATGACCAAGGAAGTTTCTTTTGTGTTCCCAGTGTCCCATGACCACAGTTTGTGGTTATAACCTCAGACTGTGCTTGAAGTGCTAAATGGCTACAAGACACCGACAACTGCTGAGGAAAAATATTATATAGATATACAGTCAGTGCAGTATGAGTATTGTCACTGACAATCTGTAAGCAGAAGGAAGAGCAGTCATTTTTGCTCATACAAAGACCTGAACAAGTTGTGACTGCTCATGACATAGAATTTCTGGACTTGCACCTACCTTCATCTTTGCAGCAGTTCTTCTATGCAGAAGCAAGACCCCTTCAGGAGATGGTATTTCCCCAGCCCTAACACAGTGCAGTCTGGGGATGACTGCTCAGCTGCCGTTCCCTTATATTCCCTGGCACTGCAGGGATATAGATGTGTCCACAGAACTAGATTCTTCTCATAGATGCACAGTAACAGGATGAGAGTGGTCACAACTGCAGCAAGGGAAATTCTGACAAGATACAAGGAAAAACATTTCCATCATGACAGTGGTCAAGCACTGGAACAGGTTGACCAGAAAAGTTTTGAAATCCTTGCCTCAAAACTTGATGGGACACAGCCCTGAGAGAGCTGCTCTAACTGTGAAGCTGGCCTGCTTTGAGCACGGGCTTGGACCAGATGACCTCTGGAGGTCTCCAGCCACCAAACAGTGCTGTGAGAATGCTCTCTGCTCTCCCCTCTGTCCTCACCAAGTGCATCTGATCCTGGGTGGAACATGACAGTGCGTTGCTCATCCAGTTACACAGTGGCCTCTCATACAGCTTGTAATATTTTAATACTTAACTCTCAGTCAGCCTGCGAGAGGCAAAGCTTAGCTTGCTGAATCTCAAGCACCATCCATGAATGACCAAGGCTCCACTCTCCCCTCATAGGTCTGCACAAAGTGAGGGACCTGGAGGTATGACTTGTGCTTCAGACACTGCCTCATTTCATCCCAGTCATCCCTCAAGGTCACATTGTATTCCTTGTCCATTTGATTTTCGCTTTTCATCACATCAAAACCAGCAAGGTCTGACTGCATCTGTCATGTAACCATCACAGCCCCACAGCAGCTGAGTGTGGACAGATCACCACCACACTGGGTGAGACTTCCACATGTGCATAGCAACTCATGACTTGCAAGTAGAAGTTGTCCTAAAACTCCTGCTTGCACAACTGCTTGCATCCAAGGCACAGCTAAAGCAGCAGAGGCTGTGCCTGACCTAATTAAACCTCAGGTGTTACTGAGGAACTGTTTAAATCAGTTCATCCCTCCATATGCTTGGAAGACTTAATGCCTAGGAGCTCCTCTTGAAAATACCAGGATTTGAGCCACTTACCGGCAATCTCTTTTCCTTCCTTTATCCCTGCTGAAACCTAGCTGTGATAAATATTCACATGTTCTGCTGGATTCTTTCTAAGCAGTACTAACAGATCGCTTGAAAGCCTTCAAGGCTTCATTCCTTTTGGTGTGGTTTTCCTGGCCAATACAAAATCTGGAAGAAATTACAGCCTGACTGAAAGCCATAGTACATCATCCTCTTTAAAATCATAGAGCATCCTGACATAGTAATGGGCTGCTTTGGAATATTCATCTTAACGTTTTGCATTGCAAAACAGACAGGACAATATCCTACTTCGGTAAGACAGAAGGTGGTGGAATCACCTGTGCAGGGCTTCAGCTTCTACTCTACCACATGTGCTCCCATGCATGCTCCTGTCTCCCATGATAGTGGAGGTCTCAGGAGCCACTAATAAAGAATAGCCCCCAAGTCTGCCCTTACCGTAGATATGAGCCATGAGGGCACTTCTTGGGACATTATACTTAGAAAGCCATCAAGTGCTTCAGATACTGCCTGAAGAGCACACACGGGTCTTGGTACTGTTTCTCTCGCAGCACGCACACTTGCTTTATATATATGTGTTCTTCCAACAGCTGCAGTCTCAGTTCTCCAAATAACAGTTTCTTGCATTCAGTCAAATGAAATGATTGGTGTTATGTGAGTCTGATCTCGCTTGCAATGGCATCCTGTCAATATGAATCTCTAAACGGACTGACTTTCTTTGGCAGTCTGGGCATTCCACTGTTCACTTCAGAGTGGCCCTGATGTTAAACTTGTGACAACAAGCAGAAAAATTGAAGCAGAACTTAACGTCCTTAGAAAAGGTCCTGCAAACAAAGCTAGTTTTATGTTTGTCCTGCTGTATCTACAAGACTAAAGTTCAGAAAACATGAAAGGCAGCTTAGCACCCAGACTTGCAGAGGGAGCCAGGCGATGAGACTCTTACCCTGGTTAATCCCTTTGTGGGAACATGGCCCAAATTCTCATAAAGAAAAGGTCCACAAGCTCTGACATGCAATAGATATTTGAGTTTTCAGCTTGCCTAGCTATGTGACTTGTGTCTTAATTTACTGAATAAAACTAAAAAGCTGAAAGGCAAGGCCCATATGAACATATTTAAGAAAAGCTTTTTACCCCTGTCTCCACCCTCATTGAACATCTATTTCACATGGGATGAAGTTGGAGGGTTTGGGCTCCAGCCATGAGGAACTCAGCCCAGCAGCCTGTTTGCTGGGTGGAAGAATAGAGGCATTCAGCATGGCTCTCGTTGATCCAGTTATAATGGATGTACATTAACACAGTTGTGCAGTGAACAGAAACTTTCTAAGTGGAAAGGCCTGCTTCAGTGTCCTGATAGTGTGTTTGCATATTCCTGCCAAATAAACATCTTCTGCTGGGTGATTGGAAACAAGCGTAGAAAGTTCTGGGTATACGATGCTAACCCTTACGGTATAATCTCATCTCTACTCTAAAAAGTCTTCTCCAGTCGCTGGATCTGACATGGTTGCACAGCAAAGCCTGTGGGTGCATGGCCACCCCGAGACTCCATCTGGAGCTGGGCTGAGGTTGGGAAACTCCTGGGGCTGATACGCTGCCCACCCACCTCCTTGTACAGGCTCTTGTCCTGTGCAAAACTTGCAGGGAGCAAGGGATGTGCTGCGGAGGGGTACCAGAGCCCTGGAGAGATGGAATCCCAGGGTACAGAGACAGCACGGAGCCCCAGGGCCCTGTGGGAGGGTCAGCATTGCTCCTGCTACTGCTGCACACAGCTGTGCACGGCTGACATGGACAGCAGCCATAAGGGTGAAAGTTAGGTGTACTCCTCATGGTAGCAGTTACAGTTGAGAGGTGCTTGCTGCCAGGGAGGGCCATCTCTATGGCTGCTGAGGAGGCTATAGAATAAATCCACCAAGCTGCCTACAAAGATATGAAGTGGACATTTGCCAAGGCAAAAGCATCATGATTGTGGTTCACCTTTTTTTTTCACTCGCTTCCTCCCACCAAAGAAACTTCTTGAGATTTGTTCAGAGGTAAATGTAAGGGTCAGCACAGATCAGCTTTAGGCTTTGAACACCGAGTCCAACCCTAGCCCTACACTGGACATGCAGTAGACTCTGCTACTCTTTTCTAATATGCAGCACTGCAGAGAAATGCCCTCTTTGCTATGCCTAGAAAAGTTTATAGTAACACTAGGTATTAAAAAAAAAAAAAGGAGAAAGAAAAAAAAAGGGTGGGGATGGAACCCATTATTAAGCTGTAAATACAAATCATGTCCTGAAAACTCAAAAATTATCTAGCTCCTACAAGCTTTAAGGGGTTTACTGTGTATGTTGTGACATATCTCCACAACCAGGGAGAAGTTACCTATTTTACAACTATGAAATGAGCTTCAGTACAGAAGAGCAAGGCGAACAAACCTATGCGTGCATGACTGCAAAGCTGTGCTAAATGAATAAAATGGCTTTATGGTCTTTGATGCCCAAATGTCTTTCCTTTTCCTTTTCCAATAAGCCATATACTGCACTCAGTTCTGTCCCAGTCCACTGGATGGGGACTGATCAGACTTGACACTGGGTACCACTCACTTGTTTGAAGTAAGAATGGTCACAGAATATTTTTTTTAATCTTTTCTATGAAAAGGGACATGGTGGTTTTCTGTCTTCCCAGTATCTTCCAGTTACTTTTTTCTTACATTGCCATCTGCATCCCCAATGTTCCTTACCCATGTGCTTAAGCTAATCCCTTGTTATTGGAGGAAAGAACAACTACACGTTCTCCCTGCCCACTCCCTAAAACATGGAGTAGAAAATTGCCTAAGGCTAGTATGAATATTAAACCAAAAGTCTTCTGAACAGCTCTCCCTACAGGGGCATACAGACCTCAGCTCCCTCTTTCATACACAAGGCAGATCCAATGGTTCACGTGCATATGAAGGTCTGCAGGACCAAGGGGCAAAGCAGGGAAAGATTAACTAAAACCAAGACCCCCCACAACAGCCACAAATAAGACAGGCACCTCAGGCAGAGCCCACGTGGCAGGGAGCTGAACGCTGTCCTGCCCCATCCCAGTGTGATGTGGGAGTCCCTCCATCGCTTCAGGGCTTACCTGTGGTGATGATCAGATGTCTCCTCGTGGGCAGGAGTAAGGAATTTCCCTTATGAACACAGGTGTTTTTCTGGAATCCTTCCTTTCTTTTCAGCCCCTTCCCTTTGTCTTCATAGCACTTTCCTTTTATTCCTACAATAGGAGTGAAACAGAAACTTCTTCTACCAGCTAGCAAGGGCTTATTTTCCAGGGGGGTGACACTGCTGCCTTCCCAAGGCTCCTGAGTCAGCTTGTCCGGCTCTCAGGGGAGACCCTTTTTTGGGTGCCCAATGGGCAGCTCCAGAGCCCGAGGCTTCCAATTTACTGCCAGCACAAAATGCGGTGTTGGTACAGCGCACCTCAAGCTTTCCCAGGCTCCCTATGCCTTAAACCACCATGGGCCATACCCACATGCCCTAACCCTTGGGGCTTTGGTGTTTCAGTGCAACACAAGCCAAAACAGCTCAGGCAACCTAGTCTCCAGCACTGAGCAACCATCCAAGGGTCCCAGGGTATGTAGGTGTCAGCGTAGATGCTGAGTACTGGGCAGCACCATCTTCACGTGTAGTTCCCTGTCCCTGGGGAAAGGCACCAGCTTCTCAGCTAACCTCAGGTATCCACGCCTGCAGGAGGGATGTACGTGCACTACCCACCCTCCCCTCAGAAACCAGTCCAGCAGCCAGGCTCCAGGTAGCACAGGACTGCTGCTGCCTTGACCTCCAAGCCCTGTGGAGATGCAAACACTGACCCTGACAGGTTTAGTCCTTAGATCAGCCACTGTGGTTGAGCAAAACCATTATCAACAGCACAGCCTTGCAGCTCCAGAGACACCCCCTGCTCCATAACTCCCCGGGCAGATACAGTCTGCCAGCACAGGCCTCCCCCAGTGCATGATCCAGCCTGAGCATCCCCTTCCCAGGTGGATGGATAAAAGAAAATGGGAGAGGGCTGAGGAAAGCAGGACCCAAAAGCTTCATGTAGTCCATTGACAAGTGATGTGCAGCTGCTGCTCTGCCCTTGGTCCCATCCACTAAGCAGGGAATGGGAGACCTAGATGAGCTTAAATATGCCTGGCATATCCCAAGAGTATTGTTAAAATCAGCAGATGACAGGAAAATACTGTGAAGGAGGGACATATTGATGGTCATTTCTTCAGTCTTGGCTAGTGCACAAGGAAGAATGCAGGAGCCGTAAGGCCAGAAGAAAAGCAGAACAAAAGGCAGTATCACTTTGTCCCAACACCTGTGTAGCAATGCCATGGCAGCAAAGTTCAAAGCTCACACATATTTTCACACTCATCTTCTCACCAGCACCAGGGATCAGACGGAATTACTTGCAGAGGCACAGAGGACACGACACAGCAGCTAGCAGGGCCTCAACACACCTCCTGGGTTCCCTCTAGTGCTCCCACTCCCAGACCCCCCTTCTACTCTACTACACTGATCCTGGATGTTTCTAGCTGCAAATCTTGACTCTTTAAAAATGGGAAAGCCTGAAGGTTCAGAAACTGGTCTGTCAGTGGCAGTCATGAGAAAACAGCGTTCATCCTCCATTGCAAACATTCTCTCTTTGTCTTTATTTATTTACTTTTTTATTAGAGGCATTATTCTTTTTACAGGGGAGTCTTCCAGCTCCCCACGTCATACCACTCATTTACCACTGTCAGCTTACAGAGGTAGCAGCAATAGGGTCTAAAATAATGTTTACCCACCAACAGCCCCCATGGGAGGACACTGCTACTCCACAGCTCTCCGTTTTTGGTTTTTTTTTTCTTTATTTCCCAACCTCACTGCTTTTTTCACAAAGTGACTGATAATACTGGAGCCAGGGTCTTTTTATCTTTTTAGGAAGATTTCAGAAGAGCTTCCTAACAGCTCTGAGCTCTTTTAGGTCTACAGCTCTCCCTGCTATCAGAAATCAGGCCACAGCTACACGATGTCAATACCACCCTGGGCAAAGGCAGAGTTGGTAACCTTTAGCTGGCTATTGGGAGCTATAGAAATAGCCTGTGGGTGTAAGGGAGGGTTTGTTCAGCATCTCACCCTTTTAAACCTTTTTTTAGGAGAAAAGCCAGATACTGCTTCCATAGTCAACACCCAGTCTCCCTAAAGTGATTGTATGATTCTTGTCCTCAAGTGAACGGTGTGTTTTTACTTCCCTAACCCTGCTTGGCAGGCTACCATGCGCATTTGTTATTTTCTGCATGAGAAAGTACTTTTGAGTCCTAGCTTTTTCCTTTCCTTCCTTTTCTTTCCTTCTTTCTTTAATTCCTTCTTTCCTTCTTTCTTTTTTCTCTCTCTCTTTTCCATCCTTCTTTGCTTCTTTTTCCTTTCTTCCTTCCTTCCTTTCTTCCTTTCTCTCCTTTCTTTCTTTTTTCTTTCTTCTTTCTCTCTTTCTTTCCTTCCTTCTTTCTCTCTTTCTTTCCTTCTTTTCCTTTTTTCCTTTCTTTCTTTCTTTTTGGATGGACACTTGTCTATTCACCTCTGTGAGGTTGAAAATAGTCATGAGGGCTCAGGTTGTGTTCATGATTGAAGAGTTTTTAAACTCTAAAGAAAGCTTTGATTTTTTTTGGTAGCCCTTTTTCAAAGTAGACCGAATTTGGAATGTTTTTAAGATGATGCAGTAAGAATTCTTCCTTTCTAACCAGGGAGGTAAAGCACCCAAGCAGGGAGCTATCTATTGGTGATTACCAACTGGGAGTGGTGGTTTCTGTGTTTACAAGCCACCTGGTCTGGGCAGAGGTGGTTCAGCTTCACAGGGTCCTACCTGGCCAGAGCAGTGGGGATGTCCCTGTGCCCTGACTACACGGAGGGCTTCACCTGCCAGGCAGGAGGGAGCTGGGTCTGGTCTCGGCACCTTGCCCAGTACCTGCATGGCCCTAAGCACATCTGCACTCACCCTCCTCTCCTGGCACCTGAGCGTGAAGCCCACAGCTGGACACTCGGCCGCTGTCCGGCTCCTGCCTGGCAGGCAGCATTCAGTGCCCCCAGCACACATGCACAGGGAAGAGGAAGGGGCTGCTCATTGTTTGGTAGGACAGGGCCAGATATTTTCTGATCTTTTTCCCAGATCTGATTTTTTTTGCCACCCCAGATTTTGAAGCAAATGCTTTTGTTTTCCAGGCCCTTGTACTTTTTTTTTTTTTTTTTAATGTAGAGCTCATAGCTATGGTTGGAATTGGATGTAGGGAAATGGGAAAGTGTGAGCTCAGCAAAAGGAAACTGTGACCCCTCATATCCCCTTTGTTTTAGAGACACTGTTTAAAAAAGTTCTATTTTATTTAAAAGTTTAAATACGTATTAGAAGAGTGTCCAGAGTCTGAGGCTCAAGTCCTCACACTGAGACCACAGCAACCACCCAGCTGGGGAAACTGCTCTTGCCTGCTCTAACACACCCTTTCACCCCCTCCCAAATGCAGTTCTAGAGAGAAGTGGACAAAGACAGCTCTCCTGTCCCTCCCTCTGCAATCCTAAAACTCCAGTGGCAAAGACATTTGCTTACGTAGCAGCAGAGGAAAGAGAATTAACCCCCGTCTTTCACAAGGAAGGTTCTACCTGCCTGTCTCCTTTTGCAGGTCCCACTTTGGATTCAGCACAAGCCCCTTCCCCCATATATTTCTAAAATGCCCAAATTGGGTTGCTTTCATAAATCTCATGTTAGTTTTTTAATTTGCTGAAAAAATTAATTGAATCTTGGTCCCATTCCTGAACACCTTTAGATCAGCTGGAAACAGAATTTTCAGTGTATAAATAAATCCCATTAAAAAAAAAAAAAAAAAAAGGCAACACACACCCCACACCCCCCCCCCCCCCCGCAATTCCAGACCAGGTAGTGTTCTCTCCCTCACTTTCCAAAAAGCCTGGATTTCTTACAGCACCCACAGAGCTGAGCACGCCACCTCCTTCTGCCGGCTGCCTTCCCAAGCCCCCAGGAGCAGTACTGTCTCTGCCAGCCCCACCAGTCCCAGGTTCTCCTGGGAGCCCAGGGGATAGCACAACATGGCCAAGGCCTCTGGATAAGTTTCGCTTTTCCCAGGAGCTGGAAAGGTGTGCTGAACAAGTTGCTTTCACTAGGCTGCAAGAATTTGTTGGCATTAGACAATGGTGTTATTAAATGCTCCTTCTAACTGTTGCCATGATCGCCATCCATTTTCTATTTTACCAGACCCGTAGGGTGAGATTCATTCAGCCAGACTTGAAAGGCTACTATAGACAGCTCTTTATTTGGGGCAACTTATTTAGGCTTCCTTTATATAGGCAGTGGAAAGAAACAGGCTTTCCTAGTGACCAGCCGTTCAAAGGGGACCGTCCTTCTAAGAAAGGCTCAAGTAGGCCGTATGGATGGTGGCATAGAAATATCTCGCTCTCTCCACTGAATCAAAAAGGGAGCTTGTGAGTGACTTTTCCAGATGTAGATACCACCTTTGGAGATACTTTAAATTTCAGAAAAATTAGATGAATGCTGCTCTGACAGATCATGCTTTTTATGACCCAGCACTCTGGGTGTCTACATGCCTTGAATAGCTCTGCAGTCTCTGCAGCACTGTCCGGACACCGAGAACCTTCCCCTAAAGCGACTGTAGCACAGCAGTAGTTCGCTGTTCTCAGTGATGTTGTAAAACGGCTTACTGATGTCAAGACACTCTTTAATGCAACTGAGAACCATTTCCACTGCTTTGCAGTTCTGTGGGGTTACAGCATTACACAATAGAGCTACTTTTTTTTTTTTTTTTAATATAAATGAATGCCAAGAGAAGGGAGAGACAAAACGAGGGAGCAAGGTGAGGCTCAGACATCCCGTGTGTTTTCCAGAGGAGGAAGAAGTCCCTAACCCTCTGCCAGACCCGCACTACAGAACAAGATGGTGCTCCATAAAGGCTGGAATTGAGGTTTTTGACCTCAACCGATGCCTGTGAAACAGCAAAACCAGTAACAAGACAGGGCGCCCCTCTGCCCAGACCATACGACCACAAATCCCAGTCCATTGAACCGCATAATTTCAACAGCAGAGAAGTTCTGAGTGGCATTAATCTAAGTCATGGTAACAGCCTAGATTCCTGATGTAGACAGCAGAGTACTTGAGGGATTTCAAGCACCCAAGCCAGCTGTCGGAATGGCTCGGGTCTGTCACACAGAGCCACTCTCAAGTGCTTGGCCGGGCTCTTGCCTACCTGTTGAAGCAGCAAGCCCCGCAGCTGCACCGGTAGCTTCAACAGGGCTAACTGCAGGCTGCTGCCAGAGGAGGTGGCCAGTCCCACCATCCTCTCCCCCACCTCTGACCCTGCCGCTTCTCCTCCCCTGTGCCTACCACTTGTAAAAACCACTGAGCTACTTGAATTTTATGTGTTCCTTGTACAGGGCAAGTTTTAGCCAGAGCAACAAGTCTCAGGATTCCTCCCACCACTCCAAGAGCCGCTGTAAGGGATGGGATAGGAGGCTGGTGAAGAGGGAGAAGGTGCAACTTACCCCTCAGCAGGGGAGCATGGTCTTGGAATGGGTGAGTCCACTGTGGAACCACATCTTGTTTTAAAAGATGGCAGCAACAGTAATTTTTAAAGTAATATTTTGAAGTCTGAGCTTTTCCTTTTTCCCGTTGGCTTGGAGGTTCCCTGTCACATTTGGCTTGTATCTAGAGCTGCGCCGATTCCTCTAATTTTTTTGTCTCTGCAATAGAAAAGAGAAGAGTAGCCCCTGCCCCGTGGGCAATACGCAGGCACCCCATCCTTGGGGCACCCACATCTCATCTCTCCTGGGCTCACCTGTGAGTGCAGCACACTCCTCCCAGCTCTCCCCCAACATGGAAAAGAGGTTGTTTTTCCAGTCCTAGGTAAGAACCAGCATAGTGCAATAGGAAGTGATGGGAGGGAACTGAGCTGCAGGAGTTTGCCCTGAGGCCTCGAGACCTCGGGGAAGAGACCTTCTCTACCACGCTCTTTACTGAAGCAGAGGCCTGTGACCCTTTTGCTACAACAGGAATCCTGCTTCCCAAGTCAGAGAAAAGGCTCTGATATCCCCACACTACAGACTCTTCCCGTAAGAGGAATATTAAGGGCAGTACAAAAGCATGTGTCATAGGATGAAAAACATCATGGAGATCTAAAATGGAATAGCCCACACAGATCTATAAGCTAACATAAACCCAGAAACCACCTTTCATGGCTACATTTCTTCTGAAAAAAAAAAAAAAAAAAAAAAAAAAAAAAGACATCAAAAGAAATTATGTCACCGATTTCAACCTGGAAAGAGGTATAACTAAAAATTACTACATCGTTAACCTGCCCATTACAATTTTGCTCTGTCCTGTTCAAATGAAAATAAGGGAAAGAAACAATGTAATCTTGGCAAGTGTTACTTTAATTCATCAGAATTTATTCTATATCTCTCTTCTTCCAAGCAATTATATATCAAAATGTGTGCAGACAAGGTTGTCCTCCAGCAGTGGCCTTGTTTTTTGTCCTCCATTTTCACATAAACTCCATATAGATGGTAGTATAGACATATATGTACAGAGAGAGGTACTGGCAAAAAGCAAGCTCTTTAGGAGTCAGTAATCATTAGACATCTTTCACTAAAAATGTTAAAAATGTGCAGATGCTTCTGTATTTAGAAAGGGATTTATAATGAAGAGATGGACATCTAGTGAATAGAGTTATCTTCTGCAGCAGGATTTACGATATGGCTGGTTTTGAGGACTGTTAGGGAGCTTTACTTTCCCGTAGCAAATTTGTATCAAGGCTGAGATAATCCTTAGACTAGATCAAATAGTGAAGATTGGTCACGAGAGCTCATTTTTGTCCTTCTTTATATTCCACTCTTTTTAATTTGGGGTGGGACTTTTTTTTGGTAATAAATTGACACAGAGCTGCTGCAACAGGCTACATGCAAGAACCTTCTCCTATCAAGTCTCATATCAAGATAGTATTTGGAAAAGCCTTGCAACCACCAGGAGAACTGAGATTCAGTCTGAATGCAGTATTTATAAAAAGAGCCTGACAGTGCTACAACAGTCAAAGGCCAAATCCTGCCCCTTTCTACTTGCGTTGGTGCTTTATCTTATAACTTTACTTGGGAAATGGAGCTATGATGGGCAGACTGTTTATATGATGGATTTTAAGCCTAAAACTCAAGTAAAACCTTGAATCTTGTATATTTAAGTCTTACTTGAAAGTGGTCCTTAAGCTCCTAAGCCTTTTAGATGTTCCAATTCTCCTCCCCATCCCTCTAGGTGAGGGGGAGTGAGCAAGCAGCTGTGTGGTGCTAGGTTGCCGGCTGGGGTTAAACCACGACATGCACAGAGATACTCAAGAATGTAATAAAAATACATTAATTTTTACATAAACCTTACCTCAAAAAAAGGAGCAAAAAAAATGCTCAGTGTTTTGCTTAGCTTTTTATTCTGTCATTATGGCACAAGAAAGAACTTAAAGACAACATCACTGAATAAGTCTCCAACTTCATTAAAATTAAGACTAATATGTTTTATAAAATTCTTTTTATATGATACACTTTCCCTTATCAAGTGATAACTTTCTCTAGAATACTGAAGTACATTGCCACCTGCTGGCCATAAAAAATTTTGCAATTTAAAAACACCAGAACGTGTATAAAACAGCAACATTTAACAACGCAACATACAGTTACTGAAGAAATACTATTGACCCAGACTTTGGCACAATATTTATAGAAATGCAGCTGTGACCGTCTCCAAATTCCATGTTCCTTTCTGAAACTCTGTGTGACTCCCTTTCATAGGTCTGTCTGCATTATTACTTTCTTTCTCTAACTTTCTTAATGCTGAAGCTTTGTTATGTCAAAGGAAAAGCCATATCCTTTCTTAGTTGTTACACACCTCAATTTATTGGGTTTGGGTTTCTAAAATTTGGATTCCAGTTTATTGTTTCAGAACAATACATAAAATCATACATTTATAAATATATATATTATATCCTGTATACATAACATTGGTTTTCCTCTAGAATGGCAGGGCAGACCTTTGCACTACATCCTTAGTTGGTTTAGGCACGGTCTTGCTCTTAGTTGATTCTCTGAGCTGCTTTCTACCAGAATCTAAAAAAATATTTGTACAATCTTGTATCAAATTTTAATTTTGTTTGCAAATATATTTATAAGAAAAAAATATTTGGTATTTTCCCCTCTAAGCTCACTACTACCCTTATAAAATATATGGCTTTTCATGTTCCACTCTATTTTAGTGTTTTTTTCAATAGGCAGAGAAGAGGAACAACTTCCCCCTTTTAACAGGGTGGGGTTTTTTATATAAGCACAGAAACCAGCTTGTGCACTTTCTATAGAATTCCAATGCATATCACGGTAATGTAAGTGCAGTGATTTTTTTAAAAAAAGCAGTCATGATTGATTGACATCTGTATATGAAAACATAATACATGATTATCATACAATACCCATTACAGAATATACAATCATCAAAACTGCAGATATATAAATACAATTTTAGCAACATCAAAGCAAGTTTTATCTTATACACAGAGTATGCATACAGAGTTAGACTAAAATTTGCATCTTGTTTTTTCTCAAAAGCTTGCTGAAAAACAGGAACATACTGTATTTGTAAATGGACTGCCTGACAGTGCTGTTAAAGAAATTAAAGTGAACAAAGTTTAAAAAAACGTATATGCAATTCAGTCGGTATAAAACAAACAAGCCCTCCCCATTTTCCACTGTCACTGTTGTTTTCCTATGAGACGGAGGCATAGGTATGAGTGGTGGTTCTGCCGAGTCTGATCATACAAGAGTTTCTGGGAGGGCATCAGGGTTGTCAGCTGACAATAGCTCCCAAATTTGCCACCTCTCCCTTTGCCAATCATGCCAGTCTGCCTCGGAAACATTTTTCCTGTTCTGACTGTGAGGTGCCATGGAATGGATGTGACCCGCTTGGGTGTGCAGCGCTGGCTGCTCCTGCCTGGAGGTGGCCTGGTCAGGGTCTTTGGCTGGCGGTCCTCCAGCTGCTCTTGTCCCTGAACTTTTTTCTTGGCGTTGAAGTCTCCACAAAGAGTGCAACGTTGAAGAAACGCTCGATCGTTGTGACAATGCAGAGCTTGTTTTCGCTGGGCCCGGGTAGGGTGGTGGTGGCCGCTCTTTTCTGTAGGAGGGCTTGGCTGTGCTTTGAGAACAACCTGCGTTTGAGTCACGATCACTGAGGTCCTCCACACTGCTTAAAGTCAAATGCTGCTCCGACTTCGAGTGTGACAGGTCTGAACTCCTACTGCCAACTTCCATTTGTGGGTTACTGCACACCCGAGACACCGCGGGATGGAGCTGACACTCAGGAATGGCAGCAGTCGTCTGGCTCCTTCGCATGACCTGCCTGCCAGTGTCCAACTCACAGGAGCTGCCCTGCCACCGAGGAGAATACATGGCGAGGTTCCCCTGGGAAAGAAAGCACTGTCCAGGTCGCAGCAAGCTGCTTTCATAAATGTTCCCATAAGAACCTGAGGGCCAAGTCAGAAAGACATCAGTCTGCATAATCATTTACGTGACGTTTAATAAGTTATTGTTTTTCCCCTGCATCACGCTGTAGAAGAGGGATGGGATTTTTTCTCATCAGGCAATGCAACTGAAGGTGCATCAGCCTCACCACCAGCTGAGCATGGGGACACAGGGCAGCAGCCCTACATCTTTCTGAACCATGTCTAATATATTACTCAGCGATTCATACTTTGCTCTGACATAAAGCCTTGCAGCACTTGACATCCTTCAAATGCTTGAAAAGCAGGGCTGTGTTTTAGTCTCACAGTTCCTCTGTGAGGCAGGTGCAGATGGGAGAAAAACACAGGCAGGACAGGTCAGGGACTTGCTGGACCCATGCCACCCAGCAGCAGGGTCAACACCCAGGGCTGCCAACCTCACAGCCTGTGCTTCTGCCACTGTGGCAGCCACTCTCAAATCCCCACTGGCCGTCCACTTCCAATGATTTTTAGAAGAATATAAAACTATTTTTTAAATTAATTTAATAATTATCTTGTGATGGTTTGAAATGTCGCCACATTTGTATAACCACTGTGCTCCTCTGTATTTTATTGAACAGTCACTTTTTAAAAGTTCGACTCGGGACAATTTGAATTATCCTACTGGTTTCACTGCGATTTCTCAAACCCAAGAAACTGTTTTATGTCTTTGCTAGATTTTGGCTTAAAACTTGAGAAATAACTGACCTGTCACTGCTGGATCTTTGCAGCCACTTTTCAGCGTTGAATGCCAGGTGCCCCAGATATCAAAATGATCTTCGGAAACACCTAAATAGCAGTAAGACCAGGAAGATGATGATGATGAATTGTTCCTCTTACAGCCATTATTTAGAATCATACAAATGGAACAGTAAAACCTTATGTAAGGTATCAGAGCTGTTAACATATACTAGCATCTGACTTACCATACACCTAACACAAACATCTCAAATGTACTTGTTCAGTTACTTGCTGTTTCAGGCTCAGCTCCTGTAACAGATTCAGTAAACTCTGTACCGGCAGGATGCCCGAGTTTGCTGAGAGAGTGGAATTTCCCCGGAGGCCTCTGCCTTACTGAAGTCAGTTGGAGAATTTGCACAAGAACAGGAGGATTTGGTCAACAGAAGGTAGCCCTTGTGCTTTTTTATGGAAAGAATGGCAAAGCTTCCTCAGGCAGCCCAGCCCCAGGTGTCACTGTAAGGCACGCTCTATCAACCTGCAGCATCCCTCGGGTCTTAGGCAAAAGTGCTGTCACAGAACAGAGATTTAATGAAATGTGCGCATCAGGCATTGTGCTGGGTTATAACAGTTTCATCCTTTTTTCTGACTCCATCTGGCAGGAAAGGAATTTCCTAATTGGTCATGGTCCAGTATCGTTGTGATACATAGTAAAGTCCAAAAGATGGTTAATATGATAAAACTTAATGTAATTTCCTGTTCATAACTTGATAGAAATCTGACCAAATTTTGAAACCTATTCAGAAATTCAGATGCTGAATACAGAAGATAAATGCCCATTGGCATTTATAAAGCATATAATTGCAATAATAGTCCAAATCTCATTAATTCCAAGGGGAATTAAGTGCCTAACCAGTACCTCTAAAACAGCTTTAAAAATACCACCAAACAGTTATCTGCACCCCTGAGCACTGAAAGTTCTTAAAGTTTGGCTCATTAAATATGCTCTTCTTGAATGTAAATTATTTTAATAAAATATTTCTAAATGAAACACATCTTGAAGTGCCGGTGAGTTATCAGTTTAAACCACAGATCTTTACAGAAGAAATGATTCAGGTGTGCGCTCCCTAGATAGCTTTGAAAATTATGGATTCCTGCACTCGTATTGCTAGGTATGTAATTGGTAGCAGATGTAATACTGTGCAGATCAGCTGTGTTCTCCAGCGAGAGGGTGCTGAAGAAAATTTGTAGCTTGACATCTTAAAGTCTCAGATTTTTCCAAGGTCCAGACCACAACCTTGCAGTTATTAATGGAGCAGAACTTGAAATACCTATTTCTATTTTCCTAAATAATATCTCCAAGTTTTGATAAATGCCATACCAAGAGCATCCCCGACAGCTGGCTGAGCTAAGGAGGAGGGCTGAGCACAGACCCTTTGGGCTCAACACAACAAAAGAATGTTAGTCAGTCATTTTTTGTAAGGTTATTTATACTATTGTCCTTCAAATCCTGGTAGCTGATAATACAAAAATGACACTTTTTCAGCTGCTCCAGAACCCCCCATCGGTCACTGAGGAAGAGGAAAACGAGCAGGACGTACTCTACCTTTTCCAGCCTGTGATGCAGAAGAATTCTCCTTTGTCTTAGGCTGCAAATGTCCAACCAGCGTGTACTGTTCGGGTACCTTGAACAGCTTATCTGGGCTGTGGGCAACCTCTTCTGGCATTGCCATCAGCGAACGCTCCGAGAGTACCGGGGAGTTGTTGTCATAAGGGGAGACGTCTCCACTTGAAGCTTTATTGGAGTCCGTGGAAGAATGTCTTCCTCCTGTGGAGTAGGAACCTTCTGACCGCAGCATCTCAGGGCTCCTGAGAAATTTTGATAAACAAACTACTGTTAATAAAAAATGCTTTATGTTCACAGCTACATATGAGTTGTATATAATAAAAATAAAATCAAATACAGAAGTATGACAACAGCTGCTGAAATGAAAACACTTCAGAAGCAGTACAGAGGTGAATTTTCTATGAGTAAAACTTTTGCCATGAAGTGGCCAGCAGAGGCCACTAAAAATCAAAAGATGCTGCTGTCAAGGAAGAAAACAACAAAAAACACACAACCGTACAATTCACCACAGGAAATTAAACAGTGAATCAATTCCTTATGTTACCTTGACAATTTAGCTTGTTGCAAGAGTAAATCTGAGGGCATGATAGGAAAGATTAGTTTGATGCTAAACAGTATGCTAAAATCACTTCTTCCACTCTGAGCACTACAGTCAGAGAAATCAAAAAAACTCCTTAGCTTGTCTCTCACGCTGTAAGGATGCTCTTCTAGAGCCATCAGAAGGTAAATATTCTACAGGGGACAAAAAGATGTATCTACTGTACTTCTGATGGGGGCAACAAACAATTGGCTCTGCTGATAACTTCTATGTCTTTTACCTTTTCACCTTTACGTCACCAAGAGCATGGTCTGCATTTAATTTTGACAAAAGAAGGCGAACAACCTCCCCATAAAGTACAGCCAAGGCTCAGAGAGACAGCTCTCTTTTTGAAACATGCTGGGAACATTGAGGGTGATTTTTTGAAACGTTAAGATTTTACTACACAGATAAGAGGCAGTCCACGAGTCACTGAACCTCCCAAAGAATATAGAGAAATATTCTGTAAACAAACAATAGTTTTTTCCTGTTGGCACTCCCTAATTTATATTTCTATTACTCATTCTTCACTTCTCTGCACTTTGATCTTTGTTTCTTAGATGCTTATCTTTCGCTTCTCTTGAGTCAAACTACTCACAGTGACCTCACGTTAATATCTGCCCTAATTGACTATGATATGACAGTGGCTCATTCTTGTAAATGTGGACTGAAAATGGTTGGCTCTTCTCAGAGTAAAATCCAAAGAGAGCTTGAACTCAGTAAGCAGCCAAAGCACATTGCTTGTTATGGAACAATAACCCTCTTTCCAGACAAATGAAATAAAACTGAAGAAAGAAAATAAAGAAAACACACAGTAGTAAGACAGGCTAGCCACAGCACACTAAATATTAATACAGAAATAATGAAAAAACACCACTTTCAAGCTGTTCGGGTTTTCTTCCTGGCTGATTTACACATTGCACGTCCCAAAATGTAAAATATATACATCAACATCATGATTACTATTTGATTCAATATGCCTTCCTTTCCCCCCATGTAAGAGCAATCATAAAGCTTTGGGAATGGATCAACTAAATTTCCTCCTTGGTAACTTCCAGCAAGAAATCCATCCCTGAACTGGTCCTGAACATTAACTGGGGCAAACTCAAAACCCCAGAGCTGCCATTTGGCAAAGTACTGCTGTCCCAGGCTTCCTAATGTGCTTGATACAGTAATGCTGGGGAATTATTAAAAAACAAACAACAAAAAAAAAAGTAAATCATGCCCCAATTATGTAACTTCCTATCTCAACTTCTCCTCTGAAGATGAGTCCAGTATAAATTACACTAATCAGAAACAGCCACACACTGAAGATTTCTTGTCTTTTAAGCACGTACAATTCTATCACAAATCTTTTTTCTCTTTTATCTCCCTTACTCCTTTCTTTCTGCCCTCCTAGGTTCTAAAAAAGCTTGTACAGTGAGTGTGAGTTAAGATTAGATTTAAGCAATGTCTTGGCAATTTTAGAAGAACCAGAAATACCTGAGAGAAAAAGGGAGAAATGTTGGATATATGTAGGTATCCTATGATCAAATAGGTCTTTCCAGCTTTCCAGACTGAATGTCATCTAAACCTCACCCTGCTAGCATACAGACATACTTAGCAGTGACACCAATAAGGCTTATTGCATGTAAATCTTTGCAGGATCAAAACCTAATTGTGTTACACAGGATAAAGAGAGAGGTATACCACCACTTAGCCATGGCAAGGTAACACAAGGAATAAGGGAAACAGAAATGGAAATGAAAGAATGTGAGAACATAAACTCAAGCTTTGTGAAACACCGATTTCATGTCTTACCTTGAATGATCTGTTATAGTCTATCTCTTCTCAAGACAGAGATCCTGATAAAAATTTACTTGAATGGAAACTGTCAAGTCTTTGGAAAGATCCAAATGTTCATGTGTTTAAGCTCATTTACCGTTTCTGCTAGTAAGCCCACACAATTTTATATATATAATGTCACTTCCAAATTTGTTTAGAAAAAATAGTTTTAAAAATCAAAGAAAATTCCAGTGGACTCTGCCAATCTTACTACAAAAAACTATCAAAATGGATTGAATGCTTTAAAGTTGGAAATTGTTCTCATACATTTGCAGCTTCACCATGCTCTTCATGAACAAAATAAAACACAACTTCCAGAAGAATTTGGCCTGCATCTTTCCAAATAAAGAATGAATTCTCACATATTCCTTAAAACAAAACTTTTGCATCTGTTTGCCTTATGGTTAGAGTTCAGAAGCAAATGGATGTTCACTAAAATTCAAACTTCATCTTTCCCTGCATAGCTGTGAAATTCTCTATCCACATGCTGGGTAGAAACTAAATCAGGAGGCAAACATAAATACTGCACAAAGTACCCACTAGCCTAGACGCAGTCTGTGAATAGGGGCAGATTACAGTGTCCACAAAGAGTAATAGAAGATTATGTACTATCAAATGTGAGAAATGGAAAGGCAAGTGAAGCATTTCCTAGCGGTTATGAACTACATTAAGGAAAAGATTTAAAAAGTGGTTACATACAAACTGAAACTGCAGAAGGAACCTATGTTCCTTCTGCCACATGTGTTCAAAAATACTATTTTTGATTCCAAAACAAAAATCAACTACACTATAAAGGAGTCTTGGGCTTTCCTTTTTAACTGGCATTAACTTCTGCACTGATGTTATCCACCAGAGTCTACTTGCATGGGTGAACTGGAAAAATGTTAATAATAATGACTTCTACCAGGGATATTCCTTCCTACTTTCCTACTGGTATCAAGGTCATCAGAACAGGAAATCCCTTCCTGGTTTTGGCAGAAATCCTTTTCTGTTATACGTTAAAGCTTCTGAGTGGGAAAACAATTATGTTTTACAAGAGGTAAATCATACAGTGATGGTTTGGCAGCATGTGCAGTAGTAATTCCCACCCACATCTGAGCAACGCAGGTACCACTAACAAAACAGATTATTATGGGACTATGACGTGGTTGCTACTGCCATGCAGGGTAGAGGACTCAGTGATTCAAGGAGCCTGTGCAGCTTTGAAAACTGCATTTATGCATACTGTATGGCCTATTGTATGGCTTCGTCTTTGTGCCACAGGTTAGGATGGATTAAAACCCATCATCACAGAAATTTGAAAATTTTGCAACTTTGAAACTCATTTACGCTAAAAGGACCACTAACCATGATAAGCAGTAAATAATTGTAAGAAACATATTTTATTTTTGTGTTAAAGATGTTTCATCTTACAGCTGGAAACCTCAAATTCCATTGTCATCAAGCCAACATACAAAAAAGTTGGGAAGTCATCCACAAAAGCACACTTCAAAATTGCCGCCAATGGTAATTAGTGCTTTACCATGAAGAACTCCCACAAATTCCCTGAAACACCATTCATGATGCTCAGCTCTTAAGAGAACTGAAAGTTGAGGATCATCTGAACTGTTGTCCTCTGGGGAGGAAAAGAGACTGCATTTTCTCTGTTAGATCAGAGCGAAGAAAGCATTTGTAATGACATCAAAAGCAGAAATGTGAGGGCAATTGCAGAAGCAGGACCTTCAGAGTGATTAATATGACATTAAAGTCTCGACATTGATTCCATACTCTACGCTATGCAGCCAACTAGCTTTTCTGACAAAGGTTGTCTCAAGAATATGTAAAGTTTTCTGTTCCATGGATCTAAATTTAGATCTTGAGTACACGACCAGGAAATTTCCAAGAGTAGTAAGGATGTATTCTGGAGGCTCATTTTTATCAAATCAAGACAAACATCTTCTTGTTGTCTGCTGCCACACATTTCTTACAGGAAAAATAACCAACAAATACAAGCCTCAAAATGGAGATTAAGTTCTGAAATAAATTAATCTCTTAAGAGCATCACACTCCTAGTAGTAACATTAAGCAATATTCCCTCTAATTCCCTGGAATATCTTAACAAAGAAGTTGCAATCACAGTGAAAACATCTCATTAACATTAAGAATAAATAACTTACATGATAGCAGAGTAGAAGAAAAATGACAGTGAATTTTTGCCTATCTCAGTGATATTTCATCTGCCAGTTACTGAAAATAGAGTAAATTGGTACTAGTGCTCCTATTTGGTTTCATAATGTTTTCTTACAAAACCCCTTTTGTCAGTCGTGACCAGCTTTGTACAAAAGATCCATTTTCTCCTGTAGGTGTGCATGCTGGCTAAAAACTAAGGAAGCTCAAGGAAAGGTCAACTAACTTAAAGGAAACAGGATCTAACAATAATCTGTTACATCCACAATGATTTGCAACAAATTTGTGCTCAATTGATATGCGTAGCCATATGTGAGATATAATTTTATATAAGCCTTTAAATAATATAGATGGTGAAATCCAGCATGAAGGTTTTTATTAGCTTGAGTTAGAAAGAGTATGATCATTCCAAATTGAGGGCTTAAAGAAAGAAGTCTCTACAGACTTTACCAATATGATTTGCAGTGTCTCTCCTAATTGTGGTCTTGGCTCGTGGCAAATGTGAAACAAGTGTAATAGACAGCTAACACACCTCAAATTATCCTGCATTTACTGTGATCTAACTATACAAATGGTTACTTGTCAGTCAGACACAAACTAACTGAAATTATTTCAGGTCTGTGGTACACTAAGGAAACACACCGAGACAGTTACCACAAATTAGATGATCTGTGATAATTTGCTACTGCATGTTATGTGCTCATGTGGTTAAGTCAACAAACTAATAAAATCCTTTACAACACGATATATACTGCATGTATTTTTGTTTTTAATTTTTATAATTAAGGAAAGCTTTTTCCCCCATGTGTTATACCTCTTCATTTAAAGCCAGGCACACTATTACATTACCTCCAACTATACAATGTTCAGAGGGAGAGAAAAAAATCATAGCTACCTGGCTGTACAAATTCAATTTTAATTATATTCTGAATGCACTAGGCACTTTACACACACAGAGGAAGACAAAGTCCAATCTGTCCCAGAGAGTTTGGAGTCTAGGAAACCTCTTAGAAATTACTTAAAGCAAGGTTGTCAAATTTTGTGATTTTGGGGTCTGACATACTGGGATTCACTAGAATAAAGGCAATGACTGTATTTCCCATGAGAAAACCAGGAATCCTGTTAATTCAAATGTACAAACTCATAGTGTTAAGGCACATGAGTGTAGGCATACATACACCATACACAAAGTTGGAATATGTTATGTATCATAATCGCAGTAGTGATTGGTGTGATTTTTTTTCTCTTCAGATCTTTCACAGAGTTTACAATTAAATAATATCCAAAGAGTCTCCGTAAACCTGCTGTTGCAACAGTTGACTTGTTTACAATGTCCTACGTGTATACAATAGGAAAAGAATGACAAATGGTGAAACATCTAGTTGTGATGATGTTAAGGCACTCTAGGGTGTGTTTCAAGGATAGTGTAGTACACGTCTCCTGTTACTGAAGACTACAACAAACCCAAGAAGACATGAACCAGCAGATTACTAGAATACATCCTGTCCGGTAACAGTGCACTGGATATTTTTATGTACATGTCATTCTGTTCTCTGCAGCAGAACGCAACCTTTCCTCTGAATAGGGAAACAAGGTTTGTCTTTAGAAAACACTGTACAAGAGTCATAATTTCTTTGGCAGAGTCTGTGTAATAGGGAGGATATTTCTACGCCACTGTAGAGAGTGCAGAAGAGCTGTGGATAACTAGAACCTTTTGAATGCTTCTAGTGGGAGAAAGAAATTCCCAGCAGAAACAGGGATGATGAAAAAACAGATTACTCACGATGACTGGGAAGCTTTCCTCCTCAACAAATAGTCCACAACATCTGGGTCAGTCTCTAGCAGGCTAATAAGCACTTCGTTCTGTAGGTCAGGGGAAACCTATGAAGACAACAAAAAATAGTTGGAGATTAATATCCTTTAATTTACAGTGATATTGGTACTATGCTTAATCTAAAAGACCAAGTACAAGTGCATTTATGGAGAGTATATAAAATAAATATTCAGAAGCTTCCACTTAAAAGATAAATTGCATGTAACAACAGGCTGAAAAGGACCAAAGACCACTTCGTACAATGTCAAATGCTGAACACTGTTGAACAGCCCATTGGTATTATTTATATATAGTTATTATATTATTTATATTTCAGTTAGGTACTATCTCTGATAAGAACAGAAGCATCACTCATGTATTGCAATCCCAAAAGCTTCAGTTTAAGGTCCTCACCTTACAGTCCCTATTCACAGGTCTGGGGACGTTTACCGATTTCCATTCCAAGCAACTGTACTTCTTTTCTTTTAGAAAAAAATGTGAAATGTAATTACACAGGAAGGAGAATACTTCTTCATATATTCTGTGGCATTTGACTTATTTATGTCCTCATATGGAAATTGCATGGTTACTGTTCTATCAATAAAGTTCTTAATTTGCTTCATTTCAGTGAGAGCTGCCAAAGGCCAACATTTTTCTAAATTAAGTCTTACAAACATTTAATGTTCAGGTATCCATGTAGCCAAATCCTGAGATCTAGAAGCATTTAAATTCCTGTTTTATGCTCAATCAGAACCTGAGTAATTACAAAGTTAATCTGTCCATAACTTAGATGTATGGGTGGGTCCCTGTTGGATGTCCAGCCTCTCTGGGCTTCAGGTAGTAGCAACAGGCTCCACCAGGATTTGCATCATCTTCTTTGGAGTTTGGCCTTTCTTTTTTGCCACCTCTCTCTAGTGCGCTTTATATGGAGATATAAAGCTATTGATAGCTTCAGCTGCTGCAGGCTATAGCAACATCTCCTGAGCAGGTAGCAGGAATCGCACTCCAAAACCTGCCCAAGCAAACCTGGTACTTCCAATTGTGCTTTACGTGAGTCTTACAAATCCTTAAGTGAGTTTATCCACATCACAGTGGAACATTCAACTCAACCTTCAAAGCACTGAAACAGACGTAATCATCTGAGAAACCTGAACTAACAGCCCAGGTTCACTCATGATGGATAGAACTGGAGGCAAGGCAAACGCAGCAAGCGGTCATCAACTGTGCAATATGCTTCTGGGTGCAATTTGTCAGAGTCTGAATCTCTTGACCTTCAGGTCACACTGCATGGGCCATTTGTGCTCCCTGACATTTCCTGGGGAATAGGAATAGAATTACTAATAGATTCCTCAGGGGAACACCTCGGTTTGGTAGGTATTTAGGGAGTCAAGTTACAGAAAAGGCGTATTTCTTTAAAAAAGGAAATAATTTGAAAATAAATGAAGATATCCATCATTTAATTCAAAATTATCCAAAACATGAGAAACTTGTGTGACCATGTATTCCTTTTTTAAAAATTGTACTTAGCCTCTAAAGCTGGAAGAATATCTTATTGAAAGGCATTGATACAACAGTCTTTAAATAAATTATCTTCTTTTTATAGGAATACAGTTTTGGAAGTCTGCTGCGCTGTAACTTCTCTGTTTAGACAGCCTTTCTATAGAGTAGAAAAAACTCCAGATAAAGATTGAGGATAAAGCAGAATCCATGTCTTCCTTTATATAACTTACTGTTCAGCTTTTTATGAAGTTGCTAAACTTGTAAGAATCTACTGAGAGGACTGTGTCAGAAAAAATATAAATATATTTTCCATTATTAAAAAAAAAAGTTAAAATATCAGTCTCTCATTCCATAAAAATGAATCTGAAAAAGTTCCAACAGTTAGTTCAGTTCCAACTGAAAACATCTGCAAAACCCAAACTTAACAGTTCTATTGTGTTATAGGACTTGCATATTAATTTATGATCCTTCAACCAGATTTGTACTGACGGTGTCCTTGCTAGCTGTCTACTGGGTTTTAGGTTTCCTCCTGTGCAGCAATTTACTTCGGTTAATGAATTTGCAAGTGTAGAAATTACATGCATGTAATTATAAACTTACACTTATAGAGATATTGGTACCTCAGGAAGATGTTACAGAGCTGCAATAACTATTATTAATTGTTTAACTGGAAGTTGTGGCTGAGTAGATGGCTAAGAACTTGAAATACAGGGACAGAAGGGAAGGAAGCCAACGCACTGCTGGGGTAACAGCTGTTCAGCACATACTGGGACAGATCAGCGGGCTCTGGGGTTGTCAGGACTCCAGTAAAGTAGGAGATATTCTGAGATTTGGGGGCTGGGTGCTACATAATAGTCACAGCTGTTGAGACACAAAAGGGTGGAGGGACCCTTTAAGCGTCTCCTTTGTGCTGTCCCTTGCTACTGATGTGGCACAGAGGCAGTGCACCACTGCCTCTGCAGCAGGGAGGCTACTGTAGCCTCTAACAGTGAAAGTAAGACCTTCCAGATACTATGTAGTGTTTCTTTGCCGCAGGGCTGGATCTGGACACTAAGAGATGAAAACGCACGACTAAACTGCTGTTCTCCATCCTCTATGCCAAGTCAATGACACAGTGTAGCCGAGTTGTGACTCCCTGCATTCAGCTGCTGGGCACAGTTCAGAGACTGGCAAAGAACATTCCTTTATATATTCCCATAAAACATTTTAATGCATCCCTAAGACTCACTGAAATGGTTAAGAATTGGACATGAGAGGCCTTAACATCATTAATGTCAACGAAGCAAGATTAAAATCCATCTTCTGTATGGAATCCACATTTGTGTATTACTGATATGAATGAAAAATGCTTAATAAAAACAGTCCCCACTATCCTTGGTGGTTCTGACAAACAGAATCTTCCTGATCCACCAACAGGTCAGAATCATTCCGAGGCTGTGGTCTGGGTGCCACAACAAATCTTGGTTTCCTACGTTTTATTTCACAAATGTTCCAGTTTCAGTGCTGAAGCCAATCAGCGTTTTATAACATCCCATACACAAAAGTAACAGGGGGGAAAAAAAACCAAGCCACAAAACCCCAAAACACCTTAGCAGCAATACATTGTATGTTATAGCTGTAGCTGAATGCTCCAGTCCAGATGTTTTCCTTTTTGTAAGCAGCACAAATGTCAAGTATAAACAGCAATTCTGGTTTGGCCCCACTGCTATGGGTTTGGAAAACAAATTGCTGCTGCTTGATTTCAAATGAATGGAGTTTTATTACAATTACATGTACAAATGTGATCTTTTCTTTTCAATGCACCTATTACGAAATGATGCACTGGGCTAATTGTTTTCAGAATACAAAGAGTCTCTCTGTGCTGCTGCTGAAAGCATGAAAAAGATGAAATAAACCCTGGTAGAAGCTTTATAAGATAGTAACAATAAGCAATTTAACACAATCAAGTATCATGTGTGTGCTTAGATATTACTCCAGAAACAGGCAGAACTTGCCATGTTGTTTGCTAAACTATGTCAATGGGAAGAGGGAAAGCACCCAGAGACGCTCAGCTGTTAGACATTTCTATAAATTTCACATCAATGTAGTTCAGCTTTCAGGAGAGCATCTGAGATAGGTTTGTCTTTCTATTATACACAGCTAGCTTCTCATTTTGAAATCTGATTCTAATCTCCCTCCACAATCTGAAAAGCTACTTTGGAAAACAAAAGAAAACTACTTTTTTTTCCCTGCACACTTCATTTAACCTTCAGATGAAAATGCAAGCACTGAAGAGATAAAGGCACAAATTCATCACAATTAAAAGAGACCATATGTAGGTTAGTCTAAACCTAGCCCCACTCTTTCCACACTGAAAATCAGAACGTGTGCCTAAGTATTAAGTACCGAGATGTGGCTGTGCTGTAAAATGTTCTTAAAGAGAAACAATAAGAAAACTTCAAGTATTGCAAGTATGCTTATTTAAGTATTATTTTAAACTTGCTAGTGCCATCCATACTCTGGGCCAGCAGACCTTCACACAGGAGTGCAGTTCTGTCACTGTCTTTTCCTGCTGTGAAAGGAAAAATAGCACCTAAAGTTTCCCCAAAATGTGAAAAGATTTAAAAGAAAAAGAAAAGAGAAAGAAAGAAAAAGAGAGAGAGAAAGAGAGAGAAAGAGAAAGAGAGAGAGAAAAAGAGAGAAAGAGAGAAAGAAAGAGAGAGAAAGAGAGAAAGAGAGAAAGAGAGAGAAAGAGCAAGAGAGAGAAAGAAAGAGAAAGAAAGAGAGAGATTGCTGAGTGTCTACTGGAACAAGAATAAAAATAAAGCAAAGGATGTAATGAAAGGCAATACAGTGTGAGGGAAACAACGAGAAAACCACAAGAAGTTCATTTGAGGCTAAGACTGATAGGCAGAGCTCGTGACTGTTTTCTCATGCTCTTCTCCCTGTTGAAATCTGGTAGACACCTTCCCCTTCCAGTACTATGTGGCCATTAGTCTCACATGCCCACAGTCCAGGGTTGTCCATCTCCCATCAAGGTATCCAGCACGAAACTTTGCCGGAGCAGTGTTCCTTCTGCTTTGGGAATCGATCTCCTCAGTGTAACATACAGTGCTGCTTAGTTTCAAGACACAACAACCAAAGCTATTTTTGCCTTTTCAAGACTGCTGATTTTGTTTAGAGGTGTATGCCTATTAAAATGAAGGCAGGCTAGTACCCACCACTAGGTCTGACTGGACTCTGCTACCCCAGAGCAGGGCATTCTCAGGCACAAACCACATTGATCTGACCTACAATTTTATAGACAAAAAGAGGAAAAGGTAAAGCCACAGAATGAACTGTCCAGCTGACTGCTAGGCATGAGGAATGTGATTTATCTAAGCTGCATCTTAAGTAAACAACATGTCCAAGTACAAGGTCATCATCCTTTTTACGAAGAACTTCCTTGTTTCAGCAAGAGAACAGAAAGGAGCTCAGGACCTGCACAGATTTATGTTTTACTCCTCTCATCCAACTGACAAATGAGAAAGCTTTGTCCTTCCTCCCCGTCCAACCAACAAGAATGCCTTTGGTAGGACAGGATGTTCCTTAAATTAACCAAGGATCTCTCACTCTCTGCAGAAAAATTGGCTCCCTGACTTCCAAAACTGATAGTTAAAAGGTCATTTTCAGTCTTGCCTTCAAAACCAATGAGCAATGCTGGTGCACTCTTTGGTATACAACTGAATAGCCAACCTCAGCATTTCCACAGACAGAAACCTTCTAAGGAAGATACTCTTCTCTACGTAGAAACCATTCCAGGCAAGATATAAGTACGTATTTTTAATACCGTTGCTTACTGAAAAGCACTCTCCTCAATAGATGATTACTTTTTCTACTAATAATAATTGACCCTAATCTAATGCAGTTTTGACAGTTTATTTCATCCTAGTCTACTAATACTAACCAGGTATTTTTTTCATTTCACTTAAAAATGCATAGAAGTAATGTGAAGAAATATGCACCTACCATGAAAAGGGCTTCATAGTTTTCAATCATCTTTTGTACGACAGCTATGATAGCAGTACTCTCTTCAGCTCGAGCTGAGCTCTGAACTGAGAATTCTTTGTCTGTAGATTTCTGCTTGTGCAACAAGTTAGGGCCAAAGATGGTAGCCAGGTTAAGTGATGTCATTTTGTTCCCAGTAATCTAGAAAACAGAATGCAAATGAGGTGGTGCCTCCCAGGGTCTAATGTATACAGATATGCATGCACACACATCTACACACACACACACATTCTCTCCCCCCCTGCTGTGATTTGGCAGATGCTTCATTCATCAAAAGCAAAGCCGAGTGCTAGTCAAATAAAAAAAATTAAGAATTTTCAGAAAAGTTGAAACACCTTCTTTGGATGTCTCTGCAATACTGTGGATTTTTTGGATATATTTTCAAATGGATTGGAGAAACAGAAGGTGGAAGTGGTGCCTACTCTTAATTCCCTGGAAGCTTGTCAGTGGCATACTTCTGAACTTGGGGAAACCTCCCTCCTACTTCACCATCTCAACATATTACTGTCTCTTAGGACCAAATACTGAAAACTGTTAGCTTTCTCAACTAGCACTCATGATTTGAAACAGATACAGGAAGGGAAAACACACTTCTGCCTGTTTAAACAGTTCAGACAATTAAGAGAGCATGCTCATTATTTTTATTTGTATTTTCCTGTCTTTTTGCTTGCTTCCTAGAACATGTCAAATGTTTACTTGTTGGGTGGATTTTTTTTTGGTTTGGTTTGGTTTTTTAGTTTTTCCTTACTTTTATAACTCTGTGATTAAAGAAGCAATAGTAACCTAATTTTGGAGAAAGTAGAAAGCTAGGAATACATACTAGACTAGAGAGAAATTACCTGAAAAAATGTCATATAGGTTATTAAATCAAAATTTTCATTATCATATTTGTGATTAGACTACTTTTTCCCCTTCTGTTCTTTTAACAGAGCAAAAAACAGGGGTCATGCGCTTCCTTTCTGTGTTTCCACTTGGTTGCTATTCTGGGAATGCAGAAGATGCCAGCAGTTTGCCTATATAAGACTGTAAGTGAATTTCAGCTGCTGACCCAGTATTTCTTGTAGGTGTTTGGTTTTTTTACAGAATAAAGAAATATCACAAGAGTTATTTTTCATTTGTTTCAGTTACATTTGAACTAATTAATTTTAAAAAAGGACTGGAAGAAGCACCAAAAAGAGGCAGTAAACATTGCATTTCAAGAAATGGGTGGTATCAAATTAAGTTTTTCAAGGTAGTAGTATAATTTTGGGTTTTAAGCTGGTTATTTACTGAATACTCTAGTCAAACTTACAACTGTGCACTGACTGTACCCAGTTTATTTTTTTTACAGAGCTGAACTAGACAGCATAGAGATGACAGTAAAAAGAGCTTTTCCTTTTATTGGTGGGACTGATGCGAAATCTTGGAAAGACATCAGCACTAAGTAGGCGCATGGGCAGTCATAACGAACATGTTGGCTCTTTGTTTTAGAGACTCATACCAGCATGACTATTAGTATGGCACACTCCCTTATTTGTGCACCGTGCACCTGGCTGTTTTTCAGGTGACCTGCTTTTTAAACACTGTCAGAGTACTAAGCCACTAAGGACGCACAGGCACACGGTGCCTCAAGTGTGCCAGGGGCAGCTTCTGGCTGGGCCTGGATCTGCATGTGCGGGCTGTTTGTACAAACAGTGAGTCTTAAGGGCAGCCTTGGGGCATCCCTTAAAAAAATGCTTTAAACATATCCACTGAAATTAAACGAATAAGTAATTTTAACAATGTTAGTCATCCATCTTCATCTTTTGTGAGAGAAGAACTTTTGAAATCGTGAAGAGGGCCTGCGTGCCAAAGCTTGGCTGTTTTCCTTCCAGTGATAGCAAACAATCTGATAAAATACTTTCTCTTGCCCTGTATGCCTTTATTCATCTAATGATTCATTAATAGCTTAAATAATTGTGAGCAGAATACTGTATTATCTATAAAGGTATCCAATTGCACATAATATTCCTGATACTCACAAAACTGCCAAGATAGCTTACATAAATTTGTCTTGCCAAAATACCTGTAGCAGAGCTGATCTACTGTTAAGAATGAAAATGCCTTTAATTCAACTATTGGATCAAACCAACTCTCTTAAGCAGCATCCTCTAGCCCTGCAACAAGATCCTCTTGGGTACATTCCAGAACCAACAGAGAACTCTTTGCAGGACCAGGGGGACCACAGCCTTAGCTGGCTTATACATGTTTTTAAGCACAGTAAAATTGTTAACAGGCTGCTCTTTTTAAATGTTTTCCATCATAGCGGTGTAGTTTGTTATCAACTCCTTGCTGAGGACAAAAATAACAGCATTTAAAGTGGATTTAAAAGCGCAATAGGCCTTGAAGTCACATACAGCACATCGGAAGTTAGGACTTAAGACAGAAATTTGGCAAAAGCCAGTCTCAAAGTGCCAATTTTTAAAACCAGCCAACTGCAAAAGGTGTCCAAATCTGACAGAAGTCACCATGGTTTTCCATCTGGAAGACGAAATTCTCCAGGAGTTTCAGAAGAGTCTCAGAAGTAACCTCAGAAGTAGTCTCCACTGCAGTTCAGAGGACAGAGAAGTCCTTCCCACAGATAAACCAGTACGATTTCGTCAAGCAGTGACAGACTGTATCTACCTCTTTCAAGGCTGAGAGTTGCCACCTTTTGCAGAGCAGCCCACTAGTTCAAGCATTTTTCCTGGCTGAATGTGGCAAGCCTGGATTTTCAGATCTTCTGTAGTGTGAATGGCGCAGATGCACACGCATGAATGAATGCTCAGCACAGTTCAGCCACATGGCTATGGGTGTTCTTGTCTCTGTGGGGTGGGTGCCCTCCAACCTCTCCACTGAAATTGGTCCCAATGCAACAGTAAGGAGGCCAGAAGGAAAACAGGCAAAGATGGACCCTGACTCCAACTAGTGATCAAGTCTGTCAGTTGCAAGGACACAGTTGGAGTTCCCGTCTGTATTTTTTATTCTTCACTACCCAGTGCACACACGGAAGTTAAGGTAACCCAGAAGTGTACTGCTATGTCCAAAGGTCATATAAGAAAGCAACAACAGAGAATGAAAAGAAAATGAAAAAGCACACTCTGGAATGCCTGAGACTTTCCTATGTGAGTATTTTTTCCACAGAATATAATAGGATAAAACAAGGGTGGGGATGGATGGCTAACATTAGATGTTCTTAATAAGGCAAATTACACTGTGAATCTCCCAAAGGAAGTGGTGGATGCTTTACTAATTAAGTCATATAAAAATTAAACTTCCACAGCCCTAAGAACTAAATGGCAAATGTGGAGGCAAGAATATAAAATGTCTCCCACCTTTCAGGGGTATGCCACCATCGTGTTTGATTCACAGCTTTAAAGATCTCTTTTCTGATCATTAATTAAGCAAAGCCAAAGGACACAAGTGACTAGGACTTACCTCCTGGCCATCTTTGTCTGTGGTGTCTTCTGCGTGGCCAGCCACTGTGGAGAGGAACTGCAGCAGCCGGTGCAGGGTATCGCAGTTACAGGGAGGTAGAAGATAAATGAGAAGCTGTAAGGTGCTTAGCTGTTCATCTGGCTCTAATACTAAGAGGGGAAAAAATACATTCTAAGAAAATTACTCCAACTAACCTAAAGGCAGAACAAATACACTGTTGCCAGCCCAAAGGAAGGCATAAGAATAGCTTTGTTTAAGGATCATTTTCCTTATAATGTCCAAAGAAAAAGAGAATACTCTAAGGAATTATCAAAGGTGTAACAAATACTGTTAGGGGATTTTTGCCTTAGTTGGTCAACTTTTTGTTCACAGGCTCATAGGATGTTTTCTCAGCCTATAAAAGAGCAAAATCCATGTTGCACACTTCATCATTGTCACTGGACACAAAAATTCTGCTTAATTTTCTACTTACTCCATGCACTTAGGTATAGTTGCTGGTATATACCAGGCACTGTGGGGAAGCGTTCCAGTCAGGTTTACACTCTAGTAGTTTTAAATGGGTTTTCTTACAATTTCACATCTTTCAGAGGTACTGGGAGACTGGAAAAGCAACTAGAGATATAAGGGGCATTCTGCAACCACCATCACTTTAACCATCTGAAACGCAATGGTAGCTAGTGACAAATGCGGGACAGAGGCAGGATCTCAGAAATGGGGGCTTGAAAGAATCTGAAGAACACATATGAGGCAGCAGTTTAAGCTTTAAGGGTCCAACTTTACTTTGCCCAAAATCTGTGACTCAGGTCTTAGGCAACACATTTGGGAGTACTTAATACGATGGCTTTGAGGACCATGAACTACAACAAAATTTGAACCTTTGAAGCTAGGTTTGTGAAGCCAGAAAGGAATTTTGGTCAGTAAACAGCTCTAAAAATTAAAAGCATTAATGGTGCTAAGATACCAGGATTCAAATGGGACTCTGTCATCGGCTATTGCTGAACCAATGACAGGGTCAGAATTTAACAGGTACACGAATCACCTATATACAAAGGCAGAAATAGGTATAATAAGTTAAATCTTTGTTGTTTTAGTTTTATGGGCTATAATTACACAATATGAAAACCAAGGAAAGACCTCAGCAAATTTATACTATACAAATATTTGGAGGAAATCAAGGGTAGAGTATTAAATGCAAAGAAAAAAAGAATATGGTTAGTAGAGAACAAAGAATTCAAACAGGTAAGCTTTTGAAAATCACTACATCAAGACGCTGTAGAGCTCACAGAGAGTGTTGATGAAAGGTGTATAAAGTTCTCTGGTGAGAAGCGGGTCAGGCATGTCACGCAGAAATTCCTTTAACAAAGCAGCAACATCATGAATGCTGTGCTCTTCATCTAATACAACATCTATGCCCCGGTCAAACTCTTCACGTAACTGAAAAAGATCATGACACAAAACCACAGTCATTTGTTGTCCCAATTAGTACATCCCAACACAGAAAACCTCTTAAGATGTAGATTGACTCATTTTCACTTTCCAGCTTGGACATGACTGGTTCTTGGTAAGGTCAAAGCTGTAATTCATGTCTAATTGCTGGTTATTCCATGATATATAACTTAAGGTTTGTACCAGACTGTAATAAAATACAATTCTTTCTTTCCAGCTAATATATGGCGCACTTTTATGAAAAAAATGTGCCCAAGTAAATATAATTTTTGCAGAAATGTAAGATTGATATCAAAGGTAGAAACCAGGGAGAATAAGGAGAACTGCAAGAAAGGCTTTCTTATACCATTTATTGCATTATTCCTACATTTTAGAACCAGAAGGACTAAAACTGCATTTCCAAAAATTTATGTTTTCGTACCAAAAAATTAATAAATAATGTTAATATCCATCAAACTCACACTTCTCTTGTGATTTAAGACTGTATTTAAGCATAAGCAGTAAGCAGCCAGGTTCACTAAGACTTCACAGCAGCATTTACCCACACACATCTTGTTCTGCCTTCCTAATTTAGTTATATTCACCAAGTGATCATCAAGGAGTTAACAGACAGCAAGCTAACACCATTATGAGGTATTGCTACTCTTTTCCAACTACAGTCCTCAGACAAATCCTGTATAATTCAGAGGCATCACACATCCCAAAGGCATAAGAATCCCTCTCCCACATCCAACATGCATTATGAAAAGATAAAAGCCTGCCTTTCTGGAGAGATTTCCCAGCACCAAGAACAGAATACTTTCTTCAGACTGAGAGCTCCACCTTTTACTCTGTTCCTTTTGAAAACAGTCAACATGTTTTAAAACTGTTTCCTAGGAAAACTCTGCATCTTTGTTAATATTATGAGGTATCATGATCTCACATATATCTTCTCAGAGAGTAAGCATATCCAAATCTTACTAAACAAGAGGAAATTTGAGGTACACACTTTCTTTACCAAGATTATTACAGACATCTCAAAAAGAAGAAAGAAGGTAAGTCACAACCAAACTATGTGTCTGTGATAATATGTGGCAAACCTTGACCACAGACAAATCTATCTTGAGTGTGTATAGTGTGGAAGAATGCAGAAAATCCCATATTTTCAGCTGAAAACACGCTTTCATAATGGGCGTGAAAGGTATTCTATAAAAACTACAGCCTCCTTTTTTATTTACTAAGACTACTTTTAACATTATTAATATCAGTTATTACTAATAATGAATAATTATGTTTATGAAGATCAGACATTGTTCTTCATGCTTCCCCCGCTGATTTGCGGTCAAAGATTTTCCAGCACCAACTTGGGGATTTCATTCCCAGCTGAATTCTGCTCTTCAGACTGGTGGCAAATGCAGAACATCCCTGTGGAGCCCCATAAATTACCTCTATTCAGAAGATTGCTCTGCAATTACTGCCCCAAAGCAGCTGAGGAAACAGATTAGCACTGCATCAGGAATTCAGACTTCCCAAATAGCTGTCTAAATCATAAATCGCTGTTACAGTCTTGAATATGGCACTTCTGATTTGATATCCTGTAAGGCCTCAGAGAAGTCCTAATTAGCACAGTATCAGATAATCATTGGTGAAAGATGGACACATTTCAGGTCCAGGTACCACAGCTGTTAAAAACTGTATTTCCAGGTTTAAACTTTAGGTCCCTCAGACTTGATTCACAGGGAACAGTTTCAGACTTGTGGAAAATATAGCTGGTGAACTACAGCACCCACTCCAGCTTAAGATGTGAGAGCTGAGGACATCTGTGCTGAGAGAGGGGATGCAAGAGCAGAGCTCCAGCCGTGTCACTCCTCAACCTCAGGGTCTAGCAGTTGGTTCACCTGCAGAGCTGCCACCAGGTCACCAGGCCTGGCACAGAGGGCTGCCCACCCTAAGCTCAGCAACAGTGCTCTGCTCAAGCATCTGTATAGTTCCTGGGCACAAGCTGGTACCTGGCATCCTGACGTACCAGACCTACCACCTTAAGTCAACGCTAGCTCAGGAATCTCTGTCCTACACCCCGCTGTATATAGAGGCAGCAGTTTGTAATAGATGCACTTGTCCTAAATTTTCTCTTCCTGCTCACCAAACAAAAACCCTGCTGGCACATGCATTTACTTATGTATTTACTGCAACAAACTACAGTTGAAATAGGGTATTTTATAACTGCGGGAGGAAGGGAAACAAAGCTATGCCTACTTTCTACACCAGAAAAACTAATGAACAGCTGCAAAAGCACAAGAAAATCTGAGTACTGGGTTTGGCTTTCCATGGTTCAGAACATGAGTGGAATTTTAATTGAATCCAGACTTTCCCATGTGTTCATGTTGACAGCATTTATTATTGTAACTGCAAAGGCCAAGCTGATGCTTCTATGTTGTTTAATGAAATATATTAGTTCACCTAGTTCAATAAATTAGTCCATGTAATAGAATACATAAATACCCAAATCTCTTGATTTCCTCAGCTTTTGAGAACACAGTAAAAGGAAGTGAAAGTCATTAATGTTTGAAGTGAGGCTTCATTTACAAGTAAATGATACAAGCCCTCTGCTTTTTCCCCAGAGGTGTGATGCAATTGTACTCGCCCCTGAATGACAATGTATGTTTTGACATTGAAGCTTGTAATGCAAATGACAGGCAACTTACTTTTCAATACTTTAGTTCAGTGTCGATCTAACAACTGCCTCTGCAGAACATGAATGATTTTAGATTTGTGTTATGCCAGCCACTCAGCAATAGAAACTGCTAGAGAATAAACTACAAATCAGTAGGCTACACGGTCCTACCAGCCAGAATCGAGTCAGTTTAGCCATCCAAGGTAACCTTCCAGAGTGCCAAATGTTATGCTGTGCAGTTTTTGCAACAAAGAACTATTACTCCTGGGATCAGATGCAGTCAAGCTTTCTTTTGCTTTCTTCTACTTGATCTTTTTGGTCTTACACTTCCTGGCAGGGGTGTTTTCCTGTAACTTTTCATCCCCTCCCTAAGCAACATGCAACCATTAGCTGCTCTCTACTGCTCTAGCTCAACATGTATTCCCAACTTCTGGGAATAACAATGTAATATCTAGGGCTGAAGAAATACCCACTTCTGACTTTGTCTCTGGAACCTAACTGTACACCATGTTTACTTTTTCAACATTTGGCTGAGATGGGTCTGCTCTGACCTTCAAGTTTAACGGGTAAAAGAAAGGTGATATTTTGGAGCAACAATATGAGGGTCAAAGAGATTGTTCTGTACTTGCATATTTTCTCATACTGTGAATTTTCCAAAAAAGATTTACAGTTTGGGTTTACTTTGGGAGCTTCAGCTGTTTCTGAGATAAAACTAGCAGCCAAGGTTTTTTTTTCCCTACAGTGCAACCTTTGGAAAATTTCATTGCTGTAGTCTATTTGGATCTCCAACCCTGTGCTGCTTCTCCAGAGCAAAACATACAGAGACTGTTAAACTGCTGAGAACCTGACAAGAATTTCACCAGATGTAAAAGATGGCTGGAAATGGCCTGTTGTGAGCCACGAAAAAAACAATAAAGTCACTGACCCAGAAAGCCTGAATTTCACCAGGTGACGGATGGGGAGGAAATCACTTAACAGAAAGGAATCAAGTTTGTTTGTATCATAGCTGATGAAGGAAAAGTGTATCCATATCACTCACCTGTCTTACTCTCTTTTTTGAGCTTCCAACTCTGAATATTCCTACTGTCTGGAGACCTGCAAGTATAGCACATCAGATAACTGTTTTGTTTCATTTCCTGCTGAAAATTACATTAAACCAAAGCAATTTGGGCTAAATGTGTACTTAAAAGAATAAAAAACTCACAGTGTATTTCTCTACAAGCTCGTACTTACCATGCTGAGGCAAAACTCAGTTGTCTTGGATTAAGAAGCCATCCACTGCAGTTTTTAAGAATCTCACATCACCTAACCTGCAAAATGGCATCTCAGTGACATTTCTTGTGATGCCATTTTGGTAGTGCCATGGCTACTCCATGAGGGACAGAGGTATGCAGAGAGGGAGGCACTGCTCAGCGTTTGGAGGTGACATTTTCAGGACTGACATCAAAGGAAACAGGCAATAAAATAACTAAATACTTGGGCACTAAGCTGTGTCTTTGGATACAGGAAGCAGCTGCTGTTTGGGGTTACCTGCTGGCTCTGTAGTGCCTGTCAAGACAAAGCTGAGAGTTTCCTTCAAAGATGTAAGTAGAGAACTCCGGCAGATTATGAGGGGGAAGAACTCTACCTGGGAGTTGTGTGCAGTTTATAGGGTAGGAAGAGCTATTATATAGAGAGAAAGCTATAAAGAAGTAGTGTTGTACTTCAGGTAAAGTGCAGGAGGTGTGCATCTTGTGTCGTTTAGACTTGAAGTGATTTGGAAATGGGTGTTGCCTGTTGTTCCATAAAGAAACAGCTCAAAGCTTCCTCGAGCCCTGTAGATACTATATACTATGATACAGAATATCAAACAAACAATAACGTAGTTGTTGAATGGGTGAACTTTGCTGAGTAACAGAAACTGAAAAATTTGAGTGTAAATACCACCTTAGAAGTGATGTGGTCTTTAGCAATGAGAATGTTGAATGGAAATCTTAGCGCCTTAAACCAGCTGTGTACATAACATCATTTTACAGTTATACATTTTTTTTGCAAAAAAGATTAAATTATCTATTAGCTTTGACAAGTTTACGGTCTAACAAAAGTTACTCTGCAACATTCATTTTCTCTACTGACGTACAGGAGATACAACCTTGCAAAACAAATGCATTTTAACAGCCATGAAGCTACATTTCCTTGCTAGAGATGCATAGCTTTGCAGCAGTTTCAAATTTTTATCAGAGAAATTCTGATAGGATGCTGCCTTTTAGTTTTTAGTCTTAACACAACAACTTGCTTCAAATATTCTCCTGTCTTTGGTTAACAGAAAATTACACTGATGTAAAAACATTTAGTAAACTCAGGAACATTGGCAGGGAATCATCTGAGATGGAGATACTCATATTGGCCAAAAACTGGAGACTGGTTACCAGCTCCCGCCCAAACATACAGGATTTGTTTTACACTGCGGGTCTGCAGGAAGTAAGCCTTAACAACTCTGGTACATGACCTCACGGAAAACGGAAGGTGAACAAGGCCAGGGTCTTTTATGGTTAAAAACAATCATTTTTTGTCATATAATGTTCAAAGTGATCATTTATAGTATTTGTGAAAAATCCCTAGGTGATTTGCTGCTGAAACATTGGCCTAAAGGACTTATGCATACAGGCAAGTATTTTCAGTATCAGAAGCTTGGTCCATCACATAGTCTGGAATGATGTTGCTACAGGACTGTTGCTAGAAGAGAAAGTCATCTACTATTCCTAAAGCCAATGAGCAGACAGAAGTGTCTATCTTCTGCAATCTTTAAATTTCTCGTCAACCAATCCCAATGACTGTTTTGTGTATGGTGGATGAAACTGAAAAATGAAGAATATCAATTATTTGCCCCAAATTATCTCAGATTATTGTGTCATGGGGTACTACAGCGCACTCTTAGAAAATCCACAAAAAATATCATTTTTTTTTAAAAGGAAACTTTACTGTGAAGCAAATATTTTAGTAAAGAATGTTGTATAGAAAAGAAGTTTTGTTATAACAGTGGGTTAAGTGGATTAAAAAATTTATCAGAGATGATCAAGTGACATAAAATCACAGCATTCAAAGGATATTAGCTGGACGGCTTTTTTGGCTGACTCAGACACTTTTATGTTACCTAAACTCAGCTACCCTTGCTTAAAGGGACAGAAGTCATTCATCTCAAACTTAATCGTCCCCGCACTTATTTGTCAGCCATGGTATCTAGTATCTGTAAAAGGCTAACAATGACTCTCTTCCACAGCTTGTCTTTATATATGTGTAAACAACATGGTTTTCAATTATGTGTTGTAAAAGCGTAGCATTGTTGTTTAAATAGCAGTCCCTCATCTGCAAAAGCCTTTCATTCAGAGTCAGTAAATGATTTTTTTTCTGGTCAAATTACGTATAAAATGCATCATTGGGTGTTGCAGTCACCATTACTTAATGGTTTGTTTATTATCAGGCCAAGTGATAATTCTGTCTTGCTGTGGCCAAGTTATTTCAATTCTCATTAAAAAGCTTTGTAAGACTAACCTACATTGGGAGAGATGTTGAACAGATACCTTGATTAACTATTGTTTCTGTATTACAGAAAGCTGGTAGGAGGCTTGTGTCTGGACGATCATGAAGACATGAGGGGAACATTGGCAGGAGCTTATAATTCCCTTTGGACAGAGCAGGCTTGAGCCTAAGGCTGGTCAGAAGGACTCAAGCCAGGGACAAACTGAGTAGCCAGCCTCCAAGCCTTGTAATGAACAGGAAAAAGCTTCTTGGAGCTTAATATAATTTCACACAGGATTTTTTTTCTTTCTCTGAGCCTCTACCTTGAAACGCTGTTTCTAGTTGAGTCTTGCACTGTAGTATAAACAGGTAAGTTAGCTCTTATACCTTAAGATTCACTGGTGGCAAAGAATGACTCCAGCCTGACTGGCACATTTCAGAATTTAATTCTCGAGGTATGAGTAAACCTGTGCCAAGAGCTGTTCCTGCAAAGCTGAGCACTCCAGTATGAGATGAACCATCTCCAAGAAATGTCCCTTCCTCCACGCTGCATGGGCCAGTTTGCAACCTTGTAGAACAGATCCTTACTTTGGGAAGATATATATGTAATTATTTGTGAGACAGTATCTTCAGCAAGAGGCAAAATAGGAGGAAAAGTGTCTGACTTTCAAAGATGTCCTTGCAATTGGAAGTATATGCTTGCTTCTCAAAATACACATTTATTTATATTATAGTAAAAATATATCTGCCACTCCTGGGAAAACGAAATATTCTTACCATGCTTTTCCAAGTGCTGGCAGCAACTATCGACAAGCCGGGGAACCTGCCTGTAAATAGGGTTCAGGCTTAGTTTCTTATCTCTTGCCTTTTCTTTCTTGCTCTGGGCTTCTGCTGGCAAAGAGAGCTGGAGAGCCTCCAACAATCGTGACTGATTGTCATCAAGATCTGTGATAGAGTCCACAGACATTGCGCCCTGTAAAATACACACACATGAACAATCAGTATGGCTGGAGAAACTGAAACACTGCAGGACCTTATCTAACAAGACTTTTGCCTACCTTTATTTTAAACAAACTAATAGAAAAATACAATCTGCTACACAGTTTTTATGAATTAATGAAGTTATAACACCAGTGTAATGGATGGGAAAATCACAATGGTACCAATGCTATTATTACCATGCTACAAGGAATACAAATTAGATACTGAAAAACCTAAACGCTTTCCGCTCACTCAGCATACACTTTTATTGTTCTAGGCCTGCACATACTGCAGGACAAGGATGAATCATGGTCTTTCTGTGCACCTCAGCAATATACTACTTATGTGTACAGGGATACATACACATTTTAACCCTGATTCCCTACTTCTCCTGTAGCTTAGGACACTGCATCAGTGAAATGATGCAAATAGGTTTTCAGCCATACACCACATACAGTTCACTAACAACATGAATACATACAACTACATTATCGCAGAACTCACAGAACAAAGACACAGCAGAGGGATAATATTTTTTAGATAATTCTACGTTATGTATCAATATTTAAAAATAATTAAAATCCCAATGAAAGTTTGAAAACTATGTTTGGGTTACAGCAAGGCACAGAAGTTCAAGCAGCCTACAAAAGATAAAGCAGTAAAAGCAGTAGGAGGTTTATGGCATGCTTCAATGTTCACACTTGAAAAGTAAGATATTTTTTTTTCAAACCACAAGACTACCATCACTTCAAAATGACCATTTCCCTCAATTGTTATTTAAATTTACCAAGTAAAAACATTTTAGGGGGCATCTAGGCTTACAAGTTTTTCAAAAGAAAAACACTGGGTTAAATTTTCTTGCCAAAATGAAGGATACATTTTACCATAACATAAAATGTACTGTACAGGGATCCAGCATGTCATCCTAAGAAATACTGAAGAAAATGTAAATTCTCATTCAAAACTTTGCTGACAACTCTAATTTCTTAAAAGCACAATGTTCTGCTGACGGGCACTTCATAGACTGCTGGTGAGATCTCTATGTCTACTAAATGAAAACTGTACAACTGTGAAGGAATTTCAAGCTCTAGAAGTATTTTCTTCATCGGCCTAGACAAATGAACTTCACAAATGTTTCCAATTCATACACAATTCATACAAAGTCCACTGAGATTTCAACTGAATTTAAAAATTTTTAGTTTACAATAAAAGCATCTAACTTATCAGGTATGGTTCTGTTTCTTATAAGTCATGGAAGACATAAATAAAACATACTGAAGTTTTTAAAATTTTTTTGGACCCACATCTCTAAAAAATTACTTGACCCTTTAGAATGCAACTTTGACCTTGATTTCTGATGTCTCTCAGAAGTACGTTTGCTTGATTCTCTTTACCATTTCCTGACAAAAGGAAACAAAAAACCCCACCCAAACCAAGTAAGAATCTCTGGCTATGATCCATGTGTGTCAAATTCCAACTGAACAATTTTTTTCTATTTTGTTTTTAGACTTTGGAGTTTCAGACATTAAAATTAGCTGACCGACACTGGAAATCCTAACACCATCCTCACCGCTCAGCAACTACGCAGTTTCTGTATGACAGGTGCCCTCCTTTAGAGCCTGCCTTTACTGGTCCTTCCCTGACTGCAAAGCATCCTCTCCTCATGAATCATTATTATCACAAAGTCACTTAAGTCAGATTCAGATCCCTAAAATAGATGTAAATACAGTGAGTTCATCATTATCCTTGGGCATTGTATCAAAGTTGTGGATTAACTGGTGCACTGAGCTGGCTTTAGGAAGAGTGACCTTGAGTTCTGTGGATAAAGTACAGAACTGCTTGTCAATACCAAGGCCAGCTCTGGTTTTAAATTTTTACGTGCACAGGAAAACCCTACCTACATACTCCATGGATCCAGCTCAAGCTCAGCCAGACCCGTATGATGGTTGAGGAACAATGCAGATCATGCACATTGCTGCCCTCTACTCCAGGACTATTAACACAGACACAGTGCTACTTGGACTGCAACATCCAGAAAGAGAAGAAAAATCAAGTTCCATCCACTAGGTGTTACCTTTACACATAACTGATACCAGTCTCTGCTCCACCATGACAAGCTCAAAATCTAAATTAACTGGGCAAGTCTTAAAATAAGTACACAGAAACATGAAGGAATGTGGAGATTAAAGAGGAGATGAAAAAAGCAAAAAGAAAACCAATACCAGAGGACAGTGTGGAAAAAAGGTCAGGTGCAGCTTTTCTTCACTTTCTAAGGCTCATAGAAGACTTTTTCTCTTTTGAAAAGATGAGCAATATTACAGAGTATGTATGGGGTCAAATACTATCCATGGCAGATCCATTTTCACTCCATACTTTATGCTACTTGAGCAATAAAGCAGTATGACTGAGCTTCTGATACTGGAATAAATTCTGGCTGCACATTTTGTATTTTTATATATGTGTATATATATAATAATACATTAACAGAGAGCCAGAATATGCTCTATAATAAGCATACAGAAAGTGCCTTGCTGGATGACCAGGGTCTCAACTCCCAACTGCTTGTCATAAAATCCTACACAGAAAATACAGCAACAGTGATTACTATCTAGCTCTTGGAGAAGAAATAACCACAGCACTCCTACCATGAGCTCTGCAGCCAGCATTATCTTATATCCCTTACTGAAAGCCTCAGCTGAGTGTTAGAAGACTCAGTGGAATACAGAAAAGCAAGTGACAGAGCTGCAAGTAACGTGAATGGTACAGTGGTAAACAATCCCTCTAATTTAAGTTTAAGAGGACTGCACTCTAGGTGTCCGTGCAGCATTTGTGTGAGAACAGGTTGTATCAGTTGCATGTACTAATGAATCGCTTTTATTTTTTTTAAGCATTTGCCTTGATATAATCAAAAATAATCAGTACAACACTGCCCACAAGACAAAAGATAAGTGCAAGGCTTCCTTAGCGTCCCCTAAAAAACCTCAAGGCAATAGAGGAAGTACACTGATAAGCCTAAGTATAAAGGCCAAAGACAGACAAGATATGGAACATGAGCTGCTATTAATGTTAAATAATTGACAATTCATTAAGTACATTACTGAATAACAGGTTAATTTCCAAGAGGAAATGCCAGCTCCCTCCACGTCACACTGCCCACCTTAGTTTACTCTTAGCTCTCTGCAGGTGAAGCATGCACTACTGCATGAGTGGCTATGGACTAAAGCCTCAGTTTCAACACCCTGAAAGCTGCAACCCTCGCATTAACAAAAAACCAAACCAAACAAGCAAAACACCCACAGGCTTCACACATGCATTATCCTTCCCTCATATGAAAACAGGTTCTGAAGCCAATGGGTGTATATGGTGAATTTCTATTTTTTGTCACTGCCTATGCAAATTCTGGAAGAAGTCAGTGGGTTTCCCTTCACACTTACATTCAAGCGTACTTTGCACTTTTGTGTGAACGCAACTGCCTGTTTGCATGGTCTGGACAGGCCAATAGATGTGGATTACGCGTACATAAGAATGCAAACATATGCAAAGTATCATGCCCTCAGCTATTTGTAGACACTTCAAGCTTCAGCTGACAGCTAGAGAGAAAGAAGGCAGGTCATGGGACTCTTCAATCTTCTCTTAATTTGCAATTTATTCCAGTTCTACCCTTCTTAACACCCTGGTGTGAAGAGCCCTACATAGCATTTCTCTGAAGCAGGTTTTATCCTAGGAATGAAAGAAGGTGAGGATCCTAAGAAACTGTTTTATGTCCTAGCATCTGTTCTTCTACCCCAAATTCTTTCTCAGATCACTTAACAGGGGTTTTTATTGGAAGTATTTTATTATACATTTTTTCTCCCTCCACTGCAAGCAAAATTAAAAAGCAGTAATTCCAGAACCTCTACCCCATGTAACAACAACAACAACAAAAAAAACCAACCCAAAAAATCTAATACTGTTACTAGTTGCAGTACTGGAAAACCAGACAGCTCAGAGCATAAAATCTATTTACAAAGAATAGAACCATGCAAAGAAATGGTCTACCAGGTACCTATTTTACACGCAGGATTAACTTGCAGCTCAAACCACTGCACTGGGTTCTGCTGCCAAAGGTCTCTTCATAGCCTGTGTGTAGAAATATCTTTCAAAGAGCCTCGTAAAAATTTACTCTTACTTACCACCAAGAACATGATCAGAATTAGACCGTGGGGATTTTTATTAATATTAGGATAAGGAATAATAGTTAAGATTTATTTCTAAATTTGTGGAGCTACATTAACAGAAGCATACATATATATATCAATCACACAGGTTTAGTCTTCCCCAGCCGAAAAAAAAATAGGTTGAAGGTGGATGGAATTTGTTAAATCTAAAAGAACTAGACAGAAGGAGGTAGCCAAAGGGAGTGAACAGGAAGATTTCTAAATAATCTCTCTGCCACTTTGCAATCTGGAACAGACTTGAACATTCCATGTGATCTTTTCCCATCAGCATCAGAGAAAGATTTCCACTACAGTTAGAATCTTCTGGGACTCATCAGGCTGGCTTCCACCTGAACAAAACCATTACTGTTTGAACATGACAGAAGAAATACTCCACAATCCACAGATAGATCAGGGTTTTTATCTGCTCCAGCTAGACCCTCCAGACCTACGGGCACGCACCACATTGTGATGGGTCTACTTACACGCCTCCTTGCTCGTGGCGCTGGCTCAGGTGTGTTCGGAGAAGTGGACTCGTTCGGCGTTTCTGAGGTTGAGCTAAGAGATGAGTTACTGCTTGAAAGTTCTTTGTTCTGCCTTTTAGTTCCGAACGGCAAGAGGAAGGCCACAAAATCTGAAACATCTTTTTGCTCTTCTCTCTGAGAATCTTGCTTGAGCTTGTAGGCCCGGTCATTAGCAATCACTTGGGACAAGGGCATTCCAAAAGCCTGGGGAATAAATTCTGCCACGACGACAACAAAAAATAACATTTACTGAAGGTCTGGTATTTATTTAGTACAGAAAGAATTAAGTTTTAAGCTGTTAAAAAGAAAACCAATCTGAAGTCCCTTTAAATACATAATAATTCCAGTGAGGTACTAGACTGCATAATAATAATGAAAACAATAATAATAATAACAACAACAGCAGCAGCAGCAGCATTCAAACAATAAAATAATAGTGGACATGTGCCAGGTAATAGTAGCCCCATAGTATCTGAAGACTGTTTCCAGTTGGATCATGCAAGGTACACCACACAGAACCTTGGAAAATCACTTGGGAGCAGACCTAATTAAGATCTTAACTTCCACTGAAAGCAACTGGAAGTCAGACACCTTTGGCTACATCCAGATGGCAAAGGGCCATCCAAGGCTCTGGTAACCTCACACTGAGACTGGGGAGCCAAACTGGCCTGTGCCACAGCTCGTTCGTGCCTCAGACCCCTTCACCAGGTTTCTTTCTCACAAGTGCTGCAGGGCACCCGAGTCAAGGGGCACATGCACATGCATGGTCTCATTACAGGTCAGGAGGGTAAGTATGCACCTACCTGTACAGGGAGCTTGTAAGTGTATCCACTATTCAGACTAAGCCTTCAAGCAGATGGTTTTAAATATATACAAGAACTATACTGCTTTAACATACTGTAAGATTAAACCAGTTTAATAGTGGTGTATCAGTACAAAGGGTCTTTGTAACAGCACAAAGATATACAGGGACACGTAGAAATACAGAAAAATACAGGTTTCTCTTAAATAATAAAAAAAGCATAATCCCATCCCATATCAATATAACTGTAATGTACAAAACCAGCATATACTTCAGATCTCAAAGTAAAATGCTCAAATATTTTACAAAACAGAAAAATGCTCTGCAGGGAATCAGCTAAAACAACTAACATTGAAATTCTCATCATTAAGTTTCATATCTAGACCTATCTGAGATTAGTAGAATGAAAACCACTGGACCAGACTGCTAACTAGAATTCTTTTGTACCCAAATGGAATGAAAAAATAGCTATTGACTTTGTTCATCCTGGTGAAAATGGATTTTTTTTTTTTTTTTTAAAGTATGAAAAAAGGAAAAACAGCAAAGGCAAACAATAAAATCCTTGTATACTACTTTGCTACAACCGACTAAATGATTAAAGTCCAAAGTTCCTCCCGGGACTTAAGGTCTGACTATGTCTTTGATGACACTTCCAAATTTTATCTAGGCTTGCATTATCATTAAGATTAAATTAAGGCAATGCAGAGTATATTTTATGAATCTTGAATGAGGACACTACTAGCCCACCATACTAAAGAGATAAAGGCCTGTTGTTCTGATTTGGTGAGAAATATTACTGCTCTTTAGAAGTATAAAATGTTAAGACATGAACTAACTTTGGTGGCCAGGCAAAACTAAACCAGGAAGCAGAGCCTCACAACATATCAAGAAATCTGGAGATGACCTGTGAGTACAATGACATCTAAACCCACCTGCATTAAATTTAGGACAAGAAAGAACATCATCACATGAGTATCAAGCAACGCAAGGACTGCCCGTTCCAGGAGTCCAGAGTTAGATCGATCCCTCCTGTACCCAGCAGAGTGTGCTTATAAAATGATGAGAGTATTAGTATTGACATTTTTTACTATTCTGAATTATCGTCTCAATGAATATTTAAGATCACAGACTTGAAACACACATATGCAACATGTCTCCACTTCTGGCTGTCTAACCGGGTACTTTGATGTACTCCAGCACCCCTATTCATCTGTCCTTCCACAACATTTCCTGAGAACAGCCACTAACACAAATCCTGAACATAAAATATTTCTCTGGTGTTGATTTACACCCATTCACGCTTCAAATTGGTATATGACAGCAGTATGTAGCTCAGTGATGCCCAACAACATGCTGATGCCATTGATCCTACAGCACACTAGGATCAGCTGGGACAAGATCAGCAGGAGATAAGATCTCATCACTGTTTCATTAAAGTAATTTCATTAAAATGACCTTCTCCCTGACTGTGTTATGTAAAAGCTGGTATTCTGAGGTAGGTGTTGCTCCTGCTTGAAAATTCCAAGGTGTGGTTTGCCAAGTTTTTAATTGCTTCTGTTCAGCATGCCCGTAGAGCAGGGTAAGGACACCAAGCCTCTACTCTAGGCTGCTTTGCTGTACGCCTCCTTCTCAGAGGACATGAACCACTTCCCCGATTTCTCAATGTCTGGCAGACATGGAGAGCTGGATGAAAAACAACTGGCTGATTTTCAGATTAAATACAGATGGAAGTGATGCTGGCTGGCAGTAGTAATTACTTTAAAGAATTGGCAAAACCAGTAACTTTTTGCTCGTTTGTTGAAATTAAAAGAATTGGTTGCATCTTCCGCATACTGGCTACAGTCTCAAGTTGCCAGTACTCAGTTGAGTACACAACTCAAGCTGTGTGTGTGTGTGTATGCATGCGCACCATGGGTGGTGGTGGTGAGCATGTTCTGCCCACCACTCTTCAGAAGTATTCAATCCCAACAGTCTTCCCGTTGGACAGGTAATGTCATGCCCGTTACAGTGAATGCCAGCCCTTTCAACATTTCAGATTCATTAAAAAAAAAAAAAAAGAAAGGTTGTAGTCATGCAAAGTATTTAGCAATCCATTGATGGGGAAGAAAGGGCACTGACTCAGATGTAAGATGTCTAGGTTTGAGGCTCTGGTCTCACGATCAAAGTAAAAGTACCAACTTCCTATTTACTGCTGTAGGCTGGGGATCATCACTGTCGGAGATGTATGTATTTGTATGAAAAAATGTTCCTTAAAGCAGGGGCTCAAACTTTGGTCTGTATATATATACCATATATAAAATATATATTCTAAGTGAGTGCCAAAGCTACTAAGTTAGTTTCTCTCTGTAAATTCAACAAAGATTTGATCACTTAGTCAATTAGGAGAGTGGGCAACTTAGAAATTTTGCAGAAAGCACCATGTAAAAATGTGAAACAACATGGCAGACTCGTCAATCAGCTTGGAAACACAGACTCATATACCTAGCCAGGCAGCACATAAGGACTTGACTTTTGATCCATTCTGGCTTTTTAGTGTTTACTGGCAAATGAGACAATTTGCTATTCTGCAGAAATGCATAACTTCTCTTACCAGAAAGTCTATCTTGCAGCTGAGATAAGTTCCTTAAAATTTTAATCAAAAGTGGTATGTTCCTAAGAAATCTTTCTGTGGTGGTAAATCAGCATTTTCTAATAAAAAGCAGCATGTCACAGAAAAACTCCCCGCCAGAACAAATAAGAGTTTTAGTGATCAGAAATTCTTTTATCTGCTAATCAAATGATGATATCCTGGATGGTGACCCATACAGTTAGCTTACTTGACCTCATGTCACCATGTCCACGTATAGTTTCAAAGACTTCTCTGAAGTTTCAGCTGGTGAAAATTGTGGTTTCCATCCCACAAACCATAACGGTCTATTAAGAACCAGTGAGGTCTATATTCTAGACCCTAATGAGGCCTTTGATGCTAATAAAGTGAAGAGCATACAAGACACCAACTTACTCCCTTCTCCAGCTAGTCAGAGCTCATTGACCTTCAAGGACTGATACAAGGTCTTCTCAATTACTCAGACTTGTTCTGTGCATAGGTCTTGAGAAATACCTCTAAATTTACCCTGCATAGCTGGGAAGTAAACGTGGAAGACCTTTTCAGGAGTTCTGAGCTATGGAAAAATCAAACATCTACTGCTGGATCTGCGAATGCCACAGAGCTGTCAGGAAAGCCATCTCCCAGGAACTCCAGCATACAGAGTGGCTCTGCCAAGGCCCCTCAGATGAACCTGCCTAGTATTTATATTGAAGCACAAGCAGAAAGGATGATTCTCAGTTGCTCAACAAATCACGTAACAAGTGATTATTATTTCTGAGCAGGTAGGGATTACTGGAACCAAGGCAATACGGAGCTGGTTTATTGACAAAATCTTCTAGGAGAAATCCTTTCTGGGAAGCATCTCTCTCAGGAATGCCTGTGTGTACTTTCCAAGTAGGCATGCTTACGCTGACCCCCATATCACTGGCAGGAGACAGACAAAAGGCTCCGCTTCTGCTGCCATCAACATTAGTGGTGAATCGGTAAGGGAACAGTCCTGAGTCGCCAGCATGCAGAGCATCCTGAGAATTTCTTATTCCAAGCAGCACTGATATTTTACTGCTCCTCCAGCCCAAGTACTGTTTGTCAGCAGCTAAAGCAAATGTTTGGAGGTATATGTACACTGCATGATTGAGAGTCAATATGGCCATTAATAACAAGGAGGCTGGTTAGAGAAAAGCAAAGACACTCAATGATGGAAGCTGAAAATATTGCTTAAATATCTGGGCAGAGTGCAGCTCTCCTGTTTCATCAGTTTATATCCAGCAAGCTTTGCTATATCCTGCTCTGGTGAGTCATTCAGAGATGTAAAAACAATTTTAAAACCACTTGTTTTAGAATTTTCCCCATTTTAACGAGATGATGGCAGATGTAAAAAAGGACAAAATAAAGACATGAATCTCATTTTAAATGCATTTAATTCTACGTTAGTGTGTCTTTGTTGGCCTTCAGAAGTATAAGAGTTTGCTGAAATTCTCAACAGATAGATTGATCGACCGATCCATCTAAATAAAAAGTGATGTTAGGAGACTAAAAACTCCACAGATTGGACCAAGTTCTAAAATGAGTCATTAAATCTCCAAATAGTCTTAGAAGAAATGAGTATTATATACTTTTGGTTATGTCTTTTAAGTGCAGATACTCAGTGGGGTGAGGTGAAGGAGAACAGTCTTGGGCGCAAATTGGAGAGAGGTGGTACCTCCCCAGAGAGAACAACTCCAGAATTCTACATTCTAGGGTGGTTCAGTACAAGTCAGTGCTGAAGGAGAGGGCTTGTCAGGCAAGACCAAGGATGCAAAAGTCCTCCCTGTTCCTTCTCAGGAACTGCCAACACCTGAAGACACAACACTGGCCGCATGCACTACAAGCTGCACAAGGCTCATATTTCATGCACCCTGAAGCAAAATCTCCATCACGCATGGCTTCCTGCACCAGGGGCACTATTACATGGTGCTGTGTGATCATCAGGATTAACCTTCAGGAACCTACCTATTAACACAAAAAAAAAAGGCTTTTCAGGTGGCACATACTCCATGCAAAAGCTAACAACACAGCTACTTCAGCTGTTATTTGTCCTGGTATGTGGGGTCTCCCAGGATGGGATATAGGAAACTCAAAATGTTTGGAATTAACTACGTACTCTTCAAACTGCAACTGTGCTTACAAAAGTGATGGTGAAGGGACAAAAATGCTGTTTGCGTTAAGGCAGCCACAACTCGTCTATAAAATGTTCTGGAAATCAGCTTTCCTGCTTCCCCTCTGATGTCCTGCAGCCTGGTCTTGCTGTTTCCCTCTCATCACAGTGCAGCTGGACTAGTTACCAAACAAAAAGAAAAACCAAACCAAAACAAAACCACAAAAACTCAAAACGAAACAGATGGAAGGCATGAGGACTAGGGACCTGCCCCGGCCCTGCACTAAGTGCTCCCTCCTTCTGTGTGAGCACACCCACGTCCACTGTGTGGAGTGTTTGTTTTGGACTGGTTGCCCAGAAATGGAAGATACTCTCTTTATAAAATCAATGGTAGAAATGTTTGTTAAAAAACTACCGTGGAACAGACCAGGATAATACCTGTAGCTCGCTGTGACACACATGCTGAGGGAGGTTAACTCTGACTTTGGGTGGCACAGAGACCACTGTTCAGGGAAAGTGGGGCTTGGATAAGCTTATCCTTATGGCGACCAGCAGCATGAGGCCTTACATTTTTCTTTCCAGAGCCAGCTCATCACCTGAAAGCTGGGTCATGCTGTCCCCCCTAACTCCTGAGGCTGGGGGAGATGCTGGTGCTGCTGCTTCCCACAGGGAAACAGCCACCTTTCACCAACTGTGCCAGGCTAATGGCCCACATGGCACAATCCAGCACCCTCCTAGTTGACCATCCCCTTGGCTGTCATGGATTAAGAGTCTGCTCAGCAAGTATCCATGGGGCAGATGATCTTTAATAACTCAGAAGGGCAGAGAAAAGTACACCAGAAACAACCATGGACAGAAACCCTGAGAAGCAGGGCGCCATATGCTGCTGTCTAGGCTATTTTTGCCTAACATTTGCTGTTGACAACAAAGAAGAGCCAACATGACTTTATTTTCACTCTGCTGACACAACTTGGTTGGGAACCTGACTCCTTCCAAATTCCTGGCCCTCTTTATTCTTACTGATCAACCTGATGTCCTGAAGGAAGGAAAGAAATACAAATTCTGCTGTTTGCACAGTGCTGAGGTACTTTCTCCTCAGGGGGTGCTCCTACAGTATTTTATACATGGAGAGAGCATGTAAGACATATCTATAAATGAGAATAAGGCAGTGGAAGATGGGAGAAAGAGGATAAAGCAGAGGGGTACATGTTTGAAATGCCTGAAGTTAAAAGAAGAAGGAAGAAAAGATAAAAAAAGGAATTAAAATTAAGAGACTCAGCATAGTGTAAAAACGCTTGGGTATAGTTAACCAGAAGATATGGACAATGCTGCAAAACAGGAAGTAGATAAATACATACAAGGATGAATAAGTACGAAGTGCTGACCTTTGCTGTGGGCAACTACTGAGCCCTAAAGAGCCAAGTGCACTCAGAAAAATCCATCAGATTAAAACCAGAAAGTATCCCCAAAGTTGTTAACTGATTGGAGTATAAATGTTACCATGCAGGGCAGACAAACAAAAAAATCCTTGAACAGAAATGTAACAGCAGAAAATAACGTTATCTGTATGTAAGTGCTCAACCAGTACAGTTGTGTAATTATCAGAAACAGGTGTCAGCTGAAATAAAACAAGGCTGTAAGGAAATCACGAGTACAGGGCAATGTAAGAAAAATTGTTTGAAAGATCTTCGGCAGCAAAGAATCTAGAGGAATAAAGAGCAACTCTGGGTTAAGAATACAGAGCAACTCCAGGTTAAGCATTTGTATGCATCACCAAAGGAAGTTATCACTTCTCAAGGCACCACACCAAAAAGGCATTAAAGGAGCTCTGGAATTGCAATTGCAAAGATCCACCAGGTTTGGGTGACATGACAAAATTTGGTCTTCGGTGAATTATCAAATCAATTTATTATTGCTCAAATCTGCTACTGCAATGAAAAATGTGAGAATAAAAAGATAAACTATATTTAACTCTCAAAAGAGCTTCTAAATAGGAGACTATCAAAGTCCTCCTACCCATATGAGGGGGGAAATAAAAGCGTTCAGTGCATCAACAATTTGTGAGACACAGAATGTTTAAAAGATAAAAAAAAAAAAAGGCAGTAAGTGATTAGCCATTTCTGATGCAGAACACTGCACAGACTACTATGAAGATCAGTGTCTGGCAAATGCACTGAAAAGTAGGGAAGGTTTTGCAACAGAACTGTGTTGCTTTGCACTTCTAACTGCACGGAGAACTATAGGAAAAAAACCAAGAAAACAAAGTAACATAATGACTAATTAATTACAGTGCAGCCAAATGTAATGCTTTGATAGGAGCAGTACAAAATAGATTATTCCCCAAAGGTGGCTATAAAAAACATTCAACCACTAAATGTGTTCCTTCAAGACTCCCTCTGCATATGGGCTCAGTCCTACATCAAGCAATTCTCATAAAAAATGAAAGATTTGGTACTTGCAATGCAACATGGGAGGCCACTGGATTTATCCAAACAAATATGTCAGGAGACTTTCAGTTTTAGAAAGGCAAACGTTTTCCATAGCCATTTTAAAATCAAGAAAATAATAATCCCATATATGAAGTCATCAAACTAACAAAAATTAAAAGGAAAGCATTTACTTGCTGACAAATATCTAAAGTAACTTTGAAATGGGGATGTTCATTTTTTCAATGGACTTTTGAAGTTCCATCCTTCTGCCAAACAATTACAACCAATAACATCAGAGTTACCAGATCACTTCTCTTGTTACAAATTTGTGCTTTTGTGTGTGCACCTTTGTGAAACTGGGGTGTTAATACTGAGTTTTACCACCACTTTTCCAGAACTTCTTTTCCAGGAAGGAGCACAAAATTAGATGCACCTACGTGCAGAAAACTGCAATGGCAGAGACACTTTTCAGCTCTCAACATCCAGACTTAGTTTAAATGGCTGCAAATTACAGGTCAAGTCCAGTGGATTAGAACCCAGCCCACAAAGCTGATTAGTGTCCACACAAAAGAGTACAATTGTATCTGTAAATCCGTGTCACATGGAGTCTAATAAAATCCAACTGATTGGTAATACTGAAGCATTTATGTATTTTAAACAACAGCTATATTCCTAAGGTTAAAAAAACAGAAAAGCAAACCAACTGACTTGCTTGGGCAGGGCTGGGTTCACATGCTTTGCAAATTGAAAGAGGAGAGTGCAAAGGCAGGTAAACAACTGGATTATATTACCCAGACCACACTCTGCAATGAATGGTGAAAATGGGGAGAAAGAGCAATGAAGAAAAGATGCAGTCCTTTAACTCCTCCTTTCTCCCAGGAAATAAGCTTTCAATTGAAGAGATCTGGGTAATACTAATGACAAACAGAAAAGATAAAACGTATTTTTCACCTGGGAAGTAAATACCTGGGCAGCACACCAGTAACATTCTCCTACTTCATAATGTATACATGTAAGACTGAAGAAATCTCATATGCAAAACTAAGGCCTGACCAGTAAATATGTACTCATTTTATTTTACCTTTGTCTCTGTTCTTCTCCTTTCCTAATGAGTCCAGTTTCTTTCTTAATGATTTCTTCCTCTTTTGTCCATCTGTAAGAGGAAAAAGGAAAAAAAAAAGAAAAGGGAAGTAAGTGAGGAGAAAGAATGCTGAACAAACCGCGGCACAAGCGGTAAGAACATGGAGTGAGATGGCCACAGCACTTGGGGTCAGGAAGGGTGTTGAGGTACATTTCACAAAGGCTGAGGACTATTACAGTCCTTCAGCCCAAAGGAGTGCTGCTTTGTTCACCCACATGATGAGGCTTTACCGGGGAACTAAAATACATCACTGCGTGCTGATGGGCATTCTACACACGCGTGGTCACACAGCCTACATGGCGGAATGGTAAGCTCATTTTGAAGACTTAACAATGAAGGTTTGCTGCTGGATGCTCCTATAGCAACATACCATAAACCTAAAAGGTACTGGTTAGCCCTCTGCCATGGTCACATGACTGTGGTTCAGGTGTGGAGCTGAAGGTAGTATTTGGAAAGGGAGGATTGATAACCTCCAGGATAAATTCTGCATACCAGTCTTACCAGTTTGTGATAGCTGACCACCTTCACACAACCCATCTGATCCGAACTCACACAGGGAACTTGCAGTTTGGCACAGCATGTCCAGATCGGTTCAGAAAGATTAGAGTCTCAGAGAAATTATTGTTCTGACACCCTATATATAATCCAAGTTTTCACTAAGGTATTAAAGACCAAAGATTTTAAGCAACAGTGTAGGCAGGTTCGTTCTTGAAACAATTATGGCAAAAGGTTGGCTGTCATTATTTCCTTCAGCAGCATCTTTTATAATGAAAAGCCAACAAAAATGCATTTTATTTATTAGGTCTCAGCAAATACCAGGGATTAAGACATGGGCCTGCTTTAACTTGCACTTTAAGTTCCAAAAACTTATAAAGGGTCTAACGTCAGGACTAATGCTAATGCTAACAGAAGCACCACTCCACCTAATTAATGAATGTACCTTTTACCTTACTGGTTTTGTAATAGGGCAAAAACTCAAAAATGAACACATTGTATCTGTGTTTCACTTCTATAGTAAGAAGGTCACCAAATAATCTGCCTCAACAAGTTTTTCTAGTTATGTAAGCCAGTGTCTTAAGTGCTCTTTTACAGCAGGGAACATACCATAGGGGAGTGAAGTGGATCTCCATCAATTAACTCTCATCTCCGCAATTAGGGGTCATGAGAGAACACAAGCTGTTTCCCCACAGTTTTCCCTCAACTGCTATTGAAAGCCATGTCCAGATAATTAGTCAACAGACAGCTGGACAAATTCTGAGTTTTTCACAGCTAGTTAATATCCTTTTACTTTAAAATTAACTTTTTTTTTTACCTTATGTAACTATGGTTTGATTAACTCCACTGGCACACTTGCACTCTGCATTTAGAGCATATTTGCTCCCAGCACTCACTTAACTATGATACTTGGTTTTTGTCGCTTAGGTAGATCATCATTAGCCAGTTATGTTAATTCTCCTTTTTCTTCACCTGCTCTGGTGAGAATTCATCTCTCTGAAGGAAGTCTGAGTAGAATGGATAAGGTATTCTGGATGAGAATTCAGCAGTATAATGGTGGTAATTCATTGCCTGATACAGTCTATGATTAGATTTTCCTTTTCTGTAGATGCATGACGAGTTCATAACTCAAAGTCATACTTTGATTGATTAATATACTCAGTCTTTTCATACCTTCTGACATTTCCAGTTGATAAGACTGAGTTTATTACAGAAATTCTTTCACCTCTTGGCAATATGAATAGTCGGTAGCCTGCTTACATACATGACAGTACTGCTGGTTTTTATAAGGTTACCCACCACTATTATGTTCTGGCTTTATAAATATATTAAATAATTTCCAAATTATTTTTCATGTTATAAATTCAAATTACTGCATCACAGTAGGCTTTTGATAAATGACTTCTATTTCTTTGGAGCCTTACAGCCTTATTCTCCAAAGACCCATTCATTGTTAAGCCGACATTCTACTGAAGTCTACTGAGACGTAAAAATGAGAATAAAAGTTGAAATTGGATATAAAATAGTGTGTTTTACTATTATACCTATACAATGGCAACTTCTGGAGTGTTTCAGTGTCCTGAAATACAGCAAAAAATTAATGCTATTCAATATTGAATACAGAAACGAAGAGCACTCATATCCACATCAAAAACAGGTTAACAACTTCTATAGCCAAACTATCAATACTTTCTCATGAACCTTGTTCTTAATGGATGATTCTTTCAACACCAGCAGTGACGTAATTCCTTAGTAAATGACAGGCTGGGACAACATTTGTGCATTTGCCTCTGCAAGCCTAGATTTTTGGATACAAGTGATACTCGTGCCCAGAGGAATGTAAGAAGCAGCAAGCAATTTTGGAGGAGACAAACCAGAAAATACAGAAGAGTGCACCCTGTGCACTCCAGCAAAGAAAGAGATTGCTGAGTGATAGAAGACAGACACCTAGCTTCATCAAATGGGAGCAGTTCCACTGAAGGCAGCGGAGCTACGACCACTTACATTTACAGTTTACCCCATGGCAAGAGAAAGAATTGCATATGAAAATAAGACTGAGTGGAATCTCAGTGAAAAGCTAAAGCTTAGCAGATCTGCCAAGAGGTCTAAGGTCAGTTCCAGCTCTCCTCCTCCCTAGCAAAAGACATGAATAATTAAAATCTATATTCTGTAAAAAAAATAAATAAATGTTTTGAAATGATTGTTGATTCACGTTACATCAGGTATGAACACTGCTGAAATATTCATAACATGCTTAAAGATGTGCAACTCTAGCAGTTTTACATCTTAAATTAACCCAATTCATAGCAATAATGCTTAGTCCTTATTATCTGCAGTCTGTTTTGAGAATATAATTAATATCCAAAGCATCCTTGGGAAACAGGCAAAGCATTATTACCCATGCATAATACCTACTGTACGTTTTAAAATTAAAAGCAAATATTTATGCAAAATAGTATTCTATCAGCCCAAAGTACTATTAAATATGGACTGGTATTTTAATTCACAGTTTGGGAATGTTTAAACCACAAAGTGATAAATGTTGGGCTTTTATCCAGCCTTTTCTGTCTATAATTATCAACTAAAGGCTTCTTTCTATAGGTCAACAATATATTACTACTTCAACAGATTCCACTCAAGAATATTAACAAGAGAAGTACTCAAAAGACAACAACTGTCAAAGTGAAGGAAGCTGCAATTTTTTTCTTCATTTACCCATTCTGATTTTTCTGAGGAACACCCTCCCAGACAGCTGTGCAGATTAGTTTCTCCAGAAATGAACTTGGTTTGTTCAATGTTCACTAATTTATGTTCATTGCATTTTTCACTGCAATGCATACATCACTCTCTGGGCATCTATATATTAAGACTAGCATGATGAATTTTTAAAAGACCAAGAGTCTAGAATCAAACTCCTGAGTGCATATTAAATTGTTACATGACCTGTTTTTCCAAAGTGCTGAGCACTTCCAGGTTCAGTTAATGCCAAAAAGACTTTTCTATTTGAAAAATTAGGTCATCTTTTTAGAACTCTCTCAGTGAACCACAGCCTACAGAACACAAAAGAGTATTTGCACTGACATACCAACTTTGGACAAGAATTGAGGAGTTAGACTTCTGGGATTATTATTTTTTAAATTTTGGGTTAGGGTTGAAATTAACCTGCAGTGTCATCACTAACACCATTTAATTAGCAGTTACACTCTCAAATCCTAGATTCTATAGAGTCCATTTCAGGGCCTAAATTTTACTCTGAGACCATGATTCTAAAAACTAGGTAAGAAGAAGCCATTTTCATGCTGATGATATATAAATTTCCACTCTAAAAGGTAAAGAAAGAGAACTTTGTATTTTTTTAAATGACAGATTACTCTGTTGCTTTACACATGACCACCTACCAGCGCCATGTATGACTCCAAGAGAGACAGTGCAGGCTGAACCATGTTACTATTATTTACTTCCAGTACTGCTTTACTCATTTTAAAGTTAGGAAAATTCACAAGTCTATTTGGTAGATGCAGGTGCTGCTCAGCATAAGCAAAAGCATCACCAAGTACACAGAATTTGTTCAAGGTGATAAAGTTGGTGGCACATCTAGACTTAAGGTTCAGGAACTCTTTAGCCACCAGTTTCATATTTTATCTCTTAATATTAAGCCACTATACTGTGAAGCCCTAATCCAGTATGCTTTTCGTAATTAGTATAATATGCAGAAGAAAGTATGACAGCACCTGAGCTTTCGAAGTAATTTTTATGACACTATTATAATATTAGGCTTCAGATCATGGGAAGTACCTTGTCAATAAGCTTGAAGTGAATCTGTAACAAAATTATGATTCCTCAGCACTTTCTTTCCTTATACATGGGCTTGTGGATTATATATAAGAAAGGATGTTCTTTTTACTTTAGATGCCAGGACACTTTTTTGTTAATCAAACACATAATTCATAAATTCATACAGAGACTTTAACTTAGTGGGTTTCTGACAAAAGAGATCTTCTGTTGCTTATCAGGTTACTGATTAAATAGAACTCACCTTCCCATCTATCGCTAACCTCCTTTGCTTAAAGAATTGTGTTTCTTGCCCATTTAGGGAAGAAAATTTGTTGTGTTCTATAATTAAGGGTTATTTTCACACAGCGTAAGGAGAGGGGTTATGTGAGAGATGAAGATCATAGCTCATTTAACAAAACAGAAATGGATGAAAAGAATGATGTTGTGAGCTTTCTAAAATGCTTTTTCATAGTAGTTATATTCATGGGTGTTTTCCCTTAATAGGCATTAGTAATTGGATCTAATTGCATTTAAAGAGGAAAAAAAATAGAATGTGTTTTCTAAAAGTGTAATCCATTCTGTCTTGAAAATTACTACCACTGACACCACAAAGCACCAAGTATGACCTCTCTTGAGGACTTGTCAGTTCACTCATCGAGACAGACGCATTTCCCAAGAGCTAGCCTCCCACACGCAGCCTGTGAGCCAAACGTTAAGCTACAGTCTCTCTTGCCTGCACATTACCATAAGTAATAGAGACCTTGCGATCAGAAAGCACTGCTAAATTCTGTTGACAGCACAAGACAAGACTGTGCTTCGTTCACTGACAGTTGCACTGTGTGGTTGAAGTCACTTTGCTGGGTCACTATACAAAGCAAATTTGCTTCCGAATGCACAGTTGGAGCCACCCTACTGAAGAAGGTGGTGCTGTTTTTTTACTTAGCCATTTCTGTGACTATAAAAGTCCATGTTCAAATATTTATTTAGATTAGCTTCTTGTTAAAAGGCCCTGTCCCCATACAGTAACTTCCGAAGAACTGCCAGCTGCAGCACAGATGGAAGGTAAACAACTTCAACCAGGGAACCAGGAATTATGGTTTTTGGCACATAAGCAATATGAAAATAGAAGGGGTGAGCCTACAGGCATTACCCAACCGAGAGGGAGTGAACCAAAGGGTAACTTGCTATACATTTTTCTCTGGGAAGGTCTTTTGATGGAGCACATGCCTAGTGTCAATATTGGAAGTAAAACCTGCCTCTGGGTAGATTGAAATTAGAGGGAACCACTCCTTCTATACTTCAGGGCAGTATTTGCTACACTGAGACTGATGACAGTCACAAAACAGTAATGTGATGCAGCAGGTACAAGACAAAATACAGGCACTGTATTTTTTCATATTGTAGCAGCATCTGCAGTGTGGCAGCAGCTTTCCTAAACTCAAAAGGTAAGTAAGATCCTAACTTAAACAGATTGTGGTACATCAGATACTTTGCTGCTGTCCTTCTCTCCACATGGAAGGCACTCAGAAACCACGATGATGGGCAGAGGTTTAAAAGCTTTGAGAAAGACTGAAAAATATCCCCTGCTTGGAGGGCTTTCATAACTGACAGAAAATAGGTCAAAAATTGTCTATGTATACTACTACATCAAAACAACTACAGTAAAATAAAATATTTTAGCTGTACTGAACAAAACCCAAACCCCAAAAAACTAGAACACCAAATTCCAAACAATCAATGAACAGCAGCCTTGATGCTGTAGTTTGAGATAGAAAACCACAAGTAACAGCTCGAAAACTGCCTTCAGTCCACTAGGGGCAAGGGAAAATTGACTGTCTCCTGGCATCAGTTACCTAAATAAAAAGTTTTACAATATGGAGGGTAGAGAGTAGTTTGATAGTTTGATGCCATTCCTAGTCAAAGCGACTCTCAATTTGATAAGAAAGAGAAATAACTTTAATCCCACAGTACTGGGCAGGCTAGAAGCAGACCAGACATTAAATTGCCACCATTTACCTGGCATCGAACTTCTCGTGCATCGGTAAGCTGGCTTGCATGCCAACACTGGCAGGTGAAGCAGCAACAAAGTTTCTTTACAGCTCCCTTAAAGCTTTCCCCCAGGTTGCTCTTGGTGTGAACAAGGGTTGAGCTCTTCAAATGAAGAGGAAACCCCCAACTCTCTGGAACTGGGGGGACCCACTCACAGAGGCAGTTCAGGGCACCCAGGTCTCCCCTGTCTTCTGACCACCATTTCGTTATTACGAGCCCTTCATACTTGTCAGACTCTTACCTTACAAGAGCTGTGTAAGAAAATAAAATGGCCTTCAATAACTTGCTCCTCCAGGACTAATTAAACTAGTCCACAATATTCCTGCTCAGAGCCTTAACAAAGAAATGAAGTGAGAAAGAAGCCTTTGGTGCAAGGAAGTGAAATCATGGTGCAGAAAGGTCTCTCACTGGACAGGTTGGTGGCCCCAATAATCAAGATGATATCCCTTTCAGAAATGACCAACAGATCTTTCTTATAATGTTTCACTGTAATAATTATCTGTCCTCTGTATCATCAATCATCTAGCTTGTATCTTTTTTTACTAATAGACAGGAACAGGTGTTAAAATGTAAAGCGCACAGAAAAAAGGTGTGATGACCTCTGCAGAAAACACTTGGGTCAACTTCCTGCACAGAAATAGAGTCACATAGACATTTATCTAACCTATTACTAAAAACCTTCAGCAGGAGATTAGTTCTCCATTAAATCTTGAGGTAGCCTTCTCAGTGTAAAAAGCCCAGTACAAAGATAGATATAGTACTGCAGCTCTGATAAAAGAAATCTATCTGTAGTCACCTTATCTTTCCTAATCAGTATTTAGAGACATATCTTGCGCCTCTGGCACCAACCACAACGACTCCACTGAAACCATGCCTTTGAAGAAAATTTAGAAACTAACTCTTCTACCTAAGGCAAGAAGAAACTCTCATCACAAATACATCCCTGCTGCACTTTCAAAAGGAGCAATACACATAAGGTAACAAAAGTAAATCTAATTTTCAACTGAAAGTTTTGAAATATTTATACCAGAGGTATATATGTTAAAATAAAGCTCTGCCGAAGACAAGTAGAACATGGAAATTAGCAGGCTGCAAAGTCAGTGTTCTTAACAAAGATTCAAAAGCTTCTCCCATGGGATATATTTATTGGTATTTATTCTTTGGCTTTGAATTGTAATAAAGCACAAAATCTTAAGTCACTATAGAATCACCACACACACGGAATATTTGCAAAGAAAGCACAGGGCAGCCCAGTCAAGTGTTGAAAAACAAAGGGCCAGTGCTACATCAAGTACTAAAGACAGATTTGGCAGAACACTATCAACTGTTACACTAGTGTTCTTATACAGATTTAGAAAACCAACAAGAGGAATCAAATTGCTGTCCCTGTTCCCTTCCTCCACCTTCACAAACCACACCTACACAACAGGTAGATTCTCAGAAGTTACACAAATATTTTTTTTTAAGGTGTTGCATTACACACTCATTCTTCTGTGTTCAGATTAAAGGTGCCACTGATTTCACCAAGAAGCCTGGCATTTTCTCCTTCTGTTCCGTATTCATACAGCACTGCAGAAAATGCATGCTGCTTCTCGATCAAAGCTCCTAGCTATTTACCAAAATACAAACTAAGTATTAAAAAGGCAAACTTTTTTGTTGTTGTTTGTAGGGGGTAAAACGTGTTATGTGATACAAGAAAATCTTGGGAATCAATTTGCTAAGTCTTTTATGTCTCAATGGTGGCAAAAAGTCAAATTTGGGAAAAAAATCACAAGAAGAAATTTCTGTAAATCTCCTTATTAGGAGAAAAAAATATATAATTTTGGGCTTGCTTATCTCCCTGTCTGGAAAACCTCCTGTCACCTTCACTTTGACAAACTCCTGTACAGCAGAGTGCAAGCCTGCATGCTTTTACAAGCAGCTGAGACTTCTCCTAGCTTAAAACATTAAGTCATTTTTATTTTCTTTTTTCACACTGAGAGATACTGGTTTTATTTTCTCAGGAGGAAAAAAAAAATCCTCAAAAAAATCCATGTTTCCATGGAAAATATGAATTGGAAGGATGAGGGGAAGCTTCCATCTAAAAATCAGCAACATATACAGTTTTCATCTCAAGTCTGATACAGCAAGTCTGATACAATAAATCCAAGATATAGTAATGTAGCATAAAGGAGCAGAATTTAGCTCACAGTCTTTCTTGTCTTTAATACAATCCTCGTGAACACCGCTACATTGAAAGAAAATCCATGGACTCACAGGACCATGTTAAAGACAGTATTTATATGAGAAGAATTAGTAGAGGTTGGCATTAAAAGGGGTGGTAATAATCCTCTTCACTTGAAAGATATACTGATGCCAACTCCAAAGCACCCAGTCTGTAATCCCAAAGCTCCACAAAATATAGGCTACAGTTTACTTAGATGTTTTCCACTGTTACAACAGCCTACAAAGTATAGAACATGGTCAGTGATTAAAAACAATGAACATTTTGGAGTCCTCACAAAAATGCAAGTCCAGATAAAAATCACAGTCAGCCTCAGTGTTAAGGAAAATGGATAATGAAATACAATGATGAGTAACGTAAGCAAAAAACAGATCAAAAAACCTACTCCCTGCCAAAATAAACAAGAAGTGGAGAACGCGTAACTCTGAATTCCTATTTTTATTCAGAGCTTAACTGGAACGTACTGGGGGCAAAGTGCACCAATGAACAATAAAAATTCAGAAAGCCCAATTATGCATGTATTCTTCTATTTCAGAGATAGGGTTGTCTCAGCGCTCAGTCTGTAATCACACACTTATCTAGCCCTGCTCCTTCAAATTCATCACCTTACTAAAGCAAGTCGTACAGGAGACTAACACACAGTTTGTGAACAGATGCACAGTGTCACACACCTGGTGGAACTGGCTACAAAATGTGCATGCAAAAATGTATGCCAGCACGTGTTCAAGCAGCACAAGCAGTACCTTCCCTTAAATGACTGAGTCTGCGTTCAGGTTTCCAAACCCAACCTTAGGTTGCATTCGTTAAAACTAATCCAATAAACTGAGAACTAGACTTTGCAATAAAATTAAGGGTTACCTTCTTTCTCCCCAGATATCCCAGTAAGTTTTAAAAAAAAACCAAACACAACACAAACGATTCTCTTAGAAGATGGAACACTTGCTGTAATTACTGAAACCACCGTGTATGACCTAGTTGCTGTTAACGACAAGAAAGTGTGTGGATATACATTCTTGACATAGGTGGCATCAACACAGTGAACAGACTTCCTAGTAAAGGCAGTTAATCTTTTATCAAGTTTTGTACACTAGCTAAAAAAGCTGGGTAACGTTTAGTCTCAGTTCTGGAAAGTGAGGACAAATTCTGTGGCCCACCTTTCGATTTTCACTCCAAAATATTTGAGGAACATTAAAATAAACCCAAAGGTACAAAGTAAAAGTATGCAACTCTTGTACCAAAGCACAAATAGACTTTGGTACACGGTGCATGTTAAAACCAAAACACTACATCAACATAACATTAAGGCTGTGACCCAAGCCAACAAATGCAAGATAATTCATTGGAGATGGATGTTCCAGCATTAGCTCAACCTACTGCATGTACTACAATCTGTTGCATCTGATTTGTTAACAATCCTGGGCCAACACATAACCTCAATATTCAACCTTAGATACATCAGTCTTGCGTTTTGGAGATGAGATGGGACAAAGCTATTTAAACACATCAATTTGAAGATAAGGGACTGAACTCTTGGGCTAACAGTCTTCCTACAAAAAAATGAAGTTTGATACCATCCCTGTAATACTCCACTGAAACATGAGTTAATACTGGGAATCATTATTATCAATTATAAGGAAAGAATGACATATGAAAAATAAAAAGATACTTTGAGGGTGCTTGCTTAGTAGAACTTCTAAACTGACTGAGCCCAAACCTCTGAAATCTGACTTCATGCACACTCAAGAGTTCCTGCATCAACTTTCCTCACAGCTGAAATTCTGGCCTGAAATAATTTGGGATGTTAAAACCAAAAATGTTTAATAAGGAAAAGACTGATATTCTGTGAAAGTCTGTGCAAAACCTAGATAATATATTCCTCTTGCTGACTCAAATTCTACTCCATCCATGTTAAGTTAATATTTCTGAACTTTAACAGGAGAATTCAGCGTAATTTTTTATTTCTTTCCCCTTTTACAGAGAATAGAAGAACAACTTTTTCTAAGTAGTGTTCCTTTACCCCAGTGTCCCATAACTGGCTAGTCCTACAAACTTCTTCATCACAAGAACCATTTCTGATTCCTGGACCTCCCAAGTCCTCTCAGTATTTTCACCTTCCCCATCTTCAAGAGTTATTTTGAATATGTCATCAACTTAAAGGTGAACATCAGGCTATCAGGAGGCCTCATCAGTTCTGCAACCTTAAGCTGACAGATCTGCTAAACTAAGATTAAACACATCTACAAAATTATCCATTCTTTGAGCCCCTATTTTTATTATGTGATTCAGGGGACATTTCAACTCACAAATCAGCGGGGCAGGGAGCAGCTCTCTCCTAAAAGCAGAGGGTCTTTTGATTTGTTGAACCTTTCTGGAACTGAGGGACAACGATTGTATCAGCCAGGCCTCATACTGCTGGCCACCAATTCCTCTGTACTGAAAAGCCCGTCAGCAGTTACCCCATCCACACAGGTCCTGGGCCTCGCTTACTGTCCCCTTGCCCCTGACTTGTGCTGAGACTAAGTTCTACTGGCCAAAACCACTGCACAGTTGTCTATGTCAAAACAGAGTATTGATTCATAGCTGGAGCTATAACATATGAGTGCAATAAAACCACAGGCAGTTGTCCTAGTTGTAACTACTGCAATGGCCACCTTTCAGCAGGAAAAATAAATGTGCCTCTCTTTTTATTTTTCATTATCAGCCCATGAAAGATACTTCTCTCCAGCAGGTAATTTCAAACATGCAGTCGCAAGATCCAGCTGCAGCTGTAAAAAAGTAATCTCCAGGCTGATACATATGAAAAAGTGTCACAACTTTTATGTGATGTCTTAATGATAGGCTGCCCCAAGCTTGTCAAAACAAATCAAACCAAAGCGAACACACAATCAGATATGCGCTCTGTGTGCCTGTTCTCTCCGCTGTCTGAAGTCAGTTTTCAGTCTGAGTTGTACTGTGTGGGCAATGGCAATGCACGTGCCTTTACACACCTTGCTAATTTAGCCTGGTAACTCTGAGAAACACCATTGCCATCTGACGTTTAACAAAGTGGGGACAGAGAAAGGGAGAAGTCTGGTCTGTGCGCTCTCAGTTGCTATGCTTGAAACACTGCACAATCACTGTGTGAGGAAAAACAGGTACCTACCAGTATGATTATCTGCCTACTGGTTTCTTCTTCCTACAGAAGCTGAGACCTCAAGGCAGGCAGCCTGTGCTCCCAAAGTGGAAGGCAGCATATGGATCAATAATGAATGATCATCTACCCATCAAGAGCAAAATAAATAATCACAAGTGGCAACATGTAGCATGTTTTATAATACAAATATAAAGCCCTCTGAAAAGGTTACAGCAATTTTACGTAAAAGAAGAAAATGTTCTTATCTACATCTTCCCCATCATCTGTTGAGATCCTTCCTTCCCCACCGGACCAATGTCTCCACCCCTCCTCCCAAGTGGCTCCTGCTGATGCTCTGTCCCAGTCCTAGCAGCCAGGGTTGGGCAAGAATTAATGGAATGTTTTCTTCTGAAAGTGATATGGGGCAGTGCTGTGGTAGCAAGCACTGCTGGTGACACCTTTATAAAAGTAACAGTGGTATTAAAGAGACGTGAATAGCAATACGCCTGTTTTCTGGTGCTTATCCAGAAATCCCCCCAGGTTTATCTATAACTTTTCAAAGAAATACAATAGAAGAATATCATATACACTTTTGAGTAGTCAACAGCACTTAATTATTGTTTTCCCAGATCCAACTTCAGGCACCAGTGCTTCTGCTTTATCAAGAAGCCCATCTGTATTTCTCTATGGAAGAGGCAAGAGGAAGGAGAATGGAAATTCCCTGGGGAAATGGGAATGGGAAATTCCATGCTCCTAACTCTTTAAGATCTGTGCTAGCCACAACCCTTCCCCAGAACTTTGGAGGTTACACTTGGTGTGATAACAGCACATGAGTTTTCTGTTTTGCTGCACAGACGCATATATGACATGCTGCTTTTGCATCCTAGGATGATGCAGGCAGCTGGATTGTTATTGCAGTAATAATGCTATTTACTTAATAATACCAAGATGCTTACTGTGCAGCACAGCATAGGACAGTATTACCAGTGAGAAATACAACTGAGCAACCTCTGGAACTGTAAGAGATTTATTCATGTGAAAACATCAATCATTTTCCATTAGTGTTTGCTGACACTATGAAGAAAACACACCCCACTTGTGCTGTCACAAGGGACAAACTGGCAACAAATAAGCAAATCCATAAACCACAAAATATTATTGATACATGAGGATTTGAATGTGGTCATTTCTATACAAAAAGATATATCAGAAGAGAAAAAAACTTGCTGTCAAGATCAGAAGTAAAGATGCCATTTCTATCTGAGTTACTAAAGATACTGGCCAAATTTCTGCTTGTCATTGTATAGGTAAACAAATGTATGAGAAAACATGTATTGCTCCCATGTTTATGCACCACTGAAATCAACAAAAATTCCTCAGGAGTGCAGTAGCCATCATGAACACCAACATCAGGAGAGGTCAAAACACTGGTGAAAAGTCAGGACTCCGCCCAGCCTACAGGAACAATGAAGATAGCTGGACTCAGCAGGCAGGGGTTATCACACCATTTTGGTGGCAGCAGAGAGGCCTCTCTCACAGAGCTGAGGAGGGGCTGGCCCTGTGGCACACTGTGGATGGGACCAGACTCTTTCCAGATGGGACTGAGAATGGAACAAGACTCTCTTCAGTGGTACCCAGCAACAGACAAGGGGCTACGGGCACAAATTGCAGCACAGGCAGTTCAGTTCCATCTGAATATGAGGAAAAACTAATTTGAGCGTGACAAGCACTGGAACAGGCTGCCCAGAGAGGCTGTGGAGTCTGCTTCTCTGGAGAGAGAAAACCCCACCTGCATGCAAACCTGTGCAACCTGCTCTAGATGAGCCTGCCTTAGCAGGGGTTTGGACTAGATGATCTCCACAAGTACCTTCCAACCCTGACCATTCTGTGACTCTGTGAACCAGGCCTAAAAGACACACAGATTCTACCTGTTCCTCCTGCATCCACATCCCTGTCCTTCCCTTCCAACAGCCAAGTTTTCGAAGAAGAAATGAGAAATCAGTATATGAGAAATCCAGACACAATAGTTCACTCTGTACAGTTTGCTTGGTCAAAGAAAAAAGAAGCAAACAGGCAGAACTCCAAATTTCTAAATATCAGCCAAGTATCCAGTTTAGCCCTTATTTTCACTGAGATGCCCCACCATTTAGCATGAGCCACTGTTTACAAGTCTTTGGTTAACTTACAGTGTGATGAGCTTAATCACATGCTACATCACCTCTAAACCAATTTCAAGTAACATTTTGGGGACATTCATGGGATGGTCAAGCTTTCTGTAACAATTCAGCTACAGCATGTCTACTGTCTAAACAGTGGTAGTACCTACATATTTTCCCACTTCTTTGCTATATATTTCCCTAATTTTCGCATCAAAGTCAGCACCTATAGATGCCTTAGAATATAGGCCATGTAGATTCAGCAGTCTGCAGATAGTATTTATTTTCTAGTGATCCTCTTCTCTTTTTCCATGGTGGTATTTATGCTATATTTCCTAATTATCCACGTATCTCCACGTTATTTATCTTCTTAACAAGTGAGCACAAAAAGCAGCTCAGCCATGTATGCCTACATGTCCCACTGGTAAATGCACACCTGCACTATTTAGAATAAGTACGGAGCTTCCCCCCCATTTATTCTCTCTCTCCACAACTTCTCCAGCCCCATTGCAAAGCTGGGAAGACAGCAGCGCAACCTGTTGTGGGCTGTTAAGAACATAAGCAGTCACTGTCTCTTCTTGAAGAGAGAGAGGTGAAAACTGCAACCGGGACCCCTGACTCCCAGACCCTATTCAAGTCCTTACCAACAGGTTCACATCGTACCTTAAAACCCGGGCAGATGCTTGAGGAGTTGAATTAGGGTCGGAGCCCTAATTCCTCATTTGCTTTAACGGAAAAAGCCTTAGCAGTGCCTACCAGTGCTCCCAAACACAGGCTCAGTCAAGTGGGAGAGGACTGTGGAGGAGAAGAGAGTAGGAAACTGATACAACCAAGCCTTATTCAATACCTCCTCTGCTCAAGAGGTACCCGCAGGCTATGAACTGCAGAAAATGCGCTGCTCTCCTGCTCTGATCCCAGTTTTACTTTGAAGAAGCTACCTGACTCACTATTTTTTCATGAAGACATACTGTAAAAGGTTAATTTTTCTCACTACTTGCGTACAAGTACACACACAATTGGAAAGTCACCAAAATGTAAGCACAGCGAAAGCGAATTTCATCATGAAGGGTTTTTTTTCCTCCTATTATAAAGACAAGATTAACTTTCCTGAAATGAGAAAAACACAATGTATTCTAAACAGCAACTGTAAAAAAGCGTCACCAGAATTGTATTGTGCCATTCAGAACGTCAGACAGCAAATCAAAAACCCTCCACAGAATAACTGCACTGGTGGAGAAACTGTGTAATGCTCTGCTCAGAAATGATAGTCTCTTGCAACTTAACACATTAACGCAGGGAGAAGATAAATAATTCTTGGTCTAGTCTCTGGTGGCAGATGTGAGAGTGACATGGGAGCTGAAAAAATGTCAATTACAGAATCTGAAAGATATATGAAGCAGAAAAAGAAGAGAACAAGAAAACCTGAAGCATCTCTGTCATAAATATAAAAATAATAACTCTTGATCAGTTTTAATTCATTTGAATTGCCTACTGCAGTGCAATTGTAGCATATTTTAAATTACTTGCTGGTTTAATAAATTCCTGTGGGAGGTGGTCCCCTCTCTGTGACTACATGATATTTAACTGAGGGATGTCGGTAATGCACTTCATTAGCAGTAATGGCTGCAGTACAGTGGAGGAGAGGGATTACATATGAGATAGTACATTCTATGCATTCCTCTAGAAGTGTGGGAATCGCCAGATGTGCCCTAAGTGCTAATGAACTGTGCTTGCTGTGACAAAGGCGCTTCTGAGCATGGCAGAACTGAAACATAATGAAGGAGCAACCAGTAACTGGCATGCCTGATTATAAAGATAAGGCAGATACTTTTGTACTTTGACTTAACATGCACACAAGCATGTTTGGCACAAACACTTGTTATCCAACAACAACGAATTTTTACTTTCCACAACACCTATGCCAGTAAATGTTTACTCAAATGCTTGCAGGAAGCCAAAGCCCAGCGGGCACAAGCACATTCTAATGTCATTCATTCACGAGTTTTCAAGAACAGTCAAAGAACCACAAAGAATCCCAACTTTTAAAACAGCTTTCTATATTTTCTAATACTTAGATTGTCCCACCAACCACTCCTGGATTTTTTTTTTCCCCTGTAGCATTCTATGAAGTAGAAGAGCACTGCAGCACACATTCTGCTATAGCTGGATCTCTCCAGACCTAGAGACCTATTCCAGCTCTCTCAGACAGTACTGGTTCTATATCTCACCTTTTTTCTTTTTTTTTTTTTTTTCCTCCAAATTTTTAAACAGAAAATGTTTAACAGCCTTCAGCCTGCTTTTAATTTGAGGCACAAATGGCTGTGATGGAGTTTTATTTTACTTGTATTCCTGCATGCCCAAAATGCCCAAGCCAGTTTCACACTGCTAAAACTTGTAATTCTGCATTTACAGGCCTGTGATGTTAGCAAATCAACTGGATGGCTACCTGTACTGCCTTATCCTAATTTTTCAGCCCACACCATACAAGAGTGGTGGGAACATGAGGTGGACTTCAGGGTGTCTCTGCAAAGAGCCTAAACCAACCTGTAGTAATTTAAGAATAAAACAGATTCTTATTCTCCTACCGAAGCACCAGCACAGATGTAGCATGATGGAGTGACAGAATTATTATTATTTACACCTATTGCAATATACCAAAATTGGTGCCAGACTTGAAAACGAGATGGACCCTTAAATACTAGATGTACCTTAATTCTAGCTGTTACCTTTGCTTCCTTCAACAGACGGTACTAGAACATTTTAAAACTCAGTTGCACTGGCTATTCATTAACCCTGCATACCTTAGAACACAGAAAAATTCATGATCTGGTCATTCAGAGCAAGTATGTAGATGTGAAATAATTTGCCTCTTATCAGTAATTTCACTGGTACATCTAACCTGAATAGCAGAACTGAATAGATAATTTATTCCTCAACCAAACTAAAACAAAAGATACATGAAAAGATGGGGCCAAGCAGCACAAATGAAACAGAAGCCCAAGCTCTTGACTTTGTGAAGTGCCTTTTATTTTAAGTTGCTTCACCAGAATTCATATTATTCTTATTTTGGTTTTATGCTTAAAATTATACTTTTCAGTCACAATATATATAAAATTCTTTACACATTATATATTTACCCACAAATATATGTACTGTGAAAATAACAACTGTTCTTGTGTGTGATCTGAACCTGCAAGATTTGACAGTTACTAGTCTGCAAGCCCTGGCAGCACTGTGCCAAGTTGCCTATGGCTCCAAAGGATCTTGCAGAGGAACAGTGGGGTGACTAAGAAGGGACCTTGGCTTTTCCAGATGGCTGGCTTTTCATGGTGCTCCCAGCAGGAAACAGCAATGAGAACACAAAAATAGTATTCACTCTCCAAAGCTCAAAGTTTCTGAATACGGCTCAATGTCGGGATGGAGATTGGTGACAGGCGGCGTCCCACAGGGGTCTATATCGGAACCAGTATGGTTTAACATCTTCATCAGTGACATAGTGGGACGGAGTGCACCCCCAGCAAGTCTGCAGATAAGCAAGCCGAGGGGTATGGCTGACACACCTGAGGGAAGGGAAGGCATCCAGAGGGACCTGGACAAGCTCAAAAAAGGGGCCCATGTAAACCTTGTGAGAGTCAACAAGGCCAAGTGAAAGGTCCTGCACCTGGGCTGGGGCAATTCCCTGCATCAATACAGGCTGGGGGGTGAAGGGATTGAGGGAAGCCCTGTGGAGAAGGACTCGGGGGTACTGGTGGATGAAAAGCTGGACATTAGCCAGCAATGCGTAGAAGGCCAACCGTACCCTCAGCTGCGTCAAAAGCAGTGTGGCCAGCAGGTTGAAGGAGGTGATTCTGCTTCTCTACTCCACTCTGGTGAGACCCCACCTGGAGTGGTGTTGTCCAGCTGTGGGGTCCTCAGCACTGGAAAGACATGGACCTGTTGGAGCAAGTACAGAGGAGGCCACAAAAACAATCAGAGGGCTGGAGCACCCCTCTTATGAGGAAAGGCTGAGAGAACTGGAATAGTTCAGCCTGGAGAAGAGAAGGCTCCAAGCAGATCTTACTGTGGCTTTTCAATACTTAAAGGAGGTTTATAAGAAAGATGGGGAGAAACTTTTTATCAGGGCCTGTTGTGATGGGACAAGGGGTAATGGTTTTAAACTAAAAGAGGGTAGATTTAGATTAGACACTAGGAAGAAATTTTTTACTGGTTGCCCAGAGAGGTTGTAGATGCTCCATCCCTGGAAACAGTCAGGGTCAGGTTGGATGGGCCTCTCAGAAATCTGCTAGTTGAAGACGTCCCTGCTCATTGCAGGGGGGTTAGATCAGATGACCTTTAAAGGTCCCTTTCAACCCAAACTATTCTATGATTCTATACGTATGTATACTCTATTATCTTGGATGGTGTTACCTCCATATATGTATATTCATCTCCCACTGGAACTGCCAGTGACAGTTTAGAGTGCCAGAAAATATTGAAGTGCCCTTAGTGATCCAGTTCTTCCTATGAATACCCTGTAAAATTGTTTTCATATTCATGGAGCATTTTTTGAGGGACCAGGGGAGCTGTGGTAGAGCTTGAAGTTGATCATATCCATCTCACTACGAGCTGATGGACTTTGTTGGTTTTGCAGGAGTTTTCTACAGATCCTAAAAAGTTGATGAATATGCAAGCTGGTGTCTTTCACATTTGTTCTTTTCCACACCATTATTTTCATAGACTGGACAACCTTTTTCTGCTTAACTTTCCCGTGGCATCACTGTGTTTGTGCTACCACACAGTACCTCTGCTCATAGCCAAAGGTGAGAATCCAGTGGTCCACTGTATTCCTTAAGTAAGTATGCAACAACTGGAGAGAAACAATAGGAAAGCTAGATTTGTAGATGGTTGTACAAATTGTAGATGGTTGTACATCTGTCAAGCTAGGCTTGACCGCCAGCCTACAGGAAACAATGGAAACTTTCGCATTAGTTTTAGTGAGGTTTAGATCTCTTCTACAGTAACCTAAGTACAGGTCTACTATGTGCACGAATGCTGCATCAGGATTCCGATAGCTGAGCTGCTCCTTTTCAATTAATTTCCTGTTCCTTAGGAGTTCAATATTTTAGGCTGATAATCAACCTGTTTTCTAGGAAATAAGCTCCACTGTCTTTATGAAAACTTGGGTAGGATTAATCTTATTTGATGCAGACGTTCTCACTGTCTGTCTGAACTAGTGATACTCTGTCTCCTCCAGAGCCAATACAATACAGAGCGAAAAAGCCACTTCTATGGCACGATCTATCTGACCTACATAGACATGTACTTTTGGTTGTCAGGAAGTGTAAAAAAAGCCTTTTTCTCTCAACTGAGTATCAAGGCATCCTAGCACGAATAGGTCTGATGTAGATTATTTACCCTGTAGACATCTGTCCTTGATCAGATGATCCCACCCCAGGTGGCCTGAACTGAACATAGTAGCCAAATAGCTTTACTAGTCATTTTTACATAGTTACTATGTTTAAGCAAAAATTAAATAGAAGACAATGTCTGCGGAATAAACAACCTAGTGTTTTATCCCTTGTATTGCTGTGACATGAAGTCAGTGCTCAGCAATCTAAACAGAGTCAGTTTATCAGGTCCTTACCTTTGGGGATAGTGATCTGACAGCCCAGGTCACAGTCCTGCTGCAACTGATAAAAAGCCACTTCCTGCAGCCGAGCGCGCTCCAGCTCCGAGAGGCTTTGAACGGGAACTGACTTCAGCCGAACACTGCGCCCTGACATGCTGTTCCAAGTGAAATCACCCTACAGGAAATCAAATGGAAAAATATGAAGCATCATATGGTATGCACAGTTTAATAAACAGAACCATCTCTTTTACTGCTAGGAAAAACAACACAGGTCCTCTTTTCTAAAAGGCCATTTTCTTGGACATCTCTAACCTTTCAAATATCTTTGTTTTCCTAAGAGCAGCATTCCTTAAAAGGAGTACAGACATGCAAAACAAAAAGTCAATTCTGTCTGAAACCATTTAACCAAGTATTGTTGCAAAAACATCAGCATTCCAAAAACCAAAAGCACAAAGGAGGAGAAAAAAACCCTCTTGACTGCTTTTCCGAGTTTGCTTTCTTTGTACAGTACCCTGCCATTACTTCGTTCCCTTCTCTCCACTGTCAATCAGACATGCAGATCTCCACAGGTCCATGGACAACACACATCTTATCTTCCTTGGTTTACTAATCCCACTCCACCAGACTGTTCAGAAAGCACACAGGCAGAACCCCTTCTCTTTTCTGACAAATCCCATTCCATCCCATCCCCTCCGTATGACAATATTGTGTTTAGACCAAGACTGACTAAAGGACAAGCTGTTCCACACTTTTGAAAAGCCATAATAACAACATGTGTGTTAAAATTTATACAGGAAAATGACATGAGATATACTACAACTCTGTAAGGTACCAATTATGCTTGGAAAGCAAATCAAAAGCTTTAGCTGTTCTATCTCCCACCTGTGATAACATATACAAAAAGCTATTAAGTAGTATTTAGCTTGGGTGAGAGAAGTAATTATCAGTCAAAGAGAAGTGCCAGCACACAGATAAGCTTAAAGGCTGACAATTCAAGCTAGACTTTCAGAATTTATGAAAACATCATCAAAGAGCACATTTTAGCACTACAGGGAAAGAAAGAAAAAATTGTTTTTCATTCTAACCATGTCAAAAAATAAACAAATAAACAAAAAAAAAATAAACAAACTTGTCAGCAGGTATAACCTGATGCAGCTGTAGATAATGGAAAAACTCTGATGTCCACCAGCTGAGCTGTAAAGACAAATCCACCAACCTGCCCTTCATCACAGCATGGCAGACTTAAAATTAACAAACTTCACTCTCACTTTAAGTGCTCATTTTCAGTTTAAATTTCAACATCTGTACCTTCACTGTGCTTATTTTTTCATCATTCAATTATAAGTCATCTTTTCTGTCCATACACCTGCAGCCAAAGGATGTCCATTGACTTTAAAAGACAGTGGCTGAAGCTCCCTATTACAAAAACCAGTAAAATTAGACCTTACTTAGCAGCTATGCATCCCGTTGTACATAGATATCTTTGTGCACAGTTCCACATATCTTGCCTGTATATATGTGCACACATACAACTTGTATATACATTTGCATATACAAACACATGTACCTATATATGCATACCTACAACTACGGGTGTGTATTCACATATACGTATGAAACAAAAATAATTCCCAAAGATGCAGCACCATTTAGCAATACAGATCAAAGGAATCACACATTAAACACTGTTTCTTATGATGGATGAAGTACATTCAACTTCATCAAGGAAGCTTTTTTTCATAGTAATTTTTGTAAGTCATTAGACAACCACAATAGATAAAGCTGTCACCTCAGTGTGAACGACTGCACATCTGTACAATCAATGCATGCATTACGTTCAATATCTTTACGGCATTTATATATACATATATACATGGGCCACATATGCAAACTTCTGTGCTAGCCCACTACTTGACTTGTGGAATTTGTTCCTTCATTTTTGCCTCTTCACCTCTTCTTGCTCCTCTAGTCCCTTACTGTTGATTAGCTAGATTTAGTAATCTCAGGCTAAAGGTTTGCACAGTGACACAAGCCAAGCTGATTAGCTTAGCTCAAGCAAAGCCAAAGCAGCAAGAGTCATATAAACCTTATTTGTAGAACTGCAAGTAAACATTTACATTTTTTAAAAAGCTGTTGTCATTTACAGATAAAAGTGATCGAGAACAGAATCCACAACCAGACAATGTATACTAAGAAACTAATTCCTTTCCAACCCTGATAATGCAAAAGAAACTTTATAAGTACAGAAGTATGCAATTCAACCCTCACGAACATAAAATGTACAAAATATTCTACAGCCAAAATGGTACAGAGAGAGAAATACAAGTCTTTATGGTATAGTTTGGGGGTATTTTATCTTATCTATTTCTCTGAGATGAGCATTTCCGTAAAAAAAAATATCACTGATACGTCTACCATAAAAAAATTTCAAACAGAGATATTTAATTTTGAAACAGGAATGGAAAGCAAAAAGTATACCCATTAGAAAATGTTGAGGTAACAGAATATCTATACTGTTTAGGATGTATCCTGTTTCCCATACAGCATAAAAAACAAGGGGTGCATGGGGCTTTTAGGGATTACCACAAATTAAATAAATATTCCTTAACTGATTTGTGCCCGAATCCTTGAATTGTTACCCTTTTTCGGATAAAAATTACCCAGGGCAAATCTAACTCTGGACATAACTCCGCATCCTCTGCCTTATCTCTGAGCTAGCTCCGTAACTGCAAGCAGAGAGCTGTACCCCTGCAACGCCCAGCTCAAACGTTAGCCCTGCCAAACCAGTTGAACCCTGAAAGGCAGGGCCTGCTAGCTGTGGTACAGCCCTGCGTTAATGTTCTACTTTGGGGACCCAGTAAGCCTCTTTGCACCAAGCTGTGCTGCTGTACATAAAGCAGAGCAGCCAACCCGGCACTGGCTCAGGAACCCTACCCAGGCTAACTGCACCTTAATACGGAAGCACACCACCTCCTTTTTTTACAGGAGACTGAGAAGTTAAAATCAAGGGAAAGAAGCAAGCTCCCAACAAGATTATGAGGGCTGTTCCTTCCAACCAGATTTTTTATTCTAGCAGTCTGCAAGCTCACAGTATGTCCCTGGCGCTCACTGGCATTGTCTGGCTAAGAGTGGTGGGATGCAAGCTCTGCACCTTCCAACACCATGACAGGTCGCTAAGCAGTGAAAAAGAATGTGAAATCACCCTGTCCAGTTGCTGTGCGCTAAAGAAGACATTCCTCTCTTACACTAGACGAGGTTTGATAAAATCTTTGCTAGGTCACATTAACATAGGTTTTTACTATGCTAATGGAACACGTTAATAATTAACTGAAATATTTTTGGAAAATCATGTGTTAGGGCCAGTGGAATCTCCTGATCTGCTAAAGAAGTGAGAGGCTCAAGAAATGTTTCCTTGAAAAAGTCTGTTTTATTTGGCAAACAAATATCACTGTCTGCTACGAGACAAAACACAGTAATTGATAATTTAATCTATTCAAAGACTCCAATGCTTTGCGTGACACAAGGTAAATTAAAAGCCTCACCTTCCTTCTAAAGCACTGTACAATTTTACGTACAGCCTGAAAATTACTACAAAATCAACCAGGCTTTGAGGAGGTCCAGAAAAGTCCAGCTTCCTTGGAGAAAGGGGACAATTAAATCAGTACATCTGCCTAAAGCTATTCTCCACTCCATGGGGCAACCAAAGGAGGGAAAGGGCAGGACAGACATGGAGAATATCTTCTGTTTTTCTCTTTGTATGAGGAGGAACATTTCCTCAGCCTTCAACTTAAGCATCAGCCTGACATAGCTCCTTGCAGAAGCTTAAGCGGAGCAGAAGATCTTTAAGCACCAAACCAGTGAATTGGTTTTTGAAGTTCATGCGTATGTGTTCAGACATACATACACAGCTGCTTCTCTGTTATTTAGATTGTAGGATTGTAAATCAGAATATGGCCTGCAAATGGCTCCTTCATCACAAAGAAGAAAAGAAAAAAAAAAAAAAACCCAACACCAAAACCATCACAAAAACAAACAGAGAAGAGTGCAAACAGAAATATTGCTCTGGGATAAAGTGATCGGCCTGATAGGACACAAACTGCTAACTGCAAGGGCGCTTTCATAACTGACTTTTTACAAAACCTTAAATCAGACTAAAAGCCTTCTCTGGTTTCTTCTACCAACCAGTCACATCTTTTCCCTCACAAGTCTCCAGCTTCAGCTGCATACTCTCTCTGGCCCCCCCACTACCATCTAACTTCTTTCCTCCCCTCAGCCGAGCCCTTCACTTATCAGAGAACTAACTAAAATACCAGAGCAGATGACTCGGCAGAGGGGATGACTGATTAACTGCAACTTGTGCTTTTGAAGAATCCGTCCATTTTTCCCGTATTTCTTGTCCACAGTCATAAGCACATTTTTAATAACACGCAGACTGCAGTTCCACTAATATTCGTCCAAACATTTTTTTTTTTTTATGGGTCAGATGTTCAGCGGTTCCAAATAAACATTAAGTGGTACATCCTGACTTAAGTAACACTATGTGCTTAAATTACTCTTAAGCATGTGTAGGCTATTCTTGTGTACCTGACCTCTTTCTCCTGAGCCTCCAACACACAGTCTTTCAGATGTCTTTTAGTGAAGGTCTTCTGTCCTTCGTACGATACAGAACAATACTGACTGACAACTACTGCAAGGAATCCTGAATGTACATGCAAATCTATGGGTGATGACCGACCCCTGTTGATCTCCGCAGAGTTTTAAGCCTTAGTGAGTAACATGCACTGTGCACAGGGTAGAAAATAACAATCCACACACACGGCAGTTTTAGGTAACACAAATTTTTAATGCAAGATGGAGAAAGCAACGTTTATCTTACTGCAATATTGTTAATGATTTCAGTCTGTACTCATTTAGCTAAACGCCATTATCAGATTAGCTGTCTACTTTTCATTAGTCTTTTTCTCAAATCCTTTTGAAACCACTAAGATCAAAACCAATTATGTCTACTTGCTTTTCTCCTACTTGCTTTTCTCCTACTGTAGCAAAACTTGGCTATGTGCTTGTATTTAGATGGGTCTCCACTACAAAAGAATTCACTATTTTTGCACACAAAAAGATTATATTGCAAATAACATTGCAAATATAGCATCACAATGTCTTAATTCTGTTTGCTTAATTATTTCTTTAAGCTTCATGAAGTTGCATATCATTGCCACTTCATAAACCTTTCATTTACCTTGGTCTTTTATTTCAACTCTCTCTAAAATTATTTCCAGACTCTTCAGGCATAAACTCTCACAATCTGATTGTGGGTACAGGTAATCCCCCTCTTCCTCACTTCCCTGGTGTTGCTGTTAGTATGAGCCAAAACCAGTTCTGAAGTGAAAGCCAGTCACTCCAGTACAGCTATATACTCCATCATATGAAATCAGTGTACAGAACAATGTTCCTGGACAGGATGAGAATTAATGGGGGCGGGGGCTACTATGTTAAATATCCATTTTAGCATTACATGCAGTTATGGACCACATGGCCAGTCCTTTACTAATGCCATCCTAGATAACCACTTGCAGATAAATGAAGAGTTACAACTGGATAGTATGAGTGTGCTACAGCCTGACTGTCTCTGCCACCCTGCACTGTCTCTGCCACTGTTGGCATTACAAACTGCTGCACCCTAGGATGTTCTGGTGTAATACAGCTGCTCCCCAGGGACTGCCAGCATCACAAAAGAAGACAAGTCTTTCAGATTAAAGAAACGGCATCTAAATACTAAATACAAAGAAGCACAAGACTTGTTGCACGACATCGAAGCATTCAGAGGAAGATATCTGAACATCGATGCACAAAGTATGGGGCCCCAACAATTAATCTTCATTAAGAAAGACTGATTTCATTAAGGACATTATCTAGGGTGACATCCTGTTCCTCTTGACGTCAGTGGTAAAATTATTAATATAATGTCTCCACTAGGAAAGGAGTAAGTAACATTCCAGATGATCCTGTATACAGTTCAGAGCCTTGCATTAAAGTTGCCTTATCTCATACTATATTGTACTTATGTGTATTAAATGATGTATGTACAGAAAAAGCTATTAGTTTTGTCAAAAAGATCACACTTTACCAAACAGTGGTTTAGATATCAGAACTATTTAATGGCAAATAATATAGCCATGGCTTTGCCAAAGACACATACTTCCTCACTCCTAGCTAGCTAGCATCCTGTCTCATTCCCAAGGCTAGAAATTCATGTACTCAGGGTCAGGACTGCAAGACAAACTCTGTGGGACACTGAAAAGCCGGTATTCCCACAGGTGGGACAGAATTCACACACACAGCAGAAATACATCATCTAGCAAGACAGCATGAAATCGATTTCAGAATATTACAACAGTGATTTCTATCTATCAGAAGAAGGAAGAAAAAAAAAGTCCTTCTAACTTTAGTCTAAGGGTAAACAGGGAATAAAAGAATGAGCGTGCTTTCACAGCAATATTAAAACTGCTAAAATAAAAGGGAAAATATTTCCTGTTCTTCTGCAAACAACCTCTCCAAGTTTTCCAAATGCCTCAGGGTACTATTTCATGTTTAGAATATTTAAAAAGCATTCTCTTAAAAGAAATTGATGTGTAATGGAGATGTATTTCATTCCTTTTCTGACATCAGTAAGCATGAATGATGTACAAAGGTATTGCCTAGCAAAATATTCATCCCTAACATACCCACTCTGTGCTGAACTTTGTTATACATCCAGAAAACCAACTTCCAGAAGTAAGAAAGCTCCACTAAAATGCATCAAAATACATGTTCAGATTTTCTGAATTGCTTACTTCAGCAGATATCAGTATTTTTGCAGAATTTACCCAGAAGCAGCACATTACAACTAGGAGGGGCTGAGTATGTTTTTGGAGGTGCCGAAATGGAGACAGAACACCTTAAAAAGCCTAGATGCAACTGTAAGATCAAGCTGAAATTTTGTCAGTCTTCACATAAACAGATTTTTGTTACTAAAAGAGAATTAAGTTATATTACAATACTCTGAATTTTGCAGGTTGAGAGTACATGCACAACTGTTAGAAACACGACTGCATGCAGGAACAAGCTGAACTGCAGTAATTAAACCACCTGAGACCACAGTAATGGGCTACACTACAAAAGTCAGAAGCTTCACCAGTCTCAACGTAAGAGGATCTGGGATAGCCTGGGTCGATTAAGACTATTCTTATCCCTTTTATCAGTTCATATACTGTATTTTTTGAGAGGCTGGTGCTATGTTTTTCTCAAGTATTTTAAGTTTCCTGCTTCAGCAGGAATAATGTGAACTCTGCAAGCCAATAGTAGCTGACCCAAAATCAAATACAATAGCTGCACAAATATTATTTTTAGTGGCAAAGCTATGTTAAATAGAGCCCAGGTTCTGTGACCAACACAAACACACTCCCAACAGCCCTCAATGTTCAGCTGCTAGTGAAGCTGAACAAGGAACCAGCCTGTGATACACTGAAAAACAGCATGTCCTCTCATGTCCCCTCTGTGTCTTCCTGTGCCCCAGCTCATGGGAAAGGTGGCTCTGTCCCGAGGACAACCTTTACTTGATGCTGCAGGTTGCAGTATCCACTCACGCCATGAATGCCATCCATACATTTAGAAAGACCATAACATGAAAGATTTCAAATATGAAATAGTGCTCTTTCTCCTACACCTAACGAGATTAACGTGAAGCCCATGGAAAAATAAGGTTGAAATAAATTTCAACAATTTGAATTAAACAAATATAATCATACATGCTATTTGTTGCTTTACTGGTCCTGAAGTGATACATAATGCCCTGGTGAAACAAGGCAGATCTCTACTAGCACAGCACAGAAGTTAGGTATTTCTGCATCCAATAATAAGTATTAATGTGATCAGAGCCAATGTTTTGAACAGTTAGAAGCAGCATCTATTTCTATTATGTTCAGTAGAAAAGAAAAAATTGCAATATTTTAGAGAGAAGTAAATGATCTACCATTTGAAAGAGAGAATGCGGAACAGAGCATGCATGCACTGTCATCTCCAAGTATGCAAAAATCCTGTCAGCCCAAGTACTGTGTACAAAGCTAAGAATACATATATGAGCACTTTACCGCCTAGATTTTGAGCTTTTAAGATACATGTAGATTACATTATGTGACTTAAGCATACTGTCAGAATCTCATAATGAACTAAAATAATTCCATGACTCCAGGAACCGGGATTTGACTAAGAGTAGAGCCTTTAATTCAATACAAACTCCTACTTACTGATTCAAGCGGTTCAAACCAGTATTTTTAATAAACTGGTATTGCTTACAGAAAGGGGTTTGGGTCTAAAGAAAATAAGATCTGTTGCGCATGTGGAAAGTAGCCATTCTGACCACCTACATAAAACGTCTGGTTGGGAAACAATTCTAGGGGTTTTTTTCTTCTTTTTTGGGGGAAGTGAGGGTGGGTGCGATTTAGGTGATAGGAAAAAAATGCAAGACTTTTTTAAAAATATTTATTTTTGGAAGCAAAGAGAAGCTCCATTACCCAGCAAAGGGACAGAGGACTCTGGAAGAGGTCTGTACTACTGGGCTTAGAGGGAGACCTTGAACCAGAATTTACCCCATCCCGGCAAAATGCCCTAATCCAGAGGCTGCTGACTAACACCTACGCCCACGACTATACTGAACCTTGGTCAAGATTGTCAGCCCCCTCCAGAACAACCTGCAAACTCATCATGGGAATGGCTACTCTCAGACCTGACTTGGACATCTCCAACACCAGCTACGCACTCACTCCGAGCTGTGACTGTGTGTGCTCCCTCAAGCACATTCTATCTTTCACAACCTAGGCTTAAATAAAGGCGTTGTAGGAGCCATTTTCTTACTCAAGTTAGTTTTCTTTGAGTCACGAGTTTGTATCACCAGCCAGCAGTGTTGCAGGTGTTAGTGACACAGAGTATGCATGCCTCTAGGACACAGGGTCAGGCACATTTCAGACATGCAGAAAGCAAGCAATTAGCTTTTAGGGATTACGAGTTTTCACTTAATTTTTGCTATATAATCACTCTACGCTTCCATTTTGGTTTTATCACACTCACACTATGTTCACATGTGCAAACACTACCCTGTCCTACACACTGATGCCAGGCAGCCCAGGAAAAGTCTGTACCACTAAGTAAGTTGCACTGCCCTGTCAACCTACTCCAGTTTATTAGGACTGTGTTTCTTGCTTTGTTTTGTGTTTTTTTTTAAGATCTGGGATATCAGATTCCACCCACATTGGCAGCTGTTTTGATGACTGTTGATTTCCTGAAGACCCTGCAAAGGCAATTCTCTATGGAAAAGTTCAGAAAATACAGAAAGTCTGATAATGAGGGAAAATACTGTGAGTACAAAGAGGTGGCTTTCCACTCACTACTATTATCATTACTTTTCATCTATGTAATTACTTTTCCTCTGTTTTCTATGTATTGAAACAGTGTGTGCTCTCTTAGTGCAATGCACAGCAAACACTAATGCTTCAGATTATCGAGAAGCACTGCCTTCAGCATTTCTTATAAAAAAAATATCCTGTTTGCATGCATGAATCTGCTGATTTGCCATTAAGTTAAATACCAAACAAGAGTTTGGTTTAATTTTTTTTTAAGAAACCACCTCCGCTACACTAGAACTATACAAACTGCTCTGAATGAATGTATAGCTATAGGTTACATTGATGGATCAGTGCACATACCTGGAAAGACCACTAAAGGGCACCTTGATGCTCATCATTGTCTGTTACCACGGAGGTAACATTAAAAATGCGGATTCCAAAGCAAGAAATGTAAAATGGATCCACACAAATAAAACCACTGTGCTGCAACATCAACTTTCAGGAGAAAGGTACATTTTGTGAACTGCCCCTTCAACCTGAGGCACCCCAAGTTCAAACTGCGTGCCTGCCAGACAGTCCACAACTTCTTTCTTTGTTTTTAAGCAGCACATTTACTTTGGACAGAGAAAGGGAAAAATAGCCCATAAAGTTCCCACTGTTATGGAAAACAGAAACAATTGCTAGAGTTACAAGCTCCTCACAGACTGAGCCAGAAGATGAACAGCTCTTGGTTTCTACTTTCTTCTAAGCAGCTAACTCAGATTTTAAAATGCAACAATAACAGAGTCATGGCCATAAAACCTGATGCTTACAGAAACTGTTGCTTGCCAAATTGAACCTATGCAGCTGTCACTCCATCAGCTTTCAAAACCCCTTTACCCTCAGCATATTTTGCTCACAACTGCCCGGCTTACATGCCCTTCACGCACAGAGCACACAGAAAAGGATAAACGAGCCACTGCAGACTTCAAAGCAAGCCACCTGAAGAAGCCACTCAAACACAGATCACTCTGATTATGCAGTTTGGTTTCAAAATGTTAACACCGCTTCTTATTCCACAGTTTCATTCTTCTTGGTCCAACTACGGAAACAGGCAAAGTCATGAAACTGGTCTGAAAATAAGCAGCATTTGAGGGCTCTCAGTTTGTCAATGGATCTCCAGAGCATGGTAAGGGATCGGTAGTGCCAGCTTTTTCTCTTACTAAATCAAAGCTGTTCTCTTTTCTTCAAATTTAAGTAAAGCATGGGAAAAATTAAACCTGATGTCAATGTGAGCACCACATGCAGCATATGTTCTCCAACACACTTATCTACCCCACTACATGTGAGATTATTCAGTTTCCTTACATGTTAACTAAGTTCTCTTGCATCTTCAGTGTCCTTTAGTATTTGATCAAACCAGGTTTGAATTAAGTACCTGCATCCAACTATGCTGTTCTATAAAATAATAAGTTCAGAATAATGCCATTTACCTGAAACTGAGCATCCAAGAGAACATCCAGCTGGAGCAGCTGCAACTGCCAGGACATCTTTTGCTGCCAGATATCATGAATTTTAGGGGGTAAAAATTGATCTTTTCCTTTCTCTTCTTCAAAGCAAGTCAAAAGCCCAGCCCAGGGGAAAGCCCAGTCACACAGACAAGTTGTGACTGGGTTCCCTGCTTCTTACTGTAGAGCAGATGTCCTGAGGCAGTGCAGGGAGTGGTGAGGAAGGGGCAGGTCTCCCCTCAGAAATCCTTCTCCCCCATGGCTCTGCAAGCTCAAATTCAACTGTAACTGCCCAAACTCTACTATCAGGAGTAGCCAAAAGAGTGCTGGACACAGCTGCCATGACTCCTTGGAGCACAGCAAGGAGCACCCAATGGTTTCCAACTGATCTTCTCACACAGTTAGTTTGGAGCTTTTTAAAACACCTTTGAAAACTTTCTACTCAAGCAAGCAGGCCAGCTATATGTATAATGTGGTTTTGACAACAGCAACACAGAGATCGAGCATTTCACACAGCTTGCTAGGGGAAAAAAAAATCCTTGATAAAGGCGCTGCTTCATAAATAATGTCTGTCACGTTCACAGTCCCCATACAGAATGCTGTCATCTATAGTGTGTGGGCAGGCAGCGTAGGAAATTTGTGAAAAACAAACAGTGAATCACCATTGATTTTGATGGCAGCTCTGCCCTATGTGGCATTTCACCAAGTCATCATTCAGTGTGACAACTTTTTTTCTCTGCTGGCACGACTTAGTGCTTCATCACATCGTTCACGGAACAAAAGAGAGCACGGGCTAGAGTTCATGGCAATGGCAAGAGAGATTATGTAAATTCCCCCACACACCCACCCACCCAGATGCTTCGTGCACCTCTAAATGAAGGTAGGCTGAAGAGCCTCCCACCTGCCAGGGTAGAGAGCCTGCACTCACAGCTCAGCAATGTGCGCAGCCCTTCCTGGCTCTATACCTTGGCCACCCACACCAGCCTGGTAGCAGCAAGCACAGACATTGGATGCCCCTGACTTCTGAGCCTTATTATCCAGAGCCCAGGGAAATCAATGCACAGGCCTCAGCATTTTCAGCGCCTCTTAGATCAGACGTCAAATCCTCAAATCATGCAGCTCCTCACCTCCATTTCCAGTCTCTTTCCACACCACTACCCAGGGCTGAGCAGTGCTAAGGACAGCCAGTGTGTTGCACACTAAGTATCACACCATACAAGATTTCCAAGGAGAAAAAAAAGCTATCTCAGCTGCAAAGGGAGCTGAATAACCTTCTGTCAAAAGTACTGTCACTGGTTATACTTACTTCCCAACACAAATCCAGGGCATTGAAGTTAGATTTCTCTCTCCCTGTCAAAATGCTGTAGCCAGAGATCAGCGTCCTGCTGCTCATCTTGTAATTATGCTGCACATTTGTAGTTCTTGCAATCTTTCTTCAAAAATAAGTTTGTGCAGCCCATATATCCCTTGTGTCATTATTCTCTGAGTTTCCTCTAATGAGCAAAACCCTGCTATTTATATAAACTGGAAATGGGGACATGCTCTTTCATGAACCTACTCACTCAAACCACACGATGAAGGAACTGCCGTTTCCAGACTCTGCACAGCAGCTGCCCTGCAAGCAAAGAATCTAAAAATCATCAACCTTTGTTGGTGGCCTGCAGAAAGATAAAATAGAGTGGATGTGAAAAATCTAAGTAGCTTGTCCACCTTGTATATATGAGCTCCAGACAAGGTTTTGTTCTTTTACCTCGGATCAAAAATGAAATGTGGAACTATACCGGAACTATTTATTGGAACTAGAGGTTCCGATTCCTATTTATTGAAACTAGAGGTTGACAGCAAAGGTCTCCTTCTCAGAAACTGAGAAGTCCAGCAATACTTGTTGAGTTCTGCTTTGAACCAGGATTCTTCAGGTTATTCAGTAGCTAACAGTATTCTGTGAAAAAAAAAAAATTAAAAAAATCAGGGTCTTTTGGGGTACACCATTTATACCTAAATGATTGTATTTTTATATAATTTCTATTAACTACCAGTATATCTGGGGAATTATTTCTCCCCATTTCAAACTGGTCTTTTTTCAGTAACGCACAGCTTTATATTTAAAAATACACAATTCAGGGTGGAATGTTATAATACAAAATGTTCACGGTTTATGGAGAGGCTATATAAAATATAGCCTACCAGAAACAAAATGGAAGAAAATTATCAACATCTTTTTGTCTACTTCAGCTTCATTTCTTCCCAGAGTACTTGAAAATGTTCGTCTTAATTTTTTATATTGAACTTGGCCTAAACTCTTATTGAGAAACTGGTTAAGTGATTCTGATATTGTAACTTCATAATTCACAGAAAAGCAGTACGGGACTTTTAATTCATTTTTTAATTATGAAAAATTCCAAGGATTTGACTCTCACTCCAAAGCGGTACAGGGCTGGAAGAACCGCATTAGCAGGCAGCTGAGAATTCCTCTGGCTGATCTCTTTTTACACAAATGATCAACACTGGCCACAAAAGCCCCATGGGACTGTCAAAAATAGCTTCAGAAACATAATTGACCTAAAATCTCATTTTTTGAGTGGAAAAAATCAGGAGTTTGTCTTAAATACTCATGAAAGATATGTTTTCTGTGGAAAAAAATGATGGCTTGGTCAAAAAGTTCAAAAAAAAGTTTGCAGCTAAGATGCTTTTAGTCCAAAATGCTCTAGGGTGCCTCAGGGCAGCTGCGATTCAAGCGCCTTGCATGCTTGGCTACCCTTCCCCTTGTGAGCAGGGGTTCCTGCAACAGGCTCCTTCCTTAACCTCCAGGGATAGCACTGCACCTTGAAAGTCCCTTACAGCTCATTAAAAAGAACCTAGGGTATAAACTCCCCCTGCAGAATAGCTTCCAAGAGGCATAGCAGAGCTATTTTGAATAAAAACACATCACATTTTTGCACTTCCACAAAAAAATAATCAAAAAATACTGACTACTTTAGCCTTTGCTGAGATCCTTTTGAACTATACTAGCGAGCCTGAGAGACAGACTGGGCATTCACAGTCATGCAAGGTTATATGCATTAAGTTTGGATGGTACCATTCAATCAAAAATAAATAAGAGACATACAACAACTTTTTTGCTTGATGCGATCCTAAGACCCGTGAAAATACAGAAGCAGTAGTAAGCTGTATATGCAAAAAAAGGCACTTTAATTATATCCAAGCTGTCTGGTTCAGTAACCACAAAGCACCCTGCCTGCACCAGAGACTGTCCGCCTGTGCCTCACAAACTCTAAAAAGCAGAAAGCACATAAAACCCGATTAAATATTTCTAACTTGGGGTTTTATCTCATGATTTTAACTGTTACCTACGAGCAGAAACTGACGACTCCAAAACAAATGATCTAAGTACTCTGACAAGTTATATTAGGCTCTACGGCTCTATTAAAAGCCCATACGGTGAGACAGATTAAGAGAGAACGTGCAGCAGCATCCCTGTTTCTAGAAAAGGAAAAACTTGGGAGCTGCAGAGTCTGGTAAGCTGATGGAGGGCTGAAAGGCAATCCTGGAGGAACCAAAGCTGGGTTTGCTCAGACATGCTGGTGCTGCTGCTGTAACCTCTGAATAGCAGGAGAAGAGTACGCTCTATTTTTTACTGAAGACTTTGAAAAGCAAACATACTCTGAGTCACCGCAATATCCTGAGAACCCCACTATACAACTTCACTTCTATAAAAGTCATACAGTGGATTTTCCCGTTACTGAAGTTCTAAACCCACATGCAATAAGCAGCATTACGTACAGCCCACACCTCACCAGTTGTTGAATCACAAGCACAGACTCCCATCTTTGGGCATGTTTGGATTTCTCGCCAGCAGAAAGCAGAGTATACACAGAATTGCAGATTCAAATGATGTTTTGGAAAATTATACACTAGATTTTAAGAGTATTCAGTAAGAAGAGGGTGCAGCAAGGACCTTGTCCAGCTCTCAGAGGGACACAGCAGCTCCCCACGTGCCCAACCAGCACTCCAGAGTTCCAAGTCTTGCTTCTGAAACTTAAAGCTCAAAGAGCACAGGCCCAGCTCCTAAAGCATTTGAAAAAGATATGTCTCCATCCACAGTCTCCAAATGAAAGACAAACATAAACGAACACAAACAGGCTGAAAACCTATTTTCAGAAGAATGAAGAGCATGAAAGCTTTCCAATGCCATTTTCTTATCCCTCTTTTCTATTTCTTCTCTTCCCCTCCCTTGTCCCCCATATGCTTTTGTTGGTGACTGTCAAATGCACTCTGCTCCTATTTAAAAATTTTAATGGCAATCTAGCAGATGTCCTTGATCCAATTATTTTAATCTGTCTATGTTAAGTGGCCACAGCAGCTGTTCACCTCCTCTTATCAACATTATTAATACTGTAATTAAAAGACACATTAGTCAGCTGAAAGATCCACATAAACCTCTCTGAATTTTACTGTTCATTATTGATTGAGGTAAGTACTTAGTGAAAAAAGAAGGAACTAAGAGTGTGGGTTTTAAAAGCCAGTGTGAAGCTCTTGCTAAAATAAGGCGTGCAGACCTAGGAAGTTAAAGAGCTTTCACTGCAACATCCTTGTAAAATCAACAGTTGCTTGCCAGGTGAGCTTTGCTGCTGGGTCTTGCACTACCGCAGTACGAAGAGCTCCCTGTCCCACAGGCACACAGCAGCACAACATACTGCTTTTGAATTTCTATCAAAACCTACCAACATTGAAATATCATTTCAGCATTACAGCTTACTGTCAAAGATTTCTGATAGCAGAGGTCTAGAGAGCAAATTAATTTTGAGGTTTATGGGATCTAAAGAGTTCTTATCTTCATTATGCCCTTTAATGGCCTAAAGGAGATTATTTGATATAGCTTATTAATAATCACAAAGTATATTCAAGGGAAACTCAAGCCATAAGCCTGTATTTTGAAATAAGAGGGATTACACTTAAGTATCGTTGCAACAAGCTTCTAACAGGCTGTGGATAAATTTTAGTTGATTGCCTTAGATGTGCTCTTTGTTCTCTGGATCCCCAGGGATTTCCTGCAGGAGCTGCTGCACTGGGGGGGTCCACCATGTGCCAGCCTCTTCTGGAAGCTACACCCACACACTTCAATATAATTACACATGCATTCTCACATAAGGGTCCAGCTCTTCAGAAAAGTCACTCTGACAAAGCAGCAGCACTTCATAAGCTTAGCTGCAGTAAAACAGTTTCCATTAGCTGAATTTGTGGCTATTAGTTCGGAATCAGAGGAGGAGAGCAAAAGAATCTGATATGAATAAAGCTCTTTAAGTCCTTTACTCAGGTCTGAAGAATTCAACAGCTGCATCCCATTCAAAAAATGGAACAGAATAAATATCCTCAGCTACAAAAATGACTTTCCAAGAGCCGAGTTGAAATCTGGGTACATTTCTAAAGGAAGACATTGATTTTAAAGGCATTTTTAACACTCTGACATTTCATGGTATTTTTACAAGTTAACTTTGTGGTATTCGGTATTTGCTTTAAAGTTTTATCTCCAGGAGGTATGTGAAAGTATAGGCCCATCTCAGTGTATACATTTACATAAGAAATCACATAAGGATTATGCAAAGCTCCAGCTCTTGCAGAGAGAAGCCCACAGGTGTGCTCTCTGCTCTTTTAGAAAGTGAGAACCTGAGAAAAGGAACTCAAATGTGCTTTTTAAATCCATCTGATTACTTTAAAACCATTTTCATCACTCTACTTTTCTTGGGACCCAAGTGGTTCTTCCTCTGAAGCATGCAGATGGAATTCCTGGTGTTAGAAAAACCATGGGCAGCTCCCTGAGCTGCTCCTTCCCCAGGGGCTGTGGCAGGACAGAGCTGGCACATTTCTGCTGGTGGGAGATATCTAGGGCAACACTGTCCCAACTGCTGTCACCCCTGTCTGAACTTCTGTATTTGAGTGCCTAGTTATTCATGCAATGAAAATTGAAATTTGCTTTAGTAGTGTTTTCTCCTAACACCGCTCTGGGTCATACAGAAGCATTCAGTATCTTGCAGGATTGACAGTTCATGAAATACATAGAATCATAGAATGGTTTGGGTTGGAAGGGACCTTAAAGATCAGCTAGTTCCAACCCCCCTGCCAGGGGCAGGGACACCTGCCACAAGACCAGGTTGCTCAAAGTCACATCCAGCCTGGCCCTGAACACTTCCAGGGATGGGGCATCCACAGCTTCTCTGGGCAACCTGTTACAGGGTCTCACCACTGTCACAGTAAAGAATTTCTTCCTAGTATCTAATCTAGACCTACCCTCTTACAATTTAAAGCCATTGCCCCTTATTCTACCACTACACACCCTGACACGACATGCCAGCTTTCCTATAGGCCTACTTCAGGTACTAGAAGGCTGATATAAGGTGCCCCTGGAGCCTTCTCTTCTCCAGGCTGAACAACCTCAACTCTCTCAGCCTGTCTTCATAGGAGAGGTGCTCCAGCCCTCTGATCATCTTTGTGGCCCTCCTCTGGACCCACTCCAACAGGTCCATGTCCTTCTTATGGTAAGGGCCCCAGAGCTGAACACAGCACTCCCAGTGGGGGTCCCACGAGAGCTGAGAGGCAGAATCACCTCTCTTGACCTGCTGGTCACAATTCTTTTGATGCAGCCCAGGATATGGTTGGCTTTCTGGGCTGCAAGTGCACATTGTTAGGCCATATTGAGTTTCTCATCCACCAATACCCTCAGACCTCCTCCTCAGGGCTGTTCTCAATCCATTCTCTGCACAGCCTGTATTTGTGCTTGGGATTGCCCCAACCTAGGTGCAGGACCTTGCACTTGACCTTGTTGAATTTCATGAGGTTTTCAGGGGCCCACCTCCCAATCCTGTCAAGAACCTTCTGGATGGCATCCCCTCCCTCCAGTATGTCAACTGCACCACACAGCTGACAATGGCTGAAGAAGTTATGTACACTGTATACAAGAGTTGTTTGGGTAAAGATGGATACAAATACCCAATAATGCTTGCAGACAGAAACTGAGGGCATAATATAAAATGAAGCATGTTAAATGTGTACCTTTATTCTTCCATAAAAGGCTACTTCCCTTACACTTCTCCGTTCAAACCTTCTGCTGAATAAACATCAAACATGCTCTTCCTCTATGACTCCTCACACAGCACAGAATTAATGGAAGAGTACGTTACTGGTGTTATTACTACTGTTATTATCACCCATACATCATTCATTACAGAATAAATTAGCTTATCCTTGAGGAATCCCTTCCTTAGACTTTGTGAAGTTTTACTCTTCCCATTTGACAGATTAACTAAAGCTAGCAATGGCAAAAGTGCAGAGTAATTATGGATGTTTCAAATGCTGACAGACTAGCTATGAGGTAGACGAGACCTACAGTTGGATTGCTTTCAGAATACGGGCAGCTCTAACTAGACACTCTTAACTAGTACTTCCAAACAGTGGTAAGAAGCAGGAACTTTGGTGAAAGCAACTAATTTTGTAAGGTTTACAGAGGTAAGAATGAAACTTCAGAAATGCCTATTTCCCCACTTCCTCCCCTGCAGAGAGGGAGTGTACAGTGGCCAGCTCAGAGGTGTCTGCCTACACTGTGGCTAAATTGCAGACGTGTAGCAAGATGAGCTGTATTCCTCCCTTAGGTACCATTTTCCTTGGCTGCTGAGCACTGCTAAGTTTCCTCCAAGCTCTGACCTTAGCTAGCAAGGCAGCAGACACATGAAGAAACATACTTATCAGTGGCCATCTCCAATGCTGCTTGATAAAACATGGGGTTTAAAACATGGGGTTCTGTGGCAAACTTGCTAACAAGTTTCCTGAGGCCAAATGTTCATTCAGCTGCAGCCCCTCCCACGGTCCTCTAAAAGAAGTGGTGGTTCAACTGAGCTTGTGGGAGCCACCACCTTCACTGAACCAACCCATCATTACAGAGACCAGACCATGCTGCAGAGGAAGCTGCACCTCTTGCAATGTTCAGAAAACAGCTCAAGGTTATTCTTCATTTTATTAATTTCTTGCTCAGCCGTGAAAATGTTAGCTGCAGATGAACCTGCCTTTGTTTAGCTCATTGCCTGCTGTAATTCCCTGAAGTCCAATTGCCATTTATAGCGATGGGGCTGGGTGGAGCATCCCTGGGAAGAAGGAGATCACAGGCTGCATTCTTCAGCTGCTACAAGAATCTTTTCCCCTAGGAACTGGGCACATGCTGAGCTATTACAAAACAAACAACAGTCAGTAGAAATTTTTAATTATACTACCTCTGCAAGAACAATTTCCAGCACTACAAAAATTCACCTTGAAAATCATCCTCATGAGTTCTGTTATTAATGACATGAACTCCCACAAAATTGAATGGCAGATTTGCAGTAGCCTCACTGAAAGTAGGATCATGCTTTTTTTTTTTTTTTTTTTTTTTGCTTTTTTTTTCCCCCTCTCCCTGCAGTACAGAGCATAAAATGCCAGATAAAGCAATGATATACTCATCATAAACATTGATGTATTAGAGTTGTGATGCACTGTGGTGGTATTTAACAGTGAGTATCAGAAACCAATATAAATAAATAATGCCTTAAACTTCCCTGCCTTTTGCTGTCTTCTTTCAAAAAAAAAAAATATCCGTAACCCAAAACAGAAAAAGAGCCAGAGCCCTTTCAAGTCCATTAGGGACTTGGTTATTGCCAGCCTGTCCTACACAGAAGGCATTCAGGCTACAGTGGACTACACAGGGAAGCATGCAATACAGAAACACAAAGAACATCCACAGATTGCAATGATACAGTTAACGTCGTCCTCCTCCCCCATCTTTTCCAAAATGCTAACAGTCCCTTCTATCTGAAAGCAAACCAGAAGACAATAGTACAAATACCATCCACAGCTCACACTTCCAAGAGCACTCTGTTTAAAAGCAAATCAGCTCCTAAATTGTTTTCCAAAATAAGCCTCATTTTTTCTACTAGTTAATAATTACAGAAGAATTTTCTCAAGTTTATTGATGGTGGGAAAGAGAAGCACAGTTAGAGCGTTATTTTCTTGTACAGAACTGAAATAACAATTTTTCCAGATTTCCACAGAGATGGTTCAGTGGAAAAATGCCCAGTATCCTGAAACATTTCTCCCTGGAAATTAACTTCACTCTTTCCTTCCCATATAGTCTTTTATGGATATGCAGAAAAGCACATTGAAATATTCATCTTTGGTATCTGAGATGTCTGTTTTTGAGGACCAAATCTATTGTAGTATTCCAAACCAATAAAGATTTTCTACCAACCTAGAAAGTCTTAGGGTTGGTTGTTTTTTTTAAAATATTGTTTCCTAGCATTGCTCCTGATGAGAATCAACAAGTTCTACTTGGATTAGCTGTTCTGTGCAAGTAGTTGCATAATAAAGAGAGGAGTAAACTCCTGTACCCAAGCCTTAAGATCTTCAGTAAAAGACTAAGATGCCAACTATTAGAGTGTGACCACATGTCTTGAGTTCTCATTTATTTTCAAATCTTCTGGTAGTTACAACAGTAATTCTAAGAGTCATCCATCATGTCTACAGATAAAGATGACTTTACAAAATGTGCCTACTTGTTTTTTCACTGTACCATGGATGAGAGGATAAGAAGCATTTCAGACTGTGCAAGATAAACAGTTTTTAAAACTTTAGATTACCCAAATAAAAACTTTCTCAGAAACCTAGGGGGGAGAGAGGGCAGGAGGGGGCAAAAAGAAGGGGAAATGAGAGGGAAAAGGCACTGACATAGCTCATTTATCTCACTGGACAAGAAAGGAGGACTACTGTCCAGACTAGCTAATCATTTCAACCATATTGCTTCACAAAATGGACTTAAGTTCACCCTGTGTTTGCAATAGGAACTAGGTATGTGATAAACGTTACCGAACTTCGCAATGAGCGAACCATCCATCCCACAACACTGTCACTGTCCCTTTAGAAGGCTGTCCTTGCAAGAGAGAAAAACAGTTGATCCTCCTCCCCAGAGGGAGAGCTGACAGAGGTGGGTATGCAGCCACAGCCTTCAGCACAGCGTCCCTCCCCCCCCAAGGCATTCATCGCCATCCTTGGGACACAGGAGTGAGCCAAGGGGAAAGTCTGAAGGCACACAATCAACCTCAGTTGTCATCCATTTAGTTTTCTAACACCGTTTTCCTGTTTTTCTTCTATGTTTTTTCTCTAGTCCTACTGCTTTTTGGTAACTACTCCCGTTGTGCCCTTCAGGACTCGCACAAAAGCAAAGCCACTGCTGTACAATACAAAGACAAATGAGACACTGAACACCTATTAACATCGCAAAAGCATACAACAATAAATCAGAGGGATGAAGAAGGAAAAGGACTGTCATTTATCTTCTGCTTAATACCTCTTCTGTATTATAGCACATACAGCATTTCAGATGCAGTATGATTTTAAAGATGATCACCCTTTGCAAACCGCATGTTCCCTTTTTACCCACCTGTGGTGAATTACTTGAGGCAACTCTAGAAAATGGCTGTCCAAGCTGTATACCACTGGTTAGTCGGCGCCCCAAGGGATAACTCTGTCCTGCTCCCAAACACTTCTATCATCAAACACCGCAGCCTCTCAGCAGGTAACTACTTTGCTGTATAATGTAGCCCCTGGGCTGGCCATAGAGACCTGTTCTAGGCAACACCACGGATTGCCTTTGTAACCATCAAAATGGAAAATATAAATTTATTTTCTTTGCCCTTACTAACGCAAGATGCACAAAAGGCTTTTGATAGTCTACTGATCTGTGTACCTACAGCTGCTTAGGTTTACGTTACGCTGCCATAAAATCAGCACAATTATGCTTGAAATAAATACAGGAAATTTTTTTTATAAACAAAATGCTTGAAAGGTTGTAGTACACTGCTGTTGAAGAAAACACATTATTAATCAGGATGTTACCACACGTTTTTATTTGAGTACCTTGTTTCATAATTTAGGACCCACATTTTGAATGCAAAAAATTACACTGAATGTTTGTTTCCCACTGACCTTACTACCAGACTTCCTCATTCCAGCTAGAATTAATAAGCCTATTAAATCGCTGAGCATTTGTCCTCATGTAAACACAGTTAGAATCTGTTCCTTTGCTCTCAGTGATACTACAGACCTCATCACAGATGTTATTTTTTGTAAAAAGCAGGTAACTTCTGTATAAAGATGTATCTTCTGTACAGAAGATAAACTCCAGCGGGCAGACATTTACCTGGCCAACGGCATTATGTTACTACCTAAAGCCAAGGATGGAGAATTTATTGGCTCTGCTGACAGCCACCATAGATTTTCAAACTCCAGCAGCCAAGAAACATTAATCTAAGCTATCTTGAGGGTTTTGTGCTGTGTTGGATCTAGACCTGTTTTCTAAGTCTTGGAGACTGCCTCCCCAGTAAAACAACCCAGGGGAAACCAGTGTGGCACAGAGATACGGCTGGGGCTCTGCAGCAGCTGTAGGGATGTCAACATAAAATCTGAAAGTAGATATGTGTGTTTGCATGAATATTCACATCTGTAATGCAATGCAACGGCAGTTTAAGTGAAAAATACCAATAAATTTAGAATAGTTTGTTATCAAAATAGCATTAACAGAATGAGACTTCTCACTTGTTACAGGCTGAGAAGCAGGAAAAAAGGCTGTTACAAGGATGAAGACCTTGTAACTTTCTCCCGTGCTCCCCGCTTCCCACCCAGACCCAGTTACTGGGTGCCTCTAGGGGAGCTTGGGCAGCAGAATTCCCACTGTGCCCTGCTAAGGCAGCAGCAAACAAAACTGAAACAAAACTAAAAAACCCCACCCCTACCAAAACTTTTAACACATTGTAACAAGTTGTAACCCGTTTTAATTTGCTATATATTGTAGACGTTTCCATATAAAGTTACCAACCCGGCCAAGCATAAAGCAAGCTACAGTTACACAGTCTTTTACCAGGTGGAGTGTTTCCCTGTGGGTTAAGAGCTAACCTCACCCTGCCAGTACCGCAGCCATAGTGAATATTCCCAACTGTTCCTGTTTGTACAGCACCATGCTCTGAAGATCTTAGGAAGGCTTGTAAGTGCTGGTGGAGACAGACACCACTGTCCTCAAAGGAGGTGCCAATCCTGACTGAAGAGCCAGCACAGCTTCACGTACATCAGTGACAGATGCTTGTGTTTCACAGATACGTATGAGAAAGCGTGTGACCCTCAGAGTCATCCCTACGCTTATTGGGACACACCACGGCACCTGGACCCCCCTCAGGCAGTGCTGATGCGAAGCTGCAGGGTCTTAACAAGGCACCCATCTGATCAACCTGCCTGGGTTTCTTTGCAAGGAGGGAGCTGGTGTGCAGCCAGACCATGCCCCAGGACCCACACAAGATGCGACCTTGGTCTGGTGGTACAGCTGCAGCCCTCAGCAGCTACAAACAGAAAGTGACAAAACATGTGTCTCCAGAGTCAAGGAGCATGTACGTGATCAAACCTATGCAGCTGAACAAATGATGACACATCAACAGCAGTGCAATTACTGCTTGTGATAGCACTGTTAACTTGCAGCTAATGAAAGACACCATGTGCTAGTTATGAATGTGATGAAAGCTTGAATTAATGTATTTACGAAGCATTTTGCCAGTTGAAGAGCAAATTTATGGTTAGGTACCTTAGCTCAGCCTCCTGATAAGCTTCAGCAGCCCCATGATGTTCCCGCTAGTGTGGCTTATTGCTGCTGGTAAGGACAGTTGACCAAACCGTTCTCTTGCTTAGGGCTCAGGCTGAGAGCTGAGTCGTCATGCGATTTCAGTTCAGGATGGAGAACACTGCAAGCCCATAATCAGAGGCTGAAATTTATATTCACAGACTACACATGCCTGGGCTCGTGCCCCATCAGCAACCCAGCTGGCAGGGAATGGCCTTAATCCACACTGTTAACACTGCCTCTCTCTGCAGACTGGCCATGTCAAATGGTCCGGCATAAATAATACCTGGCCTGTGCTAACTCTAGACTCAGGAACTGTTTCAGAGAGCTGGTCTGGACCTAAGCTGTATTAGAGATACTGGTGATAACCTGACAGCACAGATGACTGAGTCCCAGCACTGGAGGATGCTCTCTGACACGGTTCAACCTCTCTGTGCAGATATGGCCAAAGAGTAGAGCAGAGCAGGGGGCAGAAAGGCAGATACATAAATGCCACAACTGCAGGTGTATCTCTAAGAAAGGGTATATTGCAGAGTGTGAGTAACTAAGTGGGAGAAGGCATGAAGCTGTGCTGTCAAGAGTAAAGCAAGGAGAGAAACAGAGAAGCATCTCCTTGGTTCTCCTTCTGCTTCAATGCTTGTGCTGGACCTGTGCTGCCTATTGCCTTATCTTGGGAATGCAAATGAAAATAAGAGTATTGCCTATGACTGATGAGATTAATTCTTCAAACTTGTACAAAGAAGGTAATATTACATTCTCTGCCCAAACTATGTGAAGTTATGCAAACTTGTGTGTATACCAGGTAGTAGCAAAGTTGTAACTAACAGCAAAAAATAACTAACATTTGCCATTAGTATCAGTGCTATACCATTAATTAACATTTACCTGTGTTAAGCAAGTCTTTCCAAGGTACTCTCAGTCCTACTGACAGGGTCACACTATTAAACCTGGCACCAAGCTTCACCTGAGCTCCATCCAGATTAAGGTCATATGACAAGAAGACTCAATGTTTCCCAAGTCAAGCAAGTTATTTCTGCAAAGCTGATTTATACATTTATTATCATTTGATGCTGTTTTCTTACAAAGCAGGTCGTGGGATTGCATCTCGAAAAGTACCTAGGAAATTGTACCCTCCCATTAACAAAGACAGATGAAGGAAGGTACTAGTATTATTTACAGACAGTGGTAAGTACTTCTTTCACCTACTCACCAACCCACGCCAGTCAGTGGGACTTTATGTCCAAGCAGTTACGCACAAGATGACGTGTGCTGCTCGATGACAGCCAAATCAGTAAATCTCTCAAAATACAAAGGATCTCTTCCCTTTGGCCACACTGTTGTATTTGACTTGCAACAAATTTGGCTGCTGGCAGTCCTTAGCTCTGCAAGAGCATGGATGGTAGCAGTCCTCCTCATTGCACATTTTAAACCACATTTTTCAGCTCAGTATATTCTTTTACAAATTTTTGTTCCCTATTTTCATGCCTGCACTAATTCTTCTGATAACAGAACAACAAATCAAAAACATGAAGGACTTGTTTCGACATGACGGGGTCCCTGATGGCTACAGTTTCCTCGTTCCTAAGAGGAGATTCTGCTGTCTCCAAGCCCCAATCCTGTTCTCCTGGCACAAAAGAACAGTTTTGACATTTACCTCAGCTTCTGAAAGGCAAATGAAATAAGCAGGCCTACGATCTATCACATTTATTTTCCTACTTAGAGAAGCGTAAGAAGGACCTATTGCTGCCTATTTAATCTTTTTCCTTTAGCCTGGAGAAAATGATATTTCCAAAGGAAAAGAGATATTTCCCACACCCTTTGGCAGGATAGAAAGTGATCCCGCTGTTAGTCCTTGAGAAGCAACAGCAGAAGGGGTATTCTCACTTTCCTCCACACAGAAGCAAAAGGGGATCAACGGGGTTTAAAACACTAACAGGCTCCGGGTAAGTGGAGCAGAGTGGAAGTTTAGGGTCCATAAAAATTTTCTTTGGAGTTTAGTTGTGCTAGCAAAAAAAAAATATATTTGTCATTTCCCTGTCAGTTAATGCAGATGAGCATTTTTCACTTAGTGATTTTACTTTGACTAACTACTATCCAACGAAACTAGTGTTCAGCCCTTTCTTCTCCTACTTAATGTAGAACATTAACATCTAATTAAAGAATGGTCACAGAACACGAAAATTTTAAGCAATAGAAAATATCTGGGTTGATTTACACTACTATTCCATTTTATTTTTCATGGTATGAAAAAACAATTGTAACCTACTCAGCGTTTCTGCAATGTTCTTCCTTACTGAGACTTTAATAAGGTTAATGGTGATAAAACTGAAAACATCATTTAAAAATTCATGCATTAGTCTAACTTCTATCACCACGAAAACTTTGGATTCCTTTGTCCTGAACTTTCACACCAGCACAGCAGAAACGCCATGTCTGGCTGGCAAAATACATACCTAAATACTTCAGAAGCCAAGAGCTTTACACATCAAAATTGAAATTTCAGTCACACAATTTTGGTTTCTGAAATGATTTCTGAGTATTATCAAACCACACAGTTAAGTGAAGCTTGTTTTCATGACCTGATATAGTACTACTAGCACAGGACATGACCTAAATTGGCTTATTTTAAGAAAAGCAAAATACCTTACTTTTCTTCAACTCCCAGCTGTGATGATAGAAATGATGGAAGACCTTGAGAGGGCCTTATTTTTAAAGGCACAAAGTCGTTAAGTGCTGGGAAACAAAAAACCTTTCAGACTGTGATCCAAATGCAGGAATTCACCCATTCACTCCACTCCTCCTCCTCCCTGGGGTGAGGATGTCCCCAGTATGGAGATCTGGGTGCTCACTCTCTGGGTAAGGCAAGGGTGACAGTTCTGTGATTGCTTAAAACTGTGGGCAAATAGATACTAATCCTCCTCGTCCAATACTGAATCTGAGAAATCTTTTAATTGAAAGTCTATTATTTCTGAAAGTAACGAGAACAGGACAGGTTCCTGCAGTGGAAATACCAACTCCTCCTCATTCCTTAGCTCTGTTTAAGGCAGCACTTTGAAAGCACGACCTCCTTCACCTTGATGCACACTTTTGCAGAGAGGTCACCTCAGATAATACTTCTAGCGAGACAAATGCACTACATCATTATAATAATAAATGATCTGTGAATTACCATTTTGGCACAAAATTCTACATTCTCTGAACAAAATTCCATTAAGATAGATAAAACAGCCAGGAAAAGTAGGAAAGAAGATTATAACTCTAGTGAGGGAGTGGTCTTCAAGGCAGCTCTTAAGTAAACATTTTTTTTCTTGAAAGTTTCCTATGAAGCTTTTCAAAAAACAAACAAAAAAAACCCCACACAAAAACACCAAAAAAACAAACCAAAACAAAAAAACAAAACCAACCCAAAAAAACTCAAAAACCAATCCCCCAAAAAATCATGAGAGCAAAACCTCAACACAGCTCTCAAATATTTTTGCAGATTCTTCAGCTGCTAAAACCGATTGTTGTTTTTTTAAGGCTATGACTGCTCTCACATTCCTCTCTCAGAATCTACTAAAGCTGTGCTGCTGGCAAGTATTGCTACATTACTTCTAAATGACATTTAGTCCTTTTGCTCTTAGTACTCATGAACTGGGCTTCAAAATTAAAGGGAACTGCCCTCAGAGACTGCAGGAACGACGAGACCAAATCCAAAAAAAGTTCAAACATTTGTATCCTGTCTAAAGATAAATTCCAAAATCCAAATTATTTTTATCACTGATTTGCTGTTCTCACCAAATACTTAATAACAATCCAGCTTTCCAAATAGATTGCAGAAGATTTCTCCTTGATATCTACAGATGGTTTCTTTAAATTCAGATTCAGATGCTAATATACAAGCATTAGTTTCTTCTGATATAACGATAACCATAGCAGTATTTTATTTTTTCCTTCTTGTTACAGAAATTAAAAATTAAGAAAGATGGAGGGCTGGATCATGACCATGCCATCAGTATTACAGTCACATTGTGACTACAATGGCAATTCAGTTGTCAGTTTTGTCAAGCTTGAGAATGAATACTCTTCTTTCTTTGCAATGCAACTTCAACCATTCACATACAGAACTACAAAGTGAAAATTCCAAAGGAAAGAATGGAGATTTAGCTGGTCTGCTAAACGCTCTGACCGGGGTTAATTTTAGCAGACCTCTTGGGAATGCCTTGTCCAACCCATCATGAGACAATGCCTCCAGCTGGGGAAGGAGCCTTGGCACTGACAGCTGTCCTCCAGCAGGGAGGGATCCCTTCAAGAGCCAGGACCCACCTAAATGCCACGCAGGTTGGCACCACTCCATCGAGTGCACATGGCTGGCTGAGCCGGTGCTCTGGGAGCCAAAGGGCCACAGCGCAGCACCGCACAGACAGGTCGGTGTGCGCAGGGGAGTGTTAGCAAAGACAGGCCCAGCTTGGTCTCAGAGTTAACGCATGGCATTTCACAGCTCTGTGCCATTACTGCTTTCAGATTATCCTACTTTCATAAATAGGAAAGGAAAAAGATTAGCACTGTAGATGAAAACTGACCCTCCTGAGACCTGGAATCCTATTTGGCGTGCCATGCCGTGATGTGCCAGAGTTGGCAGATGCTTCGGGCCAAAGGGCAGGACTTCTTTTCCAGACTCCTCCAATCCTATTAATCTTTCCATAGGAATGAAGCAGAGATGCAATACTGTTTTGACTGCTAATATTTCATGTAAAAATAAGCTCCTAATGACTTCAGACAGAAGGCAAATCTGCCAGTCAGCAAAACTTTTAAGTAGATGCTTAGTTTAAGAAGTTTTGCTGTCTAGCGTGTGCAGCTATTCTCTTGAATCATAGATGTAGGATGGATTTTGTATGGCTGAAATTGAGCTATTTAGCAATTCATTTCACCTATTCCAGCATCCTTTGACTTAAAGAGGCACTCGCTCTTTCTATCAACTACAGTGAGGTACCAGACAATTGCCTTATATGTTGAACTTGAAAAATCCTACCCATAATGGCTCTACCAGTAGCTCAGTGAGACAAATCTGTCACCACTATATACCAGTATTCATTACATGAATTCAAAGACTGTTAGCAAGACCCAGGCCAAGCACTATTGTTACTTCAGAGTAATTTTACTTGATAACACCAAGGTAAACAAAGTATATCTTACAGTTTCCTTTTCTAGCTACCCTTATTCAATACATCCTCCTTACCAACTCCATCTAGGAAGTAAAATATTTTCATCCTTCCTGGCATACTCATTCACTTTAAAAATAACCAGTAGCAGGAAGAAAATGATTCATTATTGTGTTACATCAGCGTCAACCAGCTTCCAATGATGTAAATAAAACCAGAGCACTTGCAAAGCGAACCTGACCACCTGGGTCTTCAGACAGAAAAGATTCATCTCAAAGCAAGTTCAGAAGATGAAACCATACCAACCATAAGGAATATCTTCAAGTGTCAGTCCTGGTTTATCAATCCAGAAAGTTGTTATGAACATTGAATCTCATGCAGTAAATTAAATTCTGGTTTTACGGTATTGTATGACAAAGAAATTTACCTAAAAACGGGAGATGTTCATGCATTTGTGTTCAGGCAACTCCACGGTCATAAAAGCCCATGATACCCTTTAAGCAAAGGGCGGGGGGGGGGGGGGGGGGGGGGGGGGGAACAGAAAACAAAAAAAACTTGTTGAGTTTTAGGGAGTACTTTTTGCCTGTACCTCATCAGAAAGTTCAGAACCGTTGAATATTTGGAAAAGGTTATCTGCGTAAGAGAAAACTTGATCATTACATTAGAAAAAGAAAATTACAGATTTTGGAAACTATGATATCTGATTTTTTTTTCCTACTTTAGTGTTTTAGCAAGTACAGAAATATTTCCCATTCCTGTAAAACCAGATGGCTTTAAGTTTTAACCTTGTAGACGGCAGCAGCAAAGCTGGAACAGAACTGGAAACAGTGGTTTTTGCTCTCATGAAATAGTAATAGTTTTAAAACTTAGTTTCAGCTCACATCAGGTCCACAATAAAACTTTCAAAGTGTGTTACAGCAGGTGCTTCTGGGTTGGGGAAAAAGACGGGGGAAAAAGCTTACCAGAATGTCTCCATCTGCCTTAGTTTCACTTAGCAAATTCAGGACTTCTCAAAATTTATGACTTTGGGCCAGTGTCTCCATGTAGGCAACTCTAGACCAGAAACTTCAGGGCTTCCAGGCTCTTGGCTCACTTGAAAGACGTTCTAGTAGACCCTTTGGTTTTAAGATCTGCATCTTTGTTTTGCCATAAGTTAATCAAATTCTGTATGTTTTGCCACACAAAGTTTGAGCATTTTTTTCATGGAATGATTTTACCCAAATTGTTCTGTCTTCCTGTACTCTGCATACTGTTCAGCACTCAAAAGATACTGAGAACTTTCTCCAGAAAATGATGTCATCATAGGTGTTACAACTGACTCAGAGTGTAACAGCATGATCAACACAATGCTTGGCTTTGCCATCTGTTCTTAGCCAATGAAATGTGCTAAGCTGACATACCTAAGAATTATTGTTGTCTCCTTTTCTTCCCTGGAGGAAGGAATACCTTCTTGGAAGGTATTAACGTCTTTGAAGTGGTACCAGAGCCTGATGAGACCCCAGGTATCACATTTCAGTCTTCTTCTGCTCTTCTCTATCCACAACCCTCAAAATCTCCATCACTGACAGACTGGCATAGATACTGACGGCCTATGAATATGTAATATAGAGGCATATTACTCCTGCACCAGCACTTACATTTGTTGAAAGAACATCCAAATGCCAAGCATCTAAGAGTGCTGCATCAAGGCACCTGGAAAATGAAACACCCAAGTACCCTCATGGGGACACAAGTTTGGAAGAAGCAATAGAAAGTCTTCCTTGCATGCTCCACAGCTGGAATTCAAACACGAGTGAAGACAATCTATGAGGCAATACTCTGCGTGAACAGGTATGGCCCTGTACTGTGTTATACACACACTCTTCCCTTAAAAGTCCCATGTGAGTGTTTTTGCTTATTTCTTCCATTACACTTCTATTGTATTATCCTCCCACTTGGGGAAGGGGGGTATACAATAAAAGAATATGCTCCCCGTTTTGGAGAATATTATAATGTTCTTCTGTGGTTCGAAAAGATGCAGAACATCAAACCACATTAAACACAAACTTTGGTCCAAGAGCTTTTATTATATGGTCTAGACAGCATAACAGGGGCCATCCCTGAGAGCCTCTATGTGCCACCACAGTGTGCATGTTAAATAATGGCAAGAACACAGTAAAGTGGGTGTCTTTCTCCATCTATGCATCTGTCCTATGCCTATGAGTCAATGGGAGCCACCTACATCACCAACGAACACTGCCAGCAGTCCAGCAACGTCCACAAGGGCAGAGCCTACCACCTCTCCAACACACACTCCTCATGGCACTCCAGCACCAGTGGATGCAAATCCCCAGGCTGCATCCAGTTTCACCAGCAGCACACCACCAACCAAGCCTGCCAACGCCAGCCCAAACAGCACAACCGCAGGCAGGTGAACAACAAAACCTGGCGGAGCAGCCTCAGCATCCTGCAAATCCCAGCCAACCAATGCAGCCCCCCAGCAGCTGGCAATTCCCCATCTGCCCATATACCCCAAGAACCTGCTGCCCCCAGACATGCCTCTGGAGCCACAGCAGGTCCAATGACAAGAAAAAGCAGAAGGAAATAATAAGAAAGCTTCTTCTCCTAGCTGTTATGGCCACAGAGTGTGTTAGTTAAATAATATATAGTGACTTACATATAATTTATACAACACAGCGTGCAGTCACACTCTTGACAGGTTGGAATTGGTTTATATCAGTTTAACTTCTGTCAGAATGAAGCAAAAAAAAAAAAATCAAATTTTAAACAGATTTGTAATTAAGCCAGGCAGACAACTGTCAGATCAGATCCCTTACTGCAGATCTATCATATCAATACAGCCTCGAGTCTGTCCTGTGAAAGCCTCACAAAGTTAGATACAATTTCAGAGGAATAAATGGGTATTAATAAACTGTGCAATGCTGTACAAAGGAAATACTACACTTCGCAGGACCTTGCATCCTACAGGAAAACATAAACATACTAACATCATGGCCTTTGTGACACAGAAGGGTTAATAACATGCTCTTTTATGTTTAAAAAACACCAAGCATGCAACATAGTACATCCTTACTATTTGATTCAGAAGACAGGAAGGTTATACCAGCTTCTTCTAACAGTGAATAAGCTTCCACAATTTTTAGCTCCCTGCTTTTCTCCCCGTTTTACACTTAAAGCTCACTAATGTTTTTACTTGGGAAAAAGCCACAAATCTCATTCTTTCTGTATCTTAGAACTCATTTCTTATCATCAAGAGAGACAAAACACAAAACCCATCACCACTGCATGAGAGCCCTTTGTAAGGCTCATTTTAATTTCATTCTTTTCCCGCCTATTTCAGGATTAAAGATACCAGGAAGTCAGAAAAAAAAGCTTAAGTATTTTAGGCATTTTCACTTGCTTTCAAAAATCAGTCCATCTCCTGTAGTCAGTGGTGCATGCCTCCATTAACCCTCATCCTTAGTGAGCACTCTAACTGGAAAAACAGAAGTGTGTAACTAGCTGATAATAAAAACACTTTAAAAATAACCTCAAACAACAAACACACACAATATTTTTTGTTGAGCTTGGGATTTAAAAGATGAGCTTGAGGTGTTACACTCTGTATTGAAAATAGTACAGTGACTGAGCAGAATAAACATGCTACCCTGAAAAATGATCACACTGTGGCTTGAAGAGCTATGATATAGCAAATTATAAAGACTATATCATAACTTTAATCGGAAAAAAAAATACTTAAAATACAGACATACCTAATACACACCCTGAACTTGTACTGTGATTGAATTTGACTTCAGACAGTGAAAACACAACACTGTCACAAAGTATCCTGCCCTTCTAGCAAAAGCACAGAGAACTGAGGATTAAATCTCCACGGACTGTTTCTAGTTTTGTTTTGTTGGTGTTTTGGGTTTTTTTGTTTCTTTGTTTGGGGTTTTTTGTTTTGTTTTGTTTGGGGTTTTGGGGGTTGTGTTTTGTGGGGTTTCTGTACAAATGATCTGAGAACACCTCCATACCTTACTCCTTCCCTTACTAATGAGTTTTATTTCCTGAGAGAACTGAGCACTCAATAAAAAACATTAAAATCATTGGCTTCACTCACTCCATATCACAAAAGAGTCTAAACCATTTACATTCCTGTAAAAAGGCACAACTCGCACAGGGAGCTATTAGCTATAATAATCTTAAGTTGAATTTGACAGGCTTATACCATTAAAGTTACTTCTATGAAAGGCACAGTGCCAGATTGCAGGCTATACTAGCACGCCCAACAGACATACCTAAGGGAAAGGCAGGAGAAAGGTATTTGCTGCCAGTGCAGCGAGGACTGTCACTGAGCTGGCATGGTGGGGGAGGATTTACACCACACTTGTCAGAATTCGCTTTCCCAAAGAGTTGGGAAAACAAAGAAAGAGACTTCAATGATTTCAGTAAAAAAATCCCCTCCCCGGACAGACTCGGGGAGCCAGCACCACACTGCCTGTCAGCCCACTCCAACAGCGAAAGCGGTGCTGGAGCTCGCTCGGAGAAAGGCGACGGAGCTGACCATGGCAACGCGGTGATACAGCCCCCAGCAGCCAGCATTGGCCACTGAGATGTCCCTGGAATGGGTCCCAGCAGCCAGCGCAGGCACAGCTTGGGCTAGGGACACCCTGGGCTAGGGACACCCTGGGCTAGGGACACCCTGGGTACACGGCTCCCAGCTCTGCTGCCGGCCAGGCTGTGCCCACCAAGCACCTGTGCCTCCACCACACTACGCAGACGACCCCTGAGACAGAGGTGTGCAGAGGCTCTACTTCCAGTCCCTTAAAGGTCTCTGCACTGTGGGTTTGCTTCATTCAACAGCAACAAAGCCAGCCTAGAAGTGAGGAGAGTTCACCTGAACTACTGTCTCCGTGAAAAACTTGCTACTGAGGCATTGCTGTCAGCAGCATCAATATGAGCCATCTATACCACCTGGCTTTAGGTCTTGGCTTCAGGTCTAGGCATCAGGGTCTGGCCCTCTTCTCTTCAAGATCACTAACAAAACCCCTAAGGCATAATTTTTCCTGTTCTCATCTCTTTCATGCATGATGTTAGATCTGCTAAAGATTATGTCTTATTAGCTTAATGGTTAAGGCAGTATCTCCTGAAGCCAACAGAAGCCAGAATTCTACTATCAAAACCACTTATCTTTTCAACCAAAATATTCTAAATTCTTAGAATGCATGGCAAAAAAAAAAAAAAAACCAACCCTTTTTTCTGTTAAAAAACCCAAAGAAATTTAAGAATAACAATAACCACCTAGAAAGAGAAGGCAGGGGGGAAGTTCTAGTTGACTCCAAACCAAGCATTTATTTGCTTTTCTAATTAAAGCAAAATGTAACCTTTACATTATGCTGCCCATACACTGAAATCTTTCTTCTGCATATTGACAATGTCCTTCTGTACGGATGTTTGCACTGTAAAAAAGTAAACAGTATTGAAAATTTCAAAGTAAATGTATGACAAGTGTTGTTATGTAAAAAGACAAGGTTTTTATCTACCACACAGGACATTTTGCAGAGCCCCATTGCTAGATAACTCCTTAGTGTCCACTCCAGCCCTAGGAAGCTACACACAGCTCATCTCAAAGTCCCACAGAGAAGAAACAGGCAGAACTGGAAAGGAGCTATTGCAGCACTGAGGATCATGTACTTCAATTCATCTGTAACTCCGCCACGTGGGACTGCCCCACCACGAAATATGAGAGAAACAGAAGAGTCTAAACCTCTACTCACCTCCCTTGAATTGATCCTGGATCTCAAAGAATTGATTACAACAATGAACGTCTATATGCAAAACACAAGAGACCCAGTTCATATGAGTTAAAATGCAGCAGTGATGAGGGAAGCAAAATCTCCTTTCCACAATGGATTACTCAGGCTTCCTCTGTGCATTGCCCAAAGCCGCTGGGAGGTAGTCAAGCTATCTCAAATTGAATTCACCCGCCTGCATGGCCTGGCACAATGCTGTGCTGAGTTACCATCTCAAGTCCTGCAGGAGCAGCAGTGCTGCTGGCAGGATGCTTGGTCTCTTGTGAAGCAGAGCAGCCCTGGAGCAGCATGGTGCAGCCCTCAATCTGCTGGGATGGAGCACATGGGGCTGCCCCACGGGGCAGCAGCTGGGGAAAGCCAACTGCACGAAGCTGGAGTTCAGTTCCACGAAGTGCAGGAAATGGTGCAAAGCAGTGAAAAATAAAAGAGGGTAAACATGGAAGAAGACTATTAAAAAAGGAAGGGGAAAAGTATTGAGAGAAAAAAAAGGGTGGGATGAATAAGCAGTATTGGATAGACTAACTGAGTACTGATTAAGAAGTTACTAACCTTTAAGCACAAGTAGAAGCAAGAACACTGAATTTAAGTGGAAAACATTCAGCTTAATTTGTTCTTAAAGGTAATTTGCAAATTAAGATCAGGCTAATTGCCCTCATTTGCTTCTGAGAACCAAAGTGAGACTTCTAGAGAAACGAGAATCCGAAACTGGCATCAGAAAAAGGAAGATATAAAACCAGTTCATTTGAATGAGACTAGAAAAAAGACTGAGGCAACATCCCTCTGCATGTAGGCCACCAGACCCAAAGGGCAACCAAAATCTTGCATATCAACTTTTTGAGGGATCTCTAAAGCTTCTTGCCCGTTGGCTCATTAGAAGAAGATTTTCAAGGCCACAAGTGACAACTCAGAGCCACAGCCAACTGGAAAGCATGTTTGCAAATGGTTATGTGCCAATACAAGAAATGCCTTTCTCTGAATCCACATTTCTGAAAACTGTCCCCTAAGATAGGGATTTTGTAAGAGCAAACCAGCTATCAGTTAGAAGCAGGTGTGTTTACCACCTTGCAATGATTTATAGCTGCCATCCATTATTTCAGAAAGGTCCATTTTTATGATTACCCTGACAAAAGGCATGAAGTGGACAACTTAAGAGAATGATAAGAGCAATCTTATTCCTTCGCGTATAGTCCATTTCTATAGAACTGCAGCCACTTTTCTAATGCCAGTGTTTCAGAAGTCCTCCCCCATGTATCCACCATGTTTAACTTTTGAAAGTAGCATTTCCCAGTTTGCTAGCTCCCACTTGACAGAGAATTATTCCCTTGCTTCCTAACATGTAACTAAGGAAAAACAAGATAAGCTCAACTTACTATCAAGCAACATACCCACTAGCTTTGCATTCATTTCTCAGAAAGAACATTACACACCTGGATTTAAGTCCTATTCCCTCACCTTCACCTTTGCTATACAGCTTTTCACAGAGGATGAGAGCATACAAGCATAACATATTTGCATGGAACAGACAACTTTAAGAAGTTAAGAAAGTTACCTGCATCTTGCTGAGCTCCTTCTTCCTACAGCTACTAACTTAATGCTGCAGGAAAAGGTAATCTCTGTAAAGACACAACATATTTGGCATAGGACACTGCTGGAAATCAAGACAGAGATACGCAATGTCTGAAAAGCTCTTGTTTAGTTCTGTAGTCACAGCCAATTGGCAAGAGACCATTAACTGGAAGAAAATCCTGTAAAGAGACTGAAAGGTACAGGCTAGGGAAGAAAACACAGAGGGGAGAGAACGACAAGAACAGAATCAGGGGAAGCCTCCAGCAGATTGCAGGGGGCATCACACCAGCAACCTGAGAGAAGATGGAGGAGTCTCCTAAAATACAGAATCAATGCAGGCTGAAATAGTGAGAAGTACTGAATAACCCACTTGAGACAAGAGAAAAAGGTAGATGAAACTTTGGGGAAAGCAAAGGGACACTGATGTACAGCAAAGAATAAAAGAGAATGAGAGATTACAAAAAGAAGATGAAAAAATCTGTGTGAGACCATATGAAATTAATTGACATTCATCTAGAAAGCAAAACAGTTATGATTTCCCCTAAGGGATTAATATCTCTGTTTCTCTTGATGTAAGTTCACATGCAAGGACTATTTATTATTGTTGCCTAAAAATTCCAGCAAAGTACAAGTATTCTCCAGTCTAAAGCATCCATGGGAAATTTCTCTTCCTGACAGCTAAAATCAACCAAATTGGTATGTTTCAATAACATGATGAAAAACAGCATGAAGCTGTTCAGGTATTTTTTTCCATCACTTTTATTCTACCATCAAAGTCATGTAAAATGACTGAAAAACATTCTCTGAAAAACAACCAAGTTAAGAATTTTTTGAGCTCCACAGGGATTCCCAGCAACTCAAAGCTGTTTGTGGAATGCAGCTGCTCTGGGAGGTTTCATCTCTTTGCTGAGCAGGAGCAAAGGGAACCCATCATATACTATTTGTCCATAGATAATGTTACCTGCAATAAGAGCAATCAGAAAATGATCTCCCAAGAGAAGTATCGTGCCATTAACTTGAGTGAGTCTGCATGTTATCGTATGTTAAAGAGTGGAAATTTTCCATGGATCTTAAAAACCTAGAGGTTAAAGTCCACATAGACCCTGTAAACTGATGAAGTTCTTGACTCATGAAGAGAGAGGAATGATTTTGAAGCCTTCTAAGGTACTAAAAACTCATCTGCAGCAGGGACAGAGAGCAAGGTCAGCCATCCTCCTGGTTACTCCCATTGTACAAGATCACCTCCCAAACTCTCTCCAACTACACGGGCAGCCCAGAAGTCAGCGATGGTCCACGTAAGTGCAGGATCTCTATGAAGAGAACCATTGGTAAGGTCAGGGCCATGAAGATTTCTAGATACAGGCTCCTATTTCATATGACTTGGTCTTTTAATTTTATGTCCGTGCAACAAGTGTTATTTTAGGCCCAAGTGAGTTTCTCCTAAGTTAATGGATATGCAATACCGTGATCGAAAAGCATGCCTGCTATTATTATCAGATCACATTTTCTCTCACATCTAGCTATGTAAATTCAAAGCATAAACCCAAAGAAAGCTAAGCATGGCACCAGGGAAAAACAGTTGTAATAGTAAAGACTAGATGGAGTGGTCAGAAAAGATCAGAAACAAAAAACAAAAATGAGGAAGGAACAGAAAACTCACCCCTCTAGGTGGAATTCCCCCAGCCCTGGTGAATGCTGAGGGGTGTGGATCAAGCCTCCCTTGATCATGTTTTGCAGAGACTGGTAAGCCACTTAGAGGGTGTCTTCCTTTATCCTCTTCCACTGATAATCGGGCAAGGTAAAACTGATGGCACTAAAGCACTTGCAAAATAAAATGAGAGAGTAGTCTTCCAGAAAAGAAATAGAGAAGGAAGAAAGTTAGTTGACATTACAACCCACAAAGGGTTCTAGGTAGACAGGTAAATTAATATCTTCATTCTTCCTCAGCACAAGGAAAGATGTCTAATACGACTCCCACTCAGTTATCAAATTTTTCCTCTTCTGAACTGTAACAGATGCATTCTGTTCTTCACTGAGCTTTCCTAACACACACACACACCTCTCACCAGAATATGGATAAGTTATCTCAGTAATGCTTCTGGCTTGATGTAAATGCTAATCTATAATGATAACAGAAATGTACATAACGCTGTCATCCTCAAAGCACTGCGCAAATACTAATTAACTGATCAATGAAAGCTGCACCAGAGTGCTAACATGGGATTCATATGTTCGTAGGTATGTTTATGGTCAACATTTAATTTATGCGTCTGATTTCACCTTCCAAGAAAGGTTGCTCCCTTAAGGCAGGTCATCCGTCTGCCTGCAAAGAAGGGTGAGAACCAGGAAGCAGCAGCTGACTCTGTGCCAGACCCTGCCTGACATTGGAAAAAGCCACTTCAGAAAAGCCTGGAATGGTCCCAAAACCTCCCTGCCTCCCAAGCCGAGCAAAGACAGAGAAAGTAAAAAAAACTTTACAGCTGAGGCAGGATAACGCCGGAGGTGGCTGACATTTCAAGGAATAGCACACTAAATTGGAAAACTAAACCTTGGGACAGAAATCAGCTCTGAGGCAACACTGCAATGGCGGTGCTTAAAATTTATTTTGCACTACAGCATCTTGCAAGCACCCAGAGGGAGAGCAGAGAGACTGGCAGGAGTGCACCCAAGTGTTCCCCTCCCAAGCCATCCACCATCCTGCGTGTTCAGGCTGTCACAGCCAAGGGAATCCATCACCCATGCCACCACCTCAGCCAACACGCCAGATATGTTATCATTTTGCAAACCTGATAATCTGACTGACAGATCCTGAAAGATAACAGATACAGGCACTGCAGCACTGTATCTCTACGAGTAAACATGTCCTGTTATATCCCTCTGAGCACATCTACAGCCTGAGGTGCATGATCCACAAGTGACCAAAGCCTTAAACCAAGATGGTTTAAGACCATGTTAATAAGTCTCTAGATTGACAACATGCATAGCAAATCAAGATTTTCTTCATAATCCCATTAAGTGAAAACTTTTCCATTTAGCTTTCTCTAACCTGCCACAGCCATCTTCTGTTTCCAGCCACAAGTTATTCTACCCATTTCTGAGGTCCAGTTTGAACAGACAGGCCACTCCACTGCCAAGCAGCGGTTTTGTAATAGCAAGGTAACTGCATGGGATTATTATCCAGCTGTAAAACCTTGGTGAAAGCTCCTGCGTACTTAACTACCAGAAAAAAGCTCCAGCTTCTATTCTACATTGATCTCCTATACAACATACCCATAAGCAGAGTTTAACCATCAAAAAATGGTGCAGCTTAATTCAGTCTAAAGATAAGCTAAAGAAGTTAGGTGGGATGGCCATCACCATGAAAGATAGCCTGTTACTCTTCAGGAAAAACAACAAACCAACAATGGCAACTACACAGACCCAGGCATCTTGGTCCAACAATATCCCCCAGATCGCTTTCATTTCCAGGTGGGGGTGCTCCACGTTGTACATGCTGGCAAGACAGGGTAAATCTTTGGTCATCGTATCTCCTAGCTTTCCTTCCTCCAGCCCAGGACAACCGCTTGCTAAGGGAACCTACACGCTCAACAATGCAACCGTCCCACTTCAGAAAGGGAGCAGCCTCAAATTACCTTTGACCCACACCTCTGAGAAGAGGAATCTCATTGCAAGTAGCAAACGCTTTTCTCCATGGCCTCCCTTGTTTCTGCAGAGAAAGCAACGCCCTCAAAAGCTGAAAGCTGCTACACTCTGTTACAGCTTGGCTTGATTTTCACCTCTGAAGAAGTTTCCAACCAAATCAATCACGTGACTTCACAACAGTGTGATAAAGCAACAATAATTATTTTGGAAAAAAAAAAATGTATTTTTAATAATGCGTCACGATTTGGTTTTGCTAATACAGATGCTCCATGGCAAGCACATCTAGGAATGCATTAAAAAATGGCTGCTCTTTTTCTGTAACTTGTGTTTAGGAAGATTGCACTTTCAAATTAAGGTGGCAGAAACTGGGTTTGTTTATCAATGAGCTTTAAAAGTAGAGTTGCTGATGCTCCTGTCCTTATTTTGGTCTATCTGGTTTTGCTAACAGAATTCCCAGTGATTAAGTGTGAACACCAGCTTCTCCTAACAGCAATGTTATATATTCATAAATAGACGGATAGATATGTAACCACCTAGGCAGCATGCACAGACAGCAGTGAGAGCTATGGAAATTCTTTCTCTGAGACTTCACATGCACACAGTCCAGACATCTCACCACCGCAGCACAGGCAAGGTGGCAGTGAGAAACCCACTGCTTCACCACGACACACGGGCCACGGCTGGAAGGCAGAACAGGATGAAAGACTCATCAGACCCGTGAATGTAAATAAAATACTGCCATAAAGAAGTAACAGCCCCTACATAAGTGCTGCTCTTACATTAAATACTAAATGCACCTCTTTGTAAAACTGCATGTAACTATCAATATTCCTGGCAACGTAGATCATATAAATACTTAGAAACAAAGGCCAGGCCTCACTGAAAACTCTCCAAATGTCTTTGGGCTAAGAAATATTGCAGCCCTTTGTGCTGCAAGGTTGGACTCGCATTTAACACTCAGGGATATCATATATCAAAGAGAGCTTCTTCCTTTAAAGAGCTGAGTGCCTTTCTTAGAAAGCTACCAGAACTTCTTTCCATCTTTTTTTGGCAGCCTCACATCACCAGAAGTTATCATATGCAGACGTTAGGCAACAGAGATAACACTCCATAACTCTCCATATACCGGACTGAGTCCTGGATAACAAGACCTACTGCAACTGGTCCAAATAGGGCTGGAGCTGTCAAAAGTTTCACTCTCAGGCCATGACCACAGCTGATTCAACAAATTCAAAACCAACTCCTTTTAGCAAAGCATCAATTGTTTGATTAAAAAAAGTCAACATATCTCAGTCACCCCTTATCTGCAGCTAACTCTTTAACTATGCTCTTACGTAAGGCTACAGCTTACTCACTGACTCGCCAGGTTTCACATGCTACGTAAGAGCTTCCTCCAGAGGCTCCAGCGATACAGTGATGTGCTCCTGCATCCCACACTGCATTCCCACGTACCAGGCACTTGCCAGGTGTCTCTGTCAGGAGCTCCCACACAAGAGGGTGGCCTCGGCAGAACCCCGATGTTGCCAAGGGGCTGTTTCTTCATGGGACGCAATCAAGGGATGGCTCAAGACAGTCCCCAGGGAAGGCACATCATCCTCACTGCAGACTCACAGTGTAACCTCTCTGCTAGCCACGAGATATGGAGCCCCCTGCACAAAGCCTTGCTCCTTCGGTAAAGGAGCCAGTTAGGAAGGGGCCACACTCACCAGCATCCGCCTAGGAGAAGCCATGGGCATGGTCTGCCCCTCTGCATGTCTCGGAGCCTTCCCAGCTTGTCAGCACTTGCACTGACACCTTGAGCATCACCTCCCTGACTGCTTGCTCAGCTCCCTCCCTCTTCTGCCTGCTGCGGGTTTAGCATCTCCCTTTGATGTTAGGCTCAGCCTTGGGCAGGGTAGCCTGCACGGAGCCAGCCAGGAGACATCTCTCCCAGTTGATGCTGTTACACTCACTGCTGTGGAGCCGGGTCCAACAGCCTGCACATACTCTCACTGCTTTTGCTTTTTTTGGTTGTTCTGTTTTAAATCTAACGACCTTTATAGTCTGCAGTTTAAATCTGTGCACTTACAGATGCATTAGCACTAAACTACAGCACAGAAACCCCGTCACACCTACAGTTTTATACACCTCTCCAGAGGAATCACGCAAACTTGATATCTGAGTAAAATCAGTATAAACTGAATCAATTTCCCTTCTACCTTACAAAATGCAGTGGTGCCTCAGGTGACTTCATGCACTTATCTTACAGAAAGACAAGTGCTAATATATGCTTCAAAACGTTGGAGAAAAAAGCCATCCTATCACAAAGAGGTGAATCTGAGCCAGGTCAGCTTCCCTTTGAAAGACACAGAATTTTGCCTGCTACATGTAATGTTAACGGGCAATTTTGCATATGAAGCTTCCTATCTTTAACAGCTGAGCACCTGTTTTCATTGAAGAACCACAGAGAACCATTTGCTGGAAAACACGGACCCATTCTGTTCCATTTTCCAAATGACAGTTTTCTGTCTTTAAAAATGCTGAAGATGACAACAGGAGTGCTGCTTTTTAACAATAAATACTAAAATCAATTGCATTACAGGGCTTCTGTTCAACTCCTTTGGTCTGTAATACTGCCACTATGAAGGCAGAAAAGTCTTTGGTTTAATGCTACTTTGAAAATACTTCATAGTAGCTATTTCCAGCCATTCAGCAAGAATTCACTTTCAAGACAACTGTGAATAAATTCATGTCATTTTTCATCAGGGGGGTATGGGGGTGTGTGGAGAAAAGTAAAAATAAAGAAAGAATAGTGCTTTTCCTTTATGTTTCATAGGACAAAAATGCATGTGTAATATCCATGCCCAAGAGGTTTTTAAGTAGCACTAGCTTGGGTTACTAAATTAAACTTGGTGAGATCTCTCTGAATATCCTCATATATTTTTGTCTCAACCTTCCTACATTTTTCACTGGTGCCAGTAAAAAGACCAATTAGTCTGACGAACTACAAGTAACTTCCTTTTGCTTTCAAATTATACCAACATTTCTTCAGGTGAGAAACTTCAATTTATCTAAATAAAAGTCTGAAGTGGCTGACTAAATGAGACACTAAAATATTCCAATCGCTCTATAAATCTAAAAGTGTAGTTCTTGCAACCATTTACAAATGTGTGCTGCATGCCTACAGCTTCCATCAGTGTCAGCACACTCCAGCCCAAGAATCAGAAGCCAAAGAATTCTATCAAAAAGCAACAGCATAGCCAGTTTGGGGAAAAAAAAAAATCAAATAAATACCTGCACGTTCACCCATGCTAGAGCATAATCCACAGCATTAAGTGGGAGGCTTATCTGAAACATAGTTAAATACAGCTGAAAGGAGATAACATTACCTTCAAAGGAATGGGAGGTTCACTGTGTTTGTAATCACTCCCTGACCATCACATTATCTCAACAAATTTCTGCCTATTTCAAAACAACATAAGCACAAAAATGTTAGCATTTTCTACTACATATACCTCTTCATGTCACAGGTGCCCTTATCAGTTTCCTAGGAAATCAAGTATCTTCACCTACACACTAACAATTCAGTGGTGCTGAAAGATTTCCATTTTGCATGACTTAAAGAGCAAAAACAATGCACATTGATAAAGTACAAGAAGTTCCGTTGGCATCCCTCTATGAACACAGTGCTATTTGGTAGTCATGGGATGCTGGAAGAGGGCAGTCAGATGCAGGAGAAGGGATGAGAGCCAGCCTGGAAGAAGTCCAGAGAGAATTGAAAAATAACTCCAAGTAGCTGAGTCAATGAATGACATGAAAACAAGAAAGGAGATGGGCAGCAGTTGGAATAGCACAGAGAATCAGGAGTGCAACATGCTTTCATCTCTCTCATCTTAAGAAGCAGGTTTGCATTACTATGGGAAAGATGGCAAGATGTAAAGGAGAATTTTGCAGCAGGGTGACCCCTGAAGGAGCCTGAACAAGTGAGAGTAAAAGAGATTTGGAGATGGGGTTGTGTCACTGGGGCAAGTGAATGAGTTAGAGAAAGAAAAACAATGAGCCATCTCAATGTCTGGGGAAGGATGAAAGAGGAAAGAGAGAGCTGTAGGAAGAAAAGAACAAAAAGGATGCTACGGGGAGGAAGACACTTCTGCCACAGATTTCAAAAGCTGCAGAATTCTCTTTGAATAAATACTGGTCACTACACACAAATATCTGAAAAGAAATTTGTCTGTCAGTCTTTCCTTTACTTCAAATACTTATTATCTCTCTCATCTCAAATGAATCCACAAAATGGCAAGAAGGTAGTAACTAGTCCTCTACCAAGTTTAAAAATGCATAAAATTGGTAGCAAATGTTTATTACTTTCTCATCCGTGCAAAAAAATGTGCATGCTTCATGCACTGCTTCTCAGCAACTCAAGAGCAGTGAACTTATTCCAGTTAAATACCTCAGTGTCATTCACTTGAAAACTGGTTCTTAGTTCAGTCATAATTTTTAGTAAGCGCACAGTGTAAAATTGTCATGAATTGTACCAAAGGTAACTTTTTTTTTTTTCTTTTTTAACTGCAAAACAAAACACGGGATTCAAATCTACAAACCTAGGGGCTCTGGTTATGACTTGTTAATGCTCAAAATGCTAGCAAGGACATCTGCAACATAAATCTTACTTCTAAAGAACTAGGTAAACATATCTGGTTCATGAAAACAAGGCTTTTAAGAGTGGTGTAAAAATTGTGAAACCTTATATTTAAGATTTCATAATCGTTCTCAATTTATGATTCATTTTATAAAGACACTTAATGGTTTAATACCTAGTCTTTAATTAAATCAGTAACTCTTAACTCAGAATTAATTAATTTTGGTCTTACATAGAGAACCCAAGGGGGAGGCAAAGTGCTACAAAACTGACCCTTTGCAGCCTAAGACTTTCAGCAAGATTTCAAAAAACCAAGCATTAGCCACATTCTTTTTCCTTGAAATTCAGCTGGAAAATGCCCCCAAATTTCACTAGTAAAACTGAAACCACCATTAAATTTAAATATGTAACCTTAAATTTGTGAATGAAAGCGCAGATTAAGTCACTTTTTTATATCTTAAAGTGACTGTCTGTATGCTCTGGGATGTGATAGGTGGTTTCTGCTCTGGTATCATTCCTCCCAGAAGCTAGCAGCCACCTAGGAGAGAATTATAAGGGTTAAATTCTCTCCCTGGACAGCAGTTATTAGAGCACATCTATGCCAGGGCTGGTTCTGCAACACTGCTGCAGGGAGGGCCAGCAGAACTCACCTCCTGCCACAAGTCTGCATCATCTCCATTTGTTCTACAATACATCATCATTCCCACATTAAAAAATAACTCCATGGTAACCAAAGAGAGTTTTTAAAACTTTGCAAAAAATAATCACAGTGGAGAGGAAGGGAGAGGATGAAAAGAAAGAGATGAAGAAGCCTTGGCCCACTGACATCCACATCTAACAAAATTTCTTCAGGCAGAACAAGGAATGCGTTTGTCCCTTGAAAAGTATAATTTTCAGAGATACTTGAATCCTTCCTTTCTGGTATGTAAATAATTTCTTCTCTGCTGTCTCCCTAAAGATCACGTAGTCTCACAAATGTGGCTGAGCTGGGCAAACGAAGAGCCATTTCTCAGCTGAACTCATAAATTACTTATTGTTTTAATATACTGGAAAATTGGCAGGAAGCGGGGGAAGGTACGTCAGTTACACAAGACTTTATACCATCACTTATCCTTGCCTTCCATTAAAAAAACGTTAGTTGCTGTAGCAACTGTCAAACCACACTCCAGTTCCTCTTCCTCCAAGATACAGAACTTCTCCAAAACACTCACATACAACACAGTCCTCCCCCATCCAAAGGGCAGGCTTCTGGCACTTTCGCATTGTTTAAAAAGAAAGAGGCTCTCTAAGGAGCTGACAAATCCTTTGCAGGGCTTTTGCTCCAAGGTATGCTTCCATAAAGATAATTACCTGAAATCCTTAAAATCTTATTTTCCACCCCCCAGCTCTACCTCCTCCCCCCCCCTTCTTTTTACGTCTTTCTCTGCGTTATAGAGAACATTACTCCATGCAGCTTATTTCATCACCACATCTTCCAACTTTAAGAAAAATGCCTACACATCTGTCAAATGTCATTCCCTCCCTCATTCCTTTCCTCATGGGAAAGGCACATGCAATGGGGACAACATCACATAACACACGTTGCAACGTCTCTAGGTCAGGAAAGGCAAAGGCAAAGACAGGTCTCCTACCCAACACCTAAAGAGACAACCCCTCTCCACAACCACTGCTCTCAGCCATTCCTAGGAGATCCCTGCTCTGCCACCAAGGAGAACAAGCCTTCTCTCAAGTGGCTGAAATTCTCCTCCACTGGACAGATCTGAATAGGCTACAAGCAAAAGAAGAGGAAACATTAGCATAAAGAGGGCCCTTGAGAAAGGTCTGTCAGAAACAAGACAAATCATACATGACTGAAGAAGATCTCATGAGAAAGCAAAAACATATTCCTCCCCTTTGTGCAGCATGCCGATAGCAATGATAGGGACAGATCCCTGGGAAGCCCTTACATGTTCAAGGACACTACCCAGGGCAGGATGTTTGTACAGTAAATGAGAGGTCCTACGCACCTTCTTACCACTCTCAATCCCCAGCAGCACCATTCTGTTTCTAAAATACTTTCATGCCTAAATGGTTTTTGGTTTCAGAATTTATTAATGCAAAAAAATCTGTTCTCATACCTAATGGGATGATTATTTCTAACTGCTGTTTAGAAAGGAGAACATCGTAGTATTGCACAGATCGTATTCAGGAATATATAGAAATTCTACTCTTCCAAAAGAAGTTCAGACTTGGATAAGCTTGCCTTTTCCTATCACAGCAGTTTTATCATACTTTTCCTGTGAAGTGTCTTGCAAACTAGGGGATTAATGGTACCATAGAAAATTATTCTTGTTTTTTCTTGAAAGGTCTGAGCCACTTCGCCCTGCAGTTCATTTCTTCATGCCACAAGCATCACCTTCATTCCTTTCTACTAACCCACTTGTTTCTCTGACAAGGCAAAAACGAACTGAAAGTGCTGCCTACAGCAGCAGAAAGCACTTTGGCAACTATGGGAGGACGGGTTAGCGTGTGTGTCCATACAGAATTAATTGCAAAGTAATATGCACAAGCATACCCTGAAACTCGCCTTCCATGAGCGTTTACAGTGGAAACAGCTGCATACTGGCCCAGCTACATAGCATAAACAAGGTCACTTGACTCCTGGGAGCAGTGAAACACAACCATCAGCTTGAACTGCAACACTGAACCAATCTGTTCCCCAGCTTAACAGCAATCTCTCCCTGCAACCAACTGAGGAGGGCTGAGGGACTCGCTCCCAGCTCTGCCCACCAAAAGCAGTAACTGCAATTAAGTAGTGGCAGCTGATCTTCCTAACAAAAAATCCCAAACCAGCAGACTGATTTTTTTTTTTTTTCCCCCTGCATTTATGAGATGGTTAGACTGTTCCCATACCCTAGTTCTTCTTCTGGTCTCTCTCTTTTGCATCTTGTGTCTGAGCAGATGCTCTAAGCAACTTTGTTCTCCTGTGCTTGTTCCTCCTTTCACACTTCTACTGATATTGCCTCTCTTTCACCACATCCCTTATCCCTGCGGTATCCCACACACCTGCACAAGGCCTCAGGCTACCATGCTAATGCACGCTCCCGAAGGAAGTGCAAGATACCATTTGCTTTTTACTACCCCATCTGTAGACCTTCTGCACAGAATGAAGAAACACACAGCAGCTCAAGGCCACCTTGAGACGTTTTGAATGACTTAAGGCTGAAACAAAGAACTCCAGAGCCATAAACAGGGGCTGCTGTAACTTGCACTAAGGTTTCTAAACCAGAACAGTAAGATTTACATCTAAAAAAGGTACAACAGAGTAAGGCCTCATTAACTACGGTGTACTTAACTATGAAGCAAAGCAAGCAATTCCATCACATTAATTCACCAGCTAAGATCAGTCAGGAATCTCACCAAGGATCTTCATCCTAAACATGAAAAATATCCACGCTGTTAGGAAGCCACACAGAGGCACACTGTCACAGGTGTGGACAGACTGGACTGAGAAATCACTGACCCTGGAAAATTTGTTGTCACTTTACAGCTGGCAAATCAGTTGAGCCAGCCATTATTTAACATCTGTGCTTCACTCTTCAGTCAATTCAAGTCACCTCAGTGATCTACATTAAAGGAGAAATGGAAGGAGTCACACTAAGCACTGTGGTGGTTTGTCTACAACAGCCATAAAGCACAGGTCATACAGCTGTAGGCAGATACTAAACTGCTCCAGCAGAATGTGCAAACATGCACCTTCTGTACCGGAATGTTATATGGGTTATTATCTCCTGAATCCCTTCTGCCTTCGTACTCCCCTTCCATAGCCATTTGTCTGTGACTCATATCATACGCGTTTGGGAGAAATTACTTTCAGAGTGCTGCTCACTGACTACTTGCACACACATCCAATTTTCAGCTCTGGGAGAAGCTTACGTGTGCTGCACACTCACAAGACACATGGCCACAAACTGCAAATTATGCATGCTACGTAGACAGAGACAGTTCATCATAATTTGCCTAAAACCAAGGACTACAGGAAGACACGTTCTCCTTGCCACTGCCATACAAAATGGCAAAGGTCTTTGCTCATCAGTGATCAACACCTCCTGCTGATTATTAAGGCTCCATCTCAGAAGTGAGATATTGTATATGGTACGAGCATTTGGATGTTACTTAACCTGCCCTGAGTGACAACTCTTGCAGCAGTTTATACCTCTAGCTCATGCCTAGACAGTGATGAATGCATTGGGGATGCCAGCACATTAAAAAAAGTGACACACAGCTAGTGTTACAGCCATTCTAACTTTTTTATTATTATTACCCTTATACAAAATTGTACAGATTACACAAACCTCTTCAAATGTAGCATTTTAAACATGATAGCCAGCTGTGAGGACCAGACATTGAGCAAAAGGCTTCTTAATATTCCCTTAAATACTTCCTCTATAGTCTACAGCTTTATGTTTCATGTTACACTGAGCTGTATCACCCATTTTTGCTGGTCCAACAGTATTTTCTGTTGTAAACTTATCTCAATTTCAGTACCATACCTATTTAATCTGAATTCTTTTGTTTTAGAATAATGATAACATTCAAAAAGTAGCTTTGCTTCATCAAATACTAGAGTATTTTACTAACAGGTATTGTGAAGGGACACATGTTCAAGCCAAGTTTTACCCACATATAAAAAAGGTGACACTTTAAAAACAGCAATTGTAAAATGTGGAAGAGGAACTAATTTGCCTACAGAACTAGATTTTTAAATACTTTAAAGGTTTTTATAACTTCAGATTTTTAATTTGCGAGACATTAACTCAGTCCACCTGTAAATAATGAAGTGAACCTTTTCTTATAAAACAGGCAAATATTTGATAACATTTCCTTCTGAGTTCTGCTTTAGCTACAAATGAAAAAAAGACCTCTTACCCCACATATCCCACTGCTGGAGCTGATTACTAGAAACTCAGCTGCTTTCGGATGAAAAAAAAACCAGGGACTAAGAGAGAGAGAAAGAAGTTCATACCCATTTCCTGAGACAGGAAGCTTGAGTGCACATGGGTTGATGGGGGGGGGGGGAGGGAAAGGCGCCCCTCAAATGCCTGAACCTAGTAGCTTGGCTACTTCTGAATACAGACCAGGATACAACAAGTTCCTCCTCCCAAAAAAAGCATGATGAGTCATACAGTATAGCACTATAAACTTTTAGGCTTTTTTTTTTTTTTTTTTTTTTTTTTAAATTTCTAAACAAAGTTTTACAGAACTAAATAGGAGAAAACAGCTTTACGATAGGGCAAGGAAATGTAAGAAAGTTTAAACTAAGAGATTTTCTCATAGAACCACCTGTGGTGGTAACAAAAAAGCAAGGAAAGTCAATTTCTTGAGAAAGAAGGATTTATTTTCCCTTTGTTTCTTTTTTCAGGTTTTCATTCTCTCCATTTATATCAGGTGCTACCTGTTCCTTAAAGGTGATGCACTGCAATTGCACAAATGGCTTCTATGCCATCTCCTTCAAAGGTAGCTTGTAGAAGAAACAAACAAAAGAACTCCCCCTACCTGCTTAAAAAAAAATATAGTAAAGAACATAATTTCAATCCAAAGAAAGAATTTTTGGAGTTGCAAGTACAGTAGCATGCATATGAGGTCTGACAGACACCCTCTTGCGGATATCAACCACCATTAAAATATAGAAGCATTTGTCAGGAACTTCCAGAATTAAAATCAAAAAATATGAAATAAAAACCTGTATTTCAAAGTGCAGTATAATCACATTTTAATAACAAAGTCAACATTATGATGGAGGAAACCACTATGAGACTGCAACATCTTAAACATTTATTGAAGAACTAAAGAACAGTAATGGTGAAATAAGTCAATTCTTCCTCTTTAGAGGAAGGAATCCAGCTCTGAGCTATGGTTAGGATGTAACTATAATATCAGTTCCCAAAATAACAGTCTTAATCAACAAAGAATTTCCCCAGTCAAATTTAATTTTGTACTATGAAAAGACAGAAGGCTAACTATCGCTTCCGTTGTACCATGACATCTACGTACAGATCTGCACATAAGAGCAGGGAAGCTCACGCTACAACAGCTTGGATGCAGCCTGCCCAAACACTTGCCTGGATTACTTGCCCTTTTTTATTTTCCTGCAGGTCTGTCTCCTGAAGGCTTCACAGTCCCTACCCAGGCAGACAGCTGGAAGGACATCTCTTTCATGGAAGTGCCAGCTCCCTCCCCATCAAGTCTGCACCACACATCTACTCAGGTAAGTGCACGGGAGCGCCTTGACCACTGGGTCATAAAGTAAGGGCTGTCTCAGCATCCATCTCATCCTACAGCTAGGCATGCTCCCGCTCCAGAACCAAGATGCGGGTTCCCCCACTAAATTGCTAGATATCTACTCATGGAGAAATGCCTTTGCTACTGTGATGGAACCACTGGTCATGCAACAGAAAACTCTATGACAAGGCTTGGAAAAGACAAAAGATCAGGCACAACCGAGTTACAGAGTCTCAGTCTGGTGGTTAATAGCTTGACAGTTATGAGAAGAAAGGGCAGAGAGTGGACAGTAGTCTTGGAAGAGGAGGAGGAATGGTCTTAAAGACATCTCTGAACCAAGTTTGACTCAAAATACATTTCACAAAAAGGAAAATACAGCTTAAAAAAAGGGGGAGGGGAAAACCCCTCACTATCTTTTAGAGAACTTGGCTATCAGAATGTTACTCAGTAATTAACACTGCTACCTGGTTATCTGAATGCAGAATCTGACCAGTGCAGAAAATATCCTCCAGTTAAGCAGTGTGGGCAATTAGAAATGAACAACTGACAAGCATTCTTGAGATAGTCAAGTATGATTAGCATTTTTTCAACATGAAAGGAGAAAGGAAGGTGAAGCAGCACCATCACTATACTAACATATAATTAATATCAAGCTGTGATGTCAAGATGTGGACTCATTCATATATGCACTCAAAAAAATGTAACATATTCCGAGCTTTGTCCTGGGAAGAAATCTTCCATATTTGAGAGGGTAAATGACTTCATCAAATGCCCTTACTAAGCATGATTCCAGCTGTCTTAAATTCACTGTGGAACTAGATATGCTACAGAAGTTCTGCCTTTCCTTAAAGACAGCCTCAGAAGGAATATATTGTAAATAAAATTCAATAGAAACTTAGCACTCAGATGCATGTATATTCCTCTGTTTTGCCACCCCCAAGATAAAAATCAGACAGATAGCTGCTTGTGAGAAATAAGCAACAAGCCTATTTCCAGAAATAACAGTATTTTAAAACCTTAAGCAAAACTGCTATTTCAGTTGCTTGCCCATTAACAAGTCAGCCCAAACTGACATTGAATTAACTCACAGTTAACATATAACATATTAGGTTTTGTGAAACTATCTCTACATATATATATATATAAATATTTTTAAATATTTTTTGCCCAGTCATTCCCTGTTCCCCTTTGGATTCTTAGCTGCTGTTAGCATCCACTGCTCTTTCATGTTTCAACTGCTATTAAAGTTAACATTTGAATTACTGTTATGGATCAGGTCATTACAAGTAGGTTGTCCAAATGCTTAACTAGCAGTAGTAATAATAACACTCTGTTACAAGGAATAAAATTTTAGAGCATTTTTCACATCTCGATGGAGACCTGCCATGAGTTTCTTTGTACAACACAGTAAGCTCAGCAGCCATGAAGCAGGTGAGTTCAGAGTCACGCCAGCCTAGCGTTATACTTGAGCTGAATTTCCCATCTAAATATGACCAGTTCTGTCAGACAGAGATACCAGCAGAGACAGGGAGCAGAGTCTGCTCTGTCTGTAAACACACCACCAGAGCAGGAACAAGAAAAGCAGCAGCAGCTGGACACAGCTGATCAGATGGGAAAGCATCTTTACCAGCCAACATGACAGGCAAAGCTTAGGGGGACAAGGAACGTTTTACTTATTTTTTCCCCAGCCCACATCGTGTACCATTGCTTCCCCATTCTATTCAGAACCGGATGGTTACTGTCATTTTAGTCAGATTTTCCATGCTAGCACAAAAATCAACTCCAAGAAGTTTCTGAGTACCCAGAACGCAGGAATCCACAACTTCCAACCCCAGTTAGCTTTGACAAGGCAACCCTACATACACCCTACAATAGGGTGACATTGGTGAGAAGAGTTGTCTCTTACTGTACCAGATTGTCTAAAGAAGCTATGGTATTTCATAAGCAACCTTTCATAAGGCTGAAGGTATGAACATACAAATACTCTCATAACAAATCTAGAATGCTCCGAAACACTTCTCTGGGGAGAGAAAAGAAAGAAAGGAGGGGGAAAAATAAAAAAAGGAAAAAAAAAAAAAAAGGATCACATGTCAACAGTAGGGAAAAGCATCTTCAGAAGAAAGAGAAGCAGTGACAAGATTTTCAGCGGTAACAGGAAAGAACAGCCAAGAGGGAAATGGTGAGAAGCACAGCAGCATCCTTCCAGCCATGTTTCAGAGCTACTGGGCAGACACACTGCTGGGCAGACACACTGATGCCTGCTGAGTTTTCTACCTATCCCACCATCCATCTCTAACATGAAAGGTCTCACCTAAAGGGTCAGGAAGACAGCAGAACAAACAAGCTATGCCTATAAGAGAAATGATCAAACACTGCAATAATCAATAATAATAATTCCAATAACCAATTATCAGAAATTTAAACTTTAAATTACTCTGCTGCCCATTCACATTTTATCTTTGTGACATGTATAAGCAAAACGCCACATGAAAATTTACTTTGGTGGTCGGCCTTCTAGACATTAAACTACATGCAAGATAGTTTTATAAATGCATAGCTCTTGAAGAGATGTGTTCTTAGAACAGTTCTAGAAAAATGGTCCATAAAACATTTACGTGGGCTCAGCACACAGGCAAATTCACAAATAAGACATGTTAACTCCTTCTTCCTGATGACCAATAACCAGAAGAGGAAAAAGAAGAGATTCTTTTTAGAAGAACAGTCTAGACAGTTCAAAAATAGCTTCTGTGCCCTTGCCAGGTGCAAGGGAAACTGGAAAAGTAGGAACTGTGTCATTTTGGGTGTCATTTTGACTATATTTTTCATCCACCCTCAATGTTCGGGATTTCAGCAAGGAGATCGTACCCGTGCAGCTCCCAAAGAAGGCCACCTCACCCCAAGGCTTAACTGAGAAGTACCACTGTCAGGTTTCCAGGTGGTCTTCATACAGTGCAAAATCCTGAACATTAGTATTTGTGACGCAAAGTGGCAAGAAGTTTCAGAAGCTCAGATGTCTTCAGGGCTTTAGCTCATCCTTTCCCTTGTTTGTTCCAATAAAAAATTCTTTTTGCTTGTTTGCTTACTTACGACACATGCTCAACCTGGGGAAAGAGTTAAAGGCAGTAAGGGAAATCACATTCTGTCTTCACTTTTCAGAAAAAATGGCAACGAAGAATTGTTTATTCTTTCAAGTTGATGTGCATGTTCCGCGCACCCAGGACAACATTCCTTTGGTGGAGATGCAGAGTTAGAGAACATCAATTTAAGTTAAATAATATAAAAAATATAAACACATACAGCACTGTTTTGAGACATACTAGATAATGCTTTCATTTAGCCTGGTTTTGCATTTTTGATGTTTTGGTTTTTTTCAGTGCGTGGGAGATATATTATCTCATGTTTTAATGGATGTGGTCATTTTATCCCTGCGGCCAAGTTTAGAGATTCTTGCAGGTTCTGTTCCCACATTTGAGGACTCTACATTTCCCTCAAGACCCTGGGTCAGCAGGAATCTGTAAAACTCCACTGTGCCAGTGAGCCTTCACAAACCTGAAGTGACTGAAAATAGAGAGCATCAGGACAGCAAGGGCCACTGCAGGAAGATTTATCACGCAACGATAGGGGATGTAAAAGACGTCAGTTCTCTAAGCAGAGTGCTAATGCCACATACACACATTGTGTCACATAATAAAGGTTGCAGCCATCAGATCAGATCATAGCTAGACCAATTTGAATTTATAATACTGAATTATAAATTACTACATGCTTAACATGACCAAACTTCTTCAAGTTTTTAAAAACTAACTCCGCTCTGCTCTTACTAACAGCTATAAATATGCCATTAGAATGTTGTTACTGTAGAGAAACAAAAGATGAATTGCTTTTTGTCTTCTCTTCCCAAAGTTTTAAGTTATGATACTGTAGATATGAAGACAGATCTGCAAGTCAAAACTGCTAAAGTTACCAAGCTGCTAAAGTCTGAACTGCAGTAACCTAGATCTACTGGATGCTTCTGTCACAGCCAACATGCTGTTTAACTCCTCTCCCGGTCATCCAGCATGTTGTGTATTTGCCAAGTAGCTAAATGGTGAACAGAAAACAAAAAGAGATTATGCCTGAAAATACTAGTGCAATTAAAAACAAAGAGAGTTTTTTAAACAGGGTAGGTTTTTGGTTTGGTTTGTGACTATTTTTTTTTCCCTCCCCTAAGCTGATGGTATACATTAGCTCTAACTTCTTCCCAAGGCACACCACCACAGCCACTGTCAATCTCTGGCCTCAATTTCCTGCAGCACGCATGCAAGTCGCTGAACTCAAAAGCATTACAAGTGGGAAATAAGTGCTGGATGGAGTTCAGATCTGATGATACCAACTACAATTAAATGTTTGGCAATTTAACAAATGACAGCAACTACATAAACACATTAAGAAATACCTTACAATGCACATGCACCGAGGGACATTTTCTGAAACTATAAATACCCACTTTCTTGTAATTCACACTCTCCAAAGAGTTACAGTTAATGGTTCCTATACAGCACTGCACATACAAACCAGATGAATGAAGTGCTGCAGCCAAAGGTGATCTCCACCCCCCCACCGCCTTTGAAGCAACCATGCATTACATACACTGCTGAACTGTTCAGAATGTTTGCGACGCTGCTGAGAAGGAAAGCAGAACAGTATGCTCAGTGAGTCTTCCTCTTTCTACTATACCCATTTTAAGAGCATAAGGAAATGAGAGTGCCTTTGCTTAGTTCAAAGAAGCTAGTGTCTTACTCTGTGTGATGAAATTCAAGCAGGAAGCAAAAGGAAAGGAAAAAACAGAAAATTATTGAACTGGAAAAAGTATTCCCCTTTCTCAGAAGAACACCTAACTTTACTTAAAGACTACAGCTGCCTGAGTTTTGCTCTAACAAGCACAAAAAGTTATCCAAATGCAGTATTTACACTTCAAAACAATAAGCAAACATGGCTTATTGGCCTAATACCTCAATCTGCTTGGCCTAGGGAGTAGAAATAACTCTATTATTTTCTAAACTGACAACAAACTATGCATGGAACTTCATTTTTAAAATGCAAATTATCTCAAGTATAGATTGAATCCTAACTTTGATCTAAGCTATCATACCACTATATCTATTTAAATTGTTACGTTATATAAGGAAACTCAATGCAGCAGAATTTGCACCAAGCAGGTTTATAGAAATAACCTGAGGTAATAAAACAGGGTAATGCTGAAGGGACTAAAGAAAATCTTTCCAAGTCAATAAAATCTTATACCAGACTTGCAACCTATCCCAGAAGCATCAGACATCCTTGAAAAGCTGATATTCATCATCCAAACCTTAGGCTGCAGAGAAACACTGTGTGTAAAATTAAACATCCTGGTGTCACACTGGCAAAGAAAACAAAAAAGATAAAAAACATGTTTTGACCCAGCAATCTTTCCAATGATCTTGACCAGGTATTTATTCAGCCAAGCACATAATCTAAGCATCCTCAATACTACTGCTGCACTTTTGTTGGTATTTACCAGAGAAATTGCATTTTGACACCTAGTACATAGGTCTGTAACAGATGATCTATTCTGTTTCAGAGATCAACATTCCGTAGTGAGTATTACTGCTCAAAGATAAAAAATAATGATTTGCAACCACGTTCAACTCAATCCTCTTCCTGCCAGGTGTGAGACTGCAGCAAGTCAGCTGTGATGACATCTGTCAGATAGACCTGAGGTTTGCAGCCAGACGAAGCAACCCCCACCCACAATACAGTGCTCAGAATGGCACTTCAAAGCCTAAGAGAAGCTTCTGATAATTTGGAGGATACACTCAGAATCAGATGCCTCTGGCAATTCAGCATCAAAACCAAAAAGCAGATGAGGTATTGAAGTGCTTCTGTTCCTGTAACAGGAATAGCAAGAATTACTATGAACACTCATCATGTGCACGGTTCCTTGCATTTCTAGGTCTTCATGTCAGTACTTATGATTTTCTATTTTTTCAGTCAGATCTGAGAGTTCCTGAAGCACCGCTCACTTCTAAAATGCATGAATAGGCTTCCCTGGAAATAGCACTCAGCTGGAAAAGAACAAGTCATAAAAGTAAAAACTGCACCAGGGAATAAGAGAAAGATATCAGTCGCCTTTACATCCTGAATTTATGACGCACTTTGTTATCATGAAGATGAGTGTAGTGTAAGAAGTCTTGGTGGGCAGAATAAAAAGAAGCCAATTTTGACAGCCTGGTTTTCCTTTTATTCTTTCATTCTACCATCTTCCCTACCTCTTGGTCATTCCTTCCTATCATCGATACCTTTAATCCATATTCCACTGTCCACATCACCTTACAGAATCACGAACACTGTGGCCGCCCTGATGTTGCATTACCCTGTAGATACAAAGCAGTTCAGTTTTACATATAGCCAGCCTGGAGTGGTAGAAGACACAGGTCATCCAAAAAGCCCAGACATTTCCAGAAAAACTTTGCTAACAGCCAGTCATCGCTCCCTGAGAAGGATGTGTTAATTAAGACACGAGTATGCTTTTGCAACTTCTTTAAAATATCACCTCAAGAGCTCCTTGAGTTTTCATGAGGAACGGAGTCTCTTCCTGCTTTTTTCAACAAGATTCAAATCTGTTGCCTTCAGGTAAGGTTCTTTACAGCCAAGGGCATAACATTTCCTCATATTGTTACTGATGCTCTAGTTAACGGGTGTAGCATTTGCCCTGGAAATAGAATAGGAACTCACGGATTATATTATCCTGATTAGGTCCTCCGCCACCACCACCACTTGTTTGAAGACTATCCCAGTTAAGGCCTAACACACAGTTTGCCGTTCATGCCTACTTGGGGCTACATTAACAGCAGCAGATTTGCAAGTAAGTAAATGCATCACAATTCTATACTGTCACACCTTTTGGCTGATGGACACTTTCCCATTTCGCAGTGAACCTGGTGAACTGCAGTGAATCTTCTGTGGTTTTAAGCCCAACCCGTGATTACACAGAAATCTCAATTTTGCATTTTATTTTGCCTCTTAAAGCAGAGTTTGAGCCTGCAGAGTTGTGCAGAGAACTTTAGAAATATGTGGATGTTCAGAAAACAAAAATCAAAAGAACCAGTAAGCTCATATTTTTTAAATCTAGCTCTGTATTTTTCAATCCATCTCACAATTACTGGATGCTCCAGATTGGACAGTCCAGCTGTAGAGGAATGAATTTTACAGAAATTCAGAACAAAGAGGCATGGCAAACTACAAGAAGGATTGTAAATACATGCATAGCTTCCTCTCTGTCAAAGTGTGGTCTGTGCTACACTCATTTGCAGACCTTTTGATTTAACAGGCAGCTGGAAAATCAGGCTTTTCTAGGGACTGTTAGCTGTGGAATTAATTCACTGTTGGTCATTTGTGAATCGTGTAGATATGGTCTCAAATACTGAGGGAGGAAGCAACTGAAGCACTTCTGTTATTTTTATAGAGTTTGAATGGGAGACTTCTAGTGTACTACATCTGAAAATGGATATACATATTGGATTAGTTTTGCCACGAAAATTACACTACATCTAAAAGTAAGAAAGCACACATTACGTATCTTTCTAACATACAGGAAGAAATACGCATCACTGCAGCACTGATACTTGGGGGAAAAAAGTCCCCAAAAACCAGCCACCACAAGAAATTATGCATTTCATTATCAGACTGTGGGTCTGCATACATTTATGCCCAAACATATCCTTATCCATGCTACACTAAATAAGGGATATCAGGAAAAGAAGTTACAAGTCGCTGCAATACTGGAATCCAGTCTACTTCACAGAATTCACATTATTTTCACTGAAGTGAAAATAAGTACAGGGAACTGAGATAATCTCAGTACTCTACAGACCATTACAAAAAGAAACAAATAATAAAGAGCTAAAGGGTTAAATCCTGTCTCTCTGGTTCCACGCCCATTTATACCTGCCAAGCACTGCTGACTGCAGGACCTTCAGATCAGTCTAGGATGTTTTACTGTTTCATTAAGTGGCAACCTGTGAACTGCAACCTGGCAGCACCGCATTCGAAGAAAATGCATCCTGAACCCTCACGGTCAAAACCCCAACCAACCTAGCAATCCATACAGGTACATGAAACAAATAACCACTCAAAATTCTCTGAATGAGCTACCATTTCAAGGCTGAGCGTTGTAGTCCATAGTCAACTTCACCTCAAATTTAGCTTTGTGTATATACGTTCAGCTGTTGGATGTTATGATCTGTTCTACCTTTTTGAGATGATGGGTGAATTCTCTGAGTAATACATCTTACACAAATGTGGTTCTCAACTTTAAAGAAGTCCATGTTAGATAAACTAACTCTGTCCACAAGGATCTAAAAGTAAAGTCATTGTGGGTAACAAGCTGTACTAAATATAGAGGTAACATGAAAAGTCACTACAAAGCAAATTAATTTTAATAAACATGCACTTTAAAGGGATGATGTGCCATGTTCTTCCAACCTGCCCTCTATTCTACATCCTCCTCTCAGAAGTACAAAAAACAAAGCAGCCTGAAAAAAAACCCTCCATTTATTTGCAAAGTAGATTCACTGATCACTGTTATTTTGGATCAACACTAGCATCACATTTCTTTCTGTGATTAAATACAGTAGACTATAGAATGTCAATCAATATGTATATTGCATAACTTTGATACCGATCAGATAGCATGTCATAGCTCTGACATCATAGTATCAGTGTAGATTGTTTCCATTTCTTCTTAGGATAACAATTCAGTCATCAAATGTAACATTAAATAAGATTTTAAGACAGCAGATGGCATCACTTAGTTATTTTTAACTGTTGTACACTGACCATTTTCTATGCAGCATAATCCATTTTTGAAGATTAGTAAATGGAGCTCTGTGGACAGCACAGAAAAGTAGTATTTCAAAACCTAAAAAAATAAGACATTACCATTTCACCTATCCGGTTGCCTTGACCTGTACTGAGTTTCCTACAGGTATCTTAAAAGAGCCCACAATTTCCCACAGCTGTGGCTGCCCTTCTTTGATGCACCAGACACTTAAGAGCCCCTAAGTGAGTCTCCTACAAGCCACCAGCTGAAGGCATTCATATCTTCTCTAGATCAGCAAGAGCAACGGCTGGCTTTCAGAAACCTGTCAGATGTGACTACAACTTAGTGGGAATTCGTAGATTTTTCCTATCTGTTCCCACTGGGATCACTATTAGAGCTATATCATGCCATCAGGCACAAAATCACAAAGTATTTTGAACCACTATTAAAGAAATTGCCCATTCAACAAACAAGAGTTGACAAAAATGGTGAATGCTAGAAAGGCTCTTCACACCCACTCAGCATCACATGGGAAGTAACAGCCAGGATGGAGAGACCTGGCTCTAAGCTTTCCGAGCAGCTGAAAAACAAGGTTTCCTGTTCAATCTTCTTTCATGATTTCTTTCTCAGTGTTCTTTATATAATCTAAAGGATGTCATGAAAAAAGACAGATAAATCTCCTTTGTGTATTTTGATGACCTATAGATTTGAGAAGGTAAACTAAAAACAAAGGTCTCTGTGCACTGGCTCAAACTGCCGTACAGAAAATGGGAACTCAGAGAAGGCAATGTACCGAGTAAATTTTCTGATCTCACTTCAGAAGAGTAACAAAACATTATATTCTACTCAAGGCATTTAGAAAGCAGCTGTCACAGGAGCTTGTAGGTGTTATTACAGTAAGAAGTCGTGATCAAAAAGGTGCATTTTTCCAGGTGCCATTTAGTTAGAACAGATGCAAGAATGCACCGTAGGGATCTTGAGCTGAAGATGCCATCAGGGAGGGAGCAGTCGGGTGGATGTCCTTTAGCAGGCTGCAAGGCGAGATCTGTAAGTTCAAAGGTGGCAGCCCATGGTGCAAACCTGGCGCAGAGGTGGCCCTGTGCTGGTTGATCCGCGGGAAGTGCCATTGCTAACTGATCCCTTCTAACTTGTTTACTACTCCATAGAGTGCAACGGAGAGCAAGAGGGGAGGGTCACTTCAAACCTTGCATGACAGATGTGTGGGAAACATGGAAAAGGCCATATGGAGAAGGGAAGAAATAAGCCAGAGTACAGGAGAAACACTCTCCTCTTCACCCACACGTACACAGCTCTGCTTTTCTTTGTCCACTCCTATCTTTTTCTCTGGTCTTGCCAGACCTATTCAGACAGCCACACTGTAGGTACTGTCTGAATTCCAAGATGGCAGCCTTGCAGAAGAGTTAGTAATTTATTTTAGGGTTGCTAACAGTTTATCCTTGCTTGATGGATGAGTGCAAAGACCCACTAGCATGCATGCTTAGTATTTAGTGTGCATTTAATAGCAGCCAGGAGCTCGACCTGAACATCTTCACTTCAACAACTTCACCTGAACAATGAAAAATGAATTATGAAAACCAACAGAGTAAAGCCATTTGTGAAGAAGCTACAGAGTTCTTCAGAAAAGAAAACATGACTACAGAGTATATTGAAAACAAAGATTAGTACTAATGAAGAGGTTATAATAATCTTTTCATTTTTCATCTTTGTAAAGACCTGTCTTCTCCCGTGTTCAGATCAGCACATTAGCAGTGCACCACCAAAGCGTTCATCATCTTTCTGCTCTCAGCTTAGGGCAGAAACAAACTTTTTGAGCCACTCTGAGTATGCTGTTATACTTCTGAAAAGCAAACGGAGCTCCAGGAACTGTGAGGAACAGAGGAGGGAAGAAGGGAAAGAGTCAATCTCTGACACAATAAATTAGAGTCATTCTCAAATCTTTTTTTCTTTTTATGGAAGTCACCTTCTAAAGTGTTGGCACCGTGTGCTTTAGACAATACTCTTTTTCCCAAGGGTTAAATTTTTTTCCTACTTTCTAGTAATACAAATTTAATATCTTTTTTTCTCCATAATAGAATGAATTAGACATAAGACCAACAATAACTTGAACCCAAACCAGGTACGCCATTACTGATGTCATGGTAATTGACACTTATACTCATTGTAGCTATCTGCTTTCTGCTGAGTCAGTTTCAAAATACATGCTAGTCCAAAAGGCATTAGCAGATACAAGACTAAATTCCTAGAGGTCACCAAATAGTCAGTAATGTTATCTATAGTGAATATCCGTACCATAATGACAATAATTATACGATACAGTTGCCTATAGTGGCAGAAGTCAGTCTCGAGTGATCTTGCCCTGTCCTATCTTACTGCTGCAGCTTAATAAAACAGATGATGCAGACGCAGAAGCTAAAAACCACAAGGCACTGCAGGAGGTCTGTACTCCGTCACAAGTGATGTGGGGTAGACTTCAAATTTTACAAACAGCATATACATTTAAATATCAAACCACATTTTAATATTACTTAGAAGTCTAAAATTACACACAGAGGTCTAGCAGGGCTTTCTAAAACAGAAGCAAGCCAGTTGCCTAAGCCCTATTGCAATCAGTAGTTATTAACTTAGCAGTCTGTTTGGACACTGTAAAATGCCCCTGAGGACTTCTCACACATTCACGTGCCTAGGCATTTCCAAGTATCAGGCCTCTAGGTACACGTGAACTGCAGCCATTTAAACTTCCTTAATACTGGAAGCCATTCTCCATTGAATGAATTCTGTGAAAACTGAATCTCATAATCAAACTACATATTATATTCTTTATGCAGAGACACACATACAAAAACGGAGTAAAATTCATTTTCTACAATCACAGGGAAAGTTCCCCAGACGCGCCTTCATTATTTCACATTCAGCTACAGCAAGTTTCTGAGCTAACCTGGGTACACAAAGCATTATATTCTCCCCAGCTTGCTTCCAGCAGGGATAAACGCGTCTCCAGAGCTCCACTAGTTCCTACAATGAACTCCTATAGGATTTACTTCACGATTTGCCTTCTTGCACCTTCAGAATTATTTCCTTCCCAAATCCTCCTTCCCCCCTTCTTCTGGACTAGTCTTCCCAGTTAAATTATGCAAATGAACAGTGAGAATGGATAGCTTCTCAAGCGAGTAACCATCTACTTACGCTTTTATCCCAACCTCAGCTGTCCTGGTTGGTTTGCAGACACCTGTGCAGCAAATGTCAGTGGACTGGCTATCTCCTCACTTCCTTCATTAGAGTGCAACTCTGAAAACCTGAAAGATTACCTCCTTCCTTCCTTCTGTCTTGTGCAGTGTTTTTAAACTGGTGGTGGGAGGAGCAGAAAGTCTCCCTATCTCATCACGTGAGAAAAAGCTAAAATTCCCATCAGAAGTGACTCACTGTCACTAATCATATATACACCAGATTGAAAGGCACTCAGAACGTGAAGCTTGAATCCCATCCTCAGTTAAGCAAACGAGAAGCAAATTGCTCAGCACTATCATATTAACTGCCATATCTGTACAATTTTGCACAATGGAGCTGATGAATATAAATTTATTGTTTCTAGCACTGAACTCAAGAGACATGCGGCTGAATTTTTTTGGAAGAACAAACAGCTGAGTAACGTGCAAATTCCTTTATTCTGAAATGACTAAGTATCAGTGTAAAAATTTTCTGTATACAAGACATTCACTTCATTTACCACCTGGTCCAAACATTAGAATAAATAACCTTATTGCTTAACCAAGCAGATGCACATCAGAATCTTCGGTAACAAAATTACACTACAGCTTGAGGTACTGCATCTTCTGTTTGCTTCTCACTGGGAATATTGTGAGTTTTTTATTCAATACTAAATCCAAGTACAAAAATTCAAAGAATACTGTTTAGATTCAAGAATATAGCTAAATGCTGGAGGCAAACAGGGGGTGGGTGGAAAAAAAATTCTACCATCTCTGAAATGTAGCTTGACAATGATAGGATTTATTGTCTTATTTTAACAAAAGGCATCAAAATCACATTTGGAAATTCATACATCCTACTGAATCTACAAAGCAGGGAATTTTCCCCATTCTTATTACATATGCAATACTGCCCTATGTTGTTCCTAAGTGGACCCAGGCTTTTTGCCTTTCTGGTGCTTTTAACCTTGCCTAATAACTCTGCAGCTCCCACAGGACTATACTCAGAATAAAATATGAAGAATACCCTGTTAGCAATAAAAACAACAGTACAATGATAAAAAGTGACTACCCTCCTCCTATTTTTCAGGGAAGTATTCTAATGCCCAGGAACGAGATTATGATCTGTCACAGTCCTGTAAATTCAGGATAAATCAAGCATTTGCTCTAGCATTACCTTAGCATAAAAGAAATCAAGGCCTCATTGCAATAATGTGCTTGAGCTATTGCCAAGTTAACAATTTCTATTGGCGTTTAATTATAGCGTGCTTCCTGAAGCTGAGGCATCCTTAGCACCAGACAGGCTACTCTGAGCAAGAGACTTGTCCTGTTCAAATCAACACTCATACAACAAGTAGTGTTAGTATGTAGCAACATGTGACACACAAAATTGGCCAAGGATGTCAATTTAGCTCCTCACTGAATGTTAAAGAATATCCAGCCCAGAAATTACAACTACCAATGTAACTAATAAAAATACTGAAGTCCTACTTACGCTTTGCAAAGAGCAAACCAGCCAAATTTTATTCCAATTAGATGTATAAATATGAGAGTCTTTGTCAAAAATTGGGATCTTCTATACTTCACACATTTTTGGATCTCCAGAGGAAACATTTGTGTGACTTTAAAGGTTCAGTCTGTTCTTGTTCCTTATACAACAGAGCTTGCTGCTTTGGATAGATAGTGTGTGTTGCTTCTGGTGTTCCCCCTCCCAAATCTTAACAGCAAGTAAGCCTCCAGGAATCAGCAAAGTGACAATCTTGTCCTCTGTGACATGGGGTATGTTTTTTTGTATAAATACACTGCCTTAGAATTAGGCTAAAACCACTCACTTCGTGAAGCTCTTTGAGGTGCATTTGTTGATGAGCCCTCAACCTTTGAAAAAAAAAAAAAAATCAATGGCTTGGGTTGGTCAACCTAAACTTGAGGTACCCCAAATCAATATTCACTTCTGAAATGCTTGGGTCTGCCTGTACATCATTCAAGAAAGCAAAAATCCAGGAAGTAGAATCCCAAACTGTGACGCCACGTTCAAAGGGTCCCTAGTAATGTCGGTAAGCTAAATTAAGCTAGCTGGAGAGAAAGGAATTCAGTGAGAGCTACCCAGCAAGGCAGAGCTGCTACAGCACCCCAGTATAGATCCCATACCTTCTCTCTCCCTGTTGTATATAAACAGGGACACAACCTTGCCCTAAAGGAAGTTCACATCAGTCTTCCAGGAAATGTTAGCAGGAGCAAGACCACACATTTGTTCTGCTTTCATACCTTGTTTATCAACGATTTTCTACTAATGTCTTAACTGGCAAAAAGGCTGGACAGAAGGAAAACCTTTCCAGAAGGGCTAAACATAGCCTGACTCAGGTTCACAACTTTTCTCGTATTGTTCCTGAAGGTATTTATTTTGCAGATTCAGTCAGTACTTTGTAAATCAAGAGAGACAGAAATGTTCAGGTTTTTGGTGACTAGGCTTTTCCACAGCATTTTTAACAGTCTTTTGAAACGTTTGAAAAGCAGCACTCCATAGAATGTCTTAGAGACATCATAAGTTGTATTTGTCCCTGAAGAATAAGTACATGTCCTCTGGGTAAAGATTTTACATAGTGAATAATGATGAAGACTGGTGATAAAGTAGTCCCAATTGCTACTGATGGTCCCAATGCCATGTTGTTGTAGTTTAGCATAAAGAGTGCAAGACCTCAAAAAGACATATTAATAATGTAGAAGAGTTCAGCCTAAGGATTATCGTTTAGTTGTTACAGAAGATCCTATAAAGAGAAAAATCAGAAGGTAAACCTTTGTTTCTTGCTAGATGTTGAGAGCATAAAGAATGACTGTGTTTGATTTTATTTTAAAAATCAACATCTCTACTCTCCTCTGAGCTGAGTATTTGAAATCAAGTGGAAATAATACCTCACATCATTTGAGATTTGTGACTAGTAAGAACAAATCAATTATGATTAGTTTGTAAGCTAAGTTAGTAGAAACATGTACAGCATATGGAATCCACAGAGCAGCAGAGGGGGCTAATCCACATTTGTGTGAACTATCTAGTCCTCAATAATTGCTCCAATTTACATGTGGGAAGGCCAAGATGAAAGGTTTGTGTTAGATGCTTAACAGGGACCGTACATAGGTGTTCAGACTGCCCAGGCATCTACAGCCCTTCTGGCATGATCAATAAAATGTCAGTCTAGTCAATCCTCCATACCTTGGCCCTGCCACACCACCCTAAGGTCCACAGAGCAGTGATTCAAAAGAGGGAAGTTCAGAAAGTGGCCTCCCAGAGGTACATCTAAAAGGCCACATGCTCACAGAACAGAAGGATGACCAAAGCCTTCATTCAAAACACATGGAAATAGGTTCTTCTTTTACAGAAGAGCCTCATGGGCAGCATACTAAGCAGATGTGGGGATATATTTCTGGAAAGAAAAAAAAAAACACCAAAAAACAAATCAAACCCAAAAAACAACAGCCACCACCACCAAAAAAAAACATCCCAACCTATATACCAGTGCCAGTATAAGACAAACGAGGAGATTCCTGATCTTAGGCTATTCTCTAATCCAGTGGCTTGTAGCTTTTCCAAGAAACTGGAGTTTGCATTTCCTGCCAAGCTACACTGGAGTACCAGAATTTTCTGGGTCTTGTGCAGTCCTGTCGGGCACTCTGGCAGGTCTATGTTATGGCACTTGCTTCATCCTTCCCACAGCACAGTGAGCTCAGGCACATGCTCAAGGCTGTAGTTGTCTCTCCAGAAAAAGCTAAGTATTTCAAATATCTATTATGACTTTGCAGCTTGACACTTTCCTCCAGATTTTATTTTAGCCCCAAGGAAACATTTTAAGGTCAGAGAGGAACCATTTGTAGAGGCAGGAATGGAATTCCGCCATCAATCTCAGATGCAGACCACACCCTCCTACTCACCACTCAAGTATGAGCGTGCATCCTTCAAGATCCAGGGCTTAATCCTTTCTGTTCTCCAAATGCTTTACAGCAACTGTCAGGCTGAAACACAGTATGAGGCTTTTGATGCTAAATTTCAAGTACACTTCCTTACTCTTATGACTCCGATTCCTCTGTCTTATCTGTTTAGAAACATACTGGGGTAACATACACTATAAATAAAAAAAATGTCTTCAAAGAAGGCCCCAGATGCTCAGGAAGCCCTTTGCAGTTTATGGTTCAGTCTGTTTCCTCTTGGGTTTAACCTGACATGCTGGCTTGTTAAGATCTATGTGGTGCTTCAGGTATTTTCAATTAGTCTTACTAAGACCAATTCCCCTCCCACTTAGACTAAATCAGAATTTTCATCCATGTTATCTGAACTTTGTCATTGATCAGAGAATAAGTCCTAAATTAATAATGGACTAATATGGGGAAAATAGAAAGGGGATGATCTGAATATGGACAATCCAAAATAACAAGGTTATCTAGAGAGCTCAACTGAAAAAATTACTTTCTTGGAATCAAGAGGAAGATTTTATCCATTACGCTAGTAATTCATTTCTAACCGTTTTATGCACACAAAATATATGCTTGCCTTTGTTTCTACATAATGATACAAAAGTCTCAGAAAATTATGTCAGTAAATATAAATAATGACCAGTCTTGATTCTGGTATAACAAGAAACAAACAAAAGAAAGCTCATGAATTGTAGAAGCAAGTTTTGAATACCCGAAAGAAACAATTAATGGGGAGTTTATGAGTACACAACATGAGACTGAGTAGGAAAGCAACAGAGTCAAGAGTATAAGTACTATGGAGGAAAAGCAGGAAAACGTAAACAAGGAGACCACAGAATGACATAGGGTATCAACAACAGACAAAGAAAAATACAAGGCATACGAAGAACTGAAATAAGCAATCAAACAGATGCAAGAAGCCAGAAAAGAAAAAAAGCCCCAAAAGTCATGAATAATTTAAAGAAAAGTACTATTGAAAAAGACAGCGTGACATACAAATCTTAGCAGCCCGTCAAATTTTAATTATCTTTTCAATTACTAATTAGGCCTTCTCATTGATTCAATGAAATGACAAATTTTCAAGAGTTTTAATGTTAGTGTTTCCTGCCCCCCATGATCCGCTCATCACAGTGGAAAACCAGAATCCCAAAGAGCAGAATGGGACATTTCCTGCAAGATTATCTCTGCCCCTCAATACTACAGGTACCCTGAGTAAACATCTACCCTAAACGAAGAATGTGGCAGAAATTTCAATGATATCAGCGGAGTAGGATTTTACATGCATTCATGACAAATAAACCTCTTTGAGAAAGCAACCTATCTAAAATGGAAATTATCTTTTCTTTTCTTTTTTTTTTTTTTTTGTAGGCTTGACTGGAATAATTACTTCTCCAACCAGATGAACATCAAAGAGAGCACAACCGACCAGCATTAGCAGGCGCACAGCCACATGATGCACAGCAGGGGTACCTGTGATACCAGGTTACACACATACTCATTTGAAGCATCTCAGTTTCTTCCTCCTAGCTCTCCAGACTCATTTCCTTTTAACCAAACAAGAGACAGAAAGACACTCGTTGGCCCAGAGCCAGTTGTCATCATCACCTCTGTGTCACCTCTCCCTCTTCTGTGCACAGCAGCACTGGGACACCGGAGGGCAGGAGGAAAGCCAGGCATTTCCCCCGCAGCCTGGAAAGCAGCAGTGATGGTTAGAGCAGGACAAAGCTGTTGCAGTTCGTGCTGGAAACCTATGCCCAGGCCAAAGTGCAAAGGAAGATACCTGGAGCTTTGCCCCTGCTCCTTTAGAGCTAGCACACGGAGCATGTTGTTACCTACACATGACAGAGAAAAAGCCATTTGGACTCCTTTCACTTAAGATGGCTTTCAACTATGTGTGTTAAACCTTAAAAAAATATCAACAAGGGTGCATTGGCCATGGGAACATTAACTCATTTTTGTATTACTGCTTTTGCTAAAATTACTTCAACAGGCAGCTAATTAATTTCAGAAAGAGTTGTTAAGTCTTTTCACTCAAATTCAGCGGGAACATCTGTGCAGTATATGCCACAGGAAAATCACCTGCACTAAGAACTGGCCCACTGTTAGCCATGAGCCTTTGATGAGATTCAATACGTAGACAGTAGTGCTTGCTCTAGAGCAACCCAAGAAGGCATCCTTTCTCTCTTCTTTTTAGTACTTAAGACTAATTCTTTCAATAATTCTTAATGCTTAATTAAGAAAGAAGACAGTGAGCATAATCTCTTTTAGAGAAACCAGTACTAAATATAAATGCCATTTGAGAACAGATGTATTTACAGATTATATATCATTAATATTATGTTGAAAATGGACAAAATTTAATTAAATTGATATTGTATATCTAGAGAACTCTGAAGAAGTAAAATCTTCTGTTCCCAGCTCTTTGAGAACAGAATGTTTTCTGTATATTGCACCAGTGCACAAAATGCACCAGAGCAAACAGAAAGATTAATTGCTGCACTCTAAAAAAGCTAAGTCTGAAAGAAACTTACATCAGTTTCTGTGCTTAGAGTTGCTGAAAGGAAAGGACAGATTTTACAGAGAAAACCTGGGTTTGAATCTGTACTAAAGTTGCTCAGAGTACCTGAAGTTTTGCAAGAAACAAGAGAAAAATTCAAAGCCAAGCAAACCTCCATTTTTGCAATGGAGAAGGTGGCAGTGAGAAAATTAATCTTGTGCATTAATCTCAGAATTCCTCACAAGTGACTCAGGCCTGCAGAAGAAAACATTCCCACTATCTGGTTAGAAAACATCATGTTTCCCACACAGGAGGGAGGAGAGGAGCCCAAGCAGTCCTGGTTTTACTGCTTTCACTCTGCTGAATCTGTTTGCAGATGCTTCAGCTGTTCAGAGTCCGAAACTACTACGGAAAATAGTTTCCATTTACCAACAAAATTTAAACTAGCCCTCACAAGTATAACGAGCTCAAGTCGTACATTCCTAAACAATTATTTAATGAATTATAATTTATTATATTAGACCTTGGTAAAAGCATCTTAGTACCACAAGCAGCAGCAAAGTAAAGAGATGCTAATAACTCTGTAGCAATACATGTTTACGCACTTAAGAGCTATAAAAACGTACTTTACATGGTGACAAGCGAAGTCAAGTCTATCCATCAGTGAAGAGTAGGAAATACCCTTGGTGAACTGGAGGAGTGAGAGAGGTCAGAAAACCACCTGCAGACCTGAACCTCCACTGCTTCTTGCTGCTGAGCCAAACAGCTCCTTCTTTCAGCGAACGGCTGGCTCCGTCAGGAGCACTGACCACACACAGCTCCCCTTCACCTCAGTAAAAGCCAACTGGGAAAAAATACATTTCAAAGGTCAGGTTTGCAAAAAATGACAGTCCGTCCTGATGCTTCACTTTTAAACCTTCAACGCTTCCAACAGAAGCAAGAGCATTCCTCTGGGAAGTACAAGAAGTAAGGGGAGTTACAACCAACTGCTCTCATAACCACTGCCATGCCAATAAGCTGATGCTCAAGCCAGCCCCTAAGCAGCAGGAGATGCAGGTGTCCCAGCCTACGTGACTTCAGAGCACTGGACCGCACTCATCACCCAGCAGAGGCTTGCATTGCACCAGCTCTCAGCCCGCTCACACCCCCTGGGATATGAGCATCAGCATGGAAAATGCGACACGAAGAGTGAGCAGGAGGCCGGTTACACCAGAGCTGGGAGCTCAGGGTGCCTGCCCGGGGGGTGAGGTGTTCCTCAGCATCATAGCCTCACACCTGCATCCCATGGGTCTCACAGGAGACTCCAGGTGGATTTGAAGATAGGATCAGCAGGACGAACAAATGAGCACTGAAAGCTAATTTACCACCTTCGTAAAAGATACGGGGGCAGCAAGGGAAAAATGCCTCCTGTAGAAGCAATTAAAAAAACCCCAAAGCTTCACCACTTGCAAAACAAGAAAGAATCTGTATGAAACAAACTATACAGAACACTTATGGTAAGCAACAGATGGCAATTTATTCATCTTAAAAGTATTTCCCAATACAGTTACTCAGCTAAGCTTCTGTTTTAATTAACATAACATGAAAGTTGAATTCAGAATTATTTTTTCTCTATTTTATTTATACATGTGGGAACCATTTACAATTCAAACACAATTTTTTTACTGTGTCCCTGAATGAAAATTAACATTTTGGTCTGAATAGCTTTTCTGTACCACCTTAGGTCTTTCAGTAATTACTTTTTCACAACATAATGTATTGAGAAAGCACAGAGATTATTGAAAATAATTTTACTGGCAACAAAGGCAGGCAAATTATGAAGTGCAAATATTTCAAGTTTTTAAAGCCAAGTCCTCCTATTATGAATTATATTTCCAACTTTCTTCCACTTTCCTTTATTAAGTATTATTTTTAATATCCTATTGGAACAGAAATATTGTACCAGGATATAAAATATTCTTTAGTGCTTTCCCCTCACTCTCTGTATCTTGCACATTAGGTCAGTTGCCCCACATCACGGCCCAGCCAAAAAGTTGTAACAAAAAAGTGGAGGCAAAATAAGTTCTAAGAATGCCACTATAAAACATGCAATTCTTTGTGACTTCAAAGAAAATCAAGAAGTTTTTCCACTTTTCACACTATGGTAAGTGGCACAAGACAAATTATGGAATTTAAGTTATTAACAGTTTTTCCCATGTATCTCCTGTGATTTACAAAACCCTTAATTATGTTTAGATTTTTTTGTTGTTGTTAGGGGTTTTTTTTGGTTGCTGTTGAGTTTGGCACAGACAGGGACAAAGTGTCTCCAAGCCATGACCAATTAGAAGCTTTTATATGAAAAAAAATAAAGGCTTGTTACTAGCTAAGTATTTATTTTAATCTGTCAACAGGTTACAAAAAACCCAACAAGATTAAAGTGAGACAGCACAAAGAAAGAAAAAGAATTACAATATACCAACTACATCAATTAGACTGATGAGTTTCCAAGGTGATTTTACATATGAAGGCATTTGAGAAATGTATATATTACAGACTTTAAATCATATACATGTAAATGAAAGACTATACTACAACAGTTATTTCAAGAGAAATTACAACCAAAGGAAGGTTTTTCTTAAGTTCTTCTAACGAAGTTACAACCCATTCCCCTCCTGACACCAGGTGCTCAATAATTCCACCAAAAAGGAGGGCAAAGTAGGCATACACACATATTCATTTGCCATTCATTTTTTCTTTCATCCACAGCACACTAATTATCCTAATACGCATACAGGCTAACATACATACTTACTAACTTTCCATAAGCACCTTTCATAAATATACAGCACATTGATGTGAACTTGGGGAGGGATTATAGAAAACTTCATAAAGAAATGTTTTATATAAAGACAAATTTCATCAATATGTCTGACAGCTTCACTAAAAGATTTCACTGAAAAGATATTATCCAGCAATATAAAATCTAAACCCAGGTAACATTAACCCAGCAAGGCAGAAATGGCAGATCTTTGCTTAGTTTGGAGTGACTACTTTTCTAATGCTTTAGAGCCATATTAGAAAGGCATGTCTAAGAAAATCATTTTGCATGTATTGCCTAGAAAAAGTGTAATAAAGCAAGCTGTTGATCTTTAATAACTGAAATAAGTAAGGACAATACCAGATATTCTCTGACTCAATAGTAAAATAGTGAAATTTAAACTACTGAGGAGTTAAGTAACATGCCACAAAAAGTCAGTAAAAGAGCAAGAATACTCGGTTCTCCTGAAATGTTACATTTGCCCCACGATGGGAGATTCCACCTCAACTTTAAGTAGTCCAACAGACCATAAGTTAGGACAAATATAATTTAGTATCTGTTATAAAGCCATTATTCTCTACAGAAAATTAAAATCTAGTGTTTCTTTGATCCCTGTTTTCAACAGTGAACTAGAATGCTTAGAATTGTGAATGTTAAAGAAGCCACCTTTCTATAGCCCCAGATCTTAAAATGCATACTTTTTACAAGAGCTCTTCAGGTATGTTTATTTCATGCTGTCAGTTTGGTTAGTAAAGTACTGAAAACTTAGGAGTAGAAATACTCTACTGAAGTCAGGGGGACTACACATAGTGAGGTCAGTCACGCAGGATTTTATCTTAATGCTGACACTTCAGAACTGCCCGTGTAACTACTTTCACAGTAGATAAAGATGAACAATATAACCCACATCCTCTATCACTGTAGCTAACCATTACTCACTTCTTCCATTCAATAAAGATTGACTTCTTAATCTACAAAATCTCCTGGTCACCTATCAACGCATGACCCAATTGCTCCACTGCTTATTCAGGAGTCATTTGACCTGCTCTTCATTGATCTCCGTCTCTTTTCCCTGTAATACTTCTAATCCATCTCATCTGCCTGGACGGGCTCCGCATTCTCCTTTCCCCATTTCTTCCTCTTCAACTACTTGACTCTTTGACGTGTCTTCCTTACTTCCTTTACACCCATGCTAGATCCTAGCAATGTAATAAAGAAAAATTACTTTGAAAACATATGCATTAACTTCTCAACTTCTATACCACCTCCCATGCTTCTATTCTCTTTATTCAAATAGCATTCATTAGTAGTTGTCTGATTTCTTCTTACCTTAAAACAGAAGCAGACCAGGCAGCTGCTACAGCACTGCCACTGGGTAAACTCTGTGGTAAGATTACAGCAGAGAAGCCTGTGCTCATACTGCAATCCCATAATGAATATGAATTAGGTCACCCTTTAGCGACAAAAGAACAAGCCACTTTTCATGTATCATGGAGTAAGAGCATTTCTAATGGGCAGAAACTACTTAATAGCCAATATGCAGCAACGTAAGGTTTGAATTTACTTTGATGTAACTTGCTTACATTTCAAAAATATAAACTCTTCAGGAAAGCTGTTTTAGACTTCACGGTCACTTACACCGGGGATCTTCAGAGTATACATTTTCTACCATTATTAGCTGCTTTACATAGTCAAAGAACTGTAAAGAAATTACAGCCAAACCTTTTACGTCACATGTAATAGAAAATGCAGCAGAACATATCCATATGATAAGATAATCTTCCATCTGAGACAGACTCCATCAAACCTCTCAAAAAGTCTTGTTTCTGTTATTTATTGTAACCTTGCACAATCTTTAGTTTTTTTGTGAAACAGGCTGAAAATTAGGTATTCTTACCTCAAATAATGCAACAGAACTGCATTGCAGGTACCTCAGAGCAACTAAGGACGTTTAATCACTTTTCTTCTAGGGTTCTCCCTTAATCTGAGGTTTCAAAAGTCATACAGCATGTCAGCAAAAATAATGCACTGATGGGAATATTCTGACAGAAGCACAGAAACTTGCCACTGCCACGGCTTCAGTCATTTTCTTAAAAAAGTTACAAGACCTGAAAGAACATTTAACAACAAAACTATCATTTATTCTGGAATACATCTTTCCATACGAGCTGCCTAGGTCCTGTCTCTCCCTGTCAAGGAGATATTAGACAACTTGGCAACTAGATATGAATGAAACAAAATAAAAACTGTCTCCAGATATTCAATCCTGCAAAGGTCTGAGTACCTGAAAGGCGAGAGGCTCCTCAGATGCTTACTGCTTAACAAGAACTTTCCATATCTCTCAAGACCAAGCCTAAAAGAGCTTTTCATTTCTTGGTGCCAACCCATTTAATGTAATCCTATCTCCTTGATTATGTGTATTCTGGGAAAGGAAAGCAGTGTTCTGTCTTCAACTATATCTTTGCCTTTCCAATCCACACAATTCTTGGTATCTTTTCAGCTATATACGCCTACAGCTAACTTTGCGTGAATTAATGTCACTTTCCCATAAAAGCTGGCTAGAACATCATAAATAAGTGACAAGAGTTAAATAAACTCCTTGGAAAGCAAAGCTCAGGACGAGATAGAGACTCCCTGCAGCCACCCCACCCGGCAGCAAGGCAGCAGAGGCCACCCCAGCCGCTAGTCCCCACCATCCCAGAGCTAAGTGAGACATTCCAAGGCAGCGGCTCTTGTAAATATTTTGAATGTCATATTCACAAGGAACATAACTGGGCAATTCAGTACACCACCATTACGGAAGTAACTCTGAGAAGGTGCAGGTTTTATTAGAGCCAATGCTTTCTGCTTCCCTGCTTGTGAAAACTCCCGGGCTAGCATACAGCTAAATTTTCACTGGTTTTCCTGTCATTTGTCAAGTTACAGAGCAACACGCACACAGAACTTCTTAAAAATCAGGTGGAAGACAAACAATTTACAAGCACTTCTGACAGCACTGGCCAAAATAAGTTTGAGGTCATCCCTCAGCTTTCCTCAAAGTATATCAAAGGAGGTTGCCTGCATTTCTCTTGAACAGGCAGAGCAGCTTCAGACTCACTGTATCCTTCTGCCCTTCTCTCTCTTCTCAGGTCTTGGTTTGCCTTTGCCCTTACCTCCCACAGTCTGCCATTTGCTCAGCCTGCTAGCTCTCCTTTTCCCCTTAAACCCCGTACACCAGTAAACCAGCCCTCCCACCTCCCATTCATGTGTGGTGCCATCTCGTTGTACGTGTTTGGAAACCTACACATCTCTCCCTTCATCTCTCACCAACCACAGCAGCCTCCTCGCATCCTGACTCCCTAAACTCTCGAATGTATGCAACCCTGGCTAGGATGGGAGGAGATCGGGGGCTGAAGGGAAGCAGCTCATTGAGAACTGCTTTAAAAGACAACTAAGCAACACCAAAATGTGTTTCCAGCACAGCATGCATTCACCAGGTCTGTAGAGGTAATATGGCTGAGAGAGACAGTCTCTTCTGGCTGGGGAGGCTGTCTGGTGGAGGAATTACAGAGCGAGGACAGGACTATCCCTCGGCACTGGAACTCTGCCAAGACGAGGCAATGGGATGAAAGGACCTGACCTCTGAGATTTGCCTGAGGATTAAATAAGCTGCTTCACATTGTGTACAAATGTCACTGTTTTGATTGTGGTTTGCCATCCTACTAGACTGTAATTAAGAGTTCCTCTCTCAGCATAAACTAATTACATCAGCAGCCCAACGTGTCGTGGGACTGCATGCACACTTCCTCCACAAGTGTCTCCTCCGTGTGACACACAACTGTCACGCCAACCCCTCTCCTTACCAGGGAGGCACAACCCCCCTGGCCCACAGGCACTTCAGGTGCAGGCAGGCCACCACAGGCAGATTCTTGCTGGACACAGTCATGGTGCTAATCAGATCAATATAAAAAGAAATGTTCTTATTACACATAAAAATTTAGTACAACGAGAATCCTCTAGACATTTTTTTTAAATGACCGAATCCCCTCATTCTCTTCCCTAACCTGACTGTCATCAGTGATGTCTTCTCAAAGTTAAATGTGAAGACAACAAAGGACTGGGCTCCAACACCTTTACCAAATAAAATACAGATGCATGAGGAGAGCTGTTTTGTAAGCTTCTAAGAATGTTTAAATAATGGAGAGTCAAAAGCAGATATGATAATACCACTTGACAGAAAACATCACGCTGTCTGAAGAACAGTGATTATCTTAAATGACAACAGATGGAGCCAATCTCTTCACCCAAGGTGACAAGTCACAAGCGAAAAGCATTCTGCCTTTTCAACACCCCACCTCAAACACTTTAGTTAGTTACACTAACAAAAATTTATATTGCCATCGCACACTCCCAAGGGGCTCCTCTTGTGCTAGGTTCCCACCTCCAAAAGTCTCAGCAAGAAGTCATCCCTCCCGCTCTTACTGCGGCAGGTAACCTGCGAGTACAGCACCACACACCTGGCCATTTACCATGCACAAGGCACATGCAGATTGCTACCCCTCAAAATTGCCCCCACCTGCCTTCTCTGCACTAGCAGTGAAGAGGCAATTCCTAAAGCAGAATCTGAAAAAAATCCAAAAGAAGTACTTTCTACCACCTAGATGATTTAACTGACATATGCCACAATAGCCTTTCTTTCATGCAGTGATACACCAAGCCTGGTCCTGTCAGTTACAAATACACCCAGTGTAAGAATAATCACACACACTGCAAGATTAAAGAGGATTTTGTGTACATGGCAGTCAGCCTTGGTCACCTTCAAAGGGAACTGCAGGGCGGGGAGAGTTATAAAGTCTTCTGTAAAGATACATACAGTGATAGAGTTAGTAGGTCTTCTCTAATACTCATTTCATTCTACTGACAAAGAGTTTCTCTGACAGACTGAAGAACACAGCCACAGACTCTGGGGAGCAGCCCCACAAAATGGGCAGACCTGGGAGCTTTCTCATTTTAAAATCCCAACTGGTACTGCAACAAATCAGCTTCCAAATATCCAGTGGGATATTTGTGTTTAGCAATATAGCAAAACATGAATGCCCCCCAAACATTAACCATGTGACATTGCTAGCTACTGAGAGTCAAACAGAAACTCATTCTTTCCCAGCTAGAAAGAGTATCATTAAGTCCTAGCTCCTAAGAATTAAAAGGACAAATTAGGTTAATGTGTGGCAAGGATCATAAATGCAGTGTTCTCCCTCATGAGCAGAGGATAACTTCTTGGAAGACTTTCTGCAGGTTCAGCAAACACTAAGCAACAGAAGTGAGCTTAAGTGAATACTTAAGCTACTGAGGCTACTGCCTCAGCTAGGAAGAACATCTCTGTGGTCTACACCAAGGGCTGTAACGAGCTCCAGTGGAGCTAAGGTGCCAGAGGGCTGTAACAGGGAAGTGAAGAATGAGGTACCCAGGGGCTAGGATCTTAGCAGTAAGGAGCAATGTGAAGCCTGCTTATCAGACACAACTGCCCTTTGCACACAGGACAGCAATGGGGAAAACTTTTCAATGAGAGCAGAAAGCTTTAAAAGGGAACAGGTACTTCTCCGATGCATCCTTATCTCATTTCATACATCTATGTATTTATGATCAGGCTTCAGACATAGGCACTTCGTGCAGTCCAGATCTTGTAGAGATTCCTCTGTGGAGTACTGAAAAGTACTAGCAGTTCAGTCCAAAAACTTCGTGAACATTGCATAAAACGAATACTGCTCAGCTTAAGCAGAAACAGCCACTGTTAGGAAAAAAAAAAAAAAAAAGTCTCCTAAAACATTAATCATTTCTACATCAGCATATGTAGTCCAGGCACATTCCTTCTTCTTGCGCACCTCCAAGAGCATATATTCACAGCCCAGAACAAGGCTACGAAGAGATGACAAAGCACCTCAGCCTGTAAAACAGAAATATTTGGCTAACTGACTGGTCATGAGGAACATCCAAGATTAGCAGAAAAGGGAGAACACTTTCTTTCCCCCCTCAAGAGCTCAGCAGTCTGCTTCTCCTTCCCCCTTTCCTTTCACCAAGTGGAGATGCTTCGTCCAGCTGGTTTTATCTCAGCTGTTTCAGGACTCCAGAAATGGTTCATTCTCTTTCAACAGCTGTGCTCTTCTTCACTACAGCTACGCATGGCTCATCACAACAATCTGTGGTTAGAAGACACCACCAGTCTTCCATGGGATCTTACTACCATTACAAATACTTTTTAAGTCTCATTTCAAAGTCCATCTGCTTTTTGGACTGAACTGTTATTTTCCAGAAGAGTTATTGAACATTTATAATTTATAATGTTTAGACTTGGGCATGTCTCTTTTCTAGTCCTTATTTAGTTGCTACCGTGTAAGACTGCCTGTCGATGAGCAGCTAAAGGAAATTTTCATTCTTCATTATTCTGCTGAATATTTAAAGCAAAACAACAACCTGCTTTGGAGTTTTCATCCTCCTAATTCAGGGCAACATGGATATTTCAGGATTACAACACCACTATTAGCCTAAAATGACTAAACCTTTTAAATGCTGTACATCTCTGAGACAACAAAAACCTGCTGGCAGGAAGTCAAGGGGGAAAAAAAAACTTTTACATAGGACCTTCATATTCATTTAAGAACTTTTGCTCCAAATACAGAGGCAATATTAGACATTTTCATCACTGATACAAGGTTACACAATAAAAAAAATGAAAAGGGAAAAAATAATCTATTTGGTTTTTTGACATCTTTCTCTGCAAGTATGGACTGCAAGGCTTCAGTACTTTTGATTGTTCACCTATTAAAGCAATTAATTCTTCCATGTATTGGCATTACATGGATAAGTTTTCCTCACTTAGAGAAAGAGAAGAGTTGACTGGAAAGCCAGGATTATCATTTTGATTCTTATGCATTTAGGAATTGCATCTTTGCATCTGACAAAAAAACCCCATATTTAATGCCTTTTTAGAAGCATTGTGGCATAAATTTGCAAAGAAAATGTTACAGAGCATCTTTGATTTCTTTGCTTTTATTTCAGAACATTATTCCCATTTGATAAAGATTTCACAAGATGTCTTTTACATCTGCATGCAGGATTTCTTGGCTCCAAAACATGCATAAAGCCTTCCAAGCTTCCTACATTTCATAAAAATGAAAACACAATGTAGTGTTGAGCTACAATCCAGCACAACTTAGACAGTAACTACTTTTAGCTTCCAGGTACCACATCTGCTCCTGAATCTTAGTAATTTTTGTTGGTTTAACAAGCAAGTTTGTGGGTTGGGTTTTTTTCCTTATTATAAGTGAAAGATCAACACTAAAAAAAGAGATTACTTGCACCTATAAACCACTGGGGAAAGTGGTTATAGAATAACAACAGATCTACACTGGCTTTTGAGAAGAGCAGCAATTCTCCTTGTATCAAAACCTTACGGATACTAGCTCACTTTTTGGTGAGACACAAAGATACCCACAACAGAGAAAGCTGAGTGCAGAACCAAGCTCGTGTGCTCTTGTCTACACTGTGTACACGGACTGAGCACACAGTATTGATGTCAACCCTGGGACCACACTTCCTAGCGGAGCGCTCCAGTTACATCAAGCAGCCATCATGAGGTGCATAAGCCACCTACAGATGTCAAATGCCACGGGAGTTAACGGGTACGCAGACTGCCTACGCTGCCCGTAGGACAGTGTTGGCATGCTGCACCAAGGTACGCAAACTCCATGACAAGGTTGCCTGTCAGGCCCACGTCATGGCAGACCTGCTAAACCTCTAGGGACACTTGGGGGGAAGGTGGGAATGTCCAGCATGCAAGTCGAATGCAGCAGGGCTGCCAGGCTGCGAAACAGCTCTACAGAAAAGGGTCCTGGTTCTGGTGGACAGCACGCTGAACTCGAGCCAGCAATACGCCCTCACAGCAAAGGCGGCAAACAGCTTCCTAAGCTGCATAAGCTGCATTAGGAGAAGTGTCACCAGCAGGTCAAGGGAGAGGATCCTTCCCCTCTACTCAGCCTGGGTGAGACACCTTGAACGTGGGGTCCCAGTTCTGGGCTCCCCAGTACAAAAGAGAAAGGGACTTCCTGGAGCAAGTCCTCCAGCAAAGGGCCACACAAATAATTAAGGGATGGGAAAGTCCCTCATCCAAGGGGAGGCTGAATGCTGGAGGTGAGAAGCCTTAGGGAGGTCTTATCAACATGTGAAAATATCTGATGGGGGGAGGAAGTACAGACTCTTCTCTGTGGTGCCCAGTGACAGGATAAGAGACAGTGGGCATAGACTGAAATTCCACTTAAACATAAGCAAAAACTTTCACTGCGTGAGTGGTCAAACAGTGGAAGAGGTTGCTCGGACAGGCTGTGCAGTCTTGTCTCTGGAGATAGCCAAAACACAACTGGACACAGCCCTGAGCAACCTGGTGTAGCTGACCCTCCTCTGAGTAGGGGGTTGGACTAATCCAGGGGTCCTCAAACCTTTTAACCCGGGGGCCGGCGCGCGGATGCAGTGGCACGCAGTCATCTGCGGCTGCTTGGTTTCCCCCCCCAGCCCCCAGCAGGGGGGTCTGTAAATACTGGGGGCCGGATTGAGGAACCTGGGGGGCCGTATCCGGCCCACGGGCATAGTTTGAGGACCCCTGGACTAAATGATCTCCAGAGGCACCTTTACAATCTTAACTATTCTCTAATTCTGTAAAAAATGGGAAAGAAAAAAAGATAACTTCTAATTTTTCCCTGGTACAAGTCATATTAGACAGTACTTGTAAAACTGGCAGGAATGTATGCGGAGAAATACAGTTGTTAACCTGACAGTGCCATTCATTGAAACTTATCAGTAGACTCGAGCCAGTTAATACTTTCCCTCTCTACCCTTCCCAGAGGAAAGAAGAGCTGTTTTAAACCCATAAAACTTCTGTCAGATAGAAGTTTCTGTTTATCTACAGTAGCTTACTGATCAGCTGAGAAAATATGGCAAAATATCATTTAGAAAAACAAATCAGTACGTCGTGCTATTTTCCCCAAACCTTTACCATCAGTCTTGAATTTTTAAAGACTATTAACACACTAATTAGTCCATTGCTGAAATAAAAAAGTACCTATTGTGATAGTTACACTCCACGGAATATTCAAAACTTATTATGTAAACGAATTTCTTCATAATTCAAAATGTTAACGCACACATTTCATTATGCAGCACAAGAAAGCATGCTGGCTGCACACTAAAACTCCATCTAAATTTGGCCAATAAAAATTGCTGCCAAAAGCAAGAGCTCTCCTTTAGGGGACAAACAAAAAACGAAGTAAGAAAGAATGTAATAAGAACATTTGCCCAAGTAATTCATTACCAAATTACCCAAGAAATTAATAAGCTAATAAACCTTTCCATTTAAAAGAAACCCATCACACTTAGATTTTATTTTACTGCTTCATGCCAATGATGAGGCTGACTCAAAGAATTTATATTCCAAATGAATGTGAAGTTGCAAAAAAACCTGTGTGGCTAGGGAAGAAATCCAAGGAAACAGTCTGGTCTTTTACTGCAAATCAAAGAAAGCAATTCTCAACATAAAAACTGATGTTTTCTAAAGTCACAAAACAATAAAGATAAGCCAGGCCATTTCTTCCTTTGAGGAGCTTTTGTTCATCTCACTGCCTTGAAATTCCTCTGGAGCAGAGTAGTATCTTCCCTTTGGACTCAAAGTTGTTGTCAGGCAGCTCCATTCAAAATCCACAAATACTGGCATCTGCCTGATGCCGACACTCAGCCCGGAACAGTGTTGCCTTAAGTCTCTTGCCTTGCCTTCTTGCCAGGATGCTTTTTTGCAAAAGCTCTGTCCCCACTCAGTGTCTCCTGACCACACCTTCCCACAGAAAGGGATGCAAATGGGCCCAACGAGTTAACTGCATACTCCATAACAAATGTGACACGTTACTTTCACTGACGTCAGAACAGCATCAGCTATGGAATTTTACTTAAAGACAGGACAACATGAGAAGTCTTTATGCCTTCAACCAGCCTAGTGTTCCTTACCAACAGAGTTAAAGAGGATGTACTTGTCATGTTTGGCAAGCATTTATCCACAACTGGATATAGCTGCATCCTGTACTGTCTGTACGGTGGCATGGCATGTTAATTATTATTAGTAATAAAATACTGAGGAGTCCTATAAAATAGTAAAGGTTGTTCTGCCCTCCATGTCATGATGATTACAAATGAAGTCAATGCCCAGTTAAAGAGCCACTATGCAAAGCCATTTCTAGAAGAAAAATGAGACAGACACCTGAGAATGCTTATGCAGTACTAGAGTGTCTGACATACCAGCAATGTCGGGGCGAGTGGGGCAGGGAACAGACTGCAGACTTTTTCAGCTGACTCCAGAAAGAGAAGAAACAACTCCCATTCACATTAAAGGGATTAGGATCAGTGTCCTGCAGACAGAAGTACACTACAAGCCACACAGCAATCAAGTATGTTTTTTAAGTTCCACATACAATAGGAGTAATGCCAAAAATTTTATCAGGGTAGACTTAACTGCATTGCATTTATTCATAGCCAGATCACAGCTCACAGCCTGTTACCAATGCTAGAAAGCAGCCTTGGCTAAGCCAAGGCCATTCCAGAGGAGTTTCACAGATGAGACGATGCATTAAGGGATTTGACTTACAGGAATGATTTTAACGTTTTGCTAATCTAAGTGATACTGCATTAAACCCATCCTAATATCTAAATTAATAAAGTTTAGAACAGGAAAAAGAAAATGAGATTGCTGTATCAGCTTGCAAAGCCAAGCACCTCATGCCCATTAACCCAACACATATGTCATAATAAAGCAACACGCTGAAGTGGAAGAGCGTTAAATCCAGTGATGGCTAATAAAGCACAGCGCCTGGTGGGAGGAAAGTTGGTGTACTGGGCAACCTGATCACAAGAGCTTGAAACAGGGAAATCCAGACATATAATGCACACAGGAAAGAATGAAGTTGTCCTACAGCAGCAGTCCCATTTTTCACCTTGCTCACAAGCTCACAGGATTTGCCTGCTACAAAATAACCATCAGCTAAGGAAGCATTCAAAATGAGAGGCAAATGAGCCTCTGCCACTCAGCTTCCCATTAGCAAACCATATGCACTAAATTCAAAAAGCCTCCATCACTACATTCTTTAGCAATTCATGGAAGCCAATTCCCAAGTGTTTGTAAAACACTTCAAATCCTTCTTCGAGACCCTAGCTCAGCTATGTTTATACAACAGGAATATACCATGCACTCCCCAACCATCTGAATCAATTTTAAGGCAAAGAAGCCATGAAATGCATCAAACCTCCAGCTAATTTCTAAGGAGTTTTGCATTTCTGCTGCCATTTCTGGTTTTCTTTTTACTCCAGTCCTCATACTATTTATTTCACTTATTTAATGATTTACATAGCACCTATATCCTTAGTTATCGGCCACCCTTCTCATATAGCCTTAAAAGGACTTGTTTAGGTTTGCAGGGGGAGGGGGAGGAGAGGGGATTCCTTCTGAGTGCACTATGTCATGGTTGTTAGAAGCCAACAGATCCTGGCCTCCCGACCCATTTTTAAATGGCAGATTATGAAAATAGTCTACATGCTGTTTCTCACTAAATTCAGTTTTATGATTCCACTTGTAGCAAGAGATAGAATCTGCATTTTGGTGAGAAACAGTATGCGAAGTATTCTATAATTTTCACTTTAAAAGGATGCGAGAAGCACTGGCTCTTTACAAACTGGACATATTCAGCACACACACACAAAAATTTAAACAAGTCCTTTTAAGGCTGCAGAACTTCTGTCTTAAAAAAAAAAAAAAAAAACAACCCACACACACAAAAAAAACCCCTCACATATTTGCTGAACTGGGTTGCTAGTGCTTCCCAGGGCTATTCTTTATCCCTCTATGAGAATCAAAATGCGCTCCGTCCCCATACACATGGGGACAAAACCATCATCTCATTCCTCACCGGAAGGGAAGGGATGGCCAGGTGACATTTCTTCCACTTAGCAGAAAACTTAAAAAAAATAAAATAAAATGAAAATTTAAAAGTCCCCTTTTTTTACCATTTGTAGGGTAAGTGGGAAAAATGGAATTGGATTAAATCATTGCATTGAAACTACAAGCTACTTTTCTGCCCCAGTGACACTAAAGCTCAATCTGCATTTTCCAAACGCACTTTACCAATTTTTGCTTAAGTTCTCATTTCTTGCCTTCATACTATTAATGTACTTTAAAGACCAGAAGACCAGTTGGTACATCAGATTTTATGTCTTATAAAGTGATCTGCCCCCATTGTAAATACATTCCATTCAATAAAAAAGTCTAGAGATGAAAATATCTTATAACTTTTCCAGTTTTCATGTCCTCCAGCACATTTTGTCTCCATGGATACTCAAGGCTCTATTTTTCATTTATTCAGAGCAGAACACGAGCCTGTGAACAAATACACACAATGCTAATATCCTTTACCCAGAAACCTCCACAAATTCCTCAATGCAAATCTTTTTAATCTGAAATAGTCCTTCTGTGAAAACCAATACTTTTTGTGGACCCCACAAGTCCTCAGCGGACTATTTCCTATTCCAGACAACACTTTTGATGAGAGAACATGAGAAGAGGACGGTGAGCGTTACCTCACTGAGAGGTTGTTCAAGAAATACCCTGCTTCCGTAAGAGAAGCCTCCTAATGGCTAACCTGAGTTTATTTATGCCTAGTTTATAATTCATTTGCTGTAACAGAAAGAATTTGCTTTCCTTTCTGTTTATTCCCTTGATATATTAATTGATAATAATCACACCCTTCTCATCTTCCCTTTTCACTAGGCTAAGCAAAGTTATTCTTCTCCAGTCCTCAAGACGATAGCACCTCTGTGTCTGTAAATGTTTTCTTACAATTCCTTCAGACATTAATTTATCTTCCTGAACGTGGGGCACTGGAAATATACTTCAGATTCCCAGTGAAACTGTAAGAGTACTCTCTGCAATGGTATGAACCTTTCTCTACCAAAAATCTAATGCCTGATATATTCTACAAGGCTTGTGTTTAGAAAACAAAGAGAAAAAAAAAAAACAAAACCACAACCAAACCACAACACCCACACATTCTCAGAAATGCAACAATTTAAAGAGAGCCATCAAAATTATTCTGGCACAATCTGCTATGGCAAAATTATGCTTCATTTTCCTCTCATCCTCTATTCATCATTATTCCTTGTCTTTAATAATGACTTCCTTGTTCTGAAGCCTTTCACACAACAGATGTCAGAATAATCAACCTATAGGTGCCAGAGTCACATTTTTGCTTCACAGCAAGAAATGTATTTGCTGTTCTCCAGTCATACGTGACCAGCTCTGAAATGACTGATTTATCAAAAATGCTTGAGATCACATTTTAAGTTTTATGTGTCAGTCCACTACACTATTTTAAGATGATGCCTAATGACACACTCAACACAGGACTTGCAGAGAGAGAGTAATGTATTTTACAAGAACATTCAATATAGCTAGGAGGAAGAAAATATAAACAGGGGTTTTGAACCTGTGGCATTCTTACGTTTATTTAGGGACAGCTATCATAAGCTTCCCGTATCCTGAGAACATCAGACACTTAGGTTTTATTCCTAAATCAGAGATTCTATTTTTCAGGCTCTCAATTAACACAAATTATCTTGGTTTTAATATAGCATTTCCAATGGAATCACTCTATTGAGAGTGGAGGTAGAAAATATATCTAGCTTTGCAATCATATCTAGATTATTTTTACGGTATACGATACTTTCAATGCATTGTGGCTTCATTTCCGTCCCCATTCTTGTCTGAAGAACACCTTTAATTTGCATCAGTTCCCTCTGTAAACAGCTGAGCTTGACTTTCAACAGTTTTCAGAGCCCTTAAGCTCCAAGCCACAGCTTGCTTTGCAGATCCCTGCTTACCCTTTATTCTGAAGCAGTTATTCCTACATTTGCATTTCCAAAAAAATGTTTTATGTGTGGTTCTGACAGTTTGGGGACTTTGTTATTTTAAAAAAAATTGTCTCCCCTGATCTCTTCAGTTGAGTTAATTCCCTTAATTTCTGATTGTATTTTGTTCAACTTCCTATTTGAAATAGATTAAGTGAAGAACATTTGTTCCAGGACTGTTTTCATAGTCAACTCTTCCACAAAGGTTGCTCCTACATACCAAAGCTAAGCCTGAAACAGAGCGGTCTTTTCATTCAATAACCATCAGGAGAAGAAGTATGTGACTACTACATCCAGAAATATCCTTCCTATCATTTATTAATAGTATCTTCCACAAGAAATAAAAGTTTCCCATAGATATGTATCTCCCAGTCGTATTTCTTTCTCTAGCAACATCAAAGACTTCTAGACCAAAGCTGAACTTGACATCTACAGCAGACTCCTAACACCATCCCACTGCACCTCACATCTTAAACCTCGCCTGGAAACATAAAGCAGGACAAGGGCGAGTGCACAGGTCTTTGCTCCACCCCATCATCCAGGAGGCCCTCCAGGCCACCAATAACTGGAATAACCTTCCCACCACTCCCACACTCTTCTGGCACCCCGTGAACAAGCTGGGAAGCACAACTAACATGCAAAACTCACTCACAACCCATTTTTGAAGTACTTCCAGTGATAGAGAAATCGAAAACTTTGTGCACTTCACCAAGCTTTTTAAAACTTTAATTAAAGTTTGTGGAGCCCTTCTGCCAAAAAGGGTCACAGAATTAGCCAATCTGACCTAACAGAAGAGTCTTATCTCCATTAGACAGATGTTTACAGATGGACAAGTTTGAAGACAGTTTAATCTTGATTTGGCATTTCAGAAGCACCTCTCACCTTTGTAGTGTAACAAAGGCAGCTTCAAGCAATACGAGTGCAGTTGTATTTATTAACACTTCGCATGAGTCATTACTTCAAAATGCCTTATGCTGTCCTTAAAATCATATTGGCATGTAATTCCTTTGCTAAGTGCTACTAAAACTTTACAGCCCTGGGGAAAAAGATGTAGGAGAGAGTTGGCACACTTACACTTTAAACAATGAGGCATACATACATCTGTTCCTCTTCTTCCCCATTCAGATTCATGACACGCAAAAAAACATTTACAGGTATGAATTAATTTCCCCCATAAAAAGCAACATATCCCTGGTGAGCGTGCACAGCACAAAGATAATGATTTTAAATCTTAAGTGCAGCCACATAAGAAAGAAATAAAGCCAATATGAATGGAAAATGTATGTAATTTTTAAATTAACTCAGTTTGCAACAAGTTTGCTTTAAACAGTATGTGCTGTTCTGTGTCTTTTTAAACTCATTTTCTGTTTTCTCAAGTTTGGCAAAACAGAAAGAATAGCAACAGTGAAGCAACTAATTAGGGAGAGGAAAGAGACTGTATAAGCTCACATTATTTCTCTTAAGTTGTAGTCATCTTCACCAAATACATATATTACATTCCAAGCAGAAATGCCGTTTTCCTGTTGACAATGTATCATACCTATTGCTAGGGAAATGTAAAAGTTGGAGGCTTCCTTCAAATTAAATCAGTTATTGTCATAGTAATAGTGGTGCAAACAAAAGAAATCTGTTCACATGAGTAAAAGTTTTCCCCACAGCAATAAATATTTGCTTCACTTACTATGGGTTTATCTGGTAGGGAAGCATCTAGGAGCTTGTTCCACAGTTGCTACTCCAAGTACCAGAAGTTTTTGGGCCATGCCAGGGGCACTGGTACAAAGGTGAGGGGCTGCAGGGGCCTTCCTTTCTCACCGCCCACGTCTATAGCTTGCTACCTACCAATGCTACCTCTTCTTCTTCTGTCCCCAAATCCAGGAGCAGTGCAAAACACACTTCAAGAGAAACTCCAGCAGAGTGAGAAAGGTGAGGTAGTGCTCAGCTTCCCTCTCCTCCACCTGCGGAAGCAGCAGATCCCAGTCTCTGAGGGGATGATGCTTCTGAGGAACTACAGAATAAAGCTGATTAGGGCACCTATTTAAAAGATGGGAAAACAAAAACAAACAAAAAACAAACAAACAAAAAAAAAGCCACGAGTTGAAAAGGTCACCAAGGGCAACATTCATCTAAATGAAGAACGCTGTAATGTTGATGTCAGCTGCTAAGCTCAGGCTCCATTTATAGTTGTGGTGGGGGACGGATCAGGACAGAGGACATTTTCTCTTTGACTTCAGGCTCTGATATGAGCTTCTGTCACTTTGCTATCCCAGGCAGCCACTTGTTTCCACTGTGCATGAAGTCCGCACCTGAAGAAAGCAACCAGTGCCAAGGACAGTTTCTAGGTAGAGGCACAGAATTAAATTGTCCATCACATCGAAGAGCCAGCTCCTCTTCCTGAACCAAAACAAACTGAAGGGGAAAAACTCGGATAAGTACTAGGGCAGAAAAACTGCAGTTTAAGCTAAAGGTTCACATTGCCCCAAGAATAAATTTAGGCCAATATGAAAAAGATGACTATCAGTCACAGAGCTCTGGAAGAGACCTTCAGCTGGGAGTAAACTTTAGAAAAAAACAACTGCATCTGAGACATAGAGCCTACTCCATTTATGTAAGGGATTATGCGTAGCTGCATGCAACAGAAAGGTGCAGGGATCCACAGCCCAGGAGGTCCCCCATGTCTTACATTCCTAGATATTGGCCAAATAGAATTTTGCTAAACTTTCCAAATATTTTCCTTCCACAGAAATAACTTTCAAGCTTCAAGGAAGTATGAAGAATCACAGGCTCAAAGACTGATTTTCTCATAAAGTGTCACATCAAAACAGAATGAACATGCTTCTTTGAAACCTTCAGGAAAAGGATCAGTCCCCTAATTTGCCATACTCATGAGTAATAATTTCACTAGCTTGTTTCCAGAGTCCTTTTTCTGTTTGCTATTGCCATTCTTTCTGAAGAAGAAACAGATTCTCAGGGGAACAATAATTAATAGACTCAGTCAAGAAATCATTTCCTCTGGTCCCTCTGCAGTGCTAAATCGCATCAGTCTCCAGGAAACAGAGTAAAGTGTGAGTGCTAAAAACAATCTAAGCCTACTACAAATGGGAGGAAGATGTGTACTGAAGCAATGGAGTGCACACGGATGCCTAAAGGAGCTCAAGAAACAATGTTCTTTTTTTTTCCCCCCACTGTACGATCTTCCTTGGTGCTCAAGTTACACCTACATAGATTTACTAGGACTAGAGGTACATGTGTCAGAGGTCATTTAGAAAGTAAATTAAATACATGTAAGGGTGTATAAACCTATGGGAAGTGTAAGCGAGCCAGGAAACTACCAAACACTCCTGACAAAATATGAAAACACAGGACCAAGAGCGGGTCTGTAGGGTCATCACAGACTCTCCCCAGCACAAGGTCAAACGGCAGACTCAGTTTTGATCCTGAAGCAAGGAAGAGGGACACAAGCATCAAAAGAAGGCAGCAGAAAGCAGGCTGTCACAACTATTATATGATCTGAAAAACTTCTGGATAAATTGCTTTTATGCAGACTCAGCCTATGCACTGTAGAAGAATGCTTCTGCAAGCACAGCTGTGAGTAAAAGTGCATCAGTGCTATTACTGTAAGTTCACCTGTGCTTTACTGATACATATATCTTGGCCCTTGATTTCTTCTCCAAGTTGGTACATTTTTCATTTCCAGAACTAATGCAATTACTTCTGATGCTGTCAAAACTGCAGTTTTCTTTTTTCTTCCTTCTTTTTATTTGAAATTATTTTTGTGGAAAGCTACCCCTGAAAAGGGAGGGGTTTTAAGGAAAAGGATTTCTGAGAAATAATTGTCCAAAACTCACATGTGAGGTCTCAGTAACACAAACACTGAAAATACCACAACAGCCCACAGTCACAATTAGATATGACACCAGCAAATCTAACTTTGCATCAAAACATGACGTGCTGCTACTCTTTTTACAGGATACAAGAAATACTTGTACTCACAAAGAAAAGAATTCAAAATGGGTAACTGAACTTGGTCTCAGCAAGGTAACTTAAGCGTCTTCTAGCAAGGCAAGACAATTTTCTGTTACACCCTCAAGAGGCCAACCAGAAAGCCTGGCTCGCTCGCTCATGTGGCGGTGATGCCCATGACATTTATTAAATACCAGTCATAATGTGGTGATTTGGTAATCTTGCGGTAACCTCGAATGAAATACTTCCAGCAGAAAAAGAAAAAAACCAACAAAACCAAAAAAACACACAATATATACAAACAGCATTAAAGTACAAACAAAACTGTAATACATTGTTTTATATATATATATACACACACGCAAGAGAAAGATACAAAGCAGACATGCTTGTGATTACAAGGATTTATTTTCCTAAAGAAACATCTTTTGAGCATTGCTCCTTGCTAACATATTGGGAAGGCAGGTCTGCACGTTAGCTTGGACTTCAATGTGGCTGTGTCAGCAGGGTTGTTTATAAGCCAGAAAGATTAATATGGATGTGTAACTCAGTCTCCAAGTGTTGCTTTTCAGTGATGCTGAGAGAACAAAGCCATAGCTGAAGTCTTCACAAAGCCATTGGCAATTAGTTGAAAAGACTCAGCATTCACCAAACACAAGAGGATAGGGCTTTTCAACTCTTTTTTGAACGTCAGCACAGCTTCTACACAAGGAACTCTTTTAACAGTCACTCAGAGAGGGCATGCATCAAACACTGGCACATGCTGGCCAAACAGGTGGTGGCCCTGCAGCGACTGGCTGCTAGTGGCAGGACAGAACTCAGGAAGACACCCAACTAAACTATCAGTAAGACTAGAGTGCCCATCCAAAACACCATTATTTTCCTTATTTGAAACAAATGAGAATGCTCCTGTAGCTCAAAGCAGCTCAATGCAGCAGGGCTGGAATAATCCTGACCTTCCGTCTTCACTAGGTTTGCTTATTTATAACATCATTGAGGCTGAAAGCACCACTCATAGGGCTGGGACCATCTGAACTGTGTGCGGCACAACACAGACAAAAAGGACAATCCCAATGCAAAGAAACCTCATCATAAAATGTAACTATAACAGGTGACACGGAATACAGAGCCATTTATTTTCTCACTTCCGATTCAAGCAGAGAAGTCCTGAGGAGATTCAAAGCAAGCTCATGTAAAAGCAACCTCGCAATCAAAAAGACGTGTTCCTTTATCTGCTTATTTAGAGCCAGATTAAGAAACTGCACTTAAGAGTTAAATTTCTGTCCAAATACCTGAATATGCATGGTGATGAGTCACAGTGTTTATTGTTGTGTTGCTCCAGTCACCCCCTGTTTAAGTTGCACTCAAGCTTGCTTTAAGATGTATCCACAAGGATAGGTAGAGGCCAGTTCAAGCAGAATTAAAGAATACAAATAGCGAGACACCTTAATTCCTTATGGTAACTCCATTAACTGCAGATACTTATCCCCAGATAAATGTGACCACCTCTTCTTCCCCTTCCTTTCGCATCCTTAACAGATAAATATCAATTCTACTGAGTGAATAGAAAAATGAGTAGTGTTACCACTAGTGGAAAATAAAACAAAACAACAAAAAAACAAAAGTTTCATGCCAGAAAACAGCAAGATGAATCACCAAGAACATAACAACGTTATCTGTGAAAACCAAGGACATACATACGTACTCCCACCACTATTACCTCTGAATGCACCAAAATGCGTAAACACTTTACAGAAGTTATGTACAAGCTCTGCTCCCATCAGTTTATAAATCTGATTTCATTTAAAACCATGGAACTGACATGCTTAAAAAAGAGAAGGGGCAACACGTTACCCTAGGGATCTGGCATGGTTGCCCAAACAAGGGTATACTCTGTTTCTGATTTGTAGTTAACTAAAATAGCTTTAAGATTACAAGGTATGTTTCAGATCAACAGTTTCCTTTCAAATATTCAACTCCACCTGTGTGCTGATTGTCAGAAAGAAAATAAAATGTTTGCAATTTGCCTTTAAGAAACACATATTTTTAACACTAGTATTTCTAGTACAGCACACACCACTATCAGTTTATACAAAAAGAACTCCAAATTTTTGCAGTATACATTGTCAATGATTTTAAAGGAAATTTATAGGACATGCTGCTTTAATGAAATCAGTAACAGAAACAGGATTTAAACATCCTCCTGACCACAGGAGAACTAATGAAGTCCTGAGAACTAAAAATACTGATAAAAGGTGTTTGACAAAATTCCATGTTCTCAACTGTAATAATTATACAGGACATAACAACAGTATACAAGGCACTTTAGGGAGAAAAGGACCAATTATTCCACAATTTGAGTTTTCATTATAAGTTACTGGCTGGATTACTGGGGGGGAATGGAACACAACCAAACAAAAACCAACAAAAACACCCCCAAAAAAACCAACCACCCCCCACCCCACCCCAATTCAAAAATCCCCTGAGCTTCGAGAACCTAAAACAAACCTCAGAGATACAAGTTAACCCAGGAATTTCCAACAGATGTTTCAGATGCCTGCACTGAAGAAAGAGGTACTACCACGTAAGTTATTTTTTGTCCTGGGGAGCAGAGGGGAGCGCATGGAGCTGCACACACAGAATGATGTGGCAGAAGTGAGGCCATGTATCAACGGAAAAGGAAAAAGGAAAAAACTTATTTTAAACAAAGACCTCACAAGCAACTCGGAGAATACACTGAAACCATCCCTACCCTTGTCAAGCAGCCATGCGAATGCTGGGATTTTCAGAAGCAATGTTTGAAATCTGCATTCAGTGAAGATGAAGTTTGTTTCACTCCAGACTTCAGTGTGAGCAAAGTTGCAGCATTTCAGAAAACTTTAGATAGTGCATTTGTAAGTAAACAACACATTCATCCCTGTAAAATGAAACCTTGACTAGCACCCTTAAGAGAAGAACGGTGTTAGATAAGAGATCAAACATACAAGTGTCTCAAACACACAAGACTAACACACACAATGCGGTAACAATCCGTACAAGACAAGCGGGTAAACAAAAGGAATAATTTTAACGTCAACCTTCTACATCTTTGCAGCTGAAGCCCTCCAGCACAAGTGAATTTGAAGGGTTCAAACAAAAGCCCCACCTTGCAAAATGACACCAGCAAAATCAAAAGGAATATAGTTGACAAAGGAGTACAGTATGATCTCAGTTCTAACAAACCTATCTTAGAGAACATATGTTAGCAAATTAAATATGAACACACACACCCATAACTTGGAAGAAGTGGAAACCCTGCTATTTCCTGTGACTTCTAATGAAAGGGATGACCTAATGTGCAAAACCTCACACATTAAAGTAAATAATTATCAATTGCCAATTGTTATATTTATTATAACACCAAAGATGTAGTAAAGACTAGAAAACTGATTTAAAATGGTAAATATTCCACTAGAAACAATACAGGATCGGCTGGGTTGATAATGTGCTCTACCAAGTGTTTTAATGACATCGTTTTGGACAACCTATACAGCATCTATTTTTCACAATGGTTCATTTTCTCACTTTCTTGCAAGAGACAGAATTTAAGAGAACTTTAAAAAAAAGCAATAAACAAAAAACCACCCTCAGGAACATGTTACTAAAGGAAAGGAATTCAGTGATGTTTCTTCACTTGCAATTCCTTTTTCAGGCATGAATTCTACATAAAGGGCAAGTAATTTAAACAAGTGGTAGAAAATGAGCCAGATACAAGTAAACTCTGCTTAATGCCACATGCAAGTTAAGGTAATAGGTACCACATTATAGTCATAGATAATAACTGCAAGGGATCTTCCTGGCAGTAATATTTTTTGCCAAACAGTTTGGGGTTATGCTCAAGAGACGGAAAAAAAACTCAGTAGCTTGCTAGTCATCAGATCTACTCTCAGTGTGCATTTCAATTACTCTCTATTTACTCCAAGGACTAAAATACTGCCCTTCACCATTTTCAGCCCTGCAGAGCAGAAAGGGAGGTGCAACTGCCTTGCAAGAGTTTTGCTGCACAGTAACAATTACTGAGTATTTTGTATGGGCAACACCACATAAGAAATTAAAAAAAAAATAAAATAAAAAGCAGCACAGCCCAAGGTTTCAGCTGGCTAAGTGTACGGGACTGGCTCCTAGCAAAGGCACCTTTTCACATTCAGCTATAAAAACCTAAAAGTCACTGAAAGACAACAAATTTGAGACTCCAAAGTGCCATTTTTTTCCCCATCACTTCAAAGGACATGTCTGAATGGCACCGTGACATATTTACAGGCACAAAAATAGGTGTTGCTTACCTGCATTTGAGAAAGCCTGCAGCAATGCAAACAGAATAGATAACTTTAAATGGATGACGGAAATGCGTAAATGAAAAGGGATACAAAATGGTGTGCCACACAGTGGAAAAACCCAAATTCATCCCACTGCTGGAAGACTCACAATCCTGACTCCAGTTCAGTCTAATTTACAGACTAGCAGGTACGATATGACAACCTTAATTTATAGCCAGAAATGCTGTTCCAGCACTGAAGGATTTAAGTACTCTCCAACCATTATATACCCTCTCCAGAAGGAAAATACATGATTCTGTTCAGTAACACTGACAGACAAATTGTCCAAATTCATTCAGAAAGACTCAATAAAGGAAGTCTCCCAGACTTCTCATATCAAGGAAGGCTTTCCCACAGTGCTATCAGATAATTAAAGACTTGCAAGGACCACTTCCAATGCCATGAACCACATGTACTGCAATAACTATCCTCCATTAGAGAGCTCACAGCAGGGAGAATTTCCAAAAAAAATAATTAGCCAGAAGGTAAATCATCAGCTGATCAGCGATCAGAAAGGACAAGAGCATCTCTTTTGTAAATAAACGTAAGCAACTCACACTCTCCTTGTTAAATTTAGTAACAAAAACATTTGACAGAGTAACGTACAACTACGAAGGACTCAGTTTGTTCTTTTTTACCCCTTTTCTGTGATTCTGATGAAGATTAATTCTGCCCTGTTGCAACACTTTTATCATCTGACATTCTCATAGAATTTGACATTGCTTCACACAGGCTGTGCAGTCATGCATGGAAAAACCTGACTGAAATGCAGACGCATTCTGGATGAAGACAGGTAAGGCGGCAGTGAAGTTCTCAACTTTGCATTTAATTAGTCTGTTTTCCCGTGGCCTTAAGACTAAATTTAAGACTTACATCAATCTAAAATCAAACCTCCTGAATACATTTCAGGACAATTGCATGCAAAAAAAAAAAAAAAAAGAAAGAAAAAGAAAGAAAGAAAGAAAGAAAGATCCATAACTATTTATAGAGGAATTCATATTGAGGCTCCTCATTAATCCTGAAAACAAAGTTCATCACTAGCAACTTCATTTCTTCCAGCTAGAACATCCAACTGTTGGCTCCACACATCCACAAGAAAGCAGAGGAGCCCAGAACAATGCACAGGCAAGATCCTTGCCTGACAGAAAAAACTGTGTGCTTTGAAACTCAAACTGAGCAGGAGTTCACTTTCTGCTGAAGAGGAACTACAAACTGCCTCTGTAAAATGCAACGGCTTTAAATCCAAAACTGCCAGGGCATGCTGACAACAGGACTGACTCACAGGCTCGTGTGACACCGCATGGGAGTAGGTGAAATCTTTTGCCTTTTGCTCCTGGATGGCTTAGGCTTCTGTACCTCATGCAGAACTGGAAGCGATGGATGCAATGCTCAGCTGCTACATGGTGCTGTATCTCTACTAGCAACAGTCTCCAGTGGTCTTCCAACAGTTGTCCAGGCATGCAGCACCACGGCAATTCAACTCAGAGGTTACAAGGACACAGGTCAGCAGATGAATCTCCTATTCCAGAGCTGAACAGTAGTGTTACAGTGCACTGCCTGTCACCCAGATGATGTTAAGAGGTATGCAGGTGTACATCATATATTTCCAGTGAAAATATGTCATTGAGATATGTACATCTTCCAAAGACCTGGATATGTGACATCTCTCACTGGAAAAGCATCTCCTGAGGTTCATGTTTGCTTCTCGTGGCTTGAAAGAAACCACCCGGTTATTGCTTCTACCCTTACCTTTGCAAGACACTGCAGACAGCGCAAGAACTAAGAGATTCCGCAGCTGCAACTCTGAAAGGCCTCCACTAAAAAGCCAAGTCATGTGCCTTCTCTTCTACCACCTGTTTCTACCACTTGCCCAGATGTGCTCAGATGCTGGAATGGGCTATGAACCAGAGTACGAAAGCACTTAAAAGGAAAGACCACAGAAAGAGACATCTGGGAGAGGAAGCAATCAGGGGGTTCCCCAATTACTCAAATATCTCTGCTTGCAAACCAACAAAATCTCCGACATTCTGCCACAAGCTCCTCAGTACTGTACTCTGTACTAAAATAAATCACTTGCTTTTATTTAACATAACGTCCATAGAAATGGGGAGTATTTCCAGCATTCAATTACGTGCAGCTACAAAAGCCTTTTATAATCACAATATGCAAATATTAATGACAGCCTGCAATGATATAGGACACAGACAATTTACCACAGAGGAAAAAAGGAAACATTTAAGGCCACAGTACCAATTAAAGGATGTTTTGCCCAGAGGGTCACTGGAATGCGAGACAATTTGCCAAGGGAAACAGAGGGTGTGGCCTCTGCACAAAGCTGGACTCAACATCTGTTTCAAGAGCGGGACATACTTCAGCAAGAACAGGACCAAGCTGTAAGTACCTATGGTTTTCTTCCTACACAATTTGTTTATGGGTTTGGTTTTCATACAGATAGCACTACATACTATGTTCTTTCAAGACCCCACCTGTCAAGTATGAAAGTATTTCCAAGTTTCGAAGCAAGCTTAATATCCATCTATCAAACGATGATCTTCACATTCTTTTCCACAGCTTGTGTTTAAACAACAAACTGCTTTTCAAGCCTCAGGATATTTATTAATAGGACCAGACTGGAAAAAGTACAGTAATCTACTCAAATGAGAATTTCAGCTTGCAAGGATACTGAATCTATACGCCAAGTCACGTATAGATGAGCATAACAGGAGCTTTTACAAACTAACAGGCAAAAGGAGAAAATAATCAACATCAAACACAACCCAATCTTGGTCTCTCAATCAAATCTAACAACTCAGACAATGCAATCAACTCTAACTATGTAAACCTTTATAAATATTATACCCTTATCAACACTGAAAGAAAATAACTGCAAGGTTCAGGATATACCGACACTTGGGCCAAAGTTTGGGCGCTACCCACCAGGTACCTATAGACATACTTAGCCATTCAAGATGCTTGATTTAAAAAAATAAACAGTGAAGACTGGCTCTAGTATAGTGGAAGTACACAGCACAGCAGCGATTATAAAAATCATAGGGTCGTCTACCTTCAAGGCAGCATAGCAAAGGTGATTGATAACCAGATTCAGATAAAGTAATGCACAAAAATATAAGACATTACTGAAAAGTAAACAGTTCAATCATATGATGAAATATCAAACGGCCTCCAGTATAATTTCCAAAGATTCATTTGCCTGCTGCAAAAATGTACAGCATCCAAGAATGAAATAACATCAGTTTATCTTACAGGTAGTTATGATCAGCACTTGCTCTTCCTGCATACCTGAGAGCACCAAGGCCCGAACAAACCCAGACTTTACTTATGTTGTCCTTAGCAACTGAACGCTACTACCATCTATTTAAGTTGTAACATTCAATTCTCCATTAGCAATTCCTAATGCTTTCTGATTTATGGAGGATAAATTCAGGAAATTCTTTTAACTGTGCACTGTCAATAATGCTTAGATAGCAATCATTAGAAAAACATTACTTATTTTTCTTTTTGAGTCAGCCATGCCCACTAAGACCCTGGTATCTCCCAAGGGAGCATTAATACTTGACACCCCTTTAGAGAAACTCGGTATGAACCATGTGGATTCATCAGCTACGACTTGCTACAGAAAGGTTGCCAAATTCTTCTTGTAAGCAATATAATGCATGCACACCTCCTTTATTCCCTAGATGAGAAAAAGCCATTGCACTGCACGGACTGATATGGCTTTCTACATTCTCAAGTGCCGCAGAAAGGCAGGAATAGTGTAAAATTCGAATGCTGAGTACATCTTTTCCAAGCCACTGAGAGTTCAGCTGTATTTCTACTGCAGGTACAGGTATTGCATTAGAACAAGAGCAGCAAACGGCTCTTGCACAAGTATACTACTCTGCGAACGGCAGAGGTACTTGGCAGACAAATGAAAGAAGTTCAGAAGCGGTCAAAAAACCCTGTAAGCCTGACATGTAAAACAGATAATTTCTTAAGTGTCCTTTTAATTCTAAGTAAATTAAATTTTGAAAAGCTGTGGCTAGCAAAACTACTTTACTATTTTTAAGTCAATAAAAACAAATCTCTCAAGCAAGTAGCCTCCTTCACAGTACTATGCAGACACTCAGGCATACAAGGTAACTGATTAGCAGCTGAAGATAAATAAAAGTAGAACCAACTATCTAAACATATCTGTGACCTCAATCATCTTCCATTTACACAGCTTTGCTCTTCAGGCTGAAAGAAGTATAAAAATGTGCCCACGTGAATTTCAAAAAGGTTCCGTGAAAACGAACCGAGATACAAACATCAGGCTGTGAGGGGAATACTGACCACATGGAGTCGAACGTTTTCACTTCAGGGTAGCTCTGTATCAAACCACCTTCACATCTGAACAACTTTAAAAGATTAGCATGTGTTTCCACATGCCAGTCCATTTAGGAAGAAAAGTATTTCTGCAGAAAAACAAATAATAATAAAAAAAAAAAAGGACCAGAGAGGAGCCTTGCTCAAAAATCACCAAAAAGGAACACAACAGAGACTGAAATCCTCAGTTCTCATCTTGCACTTCATCTGCATGGCTAACCCTCCTTCCAGGCACAGGTTGCTGATTTTGGCCACATATGACCTTGCTGCTCAGACAGGCTTCCTCAGCATCACGAGCTCAAAACCTCAGCCATCCAGCAGCTTTATAAAACACTATTGCTGGTTGATTACATTCCCTCTTTGAGAAAGAAAATCAGCGTAAACTGTACCAGGGAAACATACCACCACATCAGAGCAATATGATTGTGTGCCTCTGAATAAAAACACTGAAACTCCACTCACACAGAGTTTTATTAAACAGCACCTTTGTAAATACTATTACAAGAATCATAACTGCACTGCAGTGATGGATTATAGTACGTAAAGACAGGCAGAGAAATTGAATAGAAGGAAAGCTTTACATTCTGCTGTGTATAGACAGGATGGCCACTTTCTTCATACTTTAGGCAACCTCTATTCCGGGCCAGTACCCAGGGACAGACCAATATGACCACATCAGCATGGGTCTGCACCTGACCTAGCAAACCTTGCCAAACTCAAACTGCATCTGCCCCACCTTTTCTCCTGCACACATGAGAGGAAAGATGCTCATATCCATGTGTGTGTGGAAAGCCCCAGGAATACATCAAGAGTTCAAGCGCTGTAAAAAAGATGACCTGATATGAATTGAAATCTACATTCTGCAACTTTTTTAAAGCCCGTGACACACACAAGAGCTCTTCATTTTCTGACTTCCCCCCATCCCAGCACTTTGGCATTAACTGCTCCGCATAGCAGAGAACAGCTGGCTGGACTCACTTCAGGTTCCATCAATCCCAATCAAAGCTTGGCCTTGGTGTTCACTATTGAGCGACAAATAGTGCTCATTTCCTATATTTATATATAGGAATATATATATATATATTCAAATGTTGCAAAAGCGTAAGCATGAATCATCACCGACACTGGGAATTTCACCCAAATGAAGAATGAAGGATTGAGCTCAATAGCCATCGGAGATCATATTCCTCCAGCAAAAGATCCAATGAGCATGAAGTCAGCATAAGCCCCTGCTGAATAAAATCTAAGAGTCAGATGCCAGAGATTTCACATTAACCATACCTCTGCTACTAATTCTCTAGCTTGCTTATCTGATGAAGTTAGAAGGTTTCTTCACAATTTCCTAATTTGAAAACGGCACCTACAGAGTGATTTAAATTTTTTGAAGGACATAACTCTGCCTTTGAGTACTCAGAATATGAGAAAATAAGCAGCTACCTCCCATGGAGCAGAGACGTTGTAAGTTTCAGAGCGCAGTGGGCAAGAACTTATTCTCATACTGAGTACTGCCTGAATCCCGCAGCCTTTCCTCCACCTCACCAAACCTGACTGCAAGTGTACACTATGGCTGATCTGGATATGCACCAGTCTGGTCTGCTCCTGCACTGCTTCTTGCCAGTCAGCACACTAGGAAGAAAAAGAAACCAGACAAATGGTCTAGGTGACAGCAGCACACTTATTAGTCCTGTAAGATAAATTACTTGTAGGATTTCCTGCAATCACAGTAATAAAAGTGGTCTGCTTGCGGCATGTAATTTTGTTGTTAAAATCCACGACTTGAGCTGAAGGCTCAAGTCATCAGCCAATGTGTCTTGAAATCAGAAAGGCAAGAAATTCTCTTGAAAAGTGGATTCTTGCAAAACGCAAGTAAGCCCACAGGAGGATATCAGTGCTCGGGTCCTCCTCACAAGATTTTTACAGTTCTAGCTTACAGTTGTACAGTGTCAACACACATATCTCACTATTCCATTTTGAATTATTCCATAATGTAATTGTTACAAGTAAAAATTAGCATCGCTAAAACTAGAACATCAGAGGAAAATGTCTGTTATCCTCTTTTTAACTCCCTCTATGCTCCAGAAGGCATTCTGAGGTTCACTAGTGTCATAGTTTCCCCTCACAAACTGTTCCTTTTGTTTCCTCCATCCTTCCACACAGACTGATGGATTTAAGATGGTAACAGCAAGCAGCAAGTCTGCTCACCACACCAGCAAAGGGTCAGCTGGGCGCAGGCTGGGCCAACGCACAAGACACGACAATGCCCCAAATACCGCTGGAGGCAGGGAAAAACCCTTCTTTTCCCAAAATACTCTCCGACATCTGAATTGGCAGTGACGTCATTGTCAGCAATGGATTCAGAGGGTTAAACCAACTCATAGTTGCGTCCTCCAGGGACCCACGCATCCCTTCTGCTCTGGCTGCCAGAACTCCCAATTTTTGGCCACAAAGAAGAGTCTCGCATCTTCTCTTCAGATGAATCCCCCACAGTACCCCACAGGTCATGGCAGCTGCTTCCAAATCCCAGCTCCTCCCCATTTTCTCATATTCTCTGGTTAGAGACAGCCAGAATTTCCTCATCAGGGCAAACGTTCCTTCCCTTCAGGGAAATCCCTTCTGGTAAGTGTTTCAAGATAAAACAAGATTAAAGATGCTACGCCAAGATTAAAACAGCTTTATCCAAACCAGATCATACTTCAAGCTTCTTGCTTTGGACCACTGAGGGGCCAGTTGGTTGGGCAACACCTGAGGCTATTTTGAGGCTTTTCCTTCACATATGCAAAAAATTGCATTTCAAGTTATCAATGGATCAATGGATCTCTTAAAGGAAGTACAATATTGCATTCTAGTGTTTTAGCCAAAATACACAAAGCAGGTTTTAATTGCCCCATTAAACTGCTGCTAAAAAGAAAAAAAAAAAAGCTAACCCAAACCCCCAAAAAAACCCACCAACAAAAAAACCCATATGCATTTAGGAACCAACAGCATGAAATCTCAAGTCAAAAAGGTGACCATCCTTCTCAATGAAATAATTTGAAAAATGTTCCTGGAACATCGGGAGGTCTTACTATCAGCTATAACCACCACAATAGCAAAACCAGCTTGTAAATCAGAGTGAATTCAGCTGGAGGAGTAGCGGGCAGGTAAAAATAATCTAGGTCTAAATATTAAAGGGTACAGCTTGTCCAGGCAAGACACAGCAAGGATGAGATATTATTTAACTTTCTACAAGTTTTCTTAAAAATACTATACGGATATAAATATGAGAAAGGGAGAAGAGGTCTCTGGGCTGGTGAAAAGGTATTAGAAGGGGAAAAAAAATTGTTTCTGTGACTCGGAGTAAGTTAACTTTTTTTTTCCCCCCTCCCCTCCTCCCCCTTCTTTTAACTACTCTCCTTCAGCAAGATATTTTTTACTCATTTTCACTAGCTGATTTCTTTTAACCGACTTTTCACTGAACAAAATGGTTAAAATTATCTCTTTGCCTACTGGAACTTTTTGGTGAGTCAACACCTAAGACGAGTTCAAAGCAGAACCGTGACATAATTATCAGTCATCCCACTCACAATATATGCTGGATCAAACGCACTATAGGTTATGTGATCATCCCCACAGACACTACAGTCTTTATTAAGTCTTTGCTTGTATAAACTATGCTTGCAAATACGCCATGAAGCTTCAGAATAGCAATGGCGTCCCTGTAGGTTTACAGCTACATTATCATGTTGCACTGGCAGCACTGCACTGCAGAGCCAGGGAGCTGGTATAGAGAGGACTCCATGTCCAAACCAGACAAATTTCAGAAGCTTACGCTCAAGCTGACTCTAGCTAGGTCCCAAGTCTTGAATACCCTCCAGGCACCGGGCAGCACCAGGAGCACATCCCCCAGTTCAGCATCACCTGAACAAACGCCGCCGTTTCCCACATTCCGGGACTGCTCAGAGACATGAACCAAGGCAGGCGAGTGGGGAAGACTGGGAGATTCCCTTCAAATGCACACTGCTGAGCTGAACCAAGATGCTAATGCAGATGCTTCCTCATGCACTTTTATGAAAATCACTAAACTTTTAATTATTGGTCCCAAAAAGCAGAATTTCTTCTGCCAAAAAATTAATTGCTACTAAATACTAGAACTGTATATTTTTTATTTCACAGTTATCAAAACAATCCATGAACTTGATTTGTATTTACACCACAAAATTATTGAAAGTTAACAAGAATATTACTAAATTACATTTTAGCAGTAATTACTAAGGCCTCAATCCAACAAAGCTCTAAAGTCTTAGCTTATCCGCAGGTCAACAAGCATTTGTTTTCAATTAGGCTGTTCACAGACTTCACATTAAGCGTATGCATGGATAACACACAGCATCCAGGCTCATATTCTCCAAGAAAACCAGCAACATCATCTGCAAAAATCACCTACCTCCTAGATGTATCTATGTGTGGTTACTTTATTATTGCAATATATCTTTAAAACGGTAAAAAATAATTTATTTTAAAGTATTATTCTTAGGTGCACAGTTTCCCCTTTGCTGCAAGATCGAGCAATCAAAGAACAGTGTTTTTTCAACAGTGGTAATGGTCATCTGAGGCAGCCAGCCACCCTCTTTTTTGGTTGGGTTTTTTTTTTTTTCTTTTTTTTTCTCTTCCCACGCCTGCTGACCTGAACTTAATGCACTATCTGCTGCCGGCAAGAAAATGGACTGATACCCAACTGACAGAAACAATAACGTGTTTGTAACTAGCAGTTAATAGTAGACTGACAAGTACAATCACAGGAAGTAATAAAAGTTTCATGGAGCTAGCATGGGACGTGACCAGCACTGCTCTGCCATGTGTCTAAATATGAATGGGGCAATTCTCCCATTAAATTAAGAGGTCCCAATTCATTTGATGCATGATAACTAGTTTCCCAGTAAAATCATCATCACTACTCATACATGATACAAAATGTATTTGCTTCTGCGTAACTATTGTAGCACACATGCCGTTACCTCTAAAAACTGCAGTGTTACTACACTGTATCTATAGTTGAGTGGGTATAAGATTATTAACACAACGGACATGAACTGCCCCCCGAGAAAACAAAACAAACAAACAAACAAAAAAAAAGAGCAACCAAAAACTTATCAACCCATGCCGGCAATACTGGCTGCGGTGCTCCCCAGGACCAGAAAAGCAAGCCTGCTCTGACAGCTCCTGCATAACCTCACCGCCAGCAATAAAATTGTTCGCTATTTACATGAGTGCAAAGGAGAGCAGCATCAGACCTCGCATGCTATTACTCGCTCTAGCACTTATTTATGACTTCAGGAGAGGAGGCAGCTGGTTGTTTTAACGCGGCTTTTTTTTTTTTTTTCCTCTCTCTCTCTTTTTTTTTTTTTCTTTTGCCGTCCCAGCAACCGAGAAAATGCTCCTAATAAGGCTGGTAGAAAGGAAGTGGCTTCTCAACAGCACAAGCTCTTGTGAGGGAAATAATAAAATATGGTGCTATTACCTCAAATGCAACCAGAGCGGTGCCGGCACAGGTTGGGAGGGCTCCCCTGTGGATGGGGCGCACCCGCCAGCCCGGAAGGGGACAGGCGGGCGGCCGAGGCGCCCGGGACCCCCCAAAGCGCCTCCCCGCGCCAGGGCGCCCGGCTCCCCCCGCCGCCTCCCGGGCAGGCTGCACCGCCGCGCTCCGTGCGGCTGCAGCCCAGCTTCCCCTCGCCCTCCTTTATTAACGTTCAAAAAATATTCTCATGTCACCGACGGCGAAGCGCGGAACTCCCGCACGGCAGAGCGGAGGGCGGCCGAGGCCGTGTCCATCGCGGCGGGGCGCGGGGTCCCCCCCGGGGCAGGGCCGCCACCCCCACACCCCCAGCCGCTGTTCAGCCCCGGCGGCGCCGCGGGGCGGCTTCCGCGCACGGACTGGCGGGCGGACGCGCCCACCCACCCGCCGGCCGCGGCACACGTGGGCGCCGTCCCCACGGCCCCGCCGGCCGAGCCCGTCCCGCGCAGCGCGGCGCCCCTGCCCGCCCCGGCACTCACCGCGTAGCGCAGCGCCGGCTTCTCGCTGAACACCGAGTCCCCCATGGGCGCGGGCGGAGCGGCCGCTGCCTCCCCCTCCCCTCCCCGCGGCGCGGCGGCGCCGGGCGCTGCTCTGCCCTCGGCGGCGGCGGCAGCGCGGGGCTCCCGCCCGGCGGCCCCCGACCACAGCGCCGCTCCTCGCAACTCCTGCCCGCAGCCCGCCCCCGGCCGTCCCCACCCCGCCGCGGGAGCCCGCAGCCCCTCGGCAGAGCCGGGCGGGAGCAGGGGAAGGAGGCGCCGCTGGAGGGGCGGCGGTTTCAGTCCTCCCGCCCAGCGCCGGTGACTCGCCCGCCCCCTCCCGCGGCGCTCAGCCCGGCCCGCACCTGCGGGCTCACCCGCCGGGGGGGGCGAGGGGATCCCTCCTGCGGGGGGCGCCGCGGCACGGAGCCCCGCAGCGCTGCGGGGAGCGGCGGGCGGCGCCGGGGAGGCGCTCCGTGCCCCGCTCGGACGGCGCGGGCGGTCCCCGCCGGGCCAGGTGTCCCGCGGCGGCGCTGACCGAGCCCCCCGGCCCCTCGGGAGCGGCGGCCCCCGCGGTCCCGCCCCGCATCCCCAGGGCAAAGCATCCGGGACGCCCGCACCGCCCCCCCGCAGCACCTGGAGCTTGGCGGGGCGGCCCGGTCCGGCGGGCGAGGACCGAAAGGTTAAGGAGTGAGGCGCAAATAAACTTAACTTTCTAATTAATGCTTTTATAATGCGCGATTTGGGAGCGGAGGCTCATGATTCTTTAACACATAGGGTTTGAAAAATGAAGTGCTGTTCCACGGCCTATTCATCATCTTCTGAGTGTGTATTTACACAAACTGTAGAAGATGAAACAAATTCTGAAGGAAAATTGATTTCTGCTGTGTTATAATTAGCAGTGACTTGCCTGGAGAGACTACGGCATCTCCATCAATGGAAGTGTTTAAAAATACATAAACCTCCCTCAGTTAGGCATGACCTCAGCAGAGTGAGGCTGGGGACAGGCTAGATGATTTCCTGAGCCCTCCTCCATCTTTTTAATCATTTTTCAATGTTTTGCACTAATCTTGGCTAGCACAGTAACTCCCCCCACTACTCGCAGTTGTTCTCGGAGGAAGTGGCCTTATTCTAGTGCTACATGACACCTATGAAATCAATTACTTTTACTGTTTCCAACCTACAATTTAGGTAAATGTGTTACCAGCGTGTTACATTATCTAATAAGCAAAGGTAACATAGTTCTTTTGGGGAAAAAGAAAAGGTACTTTGGGAAAATAATTGTAAAATAACTCAAAATACATGCTTGAAAGATATATCAGTTGAACCAGAGCTCTGATGATGATGTACTGTACCCAACAAGCTTCCAGTTATGAATCTTCTGTGGATCTTAATTCCTATTGCAGAGCACATCATTTTTAGGAGTTTCCAGGACAGGGAGTTATTTTTCAGTTAACTTGGGATGAACAAAGAATACAATATCTGCATTTACCCATAAAGTCCATTTCTGCCTCTCAGGTGAACCATCTGTGCTACTCCCCTTCCTGGAAAATGAGGCAGGGTAGATATCTGAGCAGTTGCAGAGCACGTATTGGAAAGCAGCATCCAACAGAAAAAAACCTTACAGATCAAACTTTTCAAATCATCAGGACCCCTAAGCAGGTGTGTGTTGAGGAAGGATCCGAGTGCCTCATTTTCCCTTCTGAAGTTCTGGGTTTTTTTTATATAAAGGAGATGGTTTCAACCCAAGAACTCTACATATATCATAAGTTCTTATTCCAAACGTTTTTTCCTCCGCTCTGCAACTATGGCATTTGACCACAGAAAGCAACTGCAAGCAGGCAAACTAGACTGGGGAGAGGTGGATAGGATTTCTACCCTCAAGCTCTACAGCATCACCACCTTCTTTTTAGCCCCATCTTCTGACAAGGAAATGCTAAACATCAGAAAAGGACTAAAACATTGAAGGGGGGGGGGGGGGGGAGGGAGCGGGGCACCACCATGTTTCAATACACACCCCGAGGTGAAAAGAATAGCATGGAGGAGACTAAAAACCCCCAACTGGAAGGCAGGGAAGAAAAAGATTAGCCAAGGGGCAGATGAGAAACTTTGAGGAAACCTAGTTTAGGAAAAGGGAGAAAACCATAAAGCCAGGAAGGTGAAGAATCCCCTAGAGGGAGAAGCCAGAGAGGGGAAGAACTAAAGGTGAGGTTTTGCAGGTTTTTGCAGGTTGAACTCGTTTGACCTAGCAATTCATTGCCAACCATAAAGCAGCCTGGCTCCTGTCACCCTCATCCTTCATCCCCCATCCCCCACTTTTAGCCGCATGCTGCCACTGCCTCTCTTCCCTCTGCCTGGGCGCTTGTCTCAAACCCCATACAGCAAATGGAGCGCACGGTTTTCTTTCCATTTAGCAGGCTGAATCAGCTCTCTGAGGGATGGGATGAGTGCCAGAGCTCGCAGAAAGGAAAGCGGGAGGTTGTCCAGCCAGGAGCAGGATACCAGCGGCAAAAGAGGAGCGTGCATGGAAGCACCTTTGTAATAGTGACAGGTTCTTACATTGGTGCAGCTAAGATTAAAAATAAAGAATATGTAAGTAGGAAAGTGCATCAGAACTTTTTACAACTATAAGGAAAGAGTTACGGGCAAAAACTTACAGTCAGGGAGGAGGGGGGCACGAGGTTTCGACCTAGAAAAATGCAGCTTTACTAGATGAGGTTTTTTTCTGTCCATGCAATATGAAAAATACAGAGAAAAGATTTTTAAAGTCATTTCATTTATAAAATCTTATGAAACCTTATTAAAAGTATTTGGTAAGTAGCAGCTATCGGGAATTTCACAGTACAGTTCAAGACTTTTGTATACCTAGTAACAAAATTTAAAACTAATTGCTAATAACAGAAGGCCAGACCTTAAAACAAAAGCTGTCTGGATTTTGAAAGCAAGTTATTGTGGCTGTGACTACAAAGCTTGCCTATTCTGTCTTGATGGTGGCCAAGGAGTTCATCCGACTTCAAATTGCACAGGATTTAGAGCACACCACGGGTCTGCAATGAGCAGTAACCTACTGAGCTGCACTGCTCAGTTGCTTGCAACCAACCGTCCCTCTTTTAAACCACTCAGCAACTAGGATTAACATATGGATCTTTCATGGCAGTTCTGACTACCTTTTCCCCTTCCACATTCCTTCCACAGTCACATTATTTATGACTCCTCCCTGGTGTTCCCTCCAAATTTCCTTCCTCCTTTATTTACCTGATAATGGGCACCCAAGGAATGCATGCAGCTCACTTTGGGAACTGTAAACCTTCCAGGTCAGCTTCCCTTTAACAGGTGATACAAAGCATTAACAGCTAATTTCCTGAATATTCACTCCAAGGCTACTCAATCAAGAAAGAACAATATAAACCAGAAATTTTTCAGTAATTAATTTTAAATCATTTCTATTGTATGAGGTACTGCTGCCTTGCATTTTTTGTTAACGCTTTCCATGATTCCCCCTTACACTGCCTTAAGAGGCTGTAACGTGCTTTACAACTGCAAATGTAGATTACAGTGAAACCTTCACTCCTTCCCTCCTATTTATCATTTCTTGTTGACAACAGCAAAGAAGAATGAATAATATTTCAGCTAAAACTTGGTTGCTTCTAACACAGCAGCTGGGAAATGAGTAGGTAATTCAATTTCACTGTGCTGATCACTAATGAAGCCAGGTTTTGATTTTACAATATTACTCTATGAACCGAGTGCTTTCTCAACATTAATTGCTATTAAACAAAGGAAAGTAGCTATACAACTGCAGACAGCACACAATTATGAAATCAGGGAGAAGTGACTTCTCCACTTCTCTGCCATGACTCCTGGAACTAGTGACTCAAGCTGTCTGATGTCACACCAGATGAGGTAGGAAAAAGTTTCCAAATCCACCCTGTTATGGGAGGAAAGCCAGCTTGGTCCTTAGGGCAGTAATGGATTTGTCTCACCTAAATGTAAACACCTACAACCTCCATCCCAGCTCATCACCTTAGGCTCCCCTAGTCCACAGGAAGAAACCTACACAGCTGGTGGACAATTTATATCCTTTCAAGTAGACGTCTAAAACAGGTCACAGAAACTGAAGTGCCTACTTAGATGGGAATCCATGACAATTAGTTCAGATGGCTGCCCTTCAGGCATCTGCAGTTGAGAGGAAGCCCACCTGGGAGGCCAACTATGAAATCAGCCCTTAAATCTCACTTTGACTTTCAGAAAAGTCCTTAATAATCTCAGTGTTTTGATTCTTTTCATTCTGGAAAACAGAGGCTATCTAATTTATTGGGTGAAAAAACAATCGACATCTTCACATGAAAAAACTTCAAGCAAGCATGAAGGTCTTGTTTTGTTTGACCTTTCTAATAGCACATGAATGCAGCTTCTACACAGCACTAACTCCAAATCTGGAAAAGACTTGCCTCTGTGGCTGCTGAACCAGGTCCAAGAGTGATACTGGCAGCACACTTCTTCCTCAGGGAATTAGCACTTTTCTTATTCTGGCCAAACGTTCATTCAGTCATTACAAGTTACAGTGTAAGTCTATTTCCCAAAAAGAAGAGAGAGAAAAGATGACAGACAAGGAAATCAAAGGAATAAAGCTCTATAACCAACAGCTAGAAACTAAGGAATCAGAATTTAGGGATAATACACCGCAGAAATCCTTTGTTCATAACTAACTTATTTTCTTTTTTTAAAAGTGTTTATTTGCTACCTGTCAAAATATGTTGACAGTTTCTCACCAGCTTGTAACAGAACTAAGGGAAATAGTACTTAGCGCCTGTGAAGAACGAAGTGCCCTCTCACTCATTGAGATACTTTTTCACAACAGTGACATAAATCTTCTTAGACAAAAGCAATCCTATTTAGAAAGAACCTATCGCTGTAATTTCCTAGGTGTCTGAAGCCCCTTTACACAAGGTCTGATATGCTAGAAGAGCATGACGCTGTTAGAGCTCTCAAGGAGCTGTTGCCCAAGTGTTGCTCATACCAGGGGAGAGGAAATTAGTTCCTCGGGAGCAGGTACAAAGCAGCCTGTGTTCCGCGGCCACAAACACCCATCTTGTGCTTGCACCGGGTGGTACAAGCTGAGAGGAACTGCACCCTGTGCACACCCACGTAATGCCCCCACGCTATCCAACTCTATGAAGCCCAAGAGGGTGCACTGGGCCCCAGATTACTAACCCAAACCTGTAAAGTATGCGGTGGGGTGGGGTGGGGCAGAAGGAGCAGGTTTTTTCTTAGGAATGGCATCAGCAAGCATCTAGAGGAAGGCCCTCCCCTCCGCTCTTCCCCATGCCCCCAGCCTGTGGTCAGCTGGAGCTACTGCTGCCTGATGGGGCACCACCTGGGAAGGAGCAGCAGCAATGCAGAAGTAGCTCCAGGGGAAGGTGAGACTCAAGACAACATGCCCTGGGGCCAAAACCAGCTGTTCTGGTAAGCACTGGGTATAAGAAACAGACAACTCATGGAGCAGTCACAAGGGAAAGCTTTTCTCTTGTGAAAGTGTGTTAGCAAGCATCCAGGATTGTGTAAGCACTGGGATGTCACCAGAATTTCACCTAGGTGTGTAATTCTAGTTACCACATTCATACTTTTTTCATCCAATAAATCACTACACTGTTTAATTTATAGGCTACTGTATATATACTGTATAATTCATAGGCCAATTATGTCCTGTATGGGATTGCACACATTACTGCGCTATCAGTTGTCAGCAGCTTGGCAAAGAAATTTTATCTAGAATACTTAAATTTTAGAAGAAGGTTAAACGACTTCACATTCCTTATGATTGCGCATTGGTCTCTAATCTCCAGCATCAGTGAAAATTCACCAGAATATCTTTAAATTAAAATTCCAAACCACTAACTTGTAAATCAAAAATATGATGCTATCACATAGCACAAAATAGTTTTTCAACAAAGATCAGCATTTACCCTGTGGATCGCTAGAATTCATTCAGATTTTAAAGCTCAGAAGAAGCTACCAGTTATGCTGCCATCTTGCCATCTTTTTCACTCCTCAAAGGCTGCAATTTAAATAAATGGAACTACTTACTGCTTCATGTGAAGATAAATTACAGAGTTTCAGGCCTATGTTTTTTTTTAAATGTTTGGCTTTCCTTGCTTTCAGAACAAACTAAAAAGGCAGACAGAAAGGGGGGGGGGGGGGGATGAAGAGGGGGAAAATAAGGGGGGAAAAAATGGAAGCAAATGTAACTTCCAGATTTAGAGTTTCGAACAGCTTAAGGGGCTTAGGCATACAAGCCAAAAATCTCAGTGATGTCTCATCTCTGTAAATGACACACATCTGGGAAAACAACAATTCACTGGAAGATTTTTCTAGTTCCTGAAAGTGGGTAGATCTCAATGTATTTCCCTCCTTGTTTATCTCCTTGCAACTCATGTTCACTGTAAACTGCACTACCGGGCTGAGCTCTCACTAGCAATTTTCCTTCTCCCTAAAATGTCTTCTGAGAACTGAAGAGGAAGAAAAGCACAATTTTCTTTCATTACATATGATTTTTACAAAAACTGCAGCTATATGAAAAAAAATATTTTAAAGACTGAAGAAACAAACCAGCTACAGATACATGATTTGCTCACTCTGACTAGAAAGAGGAATGCTTATCAACAATGAATATAGAAGCATGGGCATCTATCTAAATTTACCATCTGGGTATTTGACAAGAATTTAGGAGGGGGAAGGTCTCTTTCACAAGCTTAAAGTTTATTCAAAATTGTTTCATGTATAGTATAGGATTCTTAAAGTCCATTTAGAGTGCAGAGTAATAACTACACAATAAAACCTCCCAAGAAGTAACATGACTACTGTATATTTTGATTTAATGTTGCAATTCATAAACCAGTTTTGCAGCGTAAAAGTAATTGTTTCAAGACTGGAATAAGACCAAGCCTCTTGTGACCAACAATAATAATATTCATAATGTTAACAAACCTCTTCAAATGAAGTCATTGTTTAATAAGTTTCAGGCTATATGTGAAGTGGTTACAAACATCATGTTTTTGTAGTTGTCAATAATTTTGGGATTATGTAAACAGATGGACCTTGTGTTCTTCAGTTCTAGACTTCAACTGTAAATTTAAGAGTCAGGGTATTACTATTGATAGTATTCACTGGAACTGGTTGAAAAGATAGTGTTCCAGTTGAGAAGAAACTTTGCTTTTCAAAATTTTACTTTCATCTGATTGAGTCTAAAGCCAACATTTTAAAACTTCTTGTGAACTGTAAAGTCTTACACTTTTTTTGAGATAGGAAAAGACAAATCATGAAGCAGTCTGCTCGGTTAGCAATGAGCCTGACAAAAATTCCCCTTTCTCCGAGCCCTGGAGTAGTGCTCATTAAATTGTCCTTGGAGTGACAGTCCCTGGGAGGCATCCCAGTACATCTCAGCTCCAGGGCAGGGAGCCTGGGAAGCCAGAAAGCCAGCCTGGGAATTACTATGGAATTAGGATTTGCCGCAGTCCTGTGATGCCCTGAGGTCCTGGCACTGGCAACCTGCAGGGTTGTGCCATTTCCAGCAGTGCCAAGCCCTGGCCGGCAGCCTGCCCCACAGCCCGGAGCCCACTGCAGAGCAGTTATGCCAGGCTGCCCGCAATAGAAAGGGGAACCCAGAATTTTCAGGATCACTGGATGTTGGTTGGGATCACTGGACGGACTTAACCAAAGATAAACACTCTGAGTCATTCCTGGGCCTTGGGCTGTGGGACAGCCCAGCAGGATTTTCTCAGTGTCACAAACCCAGAGTCTCCGTGCAGCCTGCTTGCAGCCCAGGGATAGTTTTTGTGGACAGATTAGAAGTGGATTCAGGGAGTTGCAAATGAAATATTTGAAGGCCAGCAAATTGGCTTTTTCCACTGCAGTGAATTTCTCCTCATTACTGTAACTAATGGCTTTTGAAATGTTTCTTCTTTTGTATTTATAAAATGGAATCACATGCAATAACCTCACACACTGAGTTCCTTATGAGGTATTTTAAACTTGTATATATGGCTGTCCACTGAGTCAACAATGAGTATTTTTACAGAGTGCTCGAGCAATTTACATTCATGGTCTGGTTTTGGTCAGAAGAACAGGTGTGGTTACAATTTCATTGTATGGAGTTCTGAGGGCTTCAAACGGTAATGAGTTTTATTTGAGCATCATTTTCCCGGGTTGTTAAGTCCATTGCTGTCTTCACCACAAGGCTGCAGAAGCATCAAAGCATATTTGTTTTCTCGTAAGAAATTTTAATCACCTAATGATTCAGGCATAAAAGTTCCCCTGACCTGTCACGACAAACAAGAGAGAATATGAAGGAACTTACTTCAGGACTCAAAGGAGAGATGGGGAAATGCAGAATCTTAAACACACCAGATGACTCCTGCCCTAAACCTGAAAACATTGTAAAGTAGAGGAAAAAAACCAAACCAAAACAACCATGTCCAAGTGTTCCAGGTGGAATTCATCTTCAGATTCAGATAGCTACCTGTTGGTGTCTATGCATGAGTTAGGTGTCTTGGTCCCCATTATAGTCACTGAAGACCTACTCTATACAAACACTAGAGTAGAAAGAGTTTGGGATATGTCAGTCTAAAGCAGATACCATGTTTGATCCACTGAACACAGTTCCAGACCCAGCTGAGTACACTGACTATGTGTGCCCACCCACAGAAGCTGCCATTGCAGACACATCTGTACAGAGCCCTACCTCAGGCTGTTCTACCCGAAGGAAAGAATGACTACGTTAAACCCCTTTTTTGCCCAGCTGGCTGGATAGCCTGTTTCAATGTGTTCCCAAAACATAAACCAAAATGCACGCAGGTTGGAGCTTGGGGAAGGGATTTGCAGGAAGGCCTATCTTATATGTCCAGGTAAAATGGGTTACTACCTTACCCAAGAGGATTCCTGGACTAACTCAGTACTTAGCAGTGCACACTGCTGAAAACGCAGCCCAGTAAATATACAGCAAAAGTGTGTGTATTGCACTTTTGTTCTCCCCTGCAGCAGTTGTGAGGACAGTTGCACCATATGTGACTGCTGTGCTGTGAAGACGGCACCTCACCCTCACAAATCAGTCCTCATGCCAAAAAAGCTGCATTTAACTGAAGGGCTATATTATGTTAGTGCTCACAACTGCTTCCCAGTTGCATTCAGTGAAAGGCTAAATCACCCACCGCCTGGGTTTCTGGTGCTCCCTGTTACCTGGAAACCAGAGTCCTGAGTGCAAGCACTGTTAAGAAAGTGATTTTTAAAAAGCAACAAGAACGTGAAAACACAATTCATATAAGACATGCACCATTGTCCAAGCAGTTTCTCTGCTTGCAGAGCTGTATTGTCTTAAGCTGCAGGAACCTTTGCTGATGTAAGTATATTGAATCCCTCATAGCTTGGATGCAGTTATTCCAGTATATCCCAGACTGGGGCTATTCCCATTGCAGGGGTGGGAGGAAGGTGAAAGCAGGGCACAGCCCATAGGCTCCCAGATCCAGGGATCCAGAGGTGGTATAGATGCAGAGCTGAGCAATGACATGCTAATCTGGGAGGGGAATATCCCCCTGGGCACAACAGCATGGAAAAGGCTGGGTTGTATAAAAATGCTGGCCTATTCTCAGGCAATTGTTTTGGAAAAGGTAAGCTATGAATTGAAAGCACTACAGCTATTTCTGAAGAATCCCCCATGAGCCTGCTCTCCTGCAATAAGGACGCCCAGTCACTTTGTAGTTAAATTCTTCTCAAGTGAGTTGTATTGCTTTAACTGTCCTAGTAAGACTCAGAAAAATGTACAGAACAGGCCTTGGAAAGATTCACTGCAGTTTTACTCTTGCTTGGTAATACCGGCTATTTCAATGAAGCCAGCATAGGGGAAAGCAGGAATAATGCAGCAGCAAAGCAGAGCTGTGCTCTTCCCTCCCCGCTCCCCCCCCCATCCTTTTTTTTTTTTTTTTTACTTCTCTCTTGATTGAAAAGTTGAGGGGAAATCTTGGAAGTGGTCCTGTACGAGATTTGTGCTCTTAAGCAGAGCCAGAATGCTGCGAGCCAAGTGCCGGGCTGAATCTCCAAAATGTTACTGTTTATATTGAAGCTTATATTCACTGGCTGCAGGAGTTTGAGACCAATTCTCCTCACACAACAGCTGGGAGGTATCAAAGCCCTTGCAAGCTATCCACCCATTCACCTCCAATTAGACCAAGGGTCCAGAAGATGCTAAGAACACCAGAGGTGTAAAGGAAAAGGAATTCATCCGCATGGGACAAAGAACTTAAGCTGTTTACAACTTTCTGCTCTCTGATGTTTATTAATCACCCCTATAAAATCTGCGCCCATCTGCGGTACCTTGTAGCGACAGAGTTAATGAAAACCCAAGCCACATTCCAAGGATGGCAATACAGAATGAGAGCGACCTCAGCATTGTTTTGTTAAGATCTCAAATTGCCAATACGGCAAAATGAAGTAATGCACTCTGTCAACATGTAGTATGCTCTATAAATGGGATCGCCTGTTCATCTGTTAGTAAAACATGCAGAAAAGCACTATTTGATCGGCCTTAGAGCAGCTGACTGCTTACTTTAACTTCTTTCTTGAGATTTTTTGAAGCATTTGAAGCATGAAACTGCTGAAAGTCTCCACCGAGTAAAAAAGACAAAAAAATATCAAAAAAATAATTAAACATATTTACAAATAGCCCTCACTTCATGTATCTGATCTTGAGTTAGCATTTATTTATCGGTAGAATCAAACCAAAAGTTAGCTGAATTCAGCACTGAATGCTGGAAATTGATTTCTGTGGACTTTCATATTCATTTATAAAACTGTTCTATCTTTTTACAAAGAAAAGATGACTTTATTTGTTAACTTAGAAACCTCAGACAGGTTTCATAAAATTATAGACAGCTTCCAGATTGAATTTTGCTGATCCAGGCCTCTTAGGTGTTTATGGAGCCAGACTTGTCATATGAGCTATTTCTATAAACCTCAGGTAAATATACACAGGGTTCGTGTTGTTAGAGAAAGTAGTTTTTTCTTTTCTAAAAAAATTAAGTTAATCTTCAGCAAAAACAAAAATTCATTCAGTACATTTTGTATTTGTTATTTTTGATCCATTTTGGGAAGCATTTTCCTTTCACAGATCTACACTGGCCCTGCTTCTCTCAAACTCACCTTAACTCTTTCATTTCTTTTACCACTTGGCTTCACAATCTGCTACTCTGGTCTCTGAGCTAGAAAGAGCGAGACAGCACAGCTGGAGAAAAGGAAACAGGGGTTTCAGCTATTTCCTTCTCCTGCTTCCCAACCAGGAGCACTCATGCCTTTCCTTTCCTACATGTCTGCTTTAACTCAAGGCTCATACAAAGTTGGACCTGTATTGCAAAATAAATATGGAAGTGTAAGTTTTCACTCATGTAGCTGAAGTCCTGATGTTGATGTAATTACAGGGATCAAATGGATATGTTTTATTTCCTTTTCCATTCAAAATTGCTATGACCATCTATAACAGCTTTGTAAGAATATCACTCTGTCCGTAATAACTGCGTTCCCCAATTTTTAGTGTACATAAAGGTTTTGTAGTTTGTAAACTTGATAGCCCAAGCAATATCTCTTATTTAAGACTTCAGTTTAACGACGATCTTTCAATGAAATGTCATGTAAAAGTTTACCCATAAAACTTAGACTTAAGTACTTAAAGGCAGATACCTGTCAGGAATCAAAGGATCTATAGCTTCCCCTTCAGGTATACGTGTGCCTGGCAGCAAGATGGGAAAATGTCCCTTCCCCTGCTTTCATCTATAACATCTCTCCATCCACCATTGGTATGGAGCTGAAATTTGCAAAGCAATTCACGTTTTCCCACTAAATTATACTCATGATAGTTAAATGTCTCATTAATTTGCTAAATCTTCCTATGATAGAGAATGTGAGAAATGACAGTGTTAGTAAATAAAGAATGAAGAAATGGATATGGCAATGCAACAGGGATGACCAAACTTCTTGATCATTAGCTAGAAATGGACACCTTCATGTGACCAATGCCCCCAACTCAAGGGTGTTTTGGAGCAGGCTCCAATGCCTGTTGGCGCAGCTCTCAGAGCTGAAGACACAGTGGCCAGAAGCTTCCACTGTTTAGTGGGACAGCACTAAATTGCACATACAGCTGGGGACTCGGTTGACCCAGCAATGTTGTCCAAGCGATGCCTGCTGGTTTAGCTCTACTTACAGCCAAGTATGCAGACCAGTCCCTGTGCCAGTACAACTTTGCTGCTGGCCCTACCATGAAGTTACGGCCCTTGAACTATCCCACAAGGATTGGAGAGACTGGCTACAAGCTCACAAGAAATACCAAAGAAAAGGAGAGCAATGTTCACGTGAAGAAAGACCTAGGCAGGTTGTCTCAGCTGGAAAAGGTAAGTTTTTCACTTTTTGTTAGTACTTGTGAGAAGCAGGCAGCAGTATTTTGCTGCTGATGGTGCTCAGGCCTGATGTTGTTCTACAGATCAACACTCCAGCAATAGACAGACATGAAACAATGAAGTCATGGCTGAAAACCACCCATGACAGACTCTTCTGCTCCCTCAGGCTCCCAGCCATATCAGCACAAGAAGTTCTCTTGTGATCCTGGGTGAATCAGTGTCCTAACAGAAATTACTGATCCCATGGGTCCCCAAAGAGAAAAATGTTTGTGCTGCTCCTTATTTCATTTTAAGCAAAAGCATCTTAGCTAGCCTGAATGGTTTACACTGATAGTCAGAGAAGATTTGACTGATTCTTGCTTGAACCATAAGCAGCCAGCTGTCATACATCCTGGTCTGAGACCTACCAGCACAGTACAGTGATGAACAGATGGTTGCAGTGACCTACTCCGTCTGCCTAGAGGGATCCAGAAGAAGATATACCATCTGGATTATTCTGATAAATGGGACGGGGTTTAGACTGCTGCAGTTACCCTACTGAATTGTGAATGAATGCTCTTGGTATTGTGTTACTCTAATTCAAAACCACTGTGAAACATCCAAAGTGCAATACAAATTTCCCTCTTTATTTAATCACAGGCTGCTGACAATGGCTGTGATTCAAGGCAACAGCTAACTACTCCCCTAGCTTCGAGTATGTTTGTAGCCCAAAGACTGTTTGTACTTTTAAAGCTCTGTACACGCTTAAACGTTTGTCTAAATCTAATTTCACATTTTTCCTTGTGATTTTTTACAAAGCCTTAGGGCACTGTGGTGAATCCCTCAGTGATCCCTGGAAATCATAACTATGGGATTCTTCCTGCTTTCTTATGGAAAACTGCTCCTAAGCCAAAGGCAGAGAAACCCTTGCACCTCTGGGTGCTACATCTGCTATATCAAAGATACATCTGCTACCTCCAGGATGACTTCAGTTCCAGCTAAGAGTCTCCGATGGAGAAGTCATCTCTCAGGCGTATTATTTCAACTGGACAGAAAGCCATGGCAAAAAGCCAGGCTGCCCGGAGAGGTTGTGGAGTCTCCTTCTCTGGAGACATTCAAAACTCACCTGGATGCGTTTCTGTACAACCTGCTCTAGGAGAACCTGCTTTAGCAGGGGGTTGGGCCAGATGATCTCCAGAGGTCCTTTCCAACCCTGACCATTCTGTGATTCCCCTGGAGCTCATGTGTAACTCAGAGCCTTTTCTGTTTATTTTCCTAACAAAGTTTTGTCGATCTATTAAGTGGAGGAAGGGAAACTCAGATGTTCCCCTCCCTCCTAGTTCTAAAAAATCAGATTACATTTTGTCAATAGATATAAGAAATATATCTCTATTAGAACCTGCCAGTCCTTTAAGGTCTGAGCTTCATGGCTTTTCCAGCTGACTCAGGGTCTTTTAATGTTTTAACTGTCACATTTATTTTCAGCTGAATATTATAAAATGAGCAATACCATTATGGCAAAAATGGTACTATTGTAATTAAATAATATAAGCTATATAAAAAGGAAAAGAAATTAAGTGAATCAATGTTCTTTTGATTTAAATTTGTAAGTTAAATTCAAATACCTAAGCGAACTTGACAGTGTCTGTCATTTCATCTGCAAGTAAATTCTTACTTCTTCTGTACAGCGCTGGAACATAAAGATGCTGCCAGTACTATCCAAAACAGCAGTACATTAATGCTTTGTGTGGTAATGGAAAAATCTCAATTTAAGATTGGAAGACCAATCATAGAAAGGAGGGAAACTTTTAGCTATCATCTGTAGTATAGTTGGGTTTGGGGTTTTTTTTTCAAAGTGACATCAGGGAAACGGATTGGAGAACTCCATTTATGAGGCTCCTCCTACTCAAGCACAATAGGAACGAGCCCGTTGTACTCCCTGCAGTTAAAAACTATGTTCTGTTGAAACTTAGGTGGCTGTTGTGCCCGTGTCACTGAGAGTAGAATTTAAGTGAGAAATTTGTTTGGTTTTTTGTAGTCCACTTAATGAGAAAGCCCTGAAAAGCTATGGTATCTATGTAAGTTAGACAAACAGTATATGCTGCTCTACACTTCTCAGAGACTCCTGCCATTGAGGCCCTGTGCAGACTCAGGGTGGGCTTAACCCATCCAGTGGTGGGCTGCCACCAGAGGAGCGGCCCTGCATACTTCTGCTTTCCTCATGTTCTTCTGCATGCTGCTGGTTTAGTGGCAGTGTGGTAAGGCTACTCTGAAGGAAAAGTAATAGTTTTCTGGTGGACCCCCCTGATGCCACTCAACTGTTACAGCTGATGCAGAGGAAGCAGGAGGAATGGATGATTACAGGTTGCCTTTCAAAAGTGGCCTGCAATTAAACCGGAGTAATTAAACATTCTGTGCAACTGTGAATATTTGCATATTCAGGGCTTATAACTCCAAAAAGAGGTTACATTACCTGTTGTCTTCCCTTTCTACAAAAGGACAGGCCCTATCAGCATTAGGAAGTATTTTTCTTTGCCAAACATAATTCCATCGTGGAATTCGCTGTCACAGCTGTGAGAATCAGGAGTGAAAATGGGTTAAAAACCCAAATATACAAGTTCCCAGCCATAAGTGGCTATTAAACAAAATTGTTCAGATTATTGTCTAGTTAAAGGAGACCCTCAATGGCTAACCATCAGGAATGGGAAAACATACATTAAGTCTTACACTTCTTAATTCTTCTACTGTCTTCTACACTTTCTTTAATCATCATTCCGGCCTACCATAGAAAACAGCATTATGGTGTTAGGGATCCTCTTCACCTTAAGCCAGTACGCCAGTTCTTACACTAATGTACCTACATCTCACAGGAGTTCGTTACCTCATCTGTAATCAATGAGTCCCTTAGGAAAATGCAGCGCTATCACTAGCATTCTTGCCATGCCACTAGCAAAGGTCTACAAATGCTGAACTCTTTATAGAGTAGCTTGCAAAATAAAGCCTGAAAAGGGAAGGAAAAACAGAGATCCATTAAGCTGAATGTCTTCAGAAAGAAATATAGGGCAGGAAAATACAATGGCTGCAAAGGCAGTTGCTTTTGGACCAAAGAGAAAAAATGAAATCAGTAAAGGTGACATTTTCTACTCAAACAATAAATAGGAAAAAATATTAAAACTAAATATTGATTTTTAAATTAATGCATTTTAGATTTCAGATTTCATTTAAACTTTTCCTGATCTATTAGTTTATGCTTTGCATCAAGATTCAGCTTTAGATGGACCAAGCTGATCTGCAGAAGAGGCCTTTAGGTCTCGTTAAGCTGGAAGGGATGTAGTCGCAGGTTTCACTACAGCCGTTCACCCAAGCCACCATTCCACTGGACATTAACCTGCCTTTCACTTTAGAAACAGGATGCCATAAAAACAGATCTGCAAGTGAAAGCAGGTGCTCCAAAGTCCTCTGAAGAAAGAAGAATGCTTTCCTGAACTGGGGGCCAGAGGATTGGTGTAGACTCGGCTCAAAAAAACCTGCTTTAATGCATGAACATTAAACACAGTCCTTTGATCTGCAAACCTCCTTTAAGAGAAGATGACCTTCTGCAGGATGGCTCTTCTGACTTCCATTTGAATTTATTGATGAAAGGGAGAAGTAGAGCCTGGAGGAGCTTTGTTTCTGACACTCCCACCCATCAGAAACACTCCCTGGAAATCCCACCTGAGCCCCGAATCCCACCTGAGCCCCATGCATAGCACTCTCCAGCCTCCCTGAGACATGGCTGCAGGGCAGGTGGCCCCTGTGCTTTCCCTGGAGCGAGCTCTGCACCAGGAAGAACAGCAGGCATATCAGGAACAGCAAAGCTTTTACAAGCATGTTACAGAGCTGGTCACAGAAGACACAAGGAGGGTAGGAGGAAAAGAAAGGATAAAGTTTACAGACAACTTTGGCACCCAGAGCCCACAGAGCACACTTACCAACTGGGAAGGAGAAAGCCAGTCCTATATTTTGCAAAAAAAGGCAGATAGGCTCTCTTGGGAAATGTTCACTGCTTTGCAAAGTTAACAAAAGCAACAGCCTCATCCGTGCCCTTCCATGGAGGCCACTGGCGGTCCCCACATTCCCCCGCTGTCACCACCCTCTCTGCTCCCTCGCCTGCCGAGCACTCGGGCTTGTTGAAGAAGCCTCCACACACTCTCCCAGAGAGCTCCGCTCATTTACTGCTGCTGTGACATGCAACACCCGTGCATGCCTTGGCTGCTGCCATTTATGAGCACAAACTAGGGAGGAAACCTAATTGTTTGGTAATTTTATAATTGACCGCTAAATTTAGATTATTCAGGCGCATTCTCCAGATGCAAAAGGGCATTTCCTTAACCCATCACACTGCAGAGTTTGCCAGTCAAATAATTGTGCAGTCTGCTGAAGACACAGACCTGAACTCAAGCCTGTCTGTTTCTCTTTAAAGTTATTTTTGCTCGGCCTAAATTCTAAGGATTCAAAAAAAGCTGTACAACATATGACACAGCTTTACTCCTTGTTTTCCACTGACACATTTTCCCCCACCCTTCCCTGGAGCCCATGGCAGTGAGGTGAAGGGAAGGCAGAAAAATGCAGAAGTTTCCCTTTCCTGCAGGGAAATGGTTTAGAAGAGTCATTGGGGATGGAGACTGCTCTCCCTCCACGCATTTCAGAGCTGCAAGGAAGAAAGGTGTTTTCTGGGGAACAGAGCCACCCTGCAGAGACAAGGGCTCCTGGTTGTTCTCTTCCCTCTTGCTGCCACCCTCGCTGTTTGGCACCTGGGGGCATCCCCACAGCAGGGCAACCACTGAAGCTCAGCAGGTGAGGTATTCTGCCCTCTCAGATGCCTGATTTCCTGACAGACCTGTACGGCTGTAATCTCCACCTCACCAAGGCTTAGCGCCATTACACAGACACATCTTGCTCACCCAAGCAAAGCCAGATAGGGAGCTGGTTGGAAAAGCCCTTACCATCACATAAAATTTTGCTTTTATTTGCTGCTCCTAATGTAAATCATAAGTAGAAAATCTCAACATTTAGTAATTTGCTTTTAATTTAAGGGAATCTCCTGAAAAATAGTTATTGTTTTAGTATGGCAAGCACTTTCTGACATAATATTGTGTTTCAACGAAGCCCAGTTTTTCCACAGAAAACAAGGTTTCCTTAGACCCACTCTAAGAACCAAGCTCATTTTGAGCACACCAGATTCCATGGGTGATGCAAATCCTTCCTTTTTTCTGACCAGTCTTACATATTTTCCTTAATACATAGTTTGAATCACCCTTTTTCTGTTGGCTTATTTCTTTGGTCACCTGCAGTAATTCTTTTCTTTCTGTTACTACTTCTAAAAATACCACCATTATGTTTAAAAATAATTTTAAAGTATTCCTGGCCCTTCTCTTACACCATGTATTTCCAACTCTACCTGTCTTCTCATGGAAGCTGGCCTTAAGCCTGAAGTAATTTTTCCTAACCTTTTGGGCTATCCCTGTCCTTTGTTCACTGAGAGGCTTTTTATTTGTTGTCAGTTCTTCCACAGAGTATTCCTGGTGTTGCCTATGTTGTTCAGAGAGAAGAAATCACTCTGAGGACTGAAAACTAAGAGAAAGGGTAAATGTAACTCAGAACCATTACCATGACCTGTGATAATCCAAATACGTATCCAGGGTGTGTGCATGCACACACACACAGAAACCCCCACTGCATACAAACTGAAACTAAAACATCCAATTACTTTAACACACGTTATCTGTAAACTGTGCTTCATGATCCTGCAAGCTTTATGTAAAAGTCTGAGGAGAATATAAAACTAAGCCCCTACAGGGAAGAACTGGAGGTAATCCTGGATCAAATGTAGCAGAAACATTAGGAACCTTGCCCAGATCAGTCTTTGCCTTTTTTGTAAATTACAGTCATGCGTTTAATTTGTTATCTATTAATGCCCAGATCCTCTTCAGCACTGTTACTATATAACCTTTTTTTCTCTGGGTTTTGATTGATAAGATTTCACTTGGGATTTTTTTCCCCTCATTGACATAACTTTATGATGTTGGATTTCCTCTTGGAAGTTGCAGGTTTTGCTAGAATTCTCCACTGCCTTTGGCAGTTGCAGTGCTCCAAAACTGCAACCTTCCACAAACTGTAATAACCATCTAGTTTAAAATTCCAGATCATTCATGAAAGCAAAATGCAAACAAAATGAAATACAGATTTACCATTGATACAAAGGTATTTGCATAAATGTTCTGTTAACTCCTAAACTCAGTTTCAATTTGATGATATCAGATCTGAATTTCAAATAAACTACCTTACTAAAAAGCTTATGATTGCTTAAGGAATATAAAATCTTTGCAAAGTTTGTTCTTTTTCTAAAAATCTGTGTTCTCCACAATATACCAACCTGTTACCATCTGACCACTAACAGAATAACCTATTTGCATTTCGCTATGCTAGATATCAAAATGAGACAAACTGGCCAGCAGCTCTCTGGCTTGCTTACTTAACCATTTACAAAGGGGAGATCTCAGCAGAAATACATGCTGGTATTGCCCCTTAGCATACCATCTGAATGGCTCTGCTTCTGCCTTCAGGATGCTCCAGTCCAAATCTCCAGATCTAGCTTACTCTGAAGTGCTTTGCTTATCTGGAGACTCAGGAGTTTGTTATTACAAGTAACGAACAATACACTGCCTTTCCTCATTACAGCCCTGTGCAAACACTGGCTTGGTGTGAGCTCTGGGGGCTGGGAGCAGGGAGTGGTTCCAGCTGGGTGTCTGTCAGCACCAGCACTGGTTTCCTGCTTGCCCCTCAAAGCCCCAGCTCCTTCTCTGGGAAGCATGGACCAGCACCCTGGCTCCAAAACTCTTTTCTGAGTGACCATGCAATAGGAGGAGGATTCTTCACTGAACATAATAAATCTGTTCTTGAGTCACATTTAGCTACTTAGTAACTATTCTGCTATGCATATTGCTTTTTAAAATGTGTTCAGCAATTCACGAGCCTTGTGGGCCAGTAGCAATACCAGGGTTAAGGACTTCTTGACACCCAAGACCTGGCTCCCAACTGTATTAAAGGCAGACCTCACTTCTACACCAGTTTATACCATCCTAAACACAGTGCCAGGGGCACGAACTTGCTCATCCAGCGCTGCTGCCAAACCACTCGGGCCGTGGAACTGCAGTCCAAAACATACCATGTTTAATGGCAAAACTCGCTTAGGCAGCTGCTGAAAAGGAGGGACAAGTTGGTTACATGCACATAGTCCTGAACGACCTATCTTATGCAGACTTCAAGATGCTTCATAAATATAATCTAAACCCAAATATTACTTAAACTATCTAAAAAGAAACCACATATCTGAGAGTCAGAGCTCTAGTTCACATGCACCGAGGCAATGAAGGTACTGACATCCACCACCCATTTGCTGCTCAGACACAGGGTGCAGCGCCTGCAGCAAGGAAAGCTGAGCAACATCTGAAGCAGCTTCTAGACCCCTGCAGTTTCTGCCCAATACTTCAAAGTAAATTGAAATTGCACCATTGTATGCTCTCAGGCTGGGCATTATGGTAACTCACTCCTCTTCCAAATCATTAAATGCAGGTAAAAACATGACTACATAATGTTAAGGGGATTTCTGAATGCACACTCATTTTAGGACAGCAGTGTTGTAATCTCTAGAGGGAACACAGTTTTGAAGCCGAGAGCACATGACACAACATCTGATCACCTGGAAGCCCTTACCCTGAATCACAGCTTTCCTGTGGATGAGGCAGTGCTGCCAACAACTAACTCCTCTACTTGCACACATTTTTTTTTCACTGCTTATCACTGAGTTACTAGTGCTTTTGCCTTACGTTTTAACAAAAATCATAACCCTATTTTACATTTTTCTATGGTATTCTTTCATTTACTATGATGTTTTTAGAAGTTTCTTTTGACTCTTATTTCCAAAAAAATGTTGTTGTAGCCTGGAAAAAGTGTCTCATGTCAAAGTGGGCCTAGCTTTGAACCCAGGGTGGAGAAACTTTCAATATGCTTCCAGACCATTTAATTTTGTAGCCAGGTTTCTTGAGTATCCGAAAAAAAAAAAAAACCTTTCCCAGGCCCTCCACGCCTTTGAGATGTAGGAGAGTAAAGCACCCAGTCTTTCTGAGAGGTAAGGTGCTGATTACACAACTTTCAGCATATCCTGAAAGCTGATTCCAAAAACTAATATTGCTTTTGGCATCACACAGAGTTCCTCACATAGCCTTTTGAGGAGAAAGTGAGTGCAGGAAGGTGAGGGTTTTTTAATATAACTTGCAAAGAAGATAAGTACGGAGTTGAGAAATGAGACCAAACACTCCAAGATCCAACTTAGACTTAGCCAAAACTTAGCCAAATCTTTCATGACATTATGTTTCTGTCCTCTCCATTCAATGTAGTCATGCATCAAAGGTCGCTCCACAAAACTGCAATCGCCTGAGACTTTTACACTCTCTCTTCTAGCTAGTATCCAGGATGGATGTGCTGCAGAACTCTGTATAAACTGCTCTGCTTGGAGACAAAAAAGCTCAAGAGATTTCAAAACTGCTCCTCAGACAAAACTTGTTCTTGCCAGAGATGCCATGCATGGTTCCAGTCACATCTAAGAGGCAAGAAGACAGCCATAAAAACTGACCAAAACTTCACTGCACATGTTAGAGTGATCTGTTGTTAAAATAAAAGCTGTTTGTTAGACACCAAAGCATGCTGAACAAACAAAAACTTTTTGTTATGAAAGCAAATAATTTCTGTGTGTATATATAATGTATCTCCATGTATATATGGAAAAGGAAACAGGGCAATGCAAATTTCCCCTCTAAGCTGGAAGCAAAATCTTCTTCGTTGGCAATTCTTTCCCTGCCTGACTACCTTTGGAAATCACTCTGCCTTTCCTTAAAATACAATACAGTAAAAGGAATCTTCCCTTCACATTGTTCATATTGAAGCTATGCCAAAACATTTACCAAGCAGGACGACACAACAGCTGCCATATACCAAGACACAGCCTCCTGAATGCTGATTTTGTTTAACATAAGAGGGACCTTGAGCCCAGACTGGGTGGGAGATGTCTGTGCAGCTGCTGGTTCCCCGCAAAACCAGTACTCATGCATGGTGCTTCCGTGCAGCCCACTCCCACCTCTCCCCAGATCTCACTGGGGAGCTCACCCCTCTCAACACCTCCTCCTCCCCTCTTGCAATGGAGAACAACTATAAATCGGGATCACTTCACCAACACTGTCTGGAAGCCAGATAGACCTGAAAACGCATGGAGCCACCAGCCTCTCCAAACTTGCACCGGTGATATTCCTAGAGCAGTGCAGTTCCTTTAGCATGGCTATGATACTGGAGAGTCCTAGGCGTGAGCAGAGACCTCTCTCTGCCAGGTGCTGTACAAACAGCATAAATTCATAGTTTACTGAAAAAGCAACCAGAACCTGAAATGGACACTCCGTTCCTCCAGAGCAGAGAATGGAAAACAAATACATGAGACAGATAAATACAAGTCAGCAGAGGAATTGGTGTCTAGCCTAGAAAGTTTTTCAGAAAAAGGGTGAGCCTCTAAAAATGATAGCTTGAGTGAGAAGAACAGTTGCCAGGAATCAGACTGTACTCCCACCAGGTTTAAGATGTTTTAATAAAATGCAATTCATTTCTTCTGTCCTGAAATAACATTTAAGCATTATTTTAAACAGTGGGAATTTTTCTCAAACTCATGCTTGTTTTCACCCTTAGCTTTGGAGAAAAAGGCTGTACCCTTGGAGGAAAAAAATAATAAACAAGCTCAGAAAAAATGTCACCAGTTTCATTTTCAAGACAAAAGACAACTTGTGACTGCAAGCAGGTTCAGTGCTAAGCCTTTGCAGCTAGAGACCACGCGGTATTTTCCCCAGTGGAGTATCTGGTGGAGCACAGATGTGGACATCATCGAAGGCAGCCCATTGGCAACGCAGTACTGGGACACGTAATCATCCTGCTTTTTTCCTGAATGTTCATTTCTATCAGGTATTTAAGCTAATACGGAGGTGACAGACTGTATTCTTATGCTAAGCCTGTGAGGAGGACAGTAACCTCAGGTGAGGCCAGACAGAAGTCTGGCTTTTGCCCAGGAAGATCAACCAGATGGTTTCTCAAGCCTGCCTTTCTTCAAACAGCTAGACATCCAGGAAAGTAAGGAACACCACAGATGTCTCTTCTCGTATCTGTTACATTTAAGATGAAGAAAGATATTGCAAAATGGGTTCTCAAAAATGGAAAAGAGTAAATCCAAGGAGAAGGACAAAGTCATGACACCTAGTGAGCAGCTATCAATCAGCAGTAGAAACAGATTACTATGGTTTTTTACCTTGGTTTTACTACATACTTTGGCATCTGATCCATATATCGGCTGGGATACTTTTTTCCCAGGCCTTTATCTGAGTATATTGCTCCCAAGGTGGTGTTCCTTAACAACCCAAGCCACCCACCCAGAGGCCTCTTCTGGCAGCAATGCCTTCAGAAGCGTAAGACTCTGGAAAGCAAACCTGTTTATAACGATTCAGTGTGCTCACGTGGAAGGCTGGGAAGCTGGGGAACTCCTGCACCTTTGATGTCCATAACACATGGTCAAATGGAATGGGTCTACTCTAGTACTGTCCCAAACCCAGAACAGGTGGGAGAAGTGCACGCCCCATATGGAAGCAAAAGTACTGCTAATTTTTGGTGCTTCTGCCTCTTAGATTTTTCCAGAAATCTCTCCCCAGACAAACCCTTTTCTTTCCCTATATAAAACTAAGCTTTGCACGAACAAATCCAATGTAAACCAAATGGTTTGATTAGTTTGATGTCTTCTTGTTGCCAAAGAAGAATCAGACAGAAACTACAGAAAAGTTTTACAGCACTTTAAAAAGTGTTTTTTAAGAAAAACATCACATTATCATGCAACTGGTCACAGCTTCTTATCACATTAGGTATTCAGCTGCTCCAAACTGACTCTCACAGTAGCACTTATAAACTATATTAATCATCATTTTAGAATACATGTGTCTATGGATGGCAACCAATTGATTACTCAGGAGTTCAGTAAGCTAAAAAATTAACTTTTTTCCCCAAGAGATAAATACTTGGTGTCCAAAATATGTCATTAAAATATGCACCCAAGCATTAAAAAAATACAAATGTATTTTATACATTTTTACATATCTAATGAAAAAATGTATTATAAAAAATGTACTTTCCCAAGCCAGCAACTCTTAGGACCAAAAGCATGTATTTTTGTTAAGAATGGATTTGCTAATATAAGCATTTTTATTGTAGAGGTGGTTTTATTTTTATTCACTGACTCAGTAATTTGCACAAGAATCCATAAATCTAGCATGCTGTGTTTATTATATCCCAAAAATTCAGTATTGTCCTCCTGAGGCTCAACATGGTAAGTACACCAGTGACGTGCTCAGCGGCAGAGAGCATGTTTTGAATCTGCTGCCTCTTTGTGGATACTGTTTTGCACCTGTAGTAATAAGGCAGCACCACTGAAAGCCTTCAGAAGCTTTGTGCCAGCACAATTAGATGGGTATCTAAACTGCATCAAAACAGGTCAAAAAGAGAGGTTCACAGGGATGCAAACTAACTTCTCATTTGCCTCATGTGCACAGACTGTGTTTATCAGCCTTCAGGTGACCTTCAGCATCAACTGAACGCTGCCTGATGAGATGGCACTTGTGAGGTCCAATTTATTCTGCCCCATATTTTGAACCTTTTCTCGTCTACAGGGCAGTACCGGTAAGAGAAGTAATAATGATGGTGGAGAGAAGAGGGCTCTGCAGTGCTGTCTTAGGTTCAGGGCATCTCCCAACACTTTAAGGAGTGTCCCCAGCTGAGATTTCCAGAGGAAAATAGGTGATTGCTATGAGAGTTAGTGCTGGTACCAGCCCGTGCTTGTTTTCCTCACTGCCACAGCTAGAGAAGAATGAGATAAATGACTCTGCTCTCTCCGTATATGTATAATGGCATTTCCACCATCCCTGCAGGATCACAGCTTCGTGATATGCGACACTTCCGATCACTGCTCAGGGAATCTCTGCCATCATGAAACTGGGCTTCTTCACAAAGACTTTCAACTCTCGGGACATTTCTACAATGAATATAATTAGCCCCATTTAAAGATGGCAGCTGAAGCACGGAACAACTTGTGAAAGTTCATACACATGGGTTGGTCTTCTGTGGCACATCCACCCAATGCCAAGCAAGTACTTAAAGCACAAAACGCTCATCAATATAGAACTGAATTTCCACCATCTCCTGTATTGCAGGTCATGCTGAAGAGTACTATTAAAATTAAATTCAGCCCAAAGTCTTATTGTTAAAATAAATCTTAAAAGTATCCTTTAAAAAAATACATGAGAAAATAACAAGATCTGCAAGAATGCAGAGAAAATTAATTACCTAGGCAGACTCCTTTTCAAGTTCATGACTCATGCCAGCATACGAATGTCTGTGTGAAGTCAGCTCTTAATGCTAATTTTGTTGCAGTAAGAAAATTGTAACCTTCTCTGCACAAAAATGAGTGCATACCTTGCTATTGATTTTTAAAGAGTCTGAATGGCAGAATGTTGTACTGTAACTGCTAATGGTCTAAAATGTTTTGGCTAAATTTTGTTCTTTCACCACAGATATAAGAGACTCCTGGCCATGCCGCAGTCTGCCTCAGCTGCACAGAAACTGTGGTCACACCCATTAATTTGTTCCTTTTTACTGAATATAGACATGGCAACTGTATCACTTAATAGGTCAAAAATCCCATTCCGTATAATGACAATACCATGGTACAAAGAGTACAAAGGAGTAAGACAAAAAGATGCTTTTTTTGTTAAAACTAGTCCGTGGTTCAAACCATACCCTCTCTGTTGATCCCCTGCCAGAAGCCGATGTACTTATCAGCTGGTGCTGGCACCATGTCACAGCATCACAGCACTGACAGGGTTTCTAAAGGAGCTGGCCCTATCTGCTTCCGTGAGACCCCTTCTTGGAACAATTGCCTCTTACCACAGAGTTACAGTTGTGAGCTAACAACTGTACGCATCTGGTTTTTATATAAGAATTACCAAAGTACTCCTTGTTTGTTGGGGTTTTTTTAATCTTAATGGAGCACAACAGGAGAAAGCAAATGTGTCTGATACTCCACATACGCAGCCATACTTGCCTATGTGGTGCCAAAAGCTACATGCGCCACCACAAAAAGCACCCATTACAACAGCAGCATCTCCGTTAGGGGTCACAAGCTCATTAAATTGGGGAAAAAAGAAACACATGTGCACTGACACAGGCATTTCTCTCTGCTGGAGGCAGGCAGAGCCTGGCCATCACCAGGAGGGACCCGCCACAGCAGCTGCAGCAGTGCTGCCAGGCTGCACCACCCCAAAAGCTGTCGCTCCTCTTCGTCTCCCTCAGTAAAACCCTGGCAGTGGGTAGGATGTTGGCACCACTCCGACACCAGAGGTGTAATCAAGATGAGGACTTCGCTGTGGTGGGCCCCCCCCAAACACGTAGCCACACAACATCCCAGCTGCAAGGGACCTGAAGCACCGTGTCTGACGAGGAACCGAGCATAGCGGAGGATTTTGGCTGGCAGATTGAGCGCAGGTCAAGTGCCCTGGCAGCCCCTGGCATGCCATAAGCTGCCTTCCCATTACACAAAACTAAAACAGGTTAAGAAAAAGGACAAACGCCAAATGGGGAAAAATGCCTCCTCCCCACCGATGCTTTCCCCTCCGTCGCCACCCTCATGCCTACAGCAGCATGCACAGGGAGCAACACTCAGCATGGTGAAAACTGAGGGCAGGGGGAAAATGCATCCTGCCACCTGCTTCACCCAGCCTCACCCCAGACACTGGGCACCCAGTGGACCAGGTGCACTGGTGCAACGTTCACAGGAGCCTGTGGAATAAGGAAAGGGTAGGAGATGGAGGCAACAGGGGGTGCCCCCATGCACTCCTAACTGCCCCTACCCCCCCTGCAGGGTGGCCAGGCTGGCCCCAGGCATGGCCCCAGGGGAAGAGATAAATGGAGAGTAAGACAGAGAAAGTACATTTCACTGTGTGCCACACAGAGCCACACAACACAGTGTTCACACCCAAACCAGAACAGATCCAAGCAGGGACATTTACATGATGCAGTGACACATGGTGTGGAAGTCCTAACTTGCACATGCAAAGCATCCCAGTCTTATCCTGAAGTACCAAACCCAAGCAGCATCTGGAGGCAACACAGGCAGCAGCATCTCTGCATCCATTTCCTAGACAACGTGAAGACAATACTCATATTCACAGAGGTTAAAAGGAAAGATAATTAGAGCATGTATTCTTTTTTTTCCAGTAAAAATTATACATTTGGTGCTTTTTTAAGCTAATATTAAAGGTGAACTGTTTGGCTAGTGAACTCAATTAATTTCTTGCAGCTATCCTCAGAAAGTGAAACAGAACACGGCCAGTGCTCTAGACTGGTTTTATGACACTGTTATTCATACCACTGGCCTGGCTCAGACTTATGCACACACGCAACAGTCAAATGAGCAAATATCAGCATTTCCAGCTAAACTTGATGTTCCAATTTTCTGTAGAGAATCAATAATAGATATTTAAATTGTTGTTTAGACTTCAAAGCTAAGATGAATGACGACATTCTTACTTCTTTCCTGCTGCTATGCTTTCAGGCTGTGCCTTTTAAATAAGACCTGGCATGTGCAATTCAGGTTGCACAGAATAGTTTATACTTAAAAGCGACAGATCTTATTTTCAGAGAAACATGCCAGCCATCTCCATACAGTATGTTACATTGAATTGGCCTGTTCATCTTAATTGCAGCAATTGAAAAGCATCCACAGCAGTTTGATATGTGGCTTGAATACCTTCTCCAGCATTGCATCCAGACAACGCGGCACTTGTCTGCACTAACCACTCAGCATGCCGGGGAAGATCTATGGTACCGCACGGTCCTGCTCAGGAACCTGTCCCGTGCTAGAGACCTTCCAGAAACCAGGAGAATTCTGGGGCTTGAGATCAAACCCACATATGCTCACAATTATATTCTTGGGGTCCATTACTTTTGTCCGTGTCATTTCCTAAACACAAAGAATTCTGGTCTTTAGGTCAAGTCTGTTGCTATTTTATTCAATTTTGGGGAAAGCTGGAGAGAGAAGAGGCAGAGTACCAGCATGCAGTCTGATGCAGCAATGATCTGTAAAAATGTTACAGATGTATTTATTCAACTAAAAGGCTCTTTTCTGGACATATTATTAGATATGTGATTTATTTATTTATTGTGTGCTGCTCTGCTCAAGCATAAATTTTTTACAGGCTTTAATCTGTATAACTAGAATGGTGAGGGATGGATATATCTTACATAAAACAGGGATGTGGCTTTTTAAATACCTGTGAAAATATTTGCATTTGTAAAACAGGACAAACACAAGAGCATAAATCAACAGCAGCACTGCAAGTATATTGTCAAGGGCATAGACGTTAAGGTCATTTAGCTTGTGTTACCTAGGCCACACTTGGAGATTTATAATTGTAGAGAAAAGTTATATCACTTCCCTCTTAAGCAACACAAAAAAATTATAAATTATTAGTGTTTCTGAAATATATAATGAAAACAAGATGTCTGCATGTCCAAGATGCATTCTGTAATGCTCCCACTTCGCTGTTTTCACCATGCTGACTCCAGCGGTGTACCAACACCTCCTCTCCTCTGGGCCCGTTTACAGTAAGGCACTGGGATCCTCTCTTTGACAGCGAGGAGGACTGCACTTCTCTACTGCTAAGAGATTAATAGCTCCACCAAAGCAGAACCTGATCCTCTGAAGGGACCTGTGGCTCTGGCATGCTGCTCAAGCCTTTGTCCCACATATATAATCAAACAGGCACAACAGCAGTGCACAGCTCAGCTAATATCTGTAAATTTATTTTAAATTTAAGCACCAAGCAGGCCTATTATGAAGAGAACACAGGAATCAGTTGTGCCCAAATGTTGCTTCCAGATCTCTGGCATAAGGTGACTTACTCTGACTGAAAGGAGAGAAGGAGCTAGGGAGCTGGAGAGATGAGTGGGACAAAATTGCTTGGCATAATTGCTGGCTGTTTTCACCTGATCTTCATGTGATGAAACTGAGCTTGTGACTCATTACATTAAATTACATTTCCAAACTGCCCCAGTAGAGTAGAGAGCAAAAATATAACTCAGAAACTAAAAGCTCTGTTTTTCAGCAGCAGGTGGGTACTGTAAGGGGCCAGAAGAGGAAACAACAGCCACAGAGGCATCTTAACTTCAGCCAACCCTATACTTTATTTAGCTAACAGTATAACCTTTACCAAAGGCTTCGCATTTCTGACTTTTAAATAAAAAGACTGGCAAAAGACATTCAGAATTACAGAGGCAACAGATTCTTAAATAAAGATTCTTCAGCTCTTCACTTCTTTCAGATATCCATCCTTATACACTCAGCTGATTTCTGTCATATTGGTATTAAAGGCATATCCCAAAAAAACAGGACAGAAATAACAACACTCTTATAATGTCAGACAAAAACAGAAGAGGGAATTTAAAAAGCATATCTAGAAAACAAATACATGTTTTCAGTTGATTAGTAAGTTTGGAGGTCTGTGGTATTTTCCTGTGAGACAGGGTAAGTGTAAATCAATACTCAGTGAACAAAACAAGTGAAGTCAGTGGGCATCCTAAATTCTATTCAAAAACTATATCTGGCCTCTGTGACAACAATTTCATACTGTCATGACCTATTATTGAAACACTGGGTTACTTATTGTGGCAATATGGTGGCAAAAATAGAGTTTGCTCCCACGTTTTCTGTGGGACAGACACTAGACTTTTTTGATTTTTTTTTCCAGTGGCTTCCAAAACTCAGTGGAAAATGTACGGCTTAAATCTTTCATTTCTGAACTGGTTAAGAAATTTTTAGTATCTTTTCTGTTCTCTCTTAAATTACACAGTTATAATGATACAAACTTTGACTGAGAAGACAAAAGAAATGACAAATGCTCTGTTCTCAACTGCTTCATGCATAGAAAAAAACCCCAGATACCCACCCACAGAAAGTCCAGACATGTTTTTCTTCCCCTCACTGTGTTTTTTCACAGCTAACTGCAGAACCAAGGAGCTTTTAAATCCAAGTTTCATTACAACCATGTCAGCCTGTCCCAGGCACTACATTTACGATCACACTAATACTATGCCCTTTCACTAAATGCTTCCATTGTCACTTTAAAAAAAATTCTTTCAAATGTGAAGCCATTAGGTTTCTATTTGATTATGTCTGTGTACTCAAATTACTTTTTCTTAATTGCTTTTCACAGATGCCATATTTTTGCTACAGTATAAAGGCAACTAATGCCTATCAATCCATTGCAGTTAAAACTGCAGCTACACTCACTTTTTTGTTCTTGCTAGAAGTATTATCAGTCAACTTGCCTACATATAGCTCATGATTTATCTGTAAAAATAGCCCCAAGAATTTAGCAGTAATGCAGGCTTTATATGCATGTGTGAACAGATAGGACATCAAGCTTCAAATCCCTCTCTTCCTGTAATCCCTTTGTTTTGATCCTCCACACGGTTACTATACTAAAGCGACACATGAAGCGCTCAGAAAAGATAATTTGCTATGCACAGAGTCAGGGATATTCCCTGTTGCAAAAATCCTGTAGTCCAAGTGAATGACATAGACTGAAGCAATACAGACATTTTCTGCCAGATCCTCATTTTGCTATGAGGTTGGTGGAATGGAATAAATATAATTTAAGACACTCATTCATAAATATTCATTTCATAAAAGCGCTCTTTTGCTATGGAAAAATCTTTCTGAATGAAAGAAGGGCAACGTGTTAACAAAACAAAGCACTGCTTCATTCAGGAAACAGGGTCAACTCCATGCTAGCTTTTTGTGTATGGAGATATTTGTGGCTAAGATACTATGATAAACCTTGCACATCTTTAATATCTTAGACTCTAATATCCCAAAGTCTTTAATCAGCAAAGATCTGACACACGGTTAAAATAGGCAAACATGAATACTTTCATTATAGACTCATGCACAGGGAAGTTAAATGGGATTCTTGGCCACAAAGCCATTTGTGGCATAGCTGGAAAGAAAACCCCCAGTAATATTTGGTTTACCACTCTATCCAGTCCCCAGTCCACATGTTCCCCTGAGGCTATTACATTTTAATCCCTAAATTATTATTCCTCATTCCGTGCTCCTGATATTATCTTGATGTTCTTGTTATATGTTAATAACCCCCAAAGGGCAGATAAACTGTTCTGATGGTTTCAAACTAGTAAAAGAAAGGTTCTTACCAGGCATAAAGGAGATTCTTGGGAAACCCATTAACAGTTACAGTGATTCACTCAATTTTCCATGGATCTCTATTTTCTATGGCATCAGCCTTGCTCATTGCATATTAACAAATGTCAGATCTGTTAAATCCCCAGTAAAGGGTAATTTTCCCTCAATTACTGACCAGTTTGACATGCATTACTTCCAAGATACGTGTTGTGGGATGCAGCTCAGTAATGTACCTGTTGGATTCAGTGGATGTGTTCAGTTCTGGGGCAGGCTCCACCCTCCCTATTTTTATCACAGAGGCAAAATACTGACCTGAACATGTCCCTGTATTTCAGGTACAACTGTTCCCCTTACTAATCCAGCCCTTTTTAGTATGGTCTCTTTTCCTCCCATCACAGACCTTGTCCAGTCCCAGAGAAAGCCACTGAGGTCCTCAGCCCCTCTTTCTCACTCCTTGCTCTCACATCTGCCTCTGCCATGGAGGCAGCAGAAACAGAAAACCTCCCCAACCTGGACTGCTCTGCTGCTGACAGCAGTGATTCATCCAGCTTCGCAACCATGAGCTAACAGTGTTTCTGAGATGTGACTTGAATTCTTGATTATGAAAGAGTTGAATGCTATGGCTTATGTGGTTTTTAAACCTTTGTAGTCATCTCAAAGTACGTCCATGTCAAAATGCTGGGTTTATACACACAAATATATACGCACATATATATCTATGTAATTAAACAATGACACAAACACTCTTCAAGGAGTATAGCTGCACAACCCAAGCCTTCAGCTAACAAAAGCCAATGGATATGAAGTTTGTGTGTGTTTTTACACAAATGACAGTTTTTATATGTTTACGGGGTTTTGTCACAGTGTAATTCTTACCAACTCACCACATCGTACCAGAGATTGTCCCAGTATCAACAGGGAAAACAGGAATTATTATTGAAGTATAACAGGATTGTTTTGGATAAACATGCAATGATTGATTTTACCAATGGTGACATAAACCAAACATCTAGATTTTAGGGCAGGTCAGTATGTAACAAATGAGCAGAGAAGCCTCTGAGCTGTCAGGGTGCCTTTGGACAAAGACATGACAAAACTGATGTTGTTTAAGTTTAGGCTTCCTACTAGCACTGACACTTCAAAGCTGGAGGCTCCTGAGTAAGGCGTCCCTGGAAAGCAGAAACAAAACAACCCCAGCAACTGGTCATCCAGCAAAGGCTTGAAAAGACACAGATGTGATGACTGACAGCAAAAATGAAGAAAAAGTCTGGAGAAGTAGACAAGGGGGCTCTTGGAATCACAAACAACAAAGATAAATATTTTCTTTCATACACTTGCCAATTTTTGATGAAACAAATGAAAAAGAAGCTGCCCTAGAATCTTGGTTCTGGATGCCAGTATTTTCTACATTTTAGCACTTATTGCTCTGACTTGACATAAAATATTGCAATTGATGGAAACAGATCTAGCAGTGTTTGAGAATAAAAGGAATGCGTTTTCTTTGTTATTTATAAAAGTTGATTTAGATGGCAGCAGCCCCAACTCCAACATGTGTTAACTTTAAGTAGAAGCATATTTTTTAATTTTCCTAAACTATAATTAGGCAATTATAAGCAAACAAGGGAGAGCTGTTTAAAAGCTACTGGCCACAGCTGTTACCTACTTCACCTCAGCTGGAAATCAGCACCCCCTCAGCTGGGGGATTTAAGCAAACTCATTTTATCACAGCAAAGTGTAACTGTTCACATGTTCAGTTACTCAGCTGAGAAATCACTGACTCCTGAGAGCAGGGCAGTAACTTCGTTAGAGCTCCACATGGATCTGGAAAGGGCATATCTGACTGTGCCCACCAATTTGAGCTGTTCTTTCTCTAAAGGTGACTGTCAGTTTCTAGTTCATATTGCTACTAATATTCCTCTCAGGGCTGCCAAGACAGCATGCATTTAAAATGTTGTTCTTCTTTGAAAAATTATTTTAATTAAAATGGTACTCAGGGGTCCCATATTCTTTGTTTCTCACTAATTATCATAGCACATTTGTTTAGTTTCCAAGCTAATGGGTGCTTATGCTAACTGCCAGCTCCCAAATTAAACACAGGATCTGAAATGCCATGCTTTTTTCTTCTCAAGATACATTTCTCTGCCACTCTATCTTCTGGGGTTGCATAGTTGCTGCAAGGAGAGCATCCTCTAATGTCTCTTTGCATAAAACTCAGAGATGAACCCTGCTGAGTGTGTCTGACAGAGTGCAGCACGCATCCCAGTTGTGCTGTATCCGTGGATGCAACGGCAGCAAGAAAATACTTTAAAGCTTGAAGTAAGCAAGAAGTAATCACTATGAAATCACCAGTGAGCAAAAAACACAGATGATAGCGGAGTGGGAAAGTGTTATTTGGACACAAATAACTCCCAAGCAAAGAGTGCTTAAAGATAGAGTGAAAAAAACACTTCCAGAGCAGTGGGGTTTGTACAGCAGTCCATCATGTGGCTTTCCTGTTCCACCAGCTCTCCTGGAAGGGTTTCCAAATTCACACTGATTACACAAACGTGGAGATGTAACAAAAGTAGGAGAGGATTTATAATATGGCACAGTCTTGGAAACCTGAATACATACTGGGTCTTTCATCCAAACTTTTTGCTCGATACACTGGATTTTTCAGGAGGAGATTTGTGTTAGTTAATTTACCATATTTGTTTGCTTCAGAAATGCAAGCTAACATGCTAAAGTTATACCAGCCAAGCCCAACAGCCAGATCACTGTCAACTTTCCATGGAAACTCTTACTCAGAAATCAAGAAGGTTTAACTTAGCCCACTAGGAACAGTCAGTGGGCACACAGAATTTTCCAGTCTTTCCAAAAGGCTGTCTTGACGTGTACTTAGCCAATGATCAACACAGAGAATAAAACACTTCAGATCTTGCAAATAATGCTGCTGTTCTCCCTGCTCATAGACTATGAACTAGAAGAGCAGGTGCAGAGGTGCACAGAGCATAGGCTGGGGACAGACTGGGTCCCAATGACATCCATGTGCAGTGCTCCCATGCATAGAAATGACATACCTTGCACAAAGTGAAACGATGTACAGTAGATTTCTCAAAGTGAAACATAGTTGTAAAAGATATTGTGCAAGTTTAAGGTTGACCACTTTTTTTGCAGTGTACTGCTCTTCCAAACAAAAAAGGTATACATTGACAAATACAGCTATGAGCTAGTCCAGAAGCAGCCTCAGCAACTTTTTCCCCTATAGGAAGTCCACATAAGGTTCCTGACAATCCCCTCCAGGGGCTCTGTGGATGAAGTGATCACAGGGTGCAGGGACAGAGGATGTGCAAGTAAGAGAGGATGGAATAAGGATGCTGAGGAGAAAGGGGTCATGGGAACAAGGTCATGCACTTTCACAAAGGACACAACTCTCTTCAAGAAAAGTGACGGCTTTATGACTAGCAAATTAAAATATTTCTTTGCTTTCTGTTTCAGTTAGTATATCAGTCTGACATTTCCATAGTGATAGCACAGTCATAATTGCCTCAAAAACACTGTGCACTCAATCCTTAGAACAAAACTTACTGAAGATGCTGATACAGTGTGCAGACACACAAGTATTTCAAGTTATAATTGAAAAGATGCTACCTGAGGCCTAACCTGTGCACACAGTTTCTGGACAGATGTGACTATTTCTAGAAGTTCAAGGCCAATGCATTTACACCAGGTGTGTCAAAACATCCTTTCTAACTTGGTATAGTCTAGTAAAAATAGATGGAGCTGGGAAGAGGCATAAGGCACTGGGTGGATTTCAGGAGGATTCTGTGGACTGAGGTGCTCTGGAGGAAGAAGTTACCCCTCCCAAGTGGTCCCTCCCAGCCCCTCTCCAGGAGGTGGCAGCCCCTCCAGGCCTGCGGGATCACTGGCTCAGCCAAACACTTCCCAACTCGTGCCCAAATGGCTCAAGCTAACTTGATCCCTGGCTTTTGGCTAACCTGGCTCTACATGCAAAACTGAGGAAACACAAGGGCAAGTATAAAGGAACTTTTTTTTTTTTTTCCGATTAAGAATATCTCTCTGTGCCACCAGGAAAACTTCTTTGGCTAATCCAGATGATTTTTGATAAAAGTGGGCTAGGAAATAATCCCAAGGACTGCTCTCCCAGCAGAGCTGGCATGTGTGGGGGTGGTATCCTGCTAGCAGGCCTTGTGGGTAGCAACATATTCAGCCTTGCAACTTCACAGTGCTTAGTTTTAAAACCACCCCATTACTTTGGCCTAGGTTTTTTCAGTGCAATTCTATGTGCACCATAAAACATATTTTTACAAATATAAAGCAACCACTTGACAAAAGGAAAATAACCAATATTGCAGAACGTTCCAAAGGTGCTGACAGAAAGAGAAAGGTGGTTAAATGGATAGGGCTGATTTAAAATTATCTCTGTGCTTCCTGGGGGCTCACATATTGGGGCTGCACCAAGTTTCAGTCACCACGTTTCTCCAGAGCTGCATCCTGAGCTGGACACACTGTTGCAAATGCTGTGTCCCCACAGGAATGATCATTCAACCCTGAGCAGCAAAGCTGACCTAGGAGCCACTGCATGTCCCACTACCCAGCTGGGGCAACACTGCCTGCTTTCCCAAGTCTTGCTCCTAATCCTACTGTGACCAGATACACCTTGGCATTACCATCAGCCCAGTTATAAAACAAAGAATGAATGACCAGGCAGAGTCTGACACCAGGAATTAGCTCTGCTGGCTTTTGTCTACACAATGATGAACTTTCTCCTTGGAATAAGCAAGGGAGACTACAAAGAATTTCAAAGTACATTCTCTTCACAGTCTTGTACAGTCTGGAGAAAAGTAGGCTGAGGGGAGACCTTATTGCTCTCTACAACTACCTGACAGGAGGCTGTAGGCAGGGGTTGGTCTCTTCTCCCAGATAACAATTGAGAGCACAAGAGGAAACAGCTTCAAGTTGCACCAGGGAAGGTTTAGACTGAATGTTAGGAAAAATTTCTTCACCAAAGGGGTTGTCAAGCATTGGAACAGGCTGCCCAGGGAAGTGGCTGAGTCACCATTCTTGGAGGTATTTAAAAGACAGGTAGATGTGGTGCTTAGGGATGTAGTTTAGTGATGGACTTGGCAGTCCTGGGTTACAGTTGGACTTGATGATCTCAAAGTTTTTTTCCAACCTAAATGACTCTATGATTCTATGAACCCAAGATAAGTATATAAAAAGCCATAAGACCAATCTTCTTCCCTATATAAGTCCAATAAATTATTTTGCTGCCTGGAAATACAGACAATTATGAAGTAACTTTAAGGACCTCTTCCCCGAAGCTGTCTTTGAGGCTTACCTAATCAGGCCACAAGAGTAGAACAACCCTTTTGCAGGACCTTTCAGACTTCTAATATTTTCTCAAAACAAAGAAGCAAAGGTACATGTTCTATTATAAAATTATGTGCAGCTTTACAACCATTTCTGCTTTAAGGACATTGGTATAAAATGAGTAATCTCCTGATTAATAAAAGCTGTATTAAAATATCATGACGGATTTTGGTGTAGCACATTTAAGACTAAGAGTCAGAAATATTTTCAATGTACCTGTTTTTCTTTTTTTAAAAAAAATCTCTTCCTTCTAGTCATTTAATTCATTACCAGGTTTTAACCTAGGAAAACTCCGTTTTTCCTTTCACCCCTTTGAGATAAAGTCTCAATCCTGCCCCATGATATATCCCTACCGGTCAAACTACAGGTTTTGTTAACATAACTAAACCATAAAAACCATACAGTTTTTATTAACATAACTAAAATATAGAAGCTAGTCTTAAAAAAAATTAAGCAGAATTTGATTCCCTAATCCCACTAAAGTAAGAGACATTACAAACACTCCAGTGATATTTGTTATGCTATTGCTTGAGCGAGAAACCCTCATAATAAACACTGTTTAATTTCAGGTGTCATGGTAGGCAAGGGTACCAAGACTTTGGTACCCCTGGTTTGGGATAATGGCTTCATTTCTTCATCCGTAAAACCAGGTAAATAATATCTGCGCCTCATTAAGGTACTACTAAGCCTAATATTTTAAAGGATATTTCATCAGTATTGCTAGGTCTATTAAAATTATGCATACATAATTACAAATAGGGAGCAATTCAGTCATTGAACTTTCACTGTTTAAGTGGTTTTTATGATGACTTTGGCTATCCTTCTTTCAACCTAACGTTATCAAGAAAACACTGCTCTTCAGTCCATGAGGGTGGGCTGCTGAGGTGGGAAGATACGAAGACCACAGTTGGAGACATAAGACACCCACACAAGGAGACAAAAGACAGTGAATAAATCAGCACTGTTACTGATGACTCATGGAGGAGGGACAGGATAGAGACAAAAGCTCACAATCTGTGTCAGGTCCTACAAGGTACAAACATCACATCCAAAAACCAGAGAATGGTCAAAAAGGTAAGGGACCTAAGAGAGGTGATGAGAACTCACCTGCATCCCTTGATGTTTGTCATCCTGGCCAGATGTGACAACGCCAGACAACCACTTGGAGACACTGTCGTGGTGTTTTTGTGTACATCGATACAAGAGTGGGTGAAAGTGTGTGAAATTGGTTTTGTTTGAAATAAAACTACCTTCTGCTCCCACAGAGCTCTGCTATGCTTCTGAAATGTTGCATCATTTGCTATGCTATTGCCTTGATTTTGCTGAGCATCATGTAGGTGCTATTACCATACATATATGAAGTAAATGTGTCGCTGTTTTATAAGCAAAAGGAAAGGGCTTTTTAGTTTTGTGTACTATGAATAAGCCCTCTAGATGCCATGTTATGTACAAGGGAAGCTAATTCTTTTTTGAGGAAAACAAATCCATTTCATGTCATGTTTCACATGCTGCAACAGCAACTGTGCTGTTACAACAAATGCAACAAGGTCCATTACGTACCACCACCTGTGCTGCCAGCAGTAAAGCCAAGCTCAGGTGCTCTGAGCAACTCCAATGGTGTACCTTCATAAACACAACAGCAACTTCTGCAAATGTAGCAGGAACTGAACAACAGCACTGAATACAGAAAACAGGAAAACATTGAAGTTGCATTCACAGGTTAGAAATGAATGCTGATCAGTCAGGAAGTTCAACAATGAGAAACCTAAGGTGAAATGTATAATCAAAGCTTGAGCTTGACTGTCCTAAGGTTACACACGACTGTGCCGATACAAAAACAGCATCAAGAGTTTGCATCCTTCATACTGGCTCTCTGCACCAGCACAGCCAGAGGACTGGGCTGTCCTGCCTCAGTCTTAACGCACCTCGAATATGTCACTGCTTTACGCTAACACAGCTGCACAGAGTGAGAGCATCTCTCAATGCCGACACCTTACTGCACACAGGCTGGTATTTTGAGGCATGCAGAACTGTAATAGGTAAGTTAAGGCCCGTACAAATGGGGAAAGGAAGGGAATGTCTGGCACAGGAGCAGCAGAGGAAGGGCTGTGAGAGTGTCAGGTGCTGGTGGCATCTTGACTAGCACATCACCAAGGTCCCTGCACATCTTCAGGACACTCATTCCTCAGGTAGGGCTCCCAGATCAGGAGACAAAGGACAGTGAGTAGATCCTGGCAGCTCAAGAGGTAAGAAGGAGAACAGAGAATAATCCCTGTCAGAAACTTGAACATAGTCATCGAGCTGTGAAGAACCCAGGAGACAATCTATCTGACCAGGACACCTGGATGCACACATCTTCATGTCTGAACACTAGACAGACTACCGCGACACATGCACATCGATGCTCATGAGTATGAGAAGGAGAATAAATGAAACTGGATTAATTTTAAAATAAATGAGATCCCTAAGGCATTACCTTGAGTTTTGCTACACTGCTGGCACAATGCTGCAGCATTATTTCCTACAGAGTTGCTTTGAGGTGAAGTATTATATAGTATCTTGGTGCCTGTTATTGTTAGACTAGCAATAGTTGTATATGTATGCATTTCCTTTGGGGTTTTTCCTTTGGTGCCAGGGGGGTGGATGGGGACCCAGGGAGGCTGGCCAATTCACAAATACGTGAACTGGGAAGGAAAACACTGTGCCTTAATTACCTAGACTTTATAGCCCACTTCCAGTGACATGCAACACGCATGTCCAGCATTAACATAAACAATAGTTAAAGAATTGCAAGCCATACTGATATGGTACAAATCATGAATCCGCACCTACCTGCTAAGGAGTCTAATACCACCATGGGAGGCTCTCGGTGCTGGCTGGTATCTAAAGTGCCTTGAACGGATAACATAGACCTTATGTATGGTCTAATCCTCAGTTTCTACTCACAGTGAACCAGTCACAGATCTCCAAATTCTTCATCATCCTTCTTTAAGTCTCCTTCCCCTTCTAGCAGAAACTTTGTATTTATATGAACCTACAGCTATCAGAGCAGGAATGAAGAGCAACAGTTGCAAGGATGTTCAAGCACCTATCTGCATGCAGAATAAACTTAACACTTTTTGCTGCTTTATAAAACTGTAACAACTTTAGGGCTGTTTCTTATCATGCATGGTCTTTGCTAGTTTTTTATTAGGCATTAATTAATCACTCATATACCAGCAGCACGGAGGGCTGCTGAGCAGGACCCAGGTCATGATGTACTGGATCCTACCCAGTTCTGTTGCAACAGAATGTCACTGCCTCTCCCACACAAATAAGCGTATTTCTACAGACAAATCACACCAGTTATTGTAAGATAGCCGTCACCAATTTTCAGTTATCAGAAGGGTTTAAAAGCTACAGAGAAAAATCAGAAAAATTCAGACCAACTTAAAGCTGCTATCTATAAAGCAGTTGTTAAGGTTGCATGGCAAAGCTCAGTCTGCCTCGTCAGGTCCTTTCTTTCCTTAGAACACAGACACATTTACAACAATGCTCAAGGAAGCATTTGGAGCAAAATCCCTTTTTTTGCTAATAGCCCACTAATCACTAGGGTTCCTACATGTATGTGCACACACACAAAAAATCCCCACAGCAGTGGTGATGTCAGTGATGACTTTACAAAAGCTGAAGCTAAAGTCTTCTGTGCTACAGTATCCCCACTGTGTACACTTTGCTGCTTTTTCATTTACTTACTGTCAGAAGGGGTGATGAGTGAGAACGCGATTCCTTTACAGCCCAGAGGAAGAAGCAATAGTAAAGGTGATCATGCAGCTGGAAGCATGTGTGAAGCCTGATTGACTGACGACTGCTTTTGTAACAGACTGGATACATCATTTGGGTTTACCTTGATAACGTAACCTGTCTAGTAAGTACCAGGTGGTGAAGTGTCCCAGGAAGTTTAATAATTTCCAATAATATCCCACTGCAAACCAGAGTCTTACCCACAATGAGTCCACTTGAAACAAGAAACAGCTGTGAAGAATGTTATTGTACAAGCTTGGACTTTCCAGGTATATGTGTATAGTCCCTGCTTAGAGTAGATGAAATAAATCCAGCATTTCCTGAAAGCATCAGATCTACCGGGTCTTTGTGGGCATGCCCAGCAAATTTTGAGGTGGTAAATTAAAACATTAGTAACGTCACTAGCATATAAAGTCATCAGCAAACAGAGAAGCAGGTATGTGGATTTTATCTGCATTTACCCACAAGTATGGCACTGAGACAAAGGCTCACAGAAAACTCTAGATTTAACTGAATCTGGTGCTACACAATTGAGTGGCAGTTCAGTTCAGGCTGTGGGACTATTGAAAGAGTTCTAGAAAGATCCACAACAGTTGCCCTGAAAAAAATCCCAGGCAGAAAACAGTATATGTCTAGAGAAACCCAGAAGCAGAATGATCTTGAGCATAAGTAGCAAAGTCAGAGCTGAGCCTTGCCCAGGACTGCAGGTAACCATAAATATATGGGGAACCGAGCTATCAGAGTGATCAGTCAGTTGGCGTGAACAGAAAATGATTGGCTTTTTTTAAACACCATTCCCCCCTGAAATAATATTAAATACAGGTTTTAAACAAAAAATACAAATTTCTCAATGTGCTTATCTTTTCATGATTTTAATTTGAAAACATATAATTTACAGATGGTTCCTTAATTTAGAATCCCAGACCAGTTATAAAAAATAAAAATAGTTTTCCATTTATTCAAACCACTTGAAATGTATCTAATTTCATTCATGGCTGTTTAAGGTGCCTTACCATATATAGTTTCAACAACATCACTCAGGTGAATATAGATATGGAGCTGCATAGGTAAGAGAGCTCATTAAGTCTTAAAAATGTTTCATTTTCCTCAGTCAACAAAATTCTAATACAATACTTCAATCTTCATGTTATAGTTATCACAGAAATCTCAAGAACTAGAGGTGTGTATGAATTGTAAGCATCTATCTTATAAAAAAATCCATATTTCTGTCTTTTTTCCACTTTAAAATGGAATGAAAGTCTGGAAATGTGACATCTTCCACTGAATAGATATTTCTGAGAAATAACAGGCTGTCATGCCACCTCTCTGGATAGCTGTCATTCAGCATATCAAGCAGCCTACCTTGTTCATAGCCTACCTACTGCACTGGACGGGTAGGAGGAAAAAGCAGGCTTCACCTCCATCAGGAATTGCAACAGAATTGCATATATCTCCAGGGATATTTTGATTCCAACATACAAGATTTCTCTGGCGAAAAGTTCTCTTAAACATATGCACACATGTGTATGCATAAATATACTGTTTGGTACAGGTGAGAGTGCACAGTTGTTGGACCGAGCAAAATCCTTTAGAAATTATCTCTGTGAGGTGTGGTGAAATGATAATAAAAATAGAAACTCAAGGAGATCATCTTTAGGATGAGAACACCATCAGGGCACATCTTCTACTCAAAAGACTGGAAAAACCTTGGAAAAAACCATGGACCACTCTTGTAAGACTTTCTTCTCTATACAACAAGAGGCCTATAGGTATAGAATGGAGGCAAGAAAAAACACAGTGGTTCACCAGAGTTCCCAGAGACATGGTTCCAGCCACAGCTAAAGCACCGAGATTATTATTATGTCAAGAAATTACAAAAATCAATTCAGGAACAAAACTAAGACTAATACAATTCACTCCTAAATAAGCAAAGCTCGGCTATCCCCTCTTTGAGCCACTGCACTCACAGGTAGAACCTGTGACTTCTCTGATGAGCAGTCCTGGAAACTGCACAGAATAAACATGCTGTTTGCCCAATCTAAATACTCTCAAACCCAATCCAAGTGTTATTTTAATGTGGCTGTTCTCTACGGTCATGGCAATTGGCAGTACCTTGCTGTATCCAAGGCCCCTGCTTGAAGTTCACAAATCTTTGATGTTCCACCCTACAAGAAGATGGGTCAGCACCTCTCAGGTAGGAGGGTGCCAACAGCCTCCTGCTGAGCCCACGTGGCCATACAGGCTTACTTCGAGATACTCGGACACCTGGCACATTTTCCTGCAATGGGAATATTTTATCTCGTAAGCACAAAATTATTGGTAGAAATTTGGGTAAAGCCCCAGCCCTCTGAGCTGCAAAGAGCACTTGCAAAGCTCTGATTCACTGCATACCTGTGGCACAGTGTTTGAACTAGCTCTGTCAACAGCTTGCAACAACAGCCGAGAGAGGTGTGACCTTTCTCAGCTCAGAGCAACAGGCTGTTAATTTTGAAAGCCAGTGATAAATAACATCAGCTTTGCTGGTAACCTAATGAAATTACCAGAAGAGGGAAGATCACACTCTGAAGTAAGCAGCTTGAGTAGCTTATGAACAATTTACAATAACGTCAATGGGTTTTTTTCCAGATATTCCCAGCCAGGAAAAAGAATATTGAATTCTGCCTCTCAAGCCCAGTCTCCTACTGTCACGAACACCCACATCACACAAGACCTTCTGTAAACTATCCAAGGGCGCAGACAGAACTAGGTAAGCATAAGCATCTCCACTTCTTTCATTGGGAAGCTGTTGCAGAATTTTGCTCCTCTGATGGTTGGAAATTTTTTCTAATTTCTAGTCTAAATGGGTCCTTCTGATCATCTGTTTATACACTAAGACAGCACTGTAACTGAAAGATTAATAAGCATTCCCTGATGTTTATCCTCCAGACAGGTAGCAATCAAATCATCTCAGGCTTTGTTTTTCTAAACCAAACAGCTAGACTCTTAATCTCACCTCCTTAGAAAGTCACTCTGTTCCTCATATCACACCACTTCCATTTGGCTGATTTACAAGATAATCCATCTCCTTTCTTCCCTTTAAAAGAGGGCTATCTTAATCCACCTTTCTGTCGATTACACCTCCAACCTTTGAGTGATCAGCATATTTCATTAGTACAATTCTTTTATTCCAAAGGTCTGTTGTATTGGATTGGTCCCAAGACTAACAGGAATTTCTCTACTAACTTTCATCCGGCCAACATTTTGGCTTTTAGCACTTATTGTTGTCATAACCCCAATAGCCAATTCCTTACCCATCTCAGATTTTTTCCCTACTAATCTGACTCATTGTATATAACAACTCCCCAGGTAATAAAAACATTAAGGTTAATTAAAGATCTATACATCAAAAAAGGTCTTATTAAAGGAAAAGCTCAGGCAAATACTTCATGAAGTCATCTTCCACAACAACCAGAGCTGTAACAGAGTAAAAACACAGGCTAACAGGCCTGTCCTCCAATGGGGACTACTCAGTCCCCTTTTCCCTTTCTCTCTGTCTTCTCCTCCTCCCAGTTTGAACACAGAAAGTGAGTGTGAGCATTGCTTCAACCTTAGCTGTGGTTATTTCCATTGCAGAAGCACTTGCACCAAAGCTGATTTGGAAGGATGATGACTGCCCAGCTAAAACTGCTGATGAAGGTAGCTTTATGCCAACATTTGACAGTTTCCACCCAACTGACGAACTTTTCTTCTCCTGCTACTGAGGGCAGCTATCTCCATTTGGGAGATGGAGTGGGGAGGGAAGGACCAGTAACTTGTTAAGACTGCTGGAGCAGGGTTTGCCAGAGCATCTTCTGCAACACACTAGAGACAGGATTTTAGACTGATCTACCTAAGTCAGGAGATGCAGTGAATTAAAGCCAATTGATGGTGTAATTCCATGTTACAGGTAATGATGAAGTGCCACCAAGAGCTGCAGCAGGCCCCTGTTCAGCCTGCCACCACTAGCACCAGCTTCTGCCTGAGCTTACAGAAAACTGATATCAGGAATTCAAACAGAAGAAAAACTTTTTTTTTTTTTTTTTTTGGAAGGTTGTTTCCCTCAACCAGTTTTCCAGAAGCACCAGTACCAGCACTAGCGAACCAGTTTAAAACTTCAGTGGAATAAGCATACCTATCAGGCAGTTGTGCTACCTGCAAAACCAATTTTAAAACAGATTTAAATAGAAGCCATGCAACTTTTTTTGGGGTGCAAATGGAACCTGTGGGCTCAGATCACGGTTGGGTGCTCTTATCCCCAGATGTCTATCTTGTCCCTCTGCCAGACACCACTTTCCCTGAGCAGCAGCATCCAAGTCTGCTGCCCCTACTTCAGTCAATGTCTAAAGTCATGCCAGCAAAATGCAGCAGAGATGTCCACTGGAGGATCTGGGTTGGGATAATTAGAGACGCAGCTATCATTTCCTTGAGGGAATGACTGGAAAGCTATCCTGGCCCTATGTGAATCTTATGTCCACTTAACTCTTGCACCTGCTTCTAAAGAAATTATGTTAGAAGCCAATATTTTTTTTTTCCCCAAAAAGAAATGTAGTTTTTTATACATAGCAATAAAGAAAGCATGAGACCTTGGTGAGACCAGTTTCAAGTAAGTATCCTTAGGTACTTGCATAAATCTTGAAAAAGTGAGTTGCAAATCCACATAAATATTGAAAAATCAAACTGCAAATCCTGGAGAGTAAGTTTGCTGCAAAGATATCCCAGTTTTTAATATTGTCTTTTTGACAATACTGATGCTTCTCAATGCCTCACAGAACTGAAAAGAAAACTGTAGAGGCTGAAATAATAGTTAATAACAGCCTACTGTACTTAAGAATAGAACTCCTGAATTCTTTGAATGTATTCTTATTGGATATGAATCATGTCACCCAGATAGACCAGTTGGCTTCCTGACAGTTCAGAGATCATGAGTGTCAGCATTAATTCATTACCCGTAGGAATGAGCCTCAGTACAGTGACACAACTTCTGCAGCATGTGGCCTTATGTTGTCTAAGACAGTACACCAGAAATATGGTCTGCGAGACTGAAACTGCTGAACCCTCAGAATGAAAAAATGTACATTAGGAATGAAAATATCTCCCATTTGCTAGCAAAACTTTGAAAGCACACAAATACTCTAGGCAGTAGGTTTGCAGCTGAAAATAAGGTTTTCCTCACACAATATGTCATTTCAAATGAGATATGCTAACATTTTTAATTCATGTGCTTCCTTCTAAAGTTTTCTGGTGACAAAACTGTAAATGCTGTTAGCAACATTAAGAAGTTTTGCCATATTACTTATTCTACGTGTCTGAGTAAAAGACTTGAGCCATCCAAGAAGTGGAATAATCTCCCAGTATACTTTGTTTGAAGGGCTGTATTGTTTTCATGTAAAAGAGTGAAGGTGGATAAGCTCATGTTTATGTACTTAGTGTACATTCTTGACACACAATCAGGAAACTCTCAAAAGTATTTCCAAACCCATCTCCAAGTAATATTCAATATTGTAAATATTGCTCACATGTAATCCTGCTCATCATCTGAATGAATCAACACTCCTTTGAAATAAGAGAAAATCACCTAGATTGTCTTGCTAAGCAGCTCCAAAACACAGTGAATTCAGGCTAGAACCATGTATGAAAATGGAAGTTAGAAACTCTTAATCACATCAAAGCTTCTGCATGAATATAAATTGCTAGAGCCAATTGTCACATCTGATACACATAGCACACAGTGGACCCAGCACAGTCCTCCAGCAGTATCTCCACAAGCTCTGCACTCTCAGGGCCCCCCATATGCCCTGATGCCACACATATTCTTGGGTTTATGCTATAAAAACATACTCTGGATGGCTGTGACATAGCCACCTCTTTCTTTCATACACTTTGTTATTATTTCTCTTTGTGTTTCTTTCTTCTTAAGTTCAATGTCCAAAGACAGGAGGAGATGCAGGGTGAAGTGCTACGTGGTGTGGTAAATGCAGCCGGTACGTGCCAGTTAGCCTCAGGGGCATGTCTCGGTTTATTTCACCTCTGAACTAAACACAGATGTAGGCTTGGAGGCATATATACTGCAAAGCTAAAAATACACAAACAGTGTGAACCCCATGCAGCTTAGGAAGGTCAATCTCATGATGTCAATCAGAGGATTGACCATAGCACATTCCACTTAGTGTATCTTATACTTCACTAAGTAAGTTAGGTGTCTCTTTGCACGTGTTAAATCTATACCCAAGGTCTTGAGTTGAAGCAACATGGAAGGCTGTCAAAAGAAGACTTGCCACAAAGGCCAAATGAACTGACCCTGCAGGCCTGTGCAGCCACACCTCTGCAAAATGAATCCTTTGGCACAACACCAGCATAAGGAATTTTGGTCCCCAGCTCCCTGATACTTCATTCTCACCTCTGCTCAAAGCTGAGCCATCACCCCCATAGTGACAATGTACCTCCTTGTGCAATTGCACTGTGAAACAGGTCGTTCTGCAGCCTTGCGTAGAGCCCACCGAGGCCATGGGCAGTTTGTGGGCACAGCAGCAAGGGCGGCAGCTTGGAGCACATGGGTAGGGAAGAGGAGGCCAGTGCTACAAGACAGCCTGAGTTTGGTTACTTAATCAGAAAGCTCTGTGTGCACAGGCCACAGGGCTAATGTGTTCTCAAATCCCTCTGGTTATAAGTGCACAAACTTGGAGGGAGAAAACCAGTGTAAAAAATGAGGATTCTGTTTCCCCCTCCCACATTCAGAAACCCTCAGAAAATACCACCTTTATTTTGCTCTCCCCTAACTCCATCCCAGAATACAAAACCTAGAAATATGTCCCCAGGAAGCTAGGCTGCTCATCCTTGAATTTTTCTCATTTATGTATCACCATTTTTGCCTACAAGTTAATTTTTGCTATTAATTCACTGGCTTTATTTTTGTGTAAATATTATAAATACTAAACATATGTACATATTTGCAGCATAAATGTTATAATTTACCATGGTAAATGATTTCTAAGTAAAAGCTGATCTCAGTTAAGTTTCTCATATTAGTGCTAGGGACAGCTGAAAAAAAAAAAAAAAAGATGCTGTATAGAATCAAGTTTTGTTTTATACAACATACCATCTTTTATGTCCTGGACCATCCAGCCTCGCCAAGAATGACTTCAGCTGGAAAATATTCTGGTTGGGAGATGTACTTGTAATTTTAGATACCATGAAGCACAAGTCTGAAACTTCGAATTTCAGCACTTTGCCCATAACAGTAAGGGGCAAAAGAACTCCACTTCAGCTGAAAGATAAACTTACACAAAGCTAAGTAAAAATATTATTACATAGTAGATCAGCTAAGAAGCAGTACTAGAGAAACCAAGAAAGTTAAACTAAAGCAAGCTTAACTCATTTACAAAATGTAAAGAGAACTGAAGATTGATGAGAGGGTCAAATAAATGTAACAAACTTCCCATTTTGTGTAAGGTTTGCTTCTCTGGTTCTACATGCCTCAACACTGATTTGGTGTAATGAAATATCTTAAGAAAGACTGGTTTTCCGACAGCTTACGTTTGAAGAGTGTAAGACCATGAAATCCTATACAATGGCACAGATCTCCATTCCAGGTTTTTCATTAAAAAAAAAAAAAAAAAAGCAACCAACCAACAGACAAAAACCACATTGCACCTTCTGCATATATCTGGATTTTCAGTCCTTTAGAGCTTAGTTACTGCCAGCCTAAATCTCTAGATGTGCTTGTTTCCAAATATCCAAAAGACTTCAAAAGACACTTACAGATCAGAGGAAGAAAGGGACTGAGTTGTACAGAGCAAGTAAAGTTTACCGCTTACTAGCACAAGTACCTCGACACCTGAAAAGACATCTAAGCGCTACCACATAAAACTACTAAGGGATGATGCTGCCATTCCTGTATCAATTATTCTTTGTTGTGCAGCTCTACATCGCTACTGTAATTTCTCCACTATAGCAAATTTATCAAAAAGAGGAGAATCCTTGTTTAATTAAATCATGATGCTCTGAAGCCGAATTCCATGAGTTACCATGCAATTAGGCTTTCTGACACTGAATAAATATATTTCCTCTTTGACAAAGAAGTCATAAGGCAAGATGCCCATCTATACAATTTCCATTCAACTAATGTCTAAATGCTCTTATCCAAGAGCTCAGTGGCAATTAAGACTGATGTTCCGTATGCTAAATGTGCTCCTGGAAAGACCTCTCTTTACAGACAAGCAACTAATTTTTTATTTTATTATTATTTTAAAAAACACAATGGTGGTCAGAACATAAGGTTTGGAAAATAGACCAGAAATTATGACAGTAATTATGATGCATAAGCATCACAGTCAACTAGTCCAACAAATAAGCAGATTTTTGTGGAGAAGGGCAGGAGCAGCATAAAGAGCCTTTACATGACTGGAAGGACCACACAGCTGTGATCTCTGAGAATACACCACGGTAGGCAACACTCAGAGGCAAGGAGGCTCACATCATCTTATTCTTCTTCATAGTGAATCCTCAGCTGGCAGATATCTGAGTTACTGTCATTGCTGCCAAGACTGCTGATAGATTTAGCTTGAGAAGTCATTGACAGGACACAAGAATAAACCAGGTACTAGAAATCAGGTTTTTCCTCCCAAGTGAGTGCTTGCTGTAACCTTACCCTCCTGCTTTTTCCTGTACCTTTGAGTATTAACACTCAGCAACAACAGTTGTTCACTTGAGGAAGTGCTGTCCTCCAAGGTGAGACTCAACCTCCTGACTGCAGAGACACATTAGTTTGAAAGTATCTGGCTAAGAAGAGATCAACCAACCAAACTCCTGAAGTAGTTTAGGAATGAAAAATGAAGCACCCGTTAGTGCAATTGCATTTGTACCACAGCCCATTTGCAGTAAGAATGTTACAAAAAAATGAAACACAGAAACTTGTAATGAGATGTTTCTTGAAAAGAAGCATAGTCCAGGACAGACAAACACCACAACCTGAGGAAGTAACATACCACAATATCAGAAAGAAAAAGTTTTAAAGCTGCTGATCCAAGGGGGAAACAAAAACGGTTTTGGTAAACATGACAAAAATATTAATTTATATAAAATTACAAGGTAAAATACACCACCAGTGACTGTTCTAGAGCAGCAAGGACAAGCAAATTGACTTCTGTTTACTCTTATCCATTGTTTTACAAGGCTTAAACAGGGAGATGATGTTCCAAAATACAAATAACTATATTGCATCCATTCCCTGAAGAGCATACTATAACAGCCCCTGGTAACAAAACGGGAGTGACATTCTACTCCTGCTTCAGGGCTGGTTCCTAAACACACTCAAATAACCAGAAATTTCTCTACTACTGTAAGCAGGCTTTGAAATCCTGCCACTGGTCAATGGTGACACATAATGATGATATGGCCTGCTGAGCACAATATTCATCATTAACTTCCATCTCCTACTTCCTCACAGCTGTGACAACATCTCACAGATAAGCAACATAGTGCAGTGTTGCTTGTGGGACATGCCACCTGCTCAGCTTGGTGCATCATGGCTGAAGGCAACTAACTTTGCTTCGTTAGGCACCTCCTCCCAGTGCAGACAGCATGCTGCTCCACTGCAACAGGGATGCCTTCTGCTAGCAAATCCCTGTGAGAAGTCCCATCCAGAACATGATGGCTGTGCATCCCCTGCCCTCCTTTGACCCTTGTCACCTTGCAGGTGTGCTTCTGCCTGATTGCTAGTGCCCAGGGATGTCTCTCATCCCACATGCCAAAATATGGATTTGAAACAGAGATGTCAGAAAACTCAGACATCTGCAGAAGGGGAGACAGAACTAACAGCGACCACGAGGTGCAGTCATTTTTCAGTACAAGAGGATGATGGTCATGATAATCATGTTTGCAGCACTACAACTTACTCCAGCGTAGACACTTCACAGTTCTTTCACTGCTGTTAAAAAGGCTTTTAGGTTCCCTTGCCAGCACTGGTGCTCAGGGGTAGACTGGACACAGGGAGGGCATAAGGGACACACCAGAGAAAGGCTCCTCTCTTGGCTGCCTAAAACATGAGTCTTTATGCTTCATTAACCCTTTGCATAACTGTCTTGCCAACTGAAATGCTGCTGGCAGTCCTCTGGCAGGTCACAGTATGGAAATTACATACTGGGCTTGACTAGAAAAGCAGTCACCAGAAACATATCACTGAGTGCTCTTACCACTCTGTTCCTCCACCTCCCCAGCTGCATACCTGGAGGCAGTAATTCTCAATTACCTTCTCTTCCCAGAGCAGTATGAGGTCAGTATACAAAATGCAATCTCTTCACAGGAGGTTGCTTACACAGGCATGTCTGCTTGGCTACAAGAAAGAATGCCTCTGTGCACAGGTTTGCCTATCTCCCACTGAGAGCCACATCTATGCCAGCTACAAATGAAGACATTTCCTGATTTGTTAAATTAAATTTCAGTGTAAATGCTTCCTAAAGTGATGGTCACACCTTCCCATCATTTCTATTTTCATCTTCTCAGTCTCCTCTTCATTGCAATGCTGAAAATTGTGTGACTGATAAAGGAAATGACTTGCTGAAAATTCACCCAGCAGCAAAAAAGAAGCAAAAGATGTTTCAGCTGGGTCAGTTCTCTGATCCAACAACTTGCTATGCAACTGTGTCTTTACTGGGTGCTGACACAGAGGAAGCAGAAGGAACACTGACTGCCTTAAATCATGAAATTGCAATCTAACCACATCTAATTTTAAAATACTGTAACAGTGGCTGAAAGTTCTATTGTAAATGGGTCCCCAGAGCTTGGAGTATCAGCCCAGTTAAGGGAGTAGTGCTACACCATAACCTTCACCTGTGGGACTGCAGGGATGCTACAGCAGTCTGATGGGTACAGTGCAAACGGGGCCCCCAGGTCCCCTTCAGAATTAAGTTATGAGTGTCCACGTCACATTATATAAATAGTGCCGTACAAAAGAAATGCAGAAAAAGCAGTTACTGTTATCTGAAAGTCGTGATACAAACACCCCTCCAAAGCCAACAAGGTTGATGGTCTGTGAGACACAAGGAAGCTAGACCTTTTTGCAGATGTTTTGCTTTTGTGCAGCATTAATTACTCAGATATCGTCACTCCTGCATTTCAGGCAATGGTTGACTCTCATATTTTTTCAACTTTCTTTTGTGTTTTTATCATTTGTACATTCAGAAATGGTTTTCTGTGAGGTTCATCATTGCCTTATTAAATGCTTAATCCTGTAGGGCGCAGCAAACACAATTACTAACATTAAACTTCTGGCATTAAACCTAGTCACACAATTCCACCAGATGTTAAATTTTGCTTTTGTCTAATTTAGTCCACACTGAATAAAAGGACAACAACAGTAAAACTGCAACCATCTTAAAATTAAGGAAGCATCAAAAGTTACAAAACCTACAAGCAAAACAATTCACAGAAGCACTGACTTACGAGACATAGTTGTGCCTAGCCTTGTGCCAAAGTCAAGGAGATGCTGCCTCCAGAAGTCAAATGCAATGTGTTTCTTTTCTCAGCAGGAAGACTGCAGCACTTTGGGCACTACCATGTCAGCCCCTAGGCTCCCCCCACCCTGCCCCCAGCACAGGACCCCATGTCAGACCCTCACTTTGCCAGCCAGGGACCCCCTGCCACCACCACCCCCCCCGGCCATCAGCCCCAGTGAGGCCGCAGCAGGGCCGGTCTCCAGCTCCCCCAGCCCGGCCATGGCCCCTGCGGAGCCGGGCCCACCCGCGGGCCCACGCCCCGGCCTCTCCTCAGCTGGGGCTGCCCTGGGGGCTGGGGGTGGGATGGGCCCTGGCTGCCAGGCCCTGCCCTGAGCCCACAGCATGGGGGATCCCCCAGTTCCCGCAGGGTGCTGACATTCAAGATTAAGAAGTAGGGCAGGAGCACAAACCTGCCAGCAACAGGTGGCTAAGCCTCCCTTGCTCCTGGGTGCTCGTGTGGTATGTCTGCTGGAGGTTTGCAAGTGATGCTGTTTGTGAGCACAGACTTGCCCACTGGCCGTTGGAGAGAGAGGAAACCGAAGCAAGAGCTTGGGTTAAAAACATTTGCTCCTGTGATAAACACATTCATGATTAATGTCAAAAATGGAATGTGGTGTGATGGGTGTGGTTGTTGTGCCTGTGTGTATCTGGGACCTGTATCGTGGTTGTGGTGAGTGGGCGCGTGTGGTTCTCCTTTGAGACAATGTGATGGCTTCCCCTTCCCCTGAGGTTTGTGAGGACAGACTTGCCCAGTGGCCATTTGCAGAGAGAGGAAACTGAAGCAAGAGCCTGGGTTAAAAACATTTGCTCCTCACCCCAGAAATGTCTTCTGGCGAGCCAGTTTACACTTCTGAAGATCCTTCGGTAAAATGAAAACAGCACCAAGCACCAACATGGTGTAACACTGGGGTGTTTACACAAGTGCCTCCACCAGTGGGCTGCCAAGTTAACATCAGCTCTCCAGTTCCCTGAACACTAACTTTGATAACCAAAATGTGACTCAAATAATTAGAGTTACAACAGCTCAAGTTAGGACTCTGGTGAGTTCAGATTTAGAAAATTAGATTGTAACAAAGACCTATTAAAAAGCTGCGAATGCATCTCCTCGCTGGTTTTAACCACCCCCACGAGTGTTTTCTCCTGTTCTCCCCAGCCTCCTTTTAACGCACTGCAGTCACAGGGGTGATGTTAACCGTGCGGGAAGGAGAGCGGCTGACAGTAGCATTATCTTTAGGCCAGCCTCTGGATAACCTGGTGACACAAAACTGGGAGGTCTGCCTGGGATTTGGAGCAATCTCTCTCCCTTCACCCTTATCAGACCATAAAATTGGGGCATGCAGCTTCTTTGCCTGCCCTATTGTCTCATACCTCCATGCTGAACTGGAATGCCAAAAGCAAACAGTGTCACGTTGCCAAGCAAGGGTTCATCAGCCGAGATGTGCCACAGAAACCGAAGGGCCCACACATGAGGGGCCAACTCCTTCCAGCCAGACGGGTTTGTCAGCAACTGGGCTGGGGTCCTAAGCACACCCACACAAGTCTCCCGCTCCCCTCCACACACATCCTCCTGCACCCTCTGGGGTCCCACTCGCTACCAAAATGGAGGCATTTCTTGCTGGGCTTGTAGTCAATTAATACACTGCTCCCTAACCTGCTCTAAGCCAAACACCACCTCCTCTCTGGTCACAATTTCTGTTGCTTGGGTATTTATAAGGCCAAAAAGGCTGTGGTTACTGTGGCTGGCTAAAACACCGATCAAATTTTTCCCCAAGACACCATTGCATGTACCTTGTTTCTGTGCTCTCACCTGCTGTTTTGTGACTGGTGTCCTCCACCATAAAGTACTTGCTAAAGGGCCACTGAGCCAGCCTGAAGTCTTGCTGCTGGAAAGAAAGTGAGGACCTTCTTCCTCCCTCCCCAGGACCAGGCGGTGCTGTGCCTGCACCCCTCTCCGCTCTTGCTGCATGCACTGGTGCTCACAGGGCTCTTCAGTGAGCTGTAACTCATTAGGACAGCAGAAAGGTATCCTGCTTTTTTGATGGATACATTACATTTCTAAAACTGCAGGAAGATGCTCATAAGTCATGGGGGGACTTTTTCCCCCAGCCTTGATGCTGAACTTTATTTCTGGTTGCACAGACCATGACAAGCCACTTGGAGAGCAGGCCAGCTCCCTTCTGTATCTGTGAGCTCATCTGCATCACACCACCACCGTACTGATGACAGGGAAGCAGCAGGCACATCCTGCAGAGAGGAAAGCCCCACAAAAGCCTTTCCTAGGCTGTCCCAGTTCGGCTTGTGAAGCAGATCAACATGCTGACCAAGACTTAAAACATTAGCCTGGGTTTGCGCTGGCTCTGGTTTAACCAGCAAGGCAGCTCAGGATGAGCCAGCTCATGGCGCGGCCTCCTGTCATGGAATGAGGGGGACAATCTGTCAACCTGCTAGTGGGGGAAAAGCAGGGACATGGAGTCAGAGCCACTGCAGTGCACAGCAGTCCCTCCTACATGGTGACCTGTCCACTTGGACACTCATCACAAAATTCATGGTTCATAAGCCCATGGTTAGCCAAACACACTGTCCTCCCTTGCCACAAGAAAAAGATGAGTAATCCACAAATTCCTCTGGGAAAACAGCTAATTTAGCTCTTTGCTTTTCCCATGAGCTTAGTTTTAATGACTAATATGATAATGCCAGATTCTCAACAAAGGAGTTTCTATGTGACTGGTGCTCATCAGGGCCTCAAGGGCACATCAAGACTGAACTTCCTACTTCTCTGTGATAATTAGGTTTGGTTGCAGTAATTTAGATTCTCAAAGGGGTTCTCATCCATTATACTGAAACTGTTCAGCACTGAAAGTTTTCAAGCTCTGAAAGTGCAGTAAGAAGTCATAGTTTTTGAAACACCCAAGGGCTAGCTTGGAGCTTTCCAGACCATTCTTAGCTAAAAGTGACTAAAAATAGTAACTCAGGGTTCAGCAGCAGTTAATAACCTGATATTCAGTGTTCACTTTGGGTTAAATAGCTGAAAACAGCTATGTGAGTTGGTTATTCTAAAGAACTATCAGTGGCACAGACCAGTCTATAAGGGGCACTATTCTGGAATAATATATATACATATTTATATTTTATATAAATATAAAATATAATATAGATAAGCTAATTCAAACAGTCATGTAGAAAACTATCTAGGGACATCTACTTCTTAATTCATCTCTCACTTTACCTTGCGTGGTAGAACATGCTAGAATGCTGCAATTCTGTGATGAGGCCCAAGGCAACTTAATTTCTTCACCGGCAAAATGAGGAGTTTCCGGTCAACTCTATTTCTGCCACCTTCTACTCTCTAAAATGCTAGAAGAATAACCTGGCACGCTTTTGTTTTGGTTTGGTTTTTTTTTTCTCTAGATTTGACAGATGAACTCGTTCACCATAAAGAAATACCAAGATGTGATGGGAGAGGGAAGACTATGCAATTGGGAAGATCAAGTGAGGAAAAAGTGAGCCTGTCCCTTCTGGCAGAGATGAGCTTTCAGTCTGACTACTCATAAGATCAGTCCCTCGTCAAGGATTTTTGCAGTCCCACACATGGTCACATTTAAGATGCTGCTTTCCCTGAGCTTTAGTTTTATTCACCTGTGCCAAGCTTAAAAGGTGATTCACTGTTGCATCATGGCAGGTACATTTCTATGTGAATTTGACAAGCAGAGTAATAACTCTCCTTTCCTCATATGATCCTAATCTCTGGCAAGAACATGAAAAAACCTACTTCCAGAAAATGACTATGATAAGTGCAAACAACACAGTGCCATATTCATAGCAATGTGCTTTCAGCTATCATTAAGTCTGCATGAGAAAAACAACCACAAAACTGGAGGACACTGAACCCCAGTTGGAGGCTTTATTGTATGTGTCGCTTTCCTTTGTATATTAAAAAAACACCACAAACCCAAACTTTTTTGGCATGCAGAACTGTTGCATTCAGAAAAGTTAGCCAACATAATTCTTCAAGAAATGTACGTGCATGTATGCTGATTTCTACATACAGAACTAGTTCAATTGATCTCACTGCAATTATCCATATGCATTAAATTTAGGGATACGTAAATGTTTGAAACACTGGGACCTAAAGTAGCATGTTGCAACTCCTTTGGAAGTACTTGCAACTAAGGAGGAAAAAATGGGTAAAAAAATTACTACAAACTCCTAATTTCCACGCAAACCCTTAAGGAGAAAGAGAACAGTGAAAACAGACAACTATGTTATACAGGCTTTGGACACTGACGTGTGTTCAGTCTAAAATGGGAGAGACCATCAGTTTTAAAGGCTTCCTTCCCAGTAATATAGATTTTCATCTCTGTGAGTTTGTAAGATAAAACAGTCCAGGCTTTCTAGTCCTGCAGAGAGGACTGCTGTTCTAAACAGGATATCCTTCACAGCTCCCTACTGGACTTGTTCACTTAGGAAAGATCACATCAGTGCCAATTTCTTCAGTTCAACACTTATTTTTAATCGAACTCCACTAGGAACCTTTTAACAACACTCTTCCACACAAGGTTATGGAACAATGAAACATGGAAGAACATCCAGTGCTTGGGCAGTGAGAAATCATGACAATGAAAAATTAATTTCTTTCTGAAAGGGTCTGACTGCCCACATTAACTCACTACTTCCCCTCTCTCAACCTCTCCCTGTTTAGGGAGACATAACTATGACCTTGCAAGATGGTTCTCCTTGACCAAAAAAGCAGTTCCTATGATACAAGATACCAATAATAGAAAATGCAAAATGACTATGGGACTGCCACTGATTTTGAAAGAACATAGATGCTTCCTGAGTGAATTAAAAAGCAGATTATCACACACACTTAATTTTCTTATTCAAAATCTTTTCCACCAGTAGTTCAGGTCTTTCCTGGAATATACCCTATTATTTATTCAGCATCCTGCTATTTTACTCTTATGGTAGTCATAAAATGCAACCTGATCTAGACGAACCTGCTTTAGCAAGGGGTTTGGACTAGTTGATCTCCAGAGATCCCTTCCAACCCTGACTATTCTGTGAAAATATATATTATTCACTGTATTTATATAAGGCCTATTGTTCTATGGTTGGCTGTAAACCTCATGAGAAAATTGTGACTATGCATGATTTCAGCATAATCAGAATTCCTCCTGGTAACCTACTGGGAATCAGTGCAGCTGGAACTGGACTGATATCCACCTGTACCTTTACCTTCTGTGAGGTCTCTGCTTCACCAGCTAGAGAAAGCAAAATGCATCAGGCTTTTCATCCTAAACCTAGAGTAGATGGTGAGTGGTATATTGTAAATTAAGCAGGAAAGAGGTCTCAGAAAGAAAATTTACCTTTCATCTCACACTTCCACTGAATGGGGAGCTGTGCAGAGGCATTGACGACTGGGCGCTGCGAGATGGGAAAGGACCCAGGGGTGGGACCTCAAAGAGTAGATGCTACTGTGGGAAGACAGTAACACAAGATGAAATAGAAGCTATGTGAGGAAGGAGATGCAGTGGGTAAGGAACTGAGGATAAGGACTAGTAGACAGCCATTTTGAGACATTTGTTGGGTGTATCCAATGCATTTCAGAAGGCATTTCTTTAAGCGTATGAGACAAATGAAGCACTTTTCTTCCAGGAGGAATGAGAAAACAAGACCAAAATACAGTTGAAATTAGAAAAAATACCCTAGTTATGTAAAGCTAATATTATTTTAGTGATTATTTTAAACCAATGTGTTTACATTTTGGTTTGTCTCATACCTTTCAAATTCACAGGCAAAATACTTATTTTTTAGTACATGATTAATAAGTGGTATTTCTCTGCCACATGTTTGACTTCAGTACTAGATGTAATTTCTGGATTTAAAATTTGGTTTCCAAAGTTCCTTCGGTTTTGAACTCACAGTGGCCCCTGCCATCATCCTTTACCTCACAAAAGTATTTTGAAGATGTGTTCTCCAAACACTAAACCTACAGCACTAACCAGTATTCAGCAAGAAACTATTCCGTGGCTTAAGTTTTCAAGCCAATTCTCTTCCAAGCAGTGTGAAAAAGCATTCATAGCATTTTTAGTATTCCCTGCCCTCACAACCCACACTTTACAATATTTTTGTTGGAGGCAAGAAGGAGGACACATACAGAATAACCACATTGAAAAGAGCCATGGTTTAACACTATGAAATGCTAATTCTGCTCCATCTCCCACAGCATATAAACCCTACTGCATCCAGTCCAGTGGCAGACAACATTAAAAGTACTGGCATTTTTATAGTGCTTTCTGCCGTAAGATTGCTGGCCTAAATTAGATATCAAAAATTGCTAGTCCATTTAGAAAAACTGGAAGGATTTTAAATCCGGTGATTTGTTGCAGACCACCTTTTCTGGAAAGCATGCAGTAATCCATCCCTTTTTAAAGGTGCTTCAAGCTGGGCAAACAAAATCACCCAAGACTATTCTTCAATGCCTCTGGACGCTTGAAAACAAATGCTATTTTTCATTGACAAACTGAGTTTTTGAGTGCTGCAGCACTACCACACAGCAGTGGAGTACCAAGGGGGGGGCAGGGGTATAAAAGCAAGCTGATGGGAAAGCTATTGCATACCCCCAAGTGCCCTGTTACAACTTACTTATGAATATACAGGAAATCTACCAAGTCAGATTTCTAGACATCCCTACATGGAGGCTCCCAAGCATTTCACTCACACAGGAAGGCTGATGTATCAAACCTGCCTCTGGCTGGCACACTCTCGTTTCAGCAGCACTGCACTTTTGCTGTGTAGGAAACCTCCAGCCCGTGAAAGAAACACCCAGTGGGTTGCAGGCAGCTTTGCCAGAGGGATTACCTGCACCCAAGGTCTTCATGCCAGGAAAAGCCATGGGTATCGAGGCTTGCACAGCTTCACACCCCAGATGTGACCCAACGGCCTTGGCAGAGGTCTGGAGTGCAGAGCTGGTCTCAGCCTTGGTTTGCAACCACATAGCTAGCCTCTCCATCAACATTATGAGTCAATTCATTTAATTCCTCTTGATAGATGGACTTCCGTAGAATTTCACCTGGTTTTCTTTCACCCAGAAAGAAAACTGTAAATATTTAGGCTTTTAAAAAATACAGAGGGCCAACTTCCTGAATGTGATCCATGTGCAGCTCTCTCACTGCTACAAGGAAACAGAGCAAAGCTATTTGAGTGCCATCTGAACAAACAACTTCCATCTACATAAACATGCCTCAGCGAGTGCAAGTCCCATGGGCAGGGTATTTGCCACCAGCTTTCAGATTCACATGACCCTTCTCACAAACACTTCAAGGCCTTTAGATCAGGCGTCTCTGTTTGTTCCTGGCACAGCTTTTTGACGCATATTCCCTCATGGCTAGGGGTCTCTGTTTGTTTCTGGCACAGCTTTTTGGCGCATACTCCCTCATGGCTGGGGAAGAAGGGCCTTATCTACACATCTGATTTTGGTCCTACCAGCTCCATGAGACCCCAGTTACAGAACTGCTGCTGAGCATGTGTGACACACTGTTGATTTGTACATTTAACAGACCTTTAAGACATCCCTCCTCTTTCCCAAACAGTAGTGTTAAAGCTTGGTTTTAACTAGTACATGTTGCTACTTGCCGAGCTGGGACATGACAGTGCATGAAGGAACAGAAGGACCCAAGGCCTACCGGAAAGGCCTGGCACATTCTCAGGCTGACCCTTGGCTCCAGGTAGTGAAACATGCTGTGCCAGTCAGTGCTCTGGTCTGTCACAGCTGTTTCCCTAAAACAGGCAGTAATACCATGAAGCCATGCAGAAAGAGGATGGCTAAGTTCAGCTGCATCACTTGCCTCCTCTGTCCATCCTGGCATCAATGATGTCCATACTGGAAAGCATGATCAGGAGGAGTCAGCGGGAGTGCAGCTGAGGATGCCTTTCCATTCCCACTGCTCCCCTGCAATTACCTTCCTCTCTCCTAATCCCTCTCCCACCCAGTCTTTTCTGAAAGATTGTACCTATCCTGCAAAGAGTCTTATCATTCCCTGACTCCCCTTCCTGCCCTTTGAGTGGCTCCTCTCCCTCAAAATGGAGTCAGGCTTATTCTTGCTGTGAAGAGCAGGAAGGGGGGGAAATCTGTGAACAGCAGTCCCTCTTCTTCTCCAGCACCACACTGCTGTATGCCTCCTGTGTTAGGGAAGAGGTGGGGGAATGCAAGGTAATCTGTAGGTGTGCTAAACAGCTACAATGGTAATTGCGTTATTAAAATCCTCTAATGTAAGGCTGCCTAGAGAGAGGAAGGAGAACAGCTAAACTGCCTACTCAGTACTTCTTTGTATAAACAAGGCCATGGAAATGTACGCAATGTACCATGGAGACTGGCTTATGAGAGCCTCCTTACAAACTCTGACACTCTCTAGGGCTACATTTGCTATGTTGTTCACTTGCCTCTTTTGTTTCTTTGTTCAGTGTTAGCTAATCATCCAAAACCAGTCATTCACACTAAGTCACAATAATGCACTACCTTCCCACCAAAACCATTGGTTTCCTACATCAGTATTTTTCCAGAATCATAGTCAAGAATCAATAAGAAGAAACTGTAAAAAAAAACACCCCATAAGCATAACTAAAGTAGAATTTTATTGGTGCTGAAATGAAGAAAAAAAAAAAAGAAGAGAAAAACCCAACAGAACCATCACATGTTGATTTTGTACCATTTTTACCAGTGCCAGGTAGCCATATACATTTTTTTGTTTCCTAACTGATGGCAGCCAGACCCAATGCCTTCTTTAGGTAAGCCCTTTCTTCTTCAGGCCTCTCAAAGCATGCTCATCATGCAATAATTTTGAAAGAGCACTATTCCAAAATAGAGTTCAGAGCTTCAGTAACCACCTAGCTGGGGACTCCCAAGCTCTGTCCCTAACTCCACCACCCACTTCACTGCCCTTGCCCCCTATGTAGTTGCCATTCATGGTCAAGACAGTCAGAAGCAGGGTCCTGCACCTGGAGGTGCTGCTACAGAGCATGCTATCATGATGCTTCAGCATCTGAAGTCAAAGCCACAGATCTGGCAATTCTTACAGACTACTGAAAGCATATATTTGGAGTGCATGCCGTTTGTGCCTGGTGGTTTTTGTGGGTATCTATTCATGCTGTTGTACAGAAATTAAAAAAAAAAAGGTATGCCTGAAGTACAGCAGGCTTGGACTACAACTACAAAATGTGTGGTTCAGGGACTGGAAGACCTCTGAGCTGAGAATCCTGGGTATTGGCAACGATGGCAGTATTTGGTCAGGCCACAGTCACAGTTTTCTGAGGAGACAAGTCTCTTCATAAACCTGTTGCCTTTACTTCCCTTACTTTCATTCTGAAAAGCCTCAGAGCCTCAGTTTTGATGGTTGGAAACCATCTTCTAATTTCTGCCCTAAGGTTATTCAGTGCCACATTATAGCCCTTTAAATCTTCAGCTTAAATAGCTGTGCTCTTCCATTTCATCCCTAGTATCTGGTCCCTACTAAGCAAGGATTATCCTACCGCCTTCTCAATGTCCTTCTTTTGTGAGGCTAAGCAATCTAAAAACTTCTGATCTTCCTCCTCCTGATTTTAGCAGCACTTGGATCCACTCCTGCCCTAGGTCATTGTACTTGAATACAGATGACCAAAATTGTACATGAAGTCTTAAATCATGCTTTGTACAAAAGAGTAACTCTTTTTCAAATAAAACAATATATCTACATGCAAATTAATAGTTTTCCAAAGATCATAAAGTATTTCCAAAATTAAGTGTCATCAGAACACTACAACATAGCTATAAGCAAAGGCATGCCAGGGCTTCTGTTACAAGTCCTGACAGAATTGGTCTTATTCTTTTATTTGTTGAAGTTCCTTCCTCTTTAACTCAATACTGGGGTAAAAAAATCCATTAATCAATGTTGTAATTACATCTGATACTGCAATATTAAAGTATTGGATTTCTAGGTAAAGCCCCTCCCAGAAATTCAAATTCAAACTACAGCTGTTACTGGTCATTACTGTATAAGAATAAATTTTTCCTCCAAATGTTTCACAGTTATTGTTCACTCCATAAACAAGAAATCATATTCTCTGTGCCATTCTGTTATGCTCCTGTTACATCACTGCAGGTTTCCTTCTGAGAAGCCATAACCATTTCCATGAGAAAAAAACAAAGGTCACAATTACCTACATAAACAATTATTTCCCATTCTTTGTTTACTTTCCTGAAAAGGAAAATGTTGCTTTCATAATACTCTACATCAAACTATGCAGAAGAAAGTATGACCAGGTACATTATACCTCATTAGAAGAAACAACTTAACGACATTTGGTCTTAGCTCACATTCCCTAGAATCTAGACAGTAAAGATGACTGTAGTAATGCTTATTTGCAGAATAATTTTCCTTTTGCTTTTAATGCATGAGATCAACATACATATCTCCAGGTACTCCCAAGATACTGATGTCATACTGGCTCCTAACCTGCTCATAAGGATGGAAGTATGAAACAAAAGTACTGCTAAGACAAATATGCTGAGGAAATACCAATGGACAAGTTTTTGTGCACCTACTGTGGAATTTAAAAGTAGTTTCCATTTTTAGCCCATTTTACAGTTTTCCACATTCCCCTACAGTAACACAATTCATCTTCCAATGCATCCCTCAGATATCTTTACAATCCTTTCTATACCAAAACTGTTTTGGAGCTGCTGTGGCATTGAGAAGGCTACACAAATGCACCAATATCTGGAAGTCTGAAGATACCTTTAGGATGACCACAGCATTAAAAAACAACTTTGCTATCCTATGAATTGGCCTCTCTGAGGCCTGGTGTGTCAGAGCAAAGGCTGGCTCAACCTCAGCCAGTTCCTCTCTTGTAGTACTACACATTTAACAAGACCATACAAATAGTGGGCAAGTATGAAGTTATCCTTACACTGGCTTTCCCCCTCAGTTCCAGCAATGCAAAGTTTAAGGACTGCCACAAGTTATATCCAAAGCATTTTTGTTTTTATCTAATTCATTTTTTAACTCATTTTTACTCTTGCCCCTCCTAATATCCTGCAGGAACTGAACCACATACTCTCAAAACCAAAGTTTTACTTTCATTTGTGATAAAATCTGCTACTCAATATTCCTGCATGTCCCACCCAGCATCAGAACAGTAACTTTTACCCAACATTTACAATATAAGAAAAAGACATTCTCCCACAAATGGCAGAAATACACAGAAATTACTGCGAACCAACAAGTGTCATTACAAGATTCACTCAAAAATTTCCACAACTGTATACATGTACAGACAGCATTTCTTGGGGATGTTGCTACTGCTGTGATATGGTTTGTGATGAAAGAATGGAGGTACCAAGCCAGAGCTTTGGCAGAACATGCCCCACATGGTCCTTAGCTCAACAGAGTGACCAGCAGGACTGCACAGTGATGGAGAACTGTGAAGACCAGTAGTGACAGCAGCACTGGAGGATGACAAAGACAATATTCCAACAAGTCACTCTGGGGCTCATATCAACGCTCTGTGGCAGAAATCTAACCTGGGAGCACCCCTCAGTACAAGGAAGTATGTTGTGAGCCCCAGCTGAAAGGTGGTCACAACATCCCTGCAGCAGCTATCCAGGTGGTGTTGATAAATCCAGTATCACCACTGTTGTCAGGTTCATTTGACTGGCTGTAAGGCAGTAACTGCTGTATCTTTCTAAGAAGCTAGGCAGAAGGTTAAAATCCTTCTCATATCTTACCCAGGCTTTCCTGGTTTATAGAGCCTCCTGCTGAAAGCTTGGCCAACAGAAAGAGATGTGACTGAATGCAGACAAGTTGTACAACTGTGTTTTTGGAAGATCATCAGTTAGATGGCATAGCTGTGCTTCCCAACTTTCTGTTTCTCAGAGGGGAACTGTCTCCAGCAGTTTGCCCAACATCTAATGAGCAAAATCGTGGATAATATGCAAGAGCAGGAACTGAAGAGACTTTTAGAAATTTTCGGCAGTTGTAGGGGCCAGCTCTGAAAGAAAAAGTGCAATCTATCAAGGAAATAGGTCACAGATACATTAGTGCTGCCACTTCAATGGCAAGGGCAGCTGAGATTTTGCAGGGGCGGGGGGGGGGGGAGAAGAAGAAAATTGGAAAATGACAAGTTAGATACAAAGAATCGAGAAGGCTGGCATATTGTCATTTGCAGATTGACCAGAACTATATAAAGTTTTTTGGACACAGAGTTTAAAATGCACTTGGTTTCAGAAAACGCAAGCATTTGTTCCACAAAATCTGGAAATTTTTAAACTTAGGAAGAAGAGAACCAAGTCATGGCAATGAAGACTTTATCTCCTGTGGGACCGAGTATGGTGGAAACAATCTGCAAGTTGGCTGACTGAAATGGATATTCCAACGTCAAGTGTTTACTCTGTCTTGCAGAGCACTGGAGTGTAGTGCTTGATCTTATAATAAGAAGTGCAACCCAGCAGCTGTGTTCCTCTCTAGGTTTTAATCCAATCACTACACAAAGCCACGTGTTATCATTTGCTCCACTGAGACTGCTCCAGGAAGCTAATTCTCCACAAGTCTGATTTCATATCTCTCAGCTGGGATGAACCAAATGTTCCCTGGAACTATTTGGAGCTATTTAGGGAGCGCTGAGAGAGTTACTTGATCATTTACTACTCTTGTCAAACAGAGTACTTTCTTTGCCCTAACTCCCACAGACCAAACTAAAGTGCATTGCCAAACTGACAGATTTCTGTATGATCACCACACGATAGTGCCTTAAGTACATAAGGATTTGAACTCCTCGCAGCTTTGCTTGATAACTTTGAATCACAACCTCTGAAGTTCTGTGAAACAAGAATGTATGGAAAAGATACTGTAAGAAATAAAAGATATAATATTTCCATCTCCAGCATAGAGGCAGTAGGGTGCTAAAAGCCACACATCACTAGAGAGGTACTTTCTTCTACCCAGTAGTGCCAAGTGATCTGTAGCTAGGAAAAGTAGCTGAAATACACCTGTTGAATTACACTGCAAGGAGAGAACACGCTGCTGGAGAGAGTCACAAAATAGTGCTTTCAAAAGGACTGTCGACTCAGGGGTCTCCTGTAGCATCACTCAGATAATGTTCATGTCCAGATTGATTGGTGACTGCCATGCTCTCTGCAGGGCTCTTCACATTTCTCTTTCAACGTGTGGTAGCATTTCCTCCAAAATATAGTTTCCAGTTCTTCAAAGGAAATGTAGGTACTGGATGAATTGCCCAAAGTCTTGCTCTGGGTGCATCTACCCCAGAACCTTCATTTTAACATCTGAAGAGTTACAAGTCCTGGCACTATCCAGCAGCCACCTGTCCAATGGGACATATGAACATGGCCATCAGCTCCAGTCCTGACTTCATGTCACAGGGCTTGAGACTGCGCTGCTTGCAACTTCAAGCCCATCCTGGCTGCCTCAAGCACTAGAAAAGAGTCAAGCAACTCATAAGCATGCAACTACCAAGCACCTGGATTGAGTTCATGTAGGATGCCAGTTTGAGGGCTGCCAACAACGCAGCTGCAAAGAATTTGTCTATGCAAGCTTTGAAGCAAACCAGCCCTCTGTAAAGCAGAAATGGTGATGCTCTGAGAAGATTACTTACTGAAATCTCAAGTGCAAAATAAATGGTGTTTGACAAACACTTCCAACATAGCAAACGCTGTAATATGAACTACTGAGCTATAGGAAGTATGATAGAAAGACTCTTTGCAGATAAGATCTAACTGCATTTGTGATTCTACAGGCAGGAAAAGAGGGAAGCAGAAAGTAGATAAACCAACCCTGCCTGCTTTCCACCGACTCACCCTCCCACAAAGCACACACTCAAAGTGTGGCTGGTGCACTGGGTGGAAAGATGCAGAGCCAGCATACAGGATCTGCCGTTATCAAGCAGTAAATTCTGAATGTTATCCCCTGAAAAACAGGTTCTGGGTTATTAAGAAACTATTGAGAAACTTTCAGCCTTGAAAAAGTTGAGAACTGCTGAAGAAAATGTAAAACCAAGGAGCTGAAGTGCCACCAGAAAGGCAGAGCAGCACTCCCTCGTGTGGTCTGTGAAATACAGTTCGTTCTTCCTGAAAAGCTGAATCGGAATCATCATCAAATAGCAAACTAAGCAAAACTCAATCACTTTTAGCCAAATGGAAACATTAATCGAGGGGGTTGGGAAAAAAAAAGACATAAAAATCTAAACCCTTGTAGGGGGACTAGCTCATCAAAAACTTTTACTAAGACAGATACCATCGAACAGCACAGCAGGTGCCCACCTTTTTCCTCCCAAAAAGGGGCTTCCAATTTTTTTTTTTTTTTTTTTGCTTTTTCCTTCCAAAAGAATATTAGAGGTGGTCAAATAGAAATGTCTGTTTGTATCTGTAAATGGGAGAAGGAAAATTACAGTTTGGAAGAGCAAAACTTTTTTTCGTATTAATTTTATCTTCTTTTTCCCCAAAACTAGCAAACATTCCTGTAGCTGGGTATCAGAAATTAGCATTACTGCAAGATTAATCCCTGTACCAATTCTCAAGTGTTTCGTCTAGTTCATTTTACTTTATCTAAGGAAATCAGGGAATCTTATTTTCCTTAAGGGAATCTCAAGGGAAACAATTTACAATCAAATACATCTCACTCAGATTATTAGAATTAATCTTTCCTTAAATTCTGGTAAAAGTTCTTAAGTTTTGTTTTGGATTAATGGGAAAAGAAAGCGAGAGGGGAAAAGTGAGTCATCACATACATCCTCATGCTCTGTATCAGTGAATCACTGAACACTCGTTGCATCACAGATGTCCCATGCAGCACCCGGAGTAACTATTATAGTTAAAGACGCACAAACTTGTGTACGCTTGTACATAAACAAACAAGAATGACGTTTCCTTTTCTTTTACATAGCAGCATGGACACACTCCTCTAATCTGGGTCCAGAAAGGTTAATATCTGTATCATCGGCTTCCTTGAGAACTCCAGCTTCAATACTGATGAAACAAAATATTTTCAAATGCATGGTTCCTACATCAGCAGCAAACATGCTGTAAAAGACACACTTCCTGACGCACAGACCTCGGTTTTTTGGTCAGCTGACATTGATACATCTCCATCGGTACATGCTCTAATCACGTCTTACCATTCCATTCAGAGTCACAGCAAAACATCACGTACAAGCCCAAGGAAATAAGGAAAATCACCCAGAAGAGTTCTTTTCTAATTAATCATCTCTGAAAAATTAGCCATTATTCTACTACAAAGAACACTCAGTGACAACCTTCAGAGGAAAGCAGTGTATTTTTCTAAGTCCCAGTCATGGTCACTTCTCTCCCTACTCCCATATGTAAGAAAAATAGTGTAGCAAATTGTAGCTTTTTTATTTAAAAACCACTCACACCTGCTGACTTTAGGAAAATGTCTTTAAAAGCAAAGCTGCAGGCTATAGCGTGATTCTGCAGCCATATGCGATGTGAAAAAACAAGCAAGAGAACCAAAGCAGCCAAAAAAAAAAAAAAAAAAAAAAAAGAAGCTGTTTTGAGTAGAGGACCCAAAAAAATCATCAAGCCTAGGGTTTGGTCAGGAACTGGTTTGCTAGCTGAAACAGCAGCGACAAGACAAGAGATGTCCCACTGAAGTCCACACCTGCTTTCTTCTGACCATGCTCGTGTGTGGTTCCCGGTGGCAGGACAGCCTCTTGCTCCCAGCCCTGAGCTCCCCAATCACCCACACCAGGAGGGACCACAGACTTGCAATGGGGCTGAAGGCATCAGCCCGGGACATGGGAAAACAGTGATGGAAAAATTGAAACTGTAGTAGAGGAACTAGTAAAATGCTCATACACTATGGAGTGGTATTTCATGAGCCTGCAACTACAGCTCCAAACAAGGCGAGTATACACAGCCATCAAGTTGAGTGGGTTGGCAAGGGTTGAGCATCAGTTGGCTGGGTTGGTGAAGGCTGCAGTTTCCCTGGGAGGATTCAATTATCCAAAATCCGGGCAGCATTGATCCAGGCCAGCATATGACTAACAGTGCGGCTGTAAGCCATGATGGATGCTGTCTCCCTCGCAACACAACAGAAACAGCAAGATTGCCAAGAAATGTTAAAAGTAATTTGATCTCTTTTCACCTGCCAAGCAATCAATGACTTGAAAAATTAACTTGTTTTGCAGCAGCTCATGAGCAGATCTGAACAAACTCTCACCGTAAGACCAGATAGTGGACATTGGCAGCACTTATGGATGGAGCAATAACGATGGGACAGTAACAATGTCAGGGTGAGCTGCTCTACTTGGGTTCAGCCCGGGCTCACAGCCTGAGTGACTTCAGTAGCTAACCAGGCAGGCACCATTAAGCTAAAATCCCACCCTTTCAGACGAAGGCGGCAGTGAAGGATGAACTAAAGTTATTAAACGTAACTGCTACCTTCAGCACATCCGTGCTCCTTCTCTGGTACCTTCACTGCCCTCAGCAACCTGTGTGCAGCAACCCCCCAGCCATCACAGAAACCTCAGCAGCCTTTGTAATACCAATTAATACCAAGTACTGCTTGGTAACAGTCAGTAAGCCGGCAGGCAACGTGCAGAGCGCTTTTACACCTCTGTGAGCTGCAAACTGCCAAACTACATCGTTTGCGAATGTTGTTAACCCTGGGTTTCCTGAGAATTTCAGGACTGACAGCATATTATACGATTATGCCTGAAGAAACATACTTGATTGCAAGTTCCTAATTATATTGTATCAGTCATTTTAGAACAAATTCACTCCTGATAAGATTTCAAAAACCAGTACTTATGAATCACAAGGAAAAAAATTATCACATATTTTTCTAGTTTTCCACCAGAAACCATTTTCCTGAGTTTAAGTATGTAGAAATTGATGGAAATTGAGCTTTTTATCCTGGGAAAAATATGTTATAAATAGTAAACTGAATTAAAAGTTTTCAACATGTTTCATTTTCTCTTTTGTATATAAAAAACATGAAGTATACAAAAAAACATTTCAACATAAGACAAAACATTTTGATAGCTCTTAATATTTTTTCAACACTTTTCTTTCTAAAAGATTGAAATACCATAACTTTTATACTAATTTAAAAGAAAAGTTTTGAAAAATGGAATCTCATCATTATATGAACTCCATTTTCAGCGCAAGTTTTGGGTCATTTAAAAATACAATGGCATTAGTTTAATGATAAGAAAACAAAATGATTAGCAAAGTAGCAGGTTACATTTTTGAGATACCTTTAAAAAAAGTTACAAATAATAAAATAGCAAGAAAATTACTGAATATAGAAAATGGGCCAAAAAAATTATCTTAATTTCTTTTCAAAATGAGTGTTTTTACATCTTTACTAGTAAAAAATTCTTACTTGCAATGTTTTGGTCTCTGCCAGAAGCTGACCATATTGCTCTTCTCCACTGGGTGGCATTACTACCTAGACATACAGTATTTGATGACTACACGAAGTTGTTAAAATGAAGCAAACGTCTGGCAGACCTTATCGATCTGAATCTATAGAATTAAACCAGTTTCCTGAGACAGCTATCTAAACTAGTCTGCTGATGTGCAAAACAGCCCCTTCTTAGCCAGATAATAGCCTTGTCTGAGAGTTTCAGAATGAAGATTGCTGTAAAATAATGGGATATTTCAGCTCAATTTAATCCATTCTACTGGGTTTGGCGATGTTGAATCACTTACCGCTCTCCACAAAGAATAAATTCAAAGCGACAGATTAAAACAGTAAAAACACATGGTCACTATATGTGAAACAGAAAGAAATACAGGATAAAATTAGATATAAAATAACTCAAGAGCTTTTAGGTTTGAGCTCTGGCAAACATCAGGGTGTGCAAGCATCTAAGTAGTCCCAATGAAGTGAGGCACATGCCTCCTACCTCAATGAGGTGTGCTGCAGGTGTCAGGAGAAAAGCGAGAGGGTGGATGTTATTTGCTGCACATGAACAAGGTACCTGGGCTCTACAAAGCATTCCATAATTTCCACCACCAAATTACCCCTTCTTTCCCATCCATGTACTATGACCATTCTGCCCATTTGCTTCCAGTAAAACCAAAGCACAGGGAGCGAGGAAAGAAGCTACAAACCCAAGTTACTTCTCAATTGCCAGGAAGGATGTAAGTGTTGTGTACGCACAGGCACTGGGTTGGGAAATATTTTGGGTCACGGTTTAGACAGCAACTTAGCACTACTAGGAAATATGTGAGGGACAGGAACATCTCTCAGCAATCTCTCTTTTTTCCCACTTTTACAATTTTAAAAACTAGGATGTCAGAAATAAAAGGATGACTCCAGTTATGATGCAGGACTTTATAAAAATAAATACTAACAGGTAGAGGGTTAGATTACAGGATAAAAAACTAACAAGATTTTCTGATGTTGTTAAGAGTTTCATTCTAATCTGGTTTGGTCATAAGTCTTAGACCATGATCCCTGAGTTCTTTTGTTTGGTTATCCCATTCCTCTCAACACACTTTCTCCACCTCCTTCCCTCAGAAACACTGATGTTAAACCTCTTAAACAGACCGTCTTTATGGGCTCATATTAAACCTAACATACATCAGGCTTTCATCCTTGATGGACTCGTACAAAATTACAATAAGACAGTGAACTTTGCACTTTTGGCATATCACAACTATCTTATTGTGAATTTCTGTTCTCATGTTACCATCACTTTTTGCCCCAGACCTTACCCTAGGCTTCAACATCTTCACAGTTGGGAGTATGAGCATAGAGGTACCTGCCTCAACTGAACAAAGGAAAGTTTCTAGGAAGACAAAACCAAAAGAAAACCCAAACCTTCCTATTTGCACCTCCACTCCCTCAAAATAGAAAATCCAAAAACTGTCTTTAGTAGTGCCCTCTGGTAATGGGAATAAAACCTTTGCAAGGCTATGGCCTGTTTTGTTGCACAGCACCTTGCTTCTTGTGCTTTTATTGCAGAAAAATCCATTTGTAAGGATTGATAGTCCAGACTGAGAGGCCAGAGTGTGCCCAAGCTGGCTCCCACACAGCGATGGGCAGCCACACATTCCAGTCCAGCCCTGCCTCTGCATGCACAATGGGCAGGGCTGCCCACACTCATCCCTATGCATGCGCAAAGGGAAGTTCAAGACACAAGGCACAGTGGGTTTCTACACTGCTGAATTAATGTAAACACTTAGAAAAAGAGAAATCCCTCTGTAAAATGACTTTGTGGTATGAAGCTGTCTACCCACTTCCTTTGCTGTGGCGTTCTTTCTAGGAGCACGTACATTTCGGGTAAAGACTTGATTAAAGAGCCATATTTGTCTTTCCCTGAGAGATTTGTATTTAAAACCTCCTCACAGAAACAAGGGTGGAATCCTTCCTTCTCCTTTTGTTTCCTTTCAGCAGCCACATTTAACCTAATTTTGTCACTTCCACTGACTTAATGATTTTTGTTTCTATTCTTCTGTGAACTAGCTTCTATAAATTGTGGTCTCTGTCCTCTAACAGGAAGCTGGAATAGGGGCAATGAAGTTTTTTTCAATAATAATTGTTCCTTTCAATAACAGCAAGTCACAGATTTTCTTTACGTCACCAAGGGTAAAGTTGTTTTTATAATGTCATTACTTGTTATTCAAAAGTGACCATAATAATACAAGAATTACTCTAATATTGCCAAATCCAGTCTATCCACTTATTATTTCCAATAGTTCATACACTCCCTCCTACCTAAAATTACCATCTTCTCAGTTCTGCTAATTGAACTGTTGATCCATTCCTACCCTAACCCAGCTTCATTAAGTGATCCAAATTATAAAAAAGGAAGGGGGGAAGGAGGGGAGAAAGCAAAGAAAATCTAATACCAACTGTTCTCCACACATACACTTTTTGCAGTCCATTTTAAAAAATGCTTATTTCACAAATGCAGAAGAAAAGGACTAGTGGGAAAGTGAAAATGGCAACCGTATAAGCCAAATCTGTCACCAACAGAAGAACCTCTTACTCAAACGAGTTTTAGTGATCTAAATACTGGCCTTATAAAGGTACTCTCTAGAAGTTAATCTCCATTCATGCATTTGGGCATTGGTTTGGCAAATGTGAGAACCCACCAGGAATGCTGTGTTCAGCTCTGGGTCCCTTACCATAAGAAGGACATGAACCTGTTGGAGTGGGTCCAGAGAAGGGCCACAAAGATGATCAGAGGGCTGGAGCACCTCTCCTATGAAGAGAGGCTGAGAGAGCTGGGGTTGTTCAGCCTGGAGAAGAGAAGGCTCCAGGGAGACTCTATTATAGCAGCCTTCCAGTACCTGAAGGGGGCCTGCAGGAAAGCTGGAGAGGGACTTTTTACCAGGGCATGTAGCGATAGGACGAGGCGGAATGGCTTTAAACTGAAAAAAGTGTAGATTTAGGTTAGATAAAAAGAAGAAATTTTTTACTATGACAGTGGTGAGACCCTGTAACAGGCTTCCCAGAGCAGCTGTGGATGCCCCATCCCCGGAAGTGTTCAGGGCCAGGCTGGATGGGGCTTTGAGCAACCTGGTCTAGTGGCAGGTGTCCCTGCCCCTGGCAGGGGGGGTGGAACTAGCTGATCTTTAAGGTCTGTTCCAACCCAAACCATTCCATGATTCTATGATTCTTCCTGTTTCTTACTGTATCAACCATATCTAAAAAACAATGTCAGCTAAAGAATTTGTTCATATCTGTACAGTAAATGAAGAGAAGACTTCTCCTCCTAGTTTCTCACTCCCAACAGCTTGGGCTGAAGCCCTGCTGCAGGGCTGCGCTGCCAGGAGCCAGAGCCAGTACTGTCTGGCATGTACTATGGGTGCCAGAACTGCATTTCTGGTCACACTGATGTAAATGATGCTACCCACCATGCTTGCAAAGATGTTGCTCATTATTTTAATAAGTATAGAGAATAAGCAATTTTCAGCTCCATGTGCCACATCATGTATAAATTAGCAAGTAGAAAAAATGTCCTGCTGCAACAGCTAGACTAAGTAATTCATGTGCAGTTGCAGCTGTGCTGCTTTGTCCAAGAAACATACTGTCATTTCCGAGAAAGGCTGCGTTTAAGATGCACTCAGGCCAGTAGCTCTGATTTGCCTTTTTTCCTCACATGGGGGATTTGCAGATAATCCTACAGGTCTTCCAGGTGTCTGAATACGTGGACTATGTAAACACCAGAGAATTTGCATTTCTAATAATTGCTATATTTTCTGCCTAAAGTAGGCTGGTAACAGAGGACTTCATACAGTCTTTTGTTTCTTTCTCTTGCCTGCTTATTAGCAAAATCTGTCATGCATTTTTTAGTGATGTAAAAAGTACAGATGTATCCCACTTCACAGTAGAATTAATCACCAACAATCTCTCTAGCCATTGTCCATCTACATGGTCTTCCTCTTTCTAGAACAACACATTGTCACCTTCCCTACTTGTTTCTTACCAATGTATAAACCCCCTGTGCTCAGCTGTAGATGGAACTTAAGAGTCACCAAAGGCATAGCTGGAAAATCCTGGCAGCCAGGATCAGCTACAGCTGAGCTATTCCAGGAAACAGCTACCTAGAACAGCTATGAAACTGCTCTCCCCGGAAGGTGTGTACAGGTTAGGCAATCTATTTCAGTGCTTCACTATCCTTATCATCAGAGAAATACTGATGATTACATGTCTGTCTCTCACTCTATTTTTGGGGATCTTATTTGCTATGGACACAGAGAATTATATTGCCTCTTTGCCTGTGGTTATATTTAAGAAATTTGGAGTGTCTCTCCCACATAATTTTTTCCATAAATTAAACAATTCCAGTTCTTTCAGACTTTTTTTATATATATAGCAATCTGTAAACTTCTGGTAGATCAGAATTACCTCAAGATGGCCCACATTGTACTTGATGAAGGATGCCCAAAAATAGACACGATACTTTTTTGCTAAAGCCTCAGCAGGGCAAAGTAGAATAGGCAGATTACTTTGCAAATTTTGTATGCAGCAGTCCTGTTTATACATGCTGGTACAATGTTTGCTTCCCTTACAACACATGCCACTCTGAACCACAAATTAAATGCAAGGCAACAACAATCACTGCATCTTTCTATGCAGACCTGTTGCCTAACAAAAAATTCATCCCCTATCACGGAGACATGCCCTTGACTGCTGATAAGTAAATACAGTATTTTGCACTTGTATCTTATTTCAGACCTAGCTGACCAAAACAAATGTTAATCCCATCCTCCAAAGCTTGCAGAGGAACTCCTTTCTCAGTTTGGCATTGGCTGCAGGGTGAATAAACTTAGTCTCTACTCCACTTTCCAAGTCATTAATAAAAAAAGATAATTAATTTTTTACCATGACCAACATCTGGCTCAGTACATAGGACTGACCTCTTGCTCAGTATATAAATCCCATTGATGCTTGCACAGACAGACAGGCAGTCTTCTATGGTTATGGAGTTACAGCACACCAATCTCCCACACTTCCTAGAATTTTCAAGGCAATATCAGATCATCTTCATTTCCCTTTCTTGAAAATGAGCTCTTTTCAAAGAAAAGCGTTAGGCTGTTTTCCATTTCCACTAAATAGTCTTTCCTCCAATACATGTTGGAAGCCCCCAGGGCATACAGAAACTCAGTTAATGAATCCATATTGCCTAGACCACATTTTTCTACCTGTTCTCAAAGCTGACATTTCCTGCCTTGTGCTCCTTTAGGGACAATTACCATCCTAACTGACTCAATATTCATTAAAAATCTTTTTTGCCACATCTGCAGTTCCATTTACTTAAGAACCTGGCAATAATCAGAAAAACACCCTTTGAATCACTCACTTGATTTGTCCTCTTGGTTGTGCTATTTTCCACTTTCAAGTCTCATTTCCATTAGTTCTCTTTCCTTCAATGGACATCACTGAAGCGTATTTTTCATTTGATCATTTTGGTTCTCTGCTCTACCATCTCTGCAGAGCAAATGTAATCCTTTATTTTATAAATAGCTACAGAACTTTTACTATTGGTACATTTCTTTGTGCTAACTAAGCAGGACTCATGCTTTTTTACTATGGATCTCTGTTTCTGACTTTTAAACATGTCTTTATTGATGCTTCTGTTCTTTTTTTCTATTCTTTGTGGGAAAACTCACTGCTTGCTTCTAACCACCTCAAAAAGTTCTTTATTTGACTAGACTGAGTAGGCTGCTCTGCAAGCATTTCTCCTTGGTTTGAAATACCACTTCCAGTTCCTCTGTCATGTTTTCACTATTCACAAAACCACGCATAACACAGTATTAACAGGTTCATCGGTTATTTCATGAGTCTTTCACATCTAGAAATATCTAAACGTCACTGTTAAATGTGTCTAAACATCTACCCCCGTATCTGCTGTGATGACAAGTGCCAGCAGTCTGGCAACACCACCAGCCAGCGCAACTTTCTGGCACAGGGACTGCCAGAATGAAAAGCCTCCCTGGGCTCATCTCCATGAAGCTGTGCGAGGATAAGTGTCCTTTCTGCCATGCCGCTTACTGATTTTTCTGTCCTACCTTTCAGGCATTACACTGACATTTTTCCTTCAAGATCCACACAAACAGCTTTCTGCCTCTTGCCCTGCTCAAATGCAATCCAGAAAATGAGACAGGGCCCCACCACCAAAATGCCAAAAGCATAGAAGAAATTAGTATTAGTATCAGTTCTTTTACCCTCAGAATGTCTTTTTCCCCCAAGAGTAACTAACTTCTAAATATCTCTGGAAGAAAGTACAAAGCAGAAATATTCATTTCAGGATGGCAGCTGACTGCTCTAAGCTTTCCGGCTAATGTCATCCTCATTTTCCAAGTAAGAAAAATTGGCATGAAGAAGCAGAATCTTGAGCAAAGACATAAGCAGTGTTTCTGTGACCTTGCCTTTGTATCAGCCCCTTCATCTCCAGCCAGCAGCAGAGACTCCCATTGCCTGCACCCAGCACCCACACTAGCCCACAGTCAGGACACCACCAGGGAAAGGCAACGTCAGTCTGTCTCCAAATTCCCTTGAGCGTGGCTGGAGAGATGCCTTGTGACAATGTTCACATCAGTTTGCCATTCTGTGCTGCTCAGTGTGACCTCTCCAAAAAGTGTGTCCTACCAGATGCACACCGAGTTCAGTACTCTACGCAAAGGGATCCCAGCACAAGAAAAGCTTTGAAAGGCAGCTCTGGTAAAAGCAAATTGCATCAAACACACTCTAAAGGACTCCCCCAAACAGCTGCCATAGGAGACAAGTGATTGTGGGGCAGAAAACAGACATAAAGTCATATTAAAAGCTAAGAAAAATTGCATGAAAAGGATCAGAGGCTGGGAATTATGGATTTACAAAGCACTGACCCAGAGGACGATGACAGTAAGAGCACTTATTGTCAGCCCCTCAGCAGCAGGATCTTTTGTCAATAATGCACATTTTAGGATACTCTTATTTAAGCGTGATGTACATTTTTCAAGGATTCAAGCACTATAAGGGATGTGCTTTAATCTTTTCCTTAGAATCATCTCTCTTTTCTCAGGCTTTTTTGTTGAACTGATGTAGCATTTCAGTAGTTCGTAACGCTATTTTTAGAAAATATCCACCAGTGATGATTTTCAAGAAATAAAGGACTCTATACATACAAAGTCTTGCCTTTATGTCAACCCCTTCATATTGTCATTTTGTGAAATAGATATCAAAACACAGAAAAATACCCCAGGGATCTGTGACTCTTCAGTATGAAACAACCTTTTTGTGAAGCTTTTATCTTACAAAGTATCTCTGTTCAAGAAAATGTTAATTTCCCACTCAGAGTCCCGTTCTTGTCATCATTTTATACAGATGGATTTTGCAGCTCTTTCAAAGCAAGATTTTCCTCCTTGCACTTTTCTAAATTAAGCTAGCACTGCTAGATGTTATCTGCAAGGTATATACAGTGCACTCCCTTACTGTCCCTTTTGACCTGCGTCACTGAAAGTTTTCTTTCTAGATGCCTAATATTTACTATCTTTATTCTATACAGCACACATTCATGTTTAACTCTATATTCATGTTTTACTACGGAGCTGCCCTTAGAAGTTGTGAATAACCAAAAAAAGACTTTTAGGAAGTTCACACAAAACAAGTAAAATGTTTCACGGATCAGCACCAGAAACCGAAGTCTGAAAAGATACAAGCTTGTGGATTACAGTTATTTTATGTTCCCACCTGCCTCCACTAAGAAGAGGATACAGTGCTACACCCTCCTCTCAGAACGTTAAGTCTCCTACAGCTACACTTGCCACAGATACAATCACTTACAAGGTTTTTCACTGATCTGAGGGGAAACTGAAGTCTCCCAATCCAGCAAAAGCAGTCTCGTCAGCATATAAAAGGAGATTTCAAGCTTTAATGACAGATTGTAGACAAATGCCTTCCACCAAACACAACTGGCCCATAGTGGCCACCCCCTCTCTGAGTGTAAGGAATGCAACAAATGCCAACAATGCTGCTTTACCCAGGAGTTACCTTGTCCTGGTTTTGGCTGGGACAGAATTAATTTTCTTCCTAGTAGCTGGTACAGTGCTGTGTTTTGGATTTAGGAGAGTAAGGTTGATAACACACCCACGTTTTACTTGTTGCTAGGAGGTGTTTACACTAAGTCAAGGACTTTTCAGCTTCTCACCCCACCTGCCAGTAGGCTGGGGGGCACAAGAAGCTGGGAGGACACGCAGCCAGGACAGCTGATGCAAATTGGCGAAAGTGATAGGTCTCCTGAATGTGTTTCGGGTCTTGTTTTGGGTTAAACAACAATTTAAGAATATAATTTAAGGGATAGCATGGGCAAGTGCCTAGGACTGTGGGCAGCTCCAACGTTTTTTGGAATTCAACTCCTCAGCAAGTGCAGAATCCTGAAAAACTAGTAAAACATTTGGAAGTATGCTGTCACTCTGACAATTCTGCCTTGTGAGAGGCACAAATCACTGCAATGTACTGGGGCCTGGCCCATGCCTCCCAAGCCATAGTCAACACTACTGAGCGTTAAACTCTTTTTATTAAAAACAGTTTTATTTAAACTTTTAAACTGGTTTTATCTCAACCCACAATTTTTAATTTTCTTCCAGTTCTCTCCCCCATCCCACTAGGGGCCAGGGAGTAAGCGAGCAGCTGTGTGGTATTTAGCTGTCTGCCCTTAACCATGACTCTTGTCCATAAAGCTCGCTGAAGAACGCACTCCTTCCAATGCTTCCTATTCATGTGCAAACCCCATAGATATTCTGAAAACAACACAAAAAAGCCAGCTTGTGGTAAGGCTAAAGGGAACATGAGATGCCTGCAGATGCACCATGTTCCCTCAAAGCATGGCATTTAGTTCTTGCAACAATGGGGTAAGCGCTGTCAGGTCAGCTCTCTGAAGGCCTTTTGCAAGCAGAGCCTTACAGGCACAGTCAGTCACCAAAGTAAAACACCAGCTCCCTCACACCAGGGAGAAACCAGTATCACTGCAACAGCTAACGGTGCTTTGGTACACATCTCTTATTCAAAAACTATTTGGGGGGCAATAAACTCTTAAGCAATTTATGTATTGATGTTTGCCTCGCAATTCCTCCTGGAGTCACACATACTATGGAAACTATGATAGATAATCTGTCAAAAAAGTGCATCTGTTTCTTATGCAGTATTTCCAGCATGGAACCAAGCGTGAACTTAGCAGATGTCCCTTCTAGTATAGGATCATCTTGTGGATAATTCTTCTCCCAAATGGCCTCAATGCTTTTATATTTTCCATGAGCAAATCAGTGTTTACACTCAAGTTTCCTCTCTTTTTTCTTGATGGCAGCCATTTTGTAGAAAGCTGCAAGGTTTTAAAATGTGATAAATACTGTATGAGAAAACATTTTCATTGGTTTCGGAAACTCAGGGAGTGTTATAGGAGCTCACCTGCAAACATGAGGGATAAACAGAAAGCTGCTACAATGTCTACAGTTTTAGCACTAACTTGCCTGTCATCAAAACTCAAGAGTTAGTACTGGCACCAGAGCTTCTTCTGGGTATGTTCTGGGAGATAACATGGTAAAGAAAAGGGGTGATAGCAAATGGTCTTCAATTATTTTCCAGTGTGATTATATGATAAATGTGTGCTTTCAAGTCTCATGAATAATCTCTGTGAAAAGAAGAGGACGAGTCTAAGTCTGGAAAATATCCAAGTGTATCCCTCTCCTATCTTTTCAGCATCTCAATTTAAAAGACACCCACACATACACACAAAAGATCTACATCCAAACTAATGAGTAAAAGCACTTACCAGAAACCTAAAAGAGACTTCCTCAACAGATCAAGGTGGTTTAATCACAATTACCATTAATTTAACATTTGGTAATTTTCTTGCCAGCATCCTGCCATCACTAACATCAGTATCTCTTTAATGACACACAGGTTCTTTTCATAAGTGACTGAAGTAAAATATACCATGATGAAAGAGCTGCTCTTAAGCCAGTCAACATTTTGCCTCCTTAAAATGCAAGGACAGGATGTGATATTCCTTTTTCTGTTGTTTCTTAAGAAAATTCAGAGCAGAGAAAGCTCCCTAGATTGTTCCCAAAGATATTAGCGTTCTGTGCTCATTATACGTCATTTCTAGTGGAGCTGAAACATCGCTGCCAAACACCAAGATTGACTCAGTCTAATCTTTCTCCTGAAGAGGGCAAAAGATGTTGTTGCCTTGCCCTAGCACCACCTTCCTGTGGAGTCCAGCCTGGAAGAATGGCCCTCATAGCAGGACCCCTAAAACCCCACAAAAACAAGGTTTTAACACAATGGTCATCTGAGGAAAGACCAGTGTCTCTCTGCAGCAGCATGGAGAACATGCAAAGCACCAGGCTGAAATCCAAGAGGCAGAGCACAACCTGATCTTGCCAGAGGTGAAATGGATTATTAGTATTAATCCTGGCCAGACTGTGGACTGGCTTTGTTGATATTTTCTTGAAGAAAAATGACTGTTCTGTACATATTCCAAAAGCAAGGGACACACTTTATTTATTTTTGCCACTCTCCAGGAAGAGTTTGTTTTATTATCCCAAAGCCAGGGCCCTAGCTTAAAGTTTCTAAATCAAGGAGAGAGGTTTATGCAATACCAAAGATTAACAGGGGAATAAACAAACCCACCCAGTCTGCAGTGGTCCCTTTCTAATGCATTAACTCCCTTCCTGCCAAGTGTCCTGAAGCTTGCTGGGACATGGCTCCACAGAAGACCAGAAGATACAGGATGATAGGACCATATCTCACTTCCTTTTATAAAAATCTGGGATTACAGAACACATTTCTCCGTGGGAAAAGCGCACTGATAGCACAACCCATGCTGTGGCCAGAAGTGCAGATACTGCGGCAGGTGACAACAGGATGTGGGCTGTTGCACAAGTGACAGCCAAAACAAATAAGACCGCACAGATCTGTAATTAGGTTTTTAATATTCAAGCAAATGTCACAGCTAGCGTCTATACAGATCTTCTCATTTAAGAAGTGCGTACACAGTTATGGCAACAAAAAGGCAATAAGGATTTCTGAATTAAAGAATAAAAAAGAGCATTATACTTGCTTGAAGAGAAAGCATGATCACTGCCTAGACTGTAAGGCATCTAAAGACAGTCCCTGAAATGGGAATGTTTTCTTAGACCACTTTATAGGTCAACCAGAAGCCCTTCCTGAGAGATGACAGAAAGCATCCTGAGAGATGGCCAGAAAGCCGAGCAGATTTCATGCATTGGGCTGCCTTTACTTCCATCCACTTCCAAAACTCTAGTACTCGGAATAACCAAATGTGAAATACAGGTTATTTACCTAAAGCATTACTGGAATATACACCCAAATGAAAATGTCCAAACCAAACCGTTTGTTTGGATTAACTGTCATTTTTAAGAAGTCCTCATCAGGGGACTGACACATGGGTGGGATTCAACCTACCACATCTGAGGTGTTCATCTAGATGCTTTTTATAGGCAAAGATGGCACTTGCAGGGTACAAGTAACCTCATCCTTTAACAGGCACATAAAATGCTGCTTATCTCCACTGGACTGACTGCTAAGGGACACCAGGGTGGATAAGTCTCTCACAGACATCAACGTTGCAAACATCTTGAGTTAGACTAGATGAATCTCTGCTCACCTGTGTCACGGAGAAGGGCAAAAAGAAGGGCTTGGGACAAGAAAGGCAGCAACAGACCATGCTGCAGAGCGAGTCCTGTTGTTGAGCTGGTTTTGGAAGAACAAATTTGTATGGCTGTTCCCACGATGAAGCAAATACATCCAGCTGGAACCAGAGTGGCAGACACACCACCATGGTGGCTGCTTCCAGCCCATGACATTACAGCAGTACTAGTTTGGCTTGACTGTGCTAAAATTAGCACTTTATTCCCACCAAGAGCCCAAGTAGTGGCTGCCCTCTCCCATGTGGCAGAACACTTTGCCCTCTCCCACAGAAACAAAAGATTTTGCTCCAACCCTCCAAGCGGGTTACTCCAGAACATTTCCCTACAGCCTTATCTTAAAGACACAGGCCTCCAGCGATGAGAAAAGGTTCAGTAAGGGACACCATCAAAAGCTTTGGGTTTTAGTGGTTAAGGGATTCAGGTGTGGCATTTCCTACTCCCAGTTCCGTTTCGTCCCTTTCAAATTAAGGACTGGATTCAATCGCTGGCTTATTTTTACAGGCATTTAATCATAATCAAAAGCAAACAAAAAAACCTGGCAATGAGACAAGCTCTGCAGCCTGCCTTCTTCCTTACCATGCTACAACTCATTACAAGGCAGTTCAGTCCAGCTGTGAAAAAGCCAGTACCTATCCTGAAACAATGCAGAAAACCGCAATGCATCACCAGCTCTCCGGACAGCAATAAGAACTATTCAAAATTTAAGACATGCACAAGACACAATTGTCCTTACAATTACAAGTAGCTACAGGAAAATATTACCAGATGTTTTTTTAAAAATAAGCTCTTATCACCTTCATCCTATCAAAGGTCTTAGAATTACCCTGTTGCCCAGTTCTGAACATACAATGTTTTAAAAGCACAGTGTTACTGCTTATCTGTTGCACAGACCCAAATATTTTGTTTTCCTAAAAAGGGCCTGAGAAGCCAAACAAATCAAAATCTTTAAGTTTCTGTTGGACGCTAGAAAGCATTTGAAACTCAGGACAAACAGGGTTCATCACATGATGGGAAAAAAAGGAAGCAGAATAATAAAATGTAACATCAGCATCTCCCTGGGAAGAACAGCATTTCTGCATCATGTTCTTGGTAGTTCCTCATTTCAAACTGTGGATTTTACATAATAAATTTAGCATGGTCTCTCTTATTAACTAACACACGGAATGATGAATTAAATTCAATCAAACGGCTACTTATTATTGTCATTGACCAAAACCTTGATAACATTAAAAAGAACGCCAAAATAATACTTTTATTATATTTTAGGAATTTCTAACACTAAAAGTTTGAAAAGGGAGGGGACCAGAGACAGGGGATATGGTTTAAGAGCGTGTCATCTAATGAAATTAAAATTAAGGAGTATCCATGATATGGAGTTGAACTCCAAAATACAAAATGAAGAGACAAAACAAGTATTTTACACCTATGATACTGGATTTTGGAAGGTAGATAAACTTTTCACTACTCTCTTCCCTTAAGCTGTCCTTGGGGAAGCACCTGAAGCCATGCACAAGGAGTCCTCCCTGCTGAGACTGGCAAACGAAATAGAACATTAATAACTACGGATCCAATCTGTTACCTGTGCCACACACAGGGGCAGAACCTTCTGGCAGGCCACTGCTGGAGAAATCATAAGCACATTACACTTTGAGCCCTTCCAAGAAAACCCTTCTTTGCTGTCCTTCCTCTCACCTTCCTTATGGCAGCGCAGACAAGAGTAAGGAGAGGCTGAATCCAGCATCAATACGTACGTCACTTCTGACACAGGCATGCAACTTCACCTTTGGCTCTGCCCTGCTTCAGCAGTACAATCAAACACCAGACACTGGTATCTTTTTTTTACTGCTGAGGTAGCTTTAGAGTTATACTTAGGATTAACCAGCTCTCAAAAAAAACCAAACAACTACCATTCACTTCTGGAGACAGAGTGGTATTAAACTTCACTGGAAAAAAAATAAATGAGGCTGTTACTGGAAAGATAGGTGCACACAGCTGCTGGGTGAAAACCTGAAGACGGAAGGCATAAAACCAGGCTGTGGGTGACAGCAGTTTTCAGTGTATACTCTGTGGAACTGGTTAAAAATGTTCAAATCACAGTTAATTCAGCTTCAAAATGTGGCATGTTTTTTTTCTGCAAACAATTCCATGAAATACTTTCTCATTTTCTCCATCCAGTTCTCCACCTGCACAGCAAAAGGGGCTGCTGTGAATATCACTGAGCAGTCGTAACTAACCTTCGGTTTCTAGCTCCCTTCTCGAAATTTGTCCTATCAACTAATGATTATTTGGCTTAAGCTGATTGAAAAGGCCTGCACTTAAATATTCTGGACTCCTAAAAGAACCTAAGAATTAAGGGAGGAACTAACATATGCCTGTCCTCAGTGGAGAGTGACCTTTGCAGGATGGCCATCAAAGGGTAAAAGCTCCGATGTTAAAGATAGCAAATTTCTCCCCCCACAGTCACTGAATAAAATAAATCCTGAGCAGCATTACACAAATATCAAGTGAAAAGACAGTCCCCATTCTTTAAGACACAGAGCAGCATACTGCTTGCAGTATGAACTCTAATGGAAAAGCACACTTCTCGTATTGCAGATCCTAAATATCTATCACTTCCAAGTAAGCCTTCTTGACTTCAGTCGCTTTTAGAGGACCAGAAATTACTATTATTGGTGGGCTATGCTCCCATTACCAACAATGAAGTTCCTCTGGTCCCTTCTGTATCTGAGAGGTAAAACTTCTATCTTTTTCCACATTACTTTAGCCAGGAAAGCTTGTCTGGATGCCCCAGTTTTTGCCTCTCACCCTTCACTGATTTCTGCTGCTGTCTTCCTACAAATTAAGGAAGATAGAAACATTCTAACAGTACTGGAAGATTTCCCTTATTTTTCTTTAATATAAAAGTGTCATTAAAAGAGATAGTTGCAATCTGCAGAGACAGATATAACTCTAGGACTGTTCAGCATCCTAATGAAAATGGAATCCCAAAGGCATATGTTACATGCTTCTAAAGCAGGCTCCCTCTATTTCGGGGGAAAAAACAAAACAAACCCACACCAATCACAGCATTTCACAGTTACTACAGAATTAAACAAAAAAGCAACTGCAGTTGCAAGCAGCTGAAACGAAGCATTTAGTAAAACATGACAGCTAAACTAAAGTTCATCCTTTTCTTCTTCCAGTTATTAAAATGCAATGCACATGAGAAATATTTTAGTGTTTGCCTCAGAAAGTTGGTAATAGTCAATTTAAAATTTATAAGCAGCAATAAGGTAACACATCCAGTTTATTCTCTTGTTCACTATTAGTGCTGATGAGATCCGAAAATGGGAAATAAGGAAAAAACAGATGTAATAAAGTAGACCCCAGTGACTCACCTTGGGTACCAAAAGCTTGCGGGGAGGTAAAAGGACGAAGCTTAATGCCATTGCTAGACAAATTCTGAGCCTTCTCGGTAACTTGTGCTATATAATGTAGGAAACATTGCAAAGTAAGATGATATTTTATTTTCCTGCACAGGACATACTGCTGTAGCCACAAATGAAGGGAAGTGCATAAGGCATAAGAAGGTAGGGTGTGAAGTCACTAAGAATTGGTGCAGGTATACAACACAATACATGAACAAGCCATCTAACTTTTGTGTAATTGTAACAAATTGTTATAGCTAGCCTGCATTTACAACAGTGCCAGCAAGAGCATATTTTTCATTTTTAATGGGCATTATTACAGCATACAAGTTGGATTCAGACCCTTTTCTGAATGCATTAAATATTTGGGAAATGTATCATTTAATAACTTTCTTACAGTATCATATGTATTAGATACATGTATCTCACAATATACAGAAAAACTTCAGTAGTTGATCAAGGTGAGGTAGCCTCCCTAAAACCCTCTTTGCTGCTGCTGCTGCTCAAGTTGAAAACAACATTTCCTCATTATTTTGCTTCAGCAAGTTCTGAAAGCCTCCTGGAGCAACCTCCTTCCTGACACAGCATCCCCAGGGGTTTGTTGCAGGTATGTCAGAACCGCACATTGGGGGCCCACCTGAAGCACCTCAGTCCTGCCTCTGCAGGACACAGGCTTTTTGCTCAACACAAACACTTTCCATGGACTAGAATTTCCATGGACTTTCCACGGACTCCATTTTCCATGGACTGTATTTCAACTTACTTTAGCAATCTCTGCAGTGCTGTGAAGTGTCCCCTTGCAGCACTCTCCAGAGAGCCTGCCCTGGCTTTTCTTCTGCCAGCTATAGAATAACGCAACACTTCTGAACACAATAAGGAGAAATAAAAACTCCATCAAAATACAAAGAGCTGCTAAGTCTAGAGAGGCCCTTCAGGTGCGTATCTAAGTCTTGGAAGGATTAGTTTTATTTAAGACTGTAGTATTTATATGCCACTGTACTGCACTAAAATCATAAATATTATGATCTGTAAGACTGATACTAACAGCCCACTAACAATGTGGCTGCCCAAGGTCTCCAGGCCTTTCAACTCCTGCTCTGCTCAGTGGGGCACCCAACGGTCTGAAAGGTGCTGGCAGCCGCGTTCCTGACTCCAAAACATCAGGCAGCTGGTTCCCATGAGTTTGCATCTCTACACTCCTTGATGGATGGAAAGCTGCTTCTGCAAGTCCCCTTTTAAACAGACAACAAGCTCTGGGGAGCATGAAGGACAATAGGGATGAAATTAAGAGTGAGTTTTAGAGCACTTAAGATCAAATTTTCTTAGAACAGATTTTGCTGCTTGATGCCCATTTGCATTTACACCCAGCTACACCAGTATCTCCGCTTCCTTGGGTAGCATCACGTACAGCTCTAAGCCATGAATCTGAAGAGATGCACCACATCATACTGACCTTCCCACATGGCCCTGCTGATTGAAAGCATCAAGTGAGAAGCTTTGCATAATTTTAGCTTTTAATTCCCAGGACAAAAATGACCGTTTAAGCAGTAAGAAGTCTCAGGAAATTCTCAGTAAAGGGTTTGGCTGTCATTTACTTTTAGCACAGCAGATGCTTCACAGCTCTGGTCCTACCAACAGGTAGGCAAGTGTTGATTTGTGATCCTAATTTTTCCCTTCAAAAGTAATGGGACTGCTCTCATGTGCACACATCCATCTGAAGTTCATGGCATATATGTTCCAAGAGTGAGACAGCTGGTTTCATTCCAGTGAGGATTTAAATAGTTAAATAACTAAATTAGAATCAGCAAACTTTTATAAAGCCCAGTTTAAAAAAAGTGACATTCAGTCCAATATTTCAAAGAGCACAAATACACTACAAAGTATTTTAAGATTTGAAAAATATAACAGCTAGCTTAAATACACATGCACAGGTATGCATATGCATGCTGCTGCACACACACATACACAGAGCAAAATATAAAAGTCCTTTTTGTATAAATTATATATAACAAAAGTTTACCAGCTATAACATAAGCAGCACAACCCAAGTGGACCAGCGATGGCAAGAGCAAGCTGAAGGATGGGTGGTGTTGAGATTTGCTGCCAAATGGGTGAAACTGGGGAGGGGGTGGCTCTGTGTGCCCCCGAGGGACATGCTGCTGGCAGCCTGGCTCCAGCCCTGATGCACAGAGGCAACAAGAGACCCAGGTGAGCAAGTCACAGTCACGATATACAAGGCAGAGGTAGTAGCTACACCTGCTATGGCACACCAGGGAATAACTGTTCTCCAACCAAAACCCCAGCAAACGCTCCGAGCATCACCAAGCCTGATGGTGAAGGACAGACAGCTGCAGGACTCGGAATTGATTGTAAACTCAACTCACTGAACACATGAAAGTCAATCACTGCCCACCACACCACCACTGCATGCCACGCTGCCAAATGGCAGCGGCGGAAAACAAGAGCATGTTTATTTACATGAGCCTCTGTGGCGTGGATGCAGCAGTGGGCCACAGTCAAAAAACCATAAAACCAAAACATGCCATCCCCCAAACCAAGCTTCTTACTCCCCCAAAAAACATTAGCAACTGAATTTTTCCCACTCAACTTTGTCATTGTCTGCCAAGAAGACAGGGAGACTAAAAGGCATCCACCATTCATCCTGATTACACTGAAGAGGCTCAGTAACCCCCAGACTAACCTAAAGCAACTTTCCCAATGCAGCAGGATTAGTACAAGGTTTAAAAAAAAAAAAAAAGTTACATGCATCTCAGTATTTTTCACCAGATTTTGGGAACAAAATAAAGCAACACTGAAATAAAGGCAAAACCATGCATAAGGCCAGTAAGAAACTCCTTTCTAAAAACTAAAACCAAAAGCTTCAACTCTGCAGACATTTTGCGAAAGCAGAAACATATATGAAAGTATGTTGCAAGTAATTTGCCTTGCTCTGCTCCATCTCTAACAAAATACAGTTCTTGTTCACAACACCTGTTTTTTTTACAGCCCTTGTGTTTTTCTGGGAGGAAAGACACAATAAGAAAAAGATGGTATAAGCAGCTTAGATTTCTTCTAAGTCTTAAACTTGGGAGTAATTTTCTTTGTTTGCCCTCACCCTTGCTCTTCTTCTTCCACCCCCCCACACCAGATAACCTATCAGTACTTGAACAGGAAAGCAAGGAGGAGTGGGAAAGTCTTTGTAATTGTGGTCTTTTGTAAGTGTATTTATTTTTTCCCCAGTGTGTTTATTTTTAACTTCTTTAAACACTCAGCAAAATCATGTAATTGTTCCCATCGCCAGCATCGTGGCAGAGGCTCCTCATGGGGCAACAAGACCAGGCCGGCAGCGTGCATGGCTGCAGCAGGGGTAAGTGTTCACAGGGCTCTCAGCATGGGACAGAATCTCCTGCACCCATTGCCGCCAGCAGCAAGAGCTGCATCCACATCTGGGACAGCAGCAGATGCAGCGTCTTCTGCACAGAAATGCCTGAAGAGGGAAGTCCTACATTTGCCACACCAAGACACATTCCATGGTTGGTACCATTTCCAGCTGGAGGGTTGGTGTTGAGGGCAGAAGAACACCACAGCGGCAGCAGCTTCTGCCAGAAGTGATGCCTGTGCTTTTTTTTCTTCAGGTCCCAAGCATACACTGGGAGATTCTTCCACCCTCACCCTGGTCTGCTGTTCCTTCCCTGCTCTGTTGTTTTGCCATCTCAGAGGCTGGCAACTCATTAATAACACATAAGCTCTTAGCACTGGGCTTTCACAGTGGCACTTACAGGCATCAAAACACAAATTAAGCAAGTTAGAAATAAAAAAGGAGAGAGAGACCCTCCCCAAGCATGCACTGAGCATCAGCCCACAGCAGTGGTCTCTCCAGGTTACAGCTGAGCTACATCTGTTTTTCATCCTACTTAAACTTGTCGCTGCCTTGCTTTCTAGCTTTCTAGGATCACACTGGACATAGTCGTTGATGCACTCTTAAGGGCATTTTGTGGGCATCCTACTATTAATACAGCAATTTGCTTCCCTGCAGAATGTACCTACTTGAATGCCTGTCACCAGGGAGGCACCTTGGGATGGAGCACGCAGCACCTCATTGCTCTGCAACCCTGACAAAATTACCTTCCCCAAACTGCCTGGGTCAGAGCTCGTCCCTGCTGTCACTGCTACGCGAGCCTGCAGACAGAGGGGAAAAAAACCTCATGAACTCTTGCAGCTAGGTTGCTGGAAAACTAGAAACTGACATCTCCACTAGAACTGGGTTGCAATCTCCAGAACAGGAGCAGTTGCACTTACAGCACACAGAAAAAAAAAAAAAAAAAAACCTATCCAAAATAAAATCTCCAAAAGACAAGTTGCATTAGCCCCAAAGGATAGGTTTTATAAATGGAAAAGCTCAGAAGAATCACATTTTTCTTGAAAAAATGCCTCCATTTTCTCCAGAACTTTTTTCCAGTGCCCTGCAGCATTCAGCAGAAGGTTCTCAGTAACAGTGAGGGTCTCTGACACTATTCTCCCCTCCAAGGGGCATCCCAGAGCATGAGGATGGCTGGAGGTGGTGACCTTTTACACCGCCCCCCCCCAAACACTCTTCTAGATCTATGATGAGTGATAAGCAGCAGTGTCCCTGTTTTCTCTAACAACAGACAAAACTAAAAGCAGTTCAGATACAACATAGACCAGGAAAAAAGTGATGTCTCTCAACTGAATGAGACTTTAAAAGATGTACTTCATTTTTGGGGTATTTTTTTGTATAAAATACAACCAGTATCTCTTCTCAGTCCATTCCATGTTGATTAGTAAGAAAGATAAAACATACAGTCTATAAATTCAAGTCAGCATTAGTATGCACTTTGTTACTGTTCTCGTGATCTGTCACTGGACAGTGTTGTTCCTGAATTAAATACTATTTTTAAAAGGAACCTGTTGTTCTCTTTAAAATGTCATGCATTCTTCTAATGCCATATGCTAACACTGAACAATGACAACCATTTTATCCTCTGGAACTCACACTTTGAAAACTTAGTTCTAAAAAAATAAATTATTTGAAAAAAAATTTCATCAGAGGTTTTGAATTCTAATGGATTCATAACATTCATCTACTCTATTTCTGGGCTACAGGTACTACAAGGGCATGTTCCCACGAACAGATAAGATATTTTCACTGAAAAGCTTGTCTATTAGAAAGACGTTATCTGATAAATAAAAATGTTCCACAATTATACAGTAATTAAGTAGAAACTTAAACATTATTATGACTTGCCTGTATCAAAATGATTTAATTTTATCAAAATAAAACATAATTAAAAACATATTTTCTCGTGAAATTGTGATTTTTTAACTTTTCATACCAGGAACAGAAGTACTACAGAAAGCATGCTGAAAATTTCTGGCAGCTGTAAAGCCAACCCTGCTTTAAACACATCATGTTACAGGCATCTCACTATATCCTTTCGTAAGACATTAAAACATGTACATCATCACTGAAATTTTTTTCCCTATCTCTTGTATAAAGTTTCTAGCAAATCAATTCATTATACTTTTTTTCAGGTGAGTTAAAAGTCAAGGCCTATCTGAGATCTTCTCTCCAACCACATCCAAAGATGCTGTCACAACAGTAGGTTTAGTCTCTCACTAGCCAGTCTAGCCATACAAACAAGGAGACACCACGGAGCAGAACTATTAAATGGAGACAGATCAGAGTGTCCATATTGCCATCAACACTTCTGCGCTATTCCTCTAACCCTCTACAATTTACTTGCATAGTTAAGTTACAAAAGCCCATCACAGTACCAGATTTGCTACACAGGGTACGCATCCCACTTTGCAGCTTAGGCAGTTTACCCATCCAGCACAAGCAGCAAGTGGTGTCATACAAGACTGGCAAGGTCAGCATGCAGTTCAGGTGAAACAGATGACCTCACTTGGGTCAAAGCTACAGAGAACCGGACCCATCTGGGGATGCCTGCTTTGGTGGCAAAATGGATCTGAATTGTGACCATGTGAGTACCTGCTTGCTTGTCTTTTACTTCAGCAATTCAACAGGAGGAAAATAAAATTGAGGCTGATTTAAAAAAAACCAAACCAAACAACAAACTTCAAACTTTTCTCATTGAAGTTAAAAAGGAAAGCAACCCATAGTTTTACTGCAAGTCAAAGAAAACATTTAAATTTGCACTGAAAAGGCTATTCAGTGGGCATGTTTTCTAACAGCACGGGAGCAGGCAGCAGCTGTGGTGGTGGGAAGGTGCTAAGCTGTTCTAAGTTACAAGCTGTTTTAAGTACATAAGTAATCATTCAGTCCGTGTCTGGACCCAGGGCAAATGTACTAAGAACCAACGCGTTGGCACATTATTCCTCAAGCTCACCAAATATGTAAGTCTTTTATTTTACTCTTTCAAAGGAACAGGATCGAAAAGAGAGATAAGGAGCAGTATACCCCCAAATATCTTTATTTTGCTGATCACATTACTATCTTAAGACATGACTGATGTGGCATTAAGTCCTTTTGGCCTTGAACCCATTCTTCACTACCATCTCCTAATCACAGAGTAATTGGTAAAAGCAGAAGAATTACTACTTTAGCCTGAAACCTTTTTCCACTCAAACCTATTCAGCCAATCATCCCAAATTTCCAAATAGTTTCAGGATGACAGAAACTACTTTTTCTTTCTTGGCAAACAATTTTTTTTTTAAAAAAAGAAAAGTTCAACTCTGTTCTTAATGAAAAGTTGGAATGGCTGCCTTCAATACAGTCTATAAACTGAAAAGTACATTTTTGACGGTTTACGTGGATCTACCACAAAGAATGTTGAAGTCCATAAAACCCACTTTCAGGTTAAATGTCAGGTACTCCTTGCTAAGATGAAACAAAGTGACTGAGGAATTTAATGTAGCTCAAGTTTTTGATTTTTTTTTTTTTAGGGATTCCCTTGCTAGGCAGAATTAACAGCTCAAGCAAATGGTTCATTACAAGAGTTTACATAAACACACACCACAGTGTGGCAGTTGATGTGCTGTAGTACATATGCTTAGACCTAGATAAAAGCAAAGTAATATGACTTAAATTATCATACTTTCACTGTAATCTAAATTGAATTACTTGTTATTTGCTGTGGGCAAGGAACATGTGCACAGACTATTACAAACAGCTTCTTTACTAAGATACAGTATACTACTAAGCAGCAGCACTATGATTATGGAACTGACACCCAACCTATCTATTGCAACACTCCCAACTCATCGTTTCATTAAGTTTTAATTGCTTTTCTGGAGTATAAATGCAATATTTAAAAGCTATAATGCCCTTGTAATTTAGTTCCCTTCCCTCACCACATTACTGATATATACTGCAAAATTTCACTGGAGTTAATGTTATAAAGCATTCAATTACAAAGACCCCAGGTACATCTTCAGTTAGCAAGATAACTGTAAATACAGAAATACAGGAAAAAAAGAGCTGTTTTAAACATGTATCAACCAGATTAATAAAAAACCTGCTAAATGCTAATCTGATTCATACCCTATTTCTAGGGAGAATGGTAAGTCTTGCAAAAGATACCAGTTACTCTACTTTCAATCTTGCAAATGCCTCCATGTGGAAAAAAACTACTAACGAGGGTTTAAATTTTGCTCCTGTGCAGGTAACAATACAGAAAAAGGTAGAATGAGAAAGACAAGGGAACATGTTGAAATTATTAAAGCAAAATGGTCATAGGGAATTGCCAGAAAAACAAACAGCATAAATTGAAAGTTGCTTTCTAAAGACTGGATTCTCTACCCCAATAGAAAATTAAGTGTTTTCTTTTCTGATAGATAAGGAACACTTTATAGAAACAGCTTTCCTATACACTGCAGCATGGCAGTCAAAAGCAGAATAGATCTTGAGGAACAAATGAAGCTGCCTCCTTTGCAAAGATCTCAAAAACCACTGGATAAAGCACACAGGGATGTTGCTTTGTTTGTGTGAATATTCATACACAAACATAAATGCTTTGCAAAGTTTGCCAGTTCTAATGACTCAGCTTCCTAAAAGTCCAAATGGTACAGCAAAGTTGGCCTCTCTGGCAGGCGTTGCAGATTTCTCATTTCATGTTCTACACGAAACATCAACAGCAGAGCTACTAATCACAGGAATCTTTCTGCAAAGGCAATGACCTCGCTGACATTCATAATTTTTTCACTATTCAGGCAATAGTTGGTGTTTTAGTCTTTATTGGTTGTGGTCTTAATAGTGGGAGTAATGTGAATATTCCATTATGGAAAATCTCTATGACAGCTACTTCAGGGAAAATGTGAAAAAAACCATGCTACTGATTCCATATCAAAGGTGAAATAAATGCTCTCTTTCCTTGCTTTTAGATTTCACTTTTAAAAGTCTAACACACAACTGTAGAGTACATAGGGCTGCTAAGTATTTAAGCCCAAGCACTTGCACACTTTGAGCCAGGAGTTTATTATAGGACACAGAGGCTACCCATGTAGGAGACAACTTTTGCATCACCAGAGGAAAATGCTCATGCTCAGATGGGTCAAAAGGGCCTGACTACGCTTCCTTCCCTTAAAGCCCTACACACTGATGGGGCTGTATATGAGTCCACAGAGGGGACCACTTGGCAGGGAGCAGCCCCTCACACATGGTCTGATTCAGGATGCAGTAATGCTCCTTAAGAGTTAAATGTCAGAGCTTGGGTCCATAAAATAAACTTAAACGCAAGATGTTAACAAAAAGTTAGATTTTTACATTAACAGGATATTAATGAACATAAATATAGCATATTATAGATAAAGAGCATAGCATTTGCTATGAAAATAAATCAGTGAACAAAAAAATGCCCTTATTTCTAATAATAGGAGAGAAAATTACAGTTGGCAAACTTTAGAGACAATTAAGACAGTGTTTCAGAGAACTCCAGGTCACTGCCAAAACAAACATTCAGATAAAAGAACACAGCTTCCACTCCCTGCTTCCTTATTAATTGTGTTTTCTTCTCTAGCCATTACAAAAAGGTTTGTAAAATAAACTCAAAAAATATATGGGTCTCTTTTTTGATTTGCACTTGATTGTTGTTTCTGAGGATGCTACCAACTGCTGAAGAAGAAAGGATTGAACTAACATTCACTCTATAAATAATGAAATAAAAAAAGAAAAGCCACTGCACAGCAAGGTTAAATGAGGACAACGTCGGAAATTCACAGTATGAGGGACTGTGAGGCCTCTCACTTGGCTTTCCAAGTGCAGGATATTCATTGCATTTTATTAGCGGATTAACGAGGTGTGTGGCAATTCATCTGGAGCTACTAAGGTCCTTTGATCCACCCTTCCTGCAAGTGCTCCCCATAACAGACCAAAAAAGTTCTTTGCAGCCAAGAGTCCCCCATGTCCAGTGGGAGGATGCTGCTGGGGGCCAGGCTGGAGACCAGTGGCACAGCCCCCCCCGCCGGGGGGAGAGCTCCAACCATCTCGCCCACCCTGCAGGACCGACCATTTGCCCTCCCGGGGCAGCCCAAGGGGCCGCCCCCCCCCCCCCCCCCTCCCCGGCCTGCTGCAGGGCACACTGCTCCTGCCAAAGCACACATACGCTGGCAGTGTGCTTTCTGCATGCCAGCCCAGGTTTGTGTGAGGGTCTGAGGATCACGCCATCCCAGGTCTTGATGGGATGCGCAGCTGTTGCATGGCTATTCCTGAATATATATGCTCACTTTGGGGAAGCCCTCAACCTGCAAAAGCCCTCTTTACCCTTGCACACACACATACTGGTAACTTCTATACAAGCAATTCAAAGCTTCTTTTTTTTTTTTTCCCAGAGAAAGCGCAGCATCAGAGCTACATATGATTTGTACTGTTCAAGCCTAAAGATCTCAACAACTAAACCTCTTTCAGTTTGCTCTTGGGTGCTGAAAGAACTCTGCACCCTGTGCCATAAGGGAGATGTGCAGAGCCCACTGGACCAACCATCCATTCTGAGTGCCAGCAGAGGTGGGAAGCTGGACCTGATGGCCCAAGGGTCCCTCTGATCCGCAGACTGCAAATGCCAAGATTAAGCTTTGTATGGTAGGGTAGGGTACACCATCCTGGCCATGTGCAGCTAAGAACAGGTATCTTGGTGGGTTTTTTTGCAGCTTTAGAATTATATTAAATAGTACAATCTAAAGCAGACACTCTTGAAAGCAGGGAATGTCACAAAAGAGGTAATTTTTCTTAAGTGTTCTTTCTTCTGCCATCTTTAGACCAAAACCCTAGAAGCTGTCCTTATCTTGTGGCTTTGAAAGCCAGCTCCAAGCAACAGGGAACAGGCGATGATGTGAATCTGGGGGGAGCAGGGAAGACAAGAGACAGGGAAAGCAGTGTGGTAAGAAGTAGGGAAGAGCAGCTTTCATCTTGATCAAGAGAAGAACACAGTATCTCTGGAGAGCAGCTGGGATCTCCATCTGTACCAAAAGAACAGAGGCATGATAGCTTCACAAAATTCTCTGAGATGGGATGAGGCAGTCCTCTACGCCAGCTGAGCATCAGAGTAACTGCTGATGAGCTTCATAGTCAAATATAATCCAGAATAGATTTTTTTTTCTTGCACAGTAAACATGCTTCTGCTTTTGTAATCAAGAATCTAAATTTTCTAGAACAATCCCATCTTACTTCAGTCTTCTTTCCTCCCTAGTAACAGGGTGATCTCAGAGTAATCAGAGGCATTGAAACACTCAGCTCATCAGAGAGCGTGCATACGTTTTGGGATGGATGCAGGGGCCTGAGCATAATCATCCAATGTCACTTCAAATGAACAAATGAACCGAGTATCTGAGACTTCCCAGGGAGCCAGCAGAGTGACACAGGCTTCATGCTGGACTGCCAACAGGTGGGACAGCCAAGGTCACCTCAACTGGTACCAAACACTTATGAACCCCTACTGTCCCTCTCAGTGCCAGGGTCACCCAAGAAATGAATTTCAATTCCCAAAAGATTAATATTCATTTTTCTCTACCAAACTGGAAAGGGCATTTTAAGAACAAAAATCTACCTACAGCAGGTCTAAACCTGCGCCTTTTTAGCAAACAGCAGCTGGTGCAGAAATACCTTATGAGTTAAAGTTTACCTATAAGCATCATTACGAGGCTGTTTGGTAAGATGGAGGCAAAAAAGAGGGAACTCCAGTGGCATCCTGAAGGACAGGGGTCTTCTGAGGAGCAAGGACCACTGCTGCTCCTGGCTCACCTGGAAGCGACACTCACCGCAGCTTTCTCTGCCAGTGAGCTTTTCAGTCCATTAACTGGAAGCTGATGCTGATGTTAACAATTAAACTCAAAGCGAAGGTTTATGGATACCTAGCTTTAATGGAGTTTCCCACTTCCATTGCCACCGTGCACGGCACTGGCCAGCCTGTCATGGTTACTACATGGATCATTTTACCTACAAGCTGTGCACAGGTCTCAACGACACACTGTTCAACGGTAACTTTCTGTTAAGGAAACAAATGTACAGAGTAAAGCAATAAAGGGACTGCAATGTTAAAGATTTACATACAATAATGAACAAAAAGGAAAGGCATTACCTGAGTTTTCTAAGTGCATCTTATGCTGTGTTTTTCTAATAGTAAGTAATAGGGTGATAAAATGAAGCCGACAGGAAACCGTGCTAACAGCCGTTTTCAAACAGAAATTTCATTTACTCAGTCCTGGCCTCTGTCAGATTAAATTCTTTCCCTAAATAACATCCCAAATGACCTTTTCCAGAGCAATTAAGACAGCAAAGGAAGCAATGTGAGGAACAGGAAGAAAAACCCAACTACATGAAGTGGGCAGGTGTAGATGAAAACGAGCAGTTCCTCTATGCTGACATTTCCAGACTGAAGCCATGACTGACCACACTGGTGCTGGCTTTCTCTGACCTTATGTCTTCCCTGGGTGGTGAAGGGCAGGCAGAGGGGCAGGCCATGCTGTACCTCCAGGGAAAGGCCGATGCAGCTCTCTTTTCCGAGTTGTAGAGTACTTCCCGCAATTTCCACCATCATTTCCTTGAGACACAATGTGACATCTCCCTTAGCAAACCTCCTTTGCATCGAGCAGATGCACGTTCTGCTGATGTCAGTTAATTGATATTCCCTTGGCAAGGTACAGAGCAGCATGAGGCAACAAATATTAATCAGTTCTTGAGAAGGCAAAAGCTATCTCTAATTCTGGTCTGGGTTTATTTGGGAAGACCCGTGCTGCTCATCAAAGTCACCGTTACCAGAAGTCCCACCGTCCACGGGATGATGTCCTTGCGGGAGGCTCGAAGCAGCTCTGTGCTGTTGTGAGTGACCAAACACCCTTTTTTATGCAAGGCCTCTGCACCAGGACACTGGGCACATCTTCAGAAGAAAGTTAACACTTGACCACCTTCAGCTGCTGATGTGGGACTCGCGACCCTTTCAGATTCAAGCACCTACTTACCCCTGCCACCCTGGGGTTTTCCCCACAACAACCACCCCTAAGGCAGCAGCTGCTCACCCTGGGGGTCTACAAGGTTGGTCTTCCAAACTGGTGGGGTCAGGCTTGGGTACAACAAGGTGAAACTGCTCCCTTAAGACTTCCCTTAAATAAAAAATGTCACGGCACCTAAATGTTTTGCCTGCCAATTTTCATACCACTGAAACACTTGTGTCTATCCACAAGCAGTTCCAAAACAGCTGATGTGCTCCAAAAGTTTCAAAATTCAACAGTGTTCTTCCTCAACACATTGCTTTGGTTTCAAAATGTGCTTTGCATAATGGGCAAAAATACTTGAAAGTCAAAAACCCCACAAAACCCCTTGAACTTAATCTCATTCTGCCTGAAATAACTGTATGTTAATTATCATCCAGGATTCACTGAAATAATTTTGTGGACTTGACCCCAAAGGAATTTTACATGAGTTTCTGGACACACTGACAAACCAGTAACATCCCAGGCTCACATTCAACACTGTCAATTTCTATTGCTGTCGGCGTGAGCTAGAGATGCTAGGATGTTAAAAACAGTGCAGCTACACTTAGAAGCATTCCCAACGGTGCTTACAAAAAAGCACTACCAGAAACAATTGGAGTTACTAAATATATTCAGTAAAACTCGCAAAGCATGAAAAAGCCAGCCTCGCAATGACAAATGCCTGCTTAGTAATTGGATCCACACTGAGATTGTCCTGGATGTCACTTGGCTTACAGGAAAATGGTATCCTTTAATGAGGACCATCAGTGGAGGGTGAGGAAGATGGGGGAAATGTTTTTTCATTCTGTAATTGTAACTTAATTGTGAGACTAAACTGATGGTTTAATGACGCTTCCCAGGTTGAAAAGAGGAACCAGGAAGAGATGTGGCCAAACAGAGGCAACTGTTACATCCCATCCCAGATAAGCTCCCAGCTGCTAAAAGCAGAGCCTGCCTGGTGGGAACCCCCTGTGCACCCCGCGACAGGCCAAGCCCCTCGCTTCCCTCATGCCTCACACTGTCAGCAGGGATTCCAGGCCTGGGGAAGCTCCAAGCCAGGCGCATTTGGTGCACCTTTCTCAGTAGGCACAGTGCTGCCAAACCAAAGTATTCCAACACGTGGCTTAGGACCTCAACACCTTGACATGGAACGAAGAAGTCCATGAGGAATCACAGGGCTGCCTGCGGAGGTGCACTGGGAGCAGAGGGGGACCTGACTGCCACGTGGCCTCACTCATCTGTGCCCCTCTTCTACCTGAGGTCTGTCTCTACAAAACTGGTGGGAACATCTCCCTCCCTCTCGCCCACGTCCGGCAGACTTGCACAAAACCAGAAGCTGTTCAGGGGAAACAGCATAATTGTATGAGACTCACTCACACAGCAACACAAGCTAAAAATAAATACTTTTGGGTAGTTTCTATTTGTCCTTAGCTTTCAAGATATCTTCTGCAAGACTCAACACCTATTTTTTCATTTTAGATGACAGCTGCGATCCTCACATGCATACATCCCCCAGTAAGCATAAACTTAAGACACACAAGAAACAGGGTAAGAGCCTCTGTAACTTTATGACAGGTGGCACAGAGGGTGGGCAAGAAGGGGCAGCACTGAACCACAGAAAGGCTTTTTCCAGCAGCAGAGGTCCTGGTGGGGAGTGAACGTGCAGGCAGGGCCAGGGGAGCAGCGGGAGCAGCACCAGCGGTGCCGCCAACACAAGGCTGATGCGGCCAGCCTGGCACCTGCGCTGCCGAGCTGCAGACCCGAATGCGTGGGAACAGCTGGGGTATACGCACCTCTTCACCTGAAAGAAACCTCAGAGAGGCACCTACATGGAATTTAAGAAACAGCCCCCCAAAAGGTGGAAAAAAAAAATAAAGGAAAGAAATAGTTGAAAAGGCAAGGGAAACCCTCCCCCCCGAAGTTGAACCCAATATACTGCAAGATGAATGCACTTGCAGCCAAAGCCAGACTCTCCACTCCTCAGCAAAAACCAGGACAGTTTCCAATACTTCCAGGAGAATCAGTCCACCAGCCTGTGCTAAGGGCATCCAGCCCAAAGTTTTGCGATTCTTTATCTGCTGTTCTTAAATGACTTGTGATTCAGTTCTCCAGCAAGAAGACAGGCCAATCTAAAAATAAGGTTTGTGAAAAAACCCACAGAATTACATTCGCATCTTCAGCACTTGACAATTTTTAGGCTGCGTTTCCAAACCATCTCTTTTTCCTTCAGCACAAAGAAGCAGCAAAACATTTTGCTGAAGCGAGGTCATGTAATACCTATGTTTGACAGATGTACATATAAATACATCCATTTGTGCCTACCACTGAGTATGTTTAAAACATCAGGCTTCTAATAACATCAGGATGCCTCACTTTCAAGTGAGAAAATCTTAAATTATTAACGTGGCGAAACACACTACTCATGACCCAAAGCTTTCTCTTCCACCTCTGCCCCTTCCCTGAATCAAGTAAATATGGTTACTTTCAGTCTCCTTCAAAGGTAGTGCCCAGAATTGAAAAGTAATAGGAAAATGAGTCTTTCTCTGGAAATTTTCAACAAAACAGTATACTTTAAAGCACCATGGTGTGCCGTTATTTTTAAAGATTTCAAGAAAGAAAGCATCAGGGTTATTCTGTAATAAAACTTCCCATGAAACCTGGGTCTTTGTCCAGCAGTGACATGGACTGTGTTAGTCAATGTGTGCTGCTAAGTCTTTCCCCCTGCAGAAACTCTATTTAACTTGCTGGAATGGCTATTTTAAATTGGACAATTTTTCATTGGACAGTATCACAAAATTTTCTAAACTCCCATACCTCTAATTATAGGTTTGCCTTTAAAATCACTATACAGTGATACAACCTCACCTGCTGTTCATGCACCCCCCTGGTGTCACTGTTGATGTGACACGCGCCAAATGCTTCTACACTTTTCACATGTGCAGAGCTCTTGGCCCTAAAGCATTTACAGCTTCGATTGAGGTAGGCTTCACAAAATTACTGGGAAAATGGTTGATACCAATTCTTCCAGTTTCAGTTCAGTTTTCTAAGGGAACGAGGCTAATGCCCATTTTCCTGTCCGTCAGTCCTCCCACAGCAGCTGCATTTGGGGCCAGAATGAGACACATCCCACTGGAGGAGTCTGACAGAGGAGACGTGTTGTGTTCCTGCAGACTCATAACGTCCCGGGCTGGCAAGCACAAGTCCAGAGGGTTTCCCAGAAGGAAAAACCACAAAGCAAGTGCAGCACGAGTCTGTTCGACCTGCTGGGCTGCCTGTCACTGTACACGTGCCAGCCAGGCGATCATACAGGGAGGATGTTCCGGCTACCCTGCCTGTTTGCCCCCCAGCCACTGCCAGCGGCAATTACCCGCACAGGGGAGGAGGGGAGCAGGACCACCAGAAACACTGGGGGACCAAGTGAAGCAGCTGAGGAGGAGGAGGGTGAGACTTAGGAAGTAATGGATTTCATTAGTTCTTTTCCTCATGGGACAGCCTGTTATTTTGTTATAAAAATAATACATATATAAAGTACAAAATAGAGCAAAGCCCTGCTCTTTTTGTCTTCAACCCCACAGCTCCGCACGCTGTGAACAGGTAATTAAGAAAACAAGTCATGGCTATTGAAAGCACGTGGGTGGGGGCATACGTATGCACCCCCAAGGAGCACGGCACTGGCACCAGCCATGCCCAGCCTCACCAGAGGTGTGGCGGTAGGAGTTGTGGGCTGGATTCGCTCATTAAAGCGAAGCATTTGCCAGCTCCTCCACACTTGTAGTGCCACAAGCTGCCAAACTCTGCCTCCTGTCAGCAGACGCTGTACCACTACTATTTTAGCTTATAAAGCACCAATCTAGAAAGTGTTCTTTTTCCTGCAGCGCAAACCCCTCCCAGGTACCTGCTTTGCAAGGCAGCACTCACTCAGCAATTGCTGTCCTCTGTTACCGTGTGGTCGAGAAAACTATCTGACAGCCCAAAGCCTCTCTCCCTCTTCACTGTGCTCACCTCACTGCATTTCAGGAGTTTTAACTACAGCTGTTCCCCGAACCAGAGAGGCACTCCACAGCAGTGACAGCCAGCAGGAGCCCCCAGTGTATTCCCACGTTGACGGGATGTCAGCTTCTCTACAGAGGGTTTACAAATAAGCCCGTATTCTCACAGCAGCCAAATGCTTCATTTTAGGCATTTTATCTATGTAAACCAAACAGATAACAAGGGGAGCAAAGACCTCTGAAATATTTATGAATAAATTAAAAGTCCTGAAGCTTTCTACTGCACAGCGATAAGGAGCAAATTCTCATACAAGACACCAAGGCATGTGGAGCAACTGATTTTATCAGAGTTCAAAAAGAGTAGGTTTGCACACAGAGAAAACGAGCAAGCAAAAATGAGCTATATGTGGATTTAAAGATTGCTACTATATACCATGAAAGCAATATGCAATAAATTAACATGACAGAGCATAAAGACTAAAACAACAGGAAAGCTTTACCAGCCAAACCTAGAAACTATAGACTGGTGTACTGATCAAATACTTTCTGATTTTTCTCAACCATTCATTACTATGTTATGACAGCAGTCAGAAGTTGTATATAAATACAAAATAGTACTTTCTTTTTCAATGTGGATGAAAATTATTCTCATTTTTTCTCAGTTGCAAAGGTACTTATTTTTCTCATAAACAGCATGCTCGGGGAAACCTGAATGTGAAAACAAATGGCTTCATTTTGTTGCTTCAGTGTACTTAGTTTAACAAAAATGAAGCATGACTTAGTGTGAAGGTCACTGATCAGTACGCACAACAGCAGAAAAATGAACAAGAGTGCTGGGAAAAACCGCCAGAAACAGGGACTTGAAACAGGTTTCAAAAACAACCCAGTGCACCAGGATCACAGCAACACTAAAATACCATGGAGGTCTGGATGGTATCATCTCTCCAAATTTGTCATCAACTGAAGTCAGGAAAGGAGGAAGGGGCAGACAAGAGGCAATGCCACTGTTCAGTAATGTCAGCCACCTGTTCAATACCTTTCCCCTGAATCAAGCCACATTTTCCTAACTTGCCTTCTTCACAGAGGTTTTAGAAACTTTTAAAGCTGAAATTAAAGCAACTCCAGATGATGAAAAAGCAACTGAATAAATGCACCAGAAAATGAACTGCCCATCTGCATACACCGTGACTGCAGGGGCAGGTGCTGCTGGTACACACGTACGTCTCCCCAGGTTATTCTGGTGCATCTGTCACTGTGGTATGCAGGCAACATTAAGTCTGTCGGCCAAATCCACAAGGGCATTGCAGGCACTTTGCACAGTCCACAAACATAACCTAGACCTAAACTTAGCTCTTTCACTCAACAGGGAAGCAACTACAACGTAGTATCACTTGTGTGTTACATACAGTCTTTGAACACTGTCAGAGAAACAGGAGAGAAAGAGGAATAGCACAATAAAGCAATGGCACCTTCCATTCCTAGCTATGCTTTCACCTACATTTTGCTAACTCACATGTAGGAACAAAAAACCCAACCCAAATACAAACCCACAAACCCCATCCCCAACATTGCTAAAAACTGCTTGGGCAAAACATTCTCCTCTTGGAACATGACAGTTCTCTGAGTATGAAACATTTCACCATAAACTGTCAAACCCATTCCCTTTCAGAAAAAAAATCAGCCTGTTTTCCCATGGCTCTCTCACCTCCTTGACAGCTCCTAGGCTGGCAGGCCGGCTGTGCACACGGGAGACTGAAAACCAGGCTCCCAGATCGCATGACAGCCCAAGGAGCCCCACTGATTTCTATTTAAAACTTGACATATGCCACTGCTGTAATTATTTGCAATTCATCCTGTGAGAGCACTACCTCCAAAAAACCCTTTAGAAAATATTTTTCTGCATCCTTCTTCCAGTGTAAGTTATTGCCACGTAAAGTGTCATTACAACACAGCACATCTGGAGACTGAGCATCACAAAGCGAGGATGCCCGTATGCAACTACAGTTCCTTATTTCAAGGCAGTCAATTCTCACAGAAGAACAATACTAATCTGGGCTAGTAATACTACATCACTTTTCATCACATGGGACTGCTTAGCAAAACATGAGGATATGTGCAGCGCATGTGTGTCTGGGCAAGAAGGCAGTGGTGCAGACACAGTCCCAAATCCTGCAAAGACTTAGCAGAAAAGCATCAGTTTTTTTACATGCCACTGGCTTCAGTGAAACTACTTGCTAAAAGATGTTAGTCAGCATGAAAGACCAGCCATGCATAGTTTTCTACCCAGGAAGCCAGGCAAATTTTGGAAGCCTACAAAATGCCTTTGGAAGCATGCTTTGCTGCCCCGATGGTTGCAGATCCTGGTGCTGCCTGTGCTAGTTCTTCTTGGGAAGCAGAACCGAGAGGGGCACACAAAGAGGAGCATGCATCCTCAGAGCTGGGCTCTTCCTGAGGAACAGGCAATTCTGTTTAGGTCGAGAAAAGCTCACCTCCTCAAATGGCAATTTATAAATCACTGCGGCTTGTGGAACCAGCTTGCACAGCCTCTAACTAAATTATTTACAATTTATGTGAAAAACAGCTTCAGAGGTTTAAATACTTCACTGCAAAAGGTGCAGGAATAGAGATATATTCATTGTTTTGCTCTTAAGTAAGTCACGAACGTCCTACTGGGAGGGGAAGTCCTTGGATGTCAGCAAAGGACCTGCTGGTGCTACCCATGGGCTGGAGAGACCTCGGGGTCACGTTTTACATTTGGACAGGGAACCTGCTGCTCGTATTAACATCTCCCAGCCACAGCGTCCGTGCCTGTACCTGTACATTAACTCCTGTTACAGCCCCATAAACAGCACGGTGAGAAACGAATCCATGTGCCATTACTGGCTGAACTGGACAAACTGCGGAGGCGGCATGGGCTGCTCCATTGGCAGCAGCATCTTGCAGAGCTGCTTCTGCTGCCACTCTCTCTCCAGCCCTTCTCCTCCACCACCCATCCCCACCAGGGCAGAAGGATCAGGCTGCTTGGCACTCCTCTCCATATTTCCTCTCTGGGTGGTTTACTTACTCATCTCCTTATTGTTCACAGTCTTGCTGAAATCTGTTTCTGTCCCAGAGATGGTGATGGTGGAAACAGATGAGACAGAAAGGAAGTTGCTTTTGTACAGAGAAGGAAAGACAACAGTCTCTGTAAATAGAGCATGATATTAACAGGCTGATGTCTGACACTAAGCAAAAATAGCATCATCTCCAAGAAACATTTACTTTGCTGTAAAGATTGCCGTGTGTGTGAGGATCTTTGATCTTCACAATTATTCACCTGTGAAGCCTCCTGATCTACACAGCCAACACATTTCCTTTTGGGACAGCAATGGGAACTTCTCTTTAAGAAGGGATAATCATGTGTCAAACATGTTTAAGGGCAAGAACTGACATTAAGTAGGCACAAAATTAGAGCATAATCAGTGGCAAAGTAGAAAATTAACATGCAAATTAATAAAAGCAGGAGTTTAGCATAGGGAAGTAATGGATGCCAAGCAGAGTATGATATGCTCCTTTTCTGTCACCATGCCAGCTCCTCAAGAGAAACACAACTGGCAGTTTTGTTTCTTAAGTAGCTTCCCTTGTACGTATGGAAGAAGCAATCACACCCACTTTATACCATCCTATTGATGGTAAACTGAAAGCAGCAAGAGATGAGCATTGTCAAAATACGTAGCTAACGGCTTTTAGAAAGTCTTGCTTCATATTTTACAAAGCTTAGAGTCAAAATGCAGCTGTAAGCAACCTACAATACAGACTCCCCCCCACCTGCTCCTTGGCCAGCAGGAAGGGGAGAGAGCGGGGCTTGCAGCCCCTCCGTGCACACCTAACCGCCCTGCACCCACTGCCAGCACTGCCAGGCGGAGAGGTCACTTGAAACCTGACTTGCCCAAAGCACTGCAGAGGCCGTAACAGAAGGGCATTAGCTCCACTAAAAGGGGTGGACAAGTGAACTGGCAGCATGTGCTGGTTACTAGGGAATACAAAAAAGACCTGGAAAAGGCACTAGAGTGAAGAGTCACCTTTAAACACATCTGAAAGATACATATACACCCAAGACCTGGAGTGGGACAAATGGGAGGTCAGTATAACGATGCACTGAGGAAAACAACCAACCCAGCACCACAAATCTTTGCTCCTTCCACCCAAAAGCAATACTGCCCTGGGCACAGGCGGGCGGCAGGCACGAGCGCAGCGGCACAGAGCGCACAGGCAGGTGACCCTGGGGCTGGGATGGCCACGGCACTGGCACACGGCATCAGAAGCAGCTGCATCACCTTGCCCCAAGGTTTCTGTGGCGAACTTCACCTTTCAGAGAGCTTCTGTCAGTGCTACAGCATGGCTACTGGCACATACAAGCTCAATCCCCCTCTCTGCAGGGCTGCCGCTGCATTTTTAGAGGGGGAAGAGTTAGTCACACTTCAGAAGTGATCAGTCTGAAGATAAATTTGCCCTCTTACAATTTCATTTTGGCTGCTGTACCTCTGAAAAGCCCTAACAAGCACAAGAAAAGGGTAAAGGTGAAAAATCTGGCTTTTCATACTGCATATGATTTGCTGTTTTTAAAATACTGACTGTGCATTCTTAATACAGAATTGCTTTCAATAATGTGTAACCTGCAAAGGCAGGAGGTTCATTTCTTCATAGCTTGTTAGAAATGCTGAAGCATTAAAATGCATACAGTACAAAGGCTCTAAATTTTATCATTTGGATTTAACTTACTTCTTACTATGTGGATTAAAATTTTTGTTCTAAAATGTCACTTTATTTCCTTTTTAAAAAGCCCTACAAAGGGAAATTCAAGGCACAAAGCAAGCACTCAACAATATGGAAATGGTAGACTGAGAACCGTACTCCCTTTCTCAACTGCAGTAGGAATCTTCAGATGGATTTTGAATGATCCCATACTGTTTCTCAAGTAATGAAGTGTCAGAATAATGTCATTTCTAGGCTACCTCAGTAGTCAGCAGCATTAACTTCAACAGGATTTCCAGTATTTTGTATAGTAATATATGTGTGTATATATATATGTGGATGTATACATGGGGGGATATATGTATGTAAGGCATGCTGATTGGTTATGGTAAGATTACGGTCATGTTTTCTCATTTAGAATTTATCACTTGAATACTGCATGTTAAAGTTAACAGAAAACTAATCTGGGTGCATTTTGAATGCAATGAGATTAAAACAAATTACCGTTAGCTGATTTTTTCCCCTCCAAAATGTGAATCTTACAGTTTAGTCCTTCTACCGTTACACAAACAGTTTGTTTTCTTTCTCCAGCACAAGCTATGAATACACTCCTTTTCTATTTCTGTCCTGTGTAAACACATTTTTCCCAGGACTTTCGTATTTCAGTACAGGGATGGTATCCTGCAAATAGCACATCCATGAAGTGGTACTGATTGCAATAAGCCATTTATATGCAGATCACTGAAATCTCAAACCATCCACTTTTCATTTTATGTGTCCAGTTACACTACTACACCCTGACTAGCTTCAAATAGGACCTCAAACCCCAGATCATTCACAGCTGACTTTATGTATTTGTGTATGTATATGCATAAATATATGTATATACATATTTGTATATACAATTCACATCTAAAATAATATAAGAAGCCTTAATAATAAAATTCTATTAAACTGCAAAGAACTGTCAAATATTTTTAACACAGATGTACTTATCTGACTTTAAACACATTTGTTTCCATAATTATCTCAGTATCTGCTGTAACATTATATTTAAACTTTCAATAGTGTTTATCAAATCAGAACAATCTGACCAGACTCTTCAATCACCAGAAATCAAGGCGGGAACAGCGATGTACATGTCCAGGAAGCATAGCAGATGTATACAAAAAATCGCATATTCCACTACCGTCGTGTCTTGTGGGTATGGCCGCAAAAACTAAATGTCTCTCTGTGCATAAAGGCAAGCAAGTTTCTGAGGGGTTGTGGCCTAGCTTACGGAAGAAACAGACACTTACGTGAAACAGCTAAATATTCTACACATTAAAGAGTTTCTTTATATATATGTATTATTTATCACACATATATACTTAAATCGATAGAGCAGTAAGATTCGGATACCTTATGGCACTGAGACACAACAGGTATTGTTACATCATGCCATAAATAGATTTTTCTGAATCAATGTGAAAACTGTAAAATTGCAGAAAATACAATTTTCTTGTAGAGAAACTGCTTCTGTTTTCTTCCTGAAATGACTGCCCATCATCAATATCACTATAAATTAAAACAAAGAGTTCATCATCTCCTACTTCCCCATTTCTTCTTCTAGGAGGTTAGAGGCTAGCTTTTTCTCTTTTTTAAAGTGTATTTATGTTCAATGTCAAGTGTTATTTCACAACATGAAAAAGGAAACATTTGATTTCTAAGATGCCAAATGATTTGACTTTTCAATAACGTGTATCCTTGTACTTCCAGTTGGAATTATTCACTGAAGGTATACCTCATTACTATTTCATGTTCAGCCATATTCTCTAACCCAAATTAACTACTTCCTAGTGAATTGGTTATTTTATTGAATACAATGAAACATGCAAAAATACTCAATGTGGGCTCATAGGAGAATGAGAAAAGAGAAACAAGCATTCAGATCTCATCCATGGCCTATATCTAGAATTATTAGCTCACATATGGGTCTCATCTGCTTCAAGCTGAGTTTAGGAAGAGTATAAATAAATTAATGTCATCTTTGAAAGCTAAGGGGGGGCAATCATAAAACACTAAATACTGGAAAAGAGCAATGCCCATCTAGAAACTCAAAAGTTACGGAAACAATTATGTGATAATTTGTATATACATTATATGATACAGGACTTAAAAGATGTCTGCTCTAGAAACTCTTTCAGGAACGGCAGAGTTGCCTTGATAGGGAGTCTGAGATTTTTAGGATGCCTGATGAAACATGATTCACCTCTTTAGTACATTTCTCTAGCTACAGTGACATTCTTCAGAGGGAAAAATATTCCTCCCCTTTGAAGAAAAAAAAAGCTACATACACAGGAACAAGATCTATCAGCTTTTCATGCCAAATATAATCATACTTATCATACCAATCTATTTAGAAAATACAATATTGCTAAACCAGTTGTTATGGTTGATTAATCCAAGCCCTTCTTGTTACTAACAGATGGCACATGCAAGAATAACCAAACACATTCTGGAGGGTATCTGATGAGAAACTCCATTATATTTCACTAGTTTCTTATTTATACAGAGCAATAACAGCTAGACCATAAGTATTTACAAAATGTAAACTAAATGGATGGCTGAAAGCAGAGACCAGTTCATTACATGTATGGACAAGTATTTTTATGGGGTTTGAGTAGATTTCAGCCCAAGATCCTCCTGGTCCTCACATTAAAGAGAGTCCTAAGAAAAAAACCCTCTTTTTGAAACATCAGGAGATACGTCTGTGAAAAGCATTTTCCTGAGTTCTTACAGTGTTCTTATTTGATTGTACTGGGCTATTGCCCATTTGTCAAGCCTTTTGTGATGTCCTGACTGACTCATTACATATCCTTTATTTGTTGCATTTCGAAGGTCTGCTAAAGGACAGCTTGGAAAATGTTCTAATAATAGTAATGCTGACCTCAGTGTCCTATAAGATAAAATGACTGAAATGAAAGAAAAGCCAAAAGGAGAGGAATTATGAACTCTGCTGCCCCGCCTGAAACTCCCACCTTCAATGAAGGTAAAGAGAGCAAGTGGGCTGCACAAGGGAGGAAACAGTAAAACACACCGCCACCATTAGAAAAACGCAATTATGAATCTGAAAGGCTGAAAGTCAGAGATGCAGCCTGCCAGGGCACCATTCAGCAGCTGTGGCTGATTTTTACTTACAAGGGATGGGAAGGAGGAAGCACCAGAGACAGGCAGCAGAGATCATACGTCAATAGCTCCATGATACTCATCTATGACTGTGCACAGCCTGCCCCTCTGGGAATTTCCATGGTGGCGACCAGCTCCAGCCCCGCTGGGACACACCGACAGCATCGCATATATCCCAGCAGCACATACATCCTGGCAGCATGGGGCATCAGTTTCCCCAGGGTGCCTGGGCACCACGTTCCACCACAGCAACCCCACACCAGCCCAACATCCCTCATCCAGACATCTGCTGGTGCAAATCCCATTGCATCTCACATTCCCAATACAAAACCACTCCAGCATGGTACAGCTATAGGCACTTGGCCAATATGTCCATCTGCACCATTAATGTCCAGGGAACATGCCCCCGCTATTCAAGGCAGGGCCTGCTGCTGGAAAGACAGGCAGAAACCATGGTGTCTACCATGTAGGTAGACAAGGCTTGCCACCCTGAGCAAAATCAGGGTACTGCTCCAAGCTTTCTTCTAACTCAGGAAGGGAAAAGGACACTGGAAATAAGCCCTAAACTTCATCCCACTTCAGTCTGGAATGAACACGTACAGGCTTTCAGCAGCCATGAGAGCTCTTATGCCTTCTGCACAGCACTTCCAACAATTCCAACTAGGACCCAATAAAATACCTAGACCAACTTCTCAGGAAGCCCCAGAATCACCATGTTATTTCTTGCAAAGAAACCTGCATTTCCTCTTCATAATAAGCATTCAAGACCTCCAAAGGAGGAAAAAAAAATCAACATCTTGAGTTGAGTCCTCTCTGGGATCATGTGACAGGTCACAGCCTCAACATCCTTCAGCTTTCAAAAGGGGAAGAGTTTACAATTTAGCCCTTTTCCTATAAGCTCCTTCTAGCTTCCATCCTATTACCCATCTCAGAGATATTTTAAAAAATTGAACTGCATGGGTTTCCTGGCCTTACCTGAGGCAGGCATCTCCCTCTGCCTCCACCCTGCCTCCTGATTTGGCCAGCTCCCAGGAATGCCAGGAGACAACCCCACTGCTTGCTTTCTCAGAAATCTAAAGAAAGGAAACATTGTGTGAAACGGGATGCTGGGCCCAAAACAGATGCTCCCAATACACTGCTAATGTATTAGGATGGATTAAACATTTCACTTTACCCTGCAGCCTGCTGGATTTGAGAGCTCTCCGGGTTCCTAGAACTATGTCTCCATAGCAAACAGGACAGGGGCTATAAGGAGTCTGTGTCAGTCTTTGGTCAGAAGCAAAGCCTGATGTGAAAAGAGCCAAAAGGAATTTTCAGGGAAATAAACTGTAGAAAAACCTGAAACAAGTATGTGCAAGACTTCTGCAAGAAACTGCAATGATGGGACCCACATGTAAAGGCTACAGAGACTATGCAATTAGTTTCTCTCAGAAGCCTGCTTTAAATCCCTTTTTACCTGTAACTATAGCCTTGCTTTGATTTTTTGTGATCACACTATAACAGCATTATTATGAAAAGTAACAAATTTGCACTTACAAGACATCTGGAAGAATTATCTTCTCCAGTTGGCCTTGATGGGAAATTCAGGCATAGAATATTTTCATACCCTTACTACCATAAACACCAAATCTGTAAACTTCACAGTCATCCAACTCAGCATTAATGCACTGTACCAAGACACAGCTATAGTTCTCCCCTTCAAAACAGTCTCTGACTCCCAGTGTACCCTGTCCAATGTAAGCTCGACAACAGTTTACTAATAACTATCAGCTGTTGCTGACCAAATCCTCCTTCATCCCTTTACAAAAGCAGGATAGGCTATTAGGAACAAGAACATGGCACACAAATAAAAGCTCTGAAGCAAAACACATGAAGGAAAAAATCACTGCATATGCACATTTGGACACAAAACTCACTTTCTCCCACTGGGCTTTTGCATTGCCTCACAGCACTCCAATTGCCTTTTTTTTTTTTTTTTAAGCTCTCTTTTTCTCCTCTCTTCTGTTTTGTAGTTATTTCAAGGAGCTCTGGAACACCTAATTATTTCCTACCTGTTTTGCCTGCCTGTGCTACCACAGATTTGTGTTTACAGATTAACTCCAGTTATTGTCAGATGTGTTACAGCTTCTCCCTAGGGCTGCTGCCGGGGTAGGCTCTTCAAAAACACTGCATTCCCTGCTACTGAGCACTTTAATATTATACAAGAATGGTGCTCCTTCATGTCATCTCTGCAAAGAATTTAAGAAAAAGCAAATTATTATAACATAGGCTAATATACCCTAAAATCCTATTTGGAATGCAAGAAACAAGCTGGGCTGTATAGCAGGAGCCCCATTTGCTGGGGCACTTCCAGTCCCAACATACTCACATCTGGATCAAACCCTGTTTGCTGCACTTTGCCACCTGACATGGTGCCTCAGTTGTACATCTGAAACAGGCAAAAGCCTGCCCTATTCCCACTGCTACAAACTCCAGATATTTTCTTCCCAGAGCTTTGGCACTGGAAAAAGAAAATGGGCTACTTGCTTCCTTGCTCCTCTGTGATGTCAAAACAGCTTACCAAAATCCACTCCATTAGCTGCCTGTTGCAAAAATGAGAACTTAAAAGCTCTGCCTCCTTAAGCATCAGTGTTCCCTGCAAATCCAAATGTACTCTCCTTGAGATAATGGAGCACTTCAGGCTGTCCAGGGGAGAGCTGGGGAAGGGGCTCTCAGCACCACCCCAAGAGTGGCCAACACCTAAACCTCCACCAGGAGCTGCAAAGGTAAGAGTGATGTTTCCTAATGACGTTTGGGACTAAAGACCAGCAGCAAACGAGTACTGACCCATGGGGTTAGACGTGGTCCCAGGAATGACAGCAGTACCTCCTGCCATTTCCTGAAGTACACACACAAAGGAAATTCAAATGTAAAATGAAGGGACGAGTTCTTCTCGAGGCGAGGACCTGCATTATTTAAGGGTTTAACTGGTACACTACTCTGACGTTCCACGTTTAAGCAGCAATTACTGGATACGGGGGAGCCAAACAACCTGGAAGTGCCAGCAGGAGCTATGCCAAGTTGCTTGGCTTTCCCAGCTCTTACATTTGAAAGCCAGTGGCCCTGCCTTCTCACAGATGTCTCACCAAGCTGTAGAGCTCATCCAGCTCTCTCTAGCTAGCGGCACAATATGACCCTTCCCAGACCTACCTTCCCTTACACCAGGTCTGGCCACTGGCTAGCACAGAAGCCAGCCCAGCCCAGCCTGCCTGGAACACCAGGACTGGGCAGTGCAGGAGCCGAGTGGGCTCGCACAGCCCCTCGGGCAGCCCTGGCAGTCAGGGGCATTGCCAAAGCCCATGACACTGAACAAAGCTCCATCAGCAGGAGGGCTTCTTTCAAAATCAAATATAAAGCATAAAAATTCAGAATAAAACCTTTTTACATGTACAGAATTCCATTAAACTAACTGGCAAACCTCCCATCAACTGCAGCAGGGTGCCAGGATTTTACCCTTGATATTTTAAGCAAAAAAAAATCCAAACAATACACATAAATAAAAAGAAAAAAAACCAACCATCAGACATAATGAAAGGCCCTTTGGGGAACTTCACGTAGGGGCTATCAGACACCCACATACCATTAAAATATCTTCATTATGACCAACCGCTGTCTCATGCTTTTCTTCTTCAGCCATGTAAACACTATAGCGACATCTCCAGAGATAGAAAACCATCTTTTCCCCAGGGATCCTGCGAGCATCTGATTTATAATGGTGATGTTTTGCTGGGAGTCTTCAGGCGGCGGCAGGAGATGCTGCTGAACGGCCTGAGCGGAGCTGCCTATTGCCCAGCCCGAGCGAGCGGACCCCGGTGCTAGAGACAGCAACGGAAGAGCCGGTTCCTGGAGACTTTTTCTAACTACAAGTCTAGACAGGAAGCTTGAAAGAAAAAGAGTTGCTTCATGGGCGCTGGGGATTTATTTTTTCCTTTTCAATTAAAAGGATGTTCCCCTTATATGATATCATGTATTCTATATATGATAGACAAGACAGTCAGTGACTCAGCCACATTAATATTTGTTGCTTTCTTTTTCTTTTCCCATGACAAAATAAAAGCTATTCATATTTTTGAATTGCCTAAATCTGAACTATTCCTGGAAAATGACACTAGATTTTTTAGCTAAATGCTATGTTAAACTAGAATCACGATTATGTTAAAATACTAATTAAGATAATTGACTCATAATAATTTATGAATAGAAACCTAAGAAGCACATTTTCATTTCCTCTGAAACAAGTACTGTTATCCATTAAAAAATCAAATTCAAGTGTATACTGAAAAGAAAAATATGAAGCGTTGCTACAGAAATGTATTGGAAAGACACCAAATGAGTAACTACAGACTTAAACCTTCTCAGGTTATAAATTGTTCATGGGGCCCCAGACAGCACTAGAACAGATGTTCAAAGCTACTGGATATGGTTTTGGTTATTTACTCCCCCCATTCAAGGACAAAATGCGTATTTTAAATCAGGCTAGCTCCATTACCTTCAATCACCATGCTGCGACACCAGGTACCTCCAGACTATCGCCAGGGCATCCCAGCTCAGAGATGAGGGTTATGTTGAAGGCAAAGGCAAAACCACATGCCACATTATCAGCAGTAGGAATCTCCATGCCCATGAATGCTGGCATTTACGTGGGGATACGAGTCCCTGATTTCCTTACCGTGTGATGATCTTTCTTTCTCCTTAGATGTCTGGGACCATTTCCAGGTCTGATAAACATTAATCCTTACATATATACATAAATATATATATATATATATAATATATATAAAAACATTATTCCTAAAAAAAAAAAAGAAGAAAAGAGAGAGTATCAAGAGTCATTAAAACTAGAATCGACAGAAATGGTGGTGTGACAATGATGTTTCCACCATTTCAGTCATTAATAAGCGGAAAAGAAGTTTAAAATGACATCTGGGAAAACCCCACTTCATATACCAGTGTTTTGGGGAGTAGCGGAATGACTAGATCACAGTTTGAGGAACAGAAGCAACAGGCAAAATTCCATTTGTGGCATTCTTCAGCTGCAACTGAAGTGCAGGCTGCAAAGCTGCAACTGGGGAACAAGAACCAAATATCAGAAAGGGTGAAAGGACATCATCACAGTGACACTACCAGGGCCTTCAAAGGCCTCCACAGGTCTGGCTGACATAAAAATTTACACCTCATTTATGCACTTAAGCCGGTCAGTGGTGTAGTCCCCATACATTCGATTCAACCTTGGCTCTGGCAGCGCATCCTGATGTCCCTGCCCATGGCAGGGGTTTGGACTAGATGAACTTTCGAGGTCCTTTCCAACCCAAACCATTCTATGATCCTGTGACCCTCTCCTTTACCAGCTGACCTACTCACTTTATAAAAAAATGTCAAGGCAGTTAGCATGCATCCCAGTAACCTGCAAGGCCATGCCAAAAGTGGAGAGCAAGGGTAGCTCCATGCTGCACACAGGTGGCTGAGAAGACTTCACCGCAGCAGTAGTCCACAAGGAGAGTGCTGCTGACCCAGCGTTAAAAATCTCTTTAAAGTAGATGAACCCTAAAGTGCTGCAACAAGCCTAGAAAGTATGGTGTTTTTTTCAAGGCACTGTTATTATGTAGATAAGAAATGGAAAAATAGGTTGTTTACTATAAGCTCTACTTCAAGGACACATTTTTAGTCATGTCTTAGTATATAATTAATAATCACATTTAAGTTTCTGTACTGAATCAAGGGCAAGTTACAAGGCAGCCAGCTGTAACACATATCTGTGAAGCTGGAAGCTAAGATATTTATTTTTTTTTCATATCAGAAGCAACAACTTTTTACCAAGATTCGCAGCAAAAGTTCGCATTTCTTATTTAGTAGTACTATAAGACACAAGAATAACACTGGAATAATCAGATGAAGAAAAAAAATACTGACATTAGAAAATCTAGGTCACTGTTTGGTTGGGGCATTATAAAATATCCAGCAAAAATGGCTTCTATGACCTTAAATATATTTTCAGCATTAGCACACACAGGCATAAAGCCTCCAGAGCCACTGTTAAGTGCTGTTATTTTGTGGGGCAAGAAAAAAACTACTGAAAACTTCCTGTTTAGAAAAGTTATGATAGTAAAATATTTCTCCATTGTAAATTTTCTTCAGTCACTACGTCATTTAAAGGAACAGTGTAATAAGATATACACAATTTGACTTACATGCAGGTAGAAGTTTCATAAAGGGGCATTACCGAAAGCTATGTGCAAAACAATTCCATTATAAAAATTCAACTGAACTTAACAAAACAAACGTTCCTGGAAGAAAGTCATTACAGTGCAGACAGTTCACCTGTTCGCAACACGCATAATGAGCTAAGGCAAAATTTATAATAACATTGCTTGCTTGCTTCCTTTAAAAGAAAACTATGAACTTTCAAGACCTTTACTAAAAGAGGCTGAAGCAGATCTCCACTCCAGTAAAATCAACTCTTTTAACACATTTACAATGCAGGAACTCTCTGTCCAAGGAAACTGGTCATGTTCAGGATGGACAGAATACATGGAGAGGCTAATTTACAAGCAGATCACAAGGCAGGCTATCAGGCACCCTAGACATCACTTCAAGCCAAGACAAAGAGCGTTGATTAGCACAGGTCGCACTGGCACTTGGCAAAAGCCATGCCCGCAGCTTTACTGGTGTCACATCCCATGTACTGAAGTGCACCTCACAGCACCTGGCCCTGGCCAAAGGGCCCCCTCCCACTCAGCACCATACAAGCTTTATTCAGAAAAGGGGTTTGGGGATGACAACCACAAGCCCAATCACAAGCACCCTGGTCCTGCAGAATCTGCAAGCACCATTAAGCCCACTTGCTGATGGAGGTGCTGGGTCCTGCTCCACAAGGGTGCCTGTGCATCCTGCTGGCCAAGACAAGTGCTGGTCCTCAGTGTGGAAAGAGGGCAAGGATGGAGCAGGTACTGTGGCTGTTGCAGGAGATTTTCCTCTCTGATGTTTGCGGTTCCCCTTCTGTTTTTACCTTCTTGTTGCTACTGCTCCTTACCAATATGTACAATCTCCTTATCAAATGTTTTACCATGTGGTTTAGTCAAAATAGATGCAATCTGCAATAGTTACTCAATTTAGCTGGACATAAATGTTTAAGGAGGTTCACTGCTGGGTCACATATAAGTGGAAATACGTATGATTTATAATATACATCCAGCTAAACAGGAAAAAGGATAAAAAGACAAGAAAACTAGTAAGAAAAGCAGATCTAATGAGGCAAGTAAGATGCTTCACTTTGATCTCATTTTTTCTGCTACTCTGAATATTTTTTGGTCTTTCTGGCTGTTCCACCTACCAACTGAGTGCCCAGTGTGAGCGAGCCACTCAGCACCTCTCCCCCCAGAGAAGTCTGAGCAAGGCTCTGGAGGATGCAATCCTTCCATTCCCATCTCTGCAGCCCGACAGCTTCCACCCCAGCAGGTGGCTCACGCTACCGAGCTTATGCAAAGGTTGAGAGTCTCCCGAGTCATTCCAGGTTTGCTGGGGTAACTCAACCTACGTTGAGAGATGAGAATTTTATCCACTGTTCTTAAAGAGATTAGTTTTACAAAGTGGTTAGGCAATTCAGAAAAATGAAAGCTATGGACACACATTTTTCTTCTCCTTTTTACTGTACTCAGCCAGCCTGTCAGAACGGTGTTGTATGTGATAAACAACTGAAATGTTTTAGTTCAACAAACATAGTGGGTGTGCATGAGCAATTGCTACTTCCATATATGATGCAGTATTTTCAAACACTGTGACAGCACTGCAAAAAGTCAACCTGCTTACAGAAATGCACAGAAAATGAATTAAAATGTTCTGCATCACAAAATTTCCATCAATCTCAAAATTTAAGGCCACCTTCACAGCTGACATATTCTGTTGATCTGATGAATTCAGATAATCTCTTGAACAGGCTTTCTCCATGCATCTTTGCATGACAGAGTCAGGACGTTTCTATCATACCAATAATACCAAGATTTTTCTTCGATCTTTCCAACAGTGGATGATGTATGTGTGCTGCATATCACTACCATTTTCCTAAGCTTTACAGAAGTTTGCCAAAAAACACTAGAGTTAAATTCTTACAAATTTATTTTTGTTTCACTAATCTCTGTTAAAAAAATTAAGGACAAGAAACTCTACTAGAGCGCATGACTGACTATCTTTTGCCTCAAAGAGGATTTTCTCCCTTTGCTTACAAGAGGTGACACCTCCTCCACCTGAAAATGGGTGGGATTCTTGGGGAATCCCACAGCATCACAGAAAGGCAAAACAGATGCACAATACGTCCCTTCCTGCAACCTAACGCCTTCAAGCCAACTTTCATGACCCAGGAGACTTAAATATTCTGGAAGGTATCCAGAGAGGAGTTGCAAAGGCCCTGTGGAGTGGGGACAGTGCTGAAAAAAGGTAGCTGGCAGGTACTACCAGGTATCTGGGATCTGGCAGCAGAGCAGGACAGGTGTCTCCCTCATTCCTTCTTCGCAGCCCTTTTGCTCCCCATCCCAACCCTGACTTCCCTGCTGGCATCCATGAGAACTTCTCCGCAGCAGGAGCAAGCTGCCCCTCTCCATGAATCCAGCACACAAATCCCACAGACACATAATCCCAGAGTTCTGTCACAAATGAGCTGATTGTGATGAAGTGAGGACTTCAGACAAAATAGAGATGGAAACAATATAGTTTTACCCCGGAACAAGTTATTAATTGTAGTCAATCAATGTTGTAAGCATAGTAACTGAAGACAGGATAGACATTATTAGTAACATCTGATCCAACGCCGTGCCATGAATCTTGAGGCTAATCATGAAAATATTTCTCTCACACCCACTCACTACAACAACAGATGCAGCCAAGTGTAATAAATTTTCCTTTTTTTTGTTGATCTGCCTATGTCCAGAGTTTGCTGCCTTTCAGTTAAGATCATTCCAACAAGAACAGCGTAAATTCTTCTCTAGCTGCCACATTATCAGCAATTACATGGCTTGAGAGTTATTTTGCCTGGCTTTACCACCCAAGAAGCTATTATTAGATAAATAGAAACAGTGGAAAGAAGAACAAAGATCAATGTATTAAAAATAGAGCACAGCCAGGTCTTTTAAATAAACATATGAACTTCAGCCTCCCACTGACAATACACCATTTCTGAAAAGGTTACACACTTCACTCAAAAGTCTTAGTCTTAATGGAAGTGCCAACGTGGCGCGCTCTGCTCCGCTGTTCTCCAGGCCCCAGCTAGCTCATCGAGCTAACAGTGTAGTTGTGTCTGATCATCTTCCTGTCTCCTCATCTGGACTGTTCTGATCATACTGTATCTCATCCATCGGCATCAACACATGCTTAAGCCCAGGGCAATGCTGTTAATCAGTATCACGAAGCTTATGTCTGCCAAACTTGCCATGCTTTACTTACCAGCGCTCTCAAGTCCTTCTCCATGATGGCCCAACTAATAAAGAGTCTTCTCTCAAAACCAGTCCTCAGCTATTTTCACGGCCACCACTCCTCTTGAGAAGATTGGTTTGTGGCTGTAACTATTCGGTAATCTTACCAAAGGTCTCCAAAACCATTCGTCAGAGCTTCCCACAGCCTGGGCAAACATTCTTTGACCATTCCCCTTTCCAGAGCTTCTCCTCCTGAATGTAATGCTAAAAGCAATCTTTTATCTACCCATTTTGGACAATACAGCTGTTCAAGTAACAAAAAAGGGATTACTGTGGCAATATACTACAGGGAGAAACTCTTGGGGGTATGAAACGCATTATGAAGGCTAATCATCTACCAGCTAGCACAAGCACATCTTTTATGGCATTGAACTGCCTTCACTAACATAAAATGCAGTGCTGGAATGTATCAAATGCACCAAAGCACCGCAAAAGAACAATTTCATAACCATAAATACATATTTTTCCATCCCAAATGACACTATTCCTTCCTTCAAAGAAACAGATGTTCTAGCAAAGCTGTCTTCTCTTTTAGGACTGAATTTTTTTTGTCAATTTAAACCTTTTCAACTGGAATGCAATGACTTGATTTTGATCGGTTACTGCTTTACCATGGAAGGGGAAATGGAAGGAAAAACGAAAATTTCATGAGACTATGAATCTTAATCACAGCAGGGAAAAGGTATATTTTGTGCTACTTCTGCAGAAGCAGTGACAAAAGTATGAAAGAAATAAAACGAGGTAGGCTGGCAGCTCAATTACACAGCACCACTGAAAGCAAAAATTTTATGGCTTAAAATATAACATTGCTCAGTACTCTACTTCAGGCTAAAGTGATACAGCAAGACAAATATTTTAAAAAAATCTTAGTGTTTTCATTTTATTGTATTTTCCCTTTGAAATTCCTAAACATCACAATTAAGTAGTAACACAGTGGTCAGGAAGTATGCCTGAATTATTATGAAAACAAGTTTTACTTTTCCATTTCTCACTTGCAATAAAGTGAGATGATACACTAAGATCATCAGTATTTTCTCTTAAATTCTGTTTGTGGTAGCTGAAAACGTCTGTTGGACACAGAAGTGCAGCACACTGTCAGCTCACATGGCATGAAATGTAAATTATTTCTAGGCCCAGCAAGATGGGGGGTGGGGGGGTGGTAATCACTGAATTCTGAGGCACAGTGCTACCTGCCTGACCTTGTACACTAAGTACTTAGAGAAGTGTGAACACCTTAGATTTTAACAGATATACTCTGAAATTTGCTACTGATGATCTACATTTCAGTACAGACCCTTTCATTTCTAATCCAATCATGAAAGAGACTATGAAAATACCCAGGAGGAGCCTTTGGTCATGGCTCCGTGCTCCGTGATACCCTCCCTGCACACTGCTGGATAAGCCAGCAATAGAAATTGAATCTAGACCAGGAACAGACACACAATTACTTTTTTGCTACATGAGCCAAATCATTATGCTTTTATGTGGGCTGCAGAAAGCCAGAACAATACCCAAATGCCGAAAAATCTTGTTGGCACAAAATTAAGCCCCAAATTTTGAAAAAGCATAAGTCAACATTGGATGAGTGCATTGCTCCACGTGGCCACAGCATTTCTGATCAGAAATGGATTTGTGATGGGCCTTGCATTTAGTATCAGGAAAACAAATCTTACAACAGCGACTCATTTAGAAAGAGAAAAAACTTTTTAACCAAGGAGTGGTCTTGCCTTTTGAAAAGCTACTAAGGTGTTCAATATACAGTCTATGTTTCCCATAACTAGTCCAGCCTATACTTGATAAATACCTTATGAGATTAGAACTGCTTGTTCAGAAAACAAATTAGGATTTCAGAAATACACAGAGTTAAGGAAATGAAGATGTGACCAACAAGTGGGAGAAATGGGAAGGACTTGCCATAGCCATTCACCCTCCTTGTGTGCTCATCCAGGTCTGTGGGAGGCAAAACAGTCTCCTCCACTTTTGCTATAAAGCAAATTATTCCAATCTGATCTTTCTTTTCAACAAAACTCAGAGCTGTCACTAAGTCCTCAAATGGCATGTTTTTAAGGACGTTTCAGGTAGGGGTTACCATTCACAGCCTAAGATCATTGCTAATGTTCAGTCCTCATTAGTCATCCTCCACACTCCAACACCAACAAAGCTAAAAATAGCAACACAATTTTGGAGAAGGACATTCTCCAATGTAAACAGTTTCTAAATTAAGGGGTTTTTTACACTGGCTATGTATCTTCAGCACAGCCAGTTGAGTATGGCACAAAGCAAACTGTCCATGAAAATAAGGGAGAACCTTCTGTATTTTCTCAGCCTGCTAGAAAGAGAGAGAAGGACTGAAAATTTCCTATTTCCTGCTTGTGTTTAAAGTGTCATTGGACTGAACTCTGGAAAATGTCCAGGAATCTAAAGTACTCTTTGACTAAATGTGTGTTTTCTAGGATGGAGCTGGAATTAGAGGCCGCAGCTACATGTTTCAGAAACCTTGCTTTTAAGTTACAAGCAATGTATTAAAAATTATTCAAAAATCACTCCTCTGCTGAAAAAGAAAAACCTATAGTAATGATAACTGAAACACACAGAGCAGATCTACAGATTTTTATATGTGCTAAGATCAGTCCAAACTACAAATCCAGACTACCTTCTAGTAAACATCCCACCTTGCCATGACTTCACTAGGGGCATATGCGTATTACTTATAAAACGCAGTCAGAACAGCGTGTGGTTGAAACAGAAGAAACATATGGTTTGCGGTTCTTGCTTATGCCCTATTTGACAGTTGTGGATTTAATAAAAGCTAGCTGGCTTAGGTTAAGTTACTGGTGCAAAACCAGACATGCTTGGGCATGTGCACATGCCCACATGGGCAGGGATCCCAATGCACATGTGCGCGTGAAATGTCTGCACATGGTATGTGGGCACGCTCTCTTCTCTCGCTGACGCCAAGGGAAAGATCCAAGGTAAAAGGTGGCAGTCACTAACCACAGGGAGAAACAAGGCTGGGAAAAGGCAAAGAAAAAAGTAGGGAAATTGGAATACAGAATAAAGGGAGGAAATGAAAAACTGACGGTACACATAGCAGAAGGATAAATCTGCGGCTAATGTACAGGACAAAGAGTCCCTGCCAAGCACCATGTGTAACCACAGTCACATCTTCCCTTATTATTTCAGTTAACGTATCTGCCAAGCGAGGGAAATACTGAGCTAGCGCAGGTAGCAAAGATCGCATGAAGTCCTGGGAGTAACGCTGATAACTTGCTGTTAGCACAAAATAGACTAACCTTTTTGGTTCAAAAGCCAAACAAAGCCTGTTATTTTTAAGAGGTCAGAGCACACGTGCACCTGCCAGCAGGACTTCTGCCCTATTTCACTTGACACCCCAAAATCACCTGGGAGGCTCCAGCTCTCCCCTACTTCTTCCTCCCAGCCCCCAGGGGCGCAGCCATAGGGAGGTAGGGGATCACTGCTGCTTGGGATGGACCTTGGGTGACAGGGACCAGTGGAGACAAGTGAAAGCGGTCCCTGGCCTGTCCATCCTCAGCAGGAGCCAGCAGCAGCAGCTGTCCCAAGCTGCTCACTGCCAGCTTCTCCTGCCACAAATGACTCAGGGTGGTGAAGACTCAAAGCCATCACTTGCAAAAGGCTTTCCTGAGCAAGAATAGCTCCACTCGGCTCTTTTGGCCAATTCCATAAAGAAGCAAGCGTTTGAGGAGGCCAAAACCTCTTCTCCCTCCCTTGCACCTGGTACAGCAGGGGAGCAGCTGAGCCAGGCAGGCGTAGGGGCTGCCGGGCCCCACAGCTGTAAGCCCAGCAGCGGCCATACTGCAAGTGCCAACACACCGCTTTGTGCTTTCCCACAAAGGACTTTCCTGATGTAGTTCAGAGACCACATTTTCATGACACAATGAAATGCAGTTTTTCCTCCTAAACAAAGTTGTCTGAAGGCACCAAGAACAACGACCACCCAGCCCTAAGTAAAGGAAGTCCCAGCCAGCCCAAAAACATTTGCTCGCTTTTACTGCCTCTCCAAAAATAGCTGTTGCTCCAGAAACTACTTCAGGCTACTTCATAGCAGCTGGCAGATCTGAAAGCTGTCTTTTACATTTCCACAGTATCTCTGCTGACCTAGCCAGCAACCCCGTCTCCTAATTTGGTAGCAATCCTCTGGCTTCTCCTGCTGTGGGGTGCGTGTTTGCTTGGAGCCCAAGGAAACTGCTGCCAGGCAAGGATCTGTCTCAGCACAGCAAGGGGCAGTGGAGGCATATTTCTAGGATGAAGAAACCTGCACCCCAGATGTCTCAGACCCACACACAGTAAAAGAGTAAGCAAGCACGAAAAAAGAATGAGTGGTTAGGTACAGCCCAGACCACAAACAAGACCCTTCAGAAGAAAAATGCAGCATGAACACTTAGTTTTGCCCCACCGTGTGACAAAACATAGTTCTTTCTAACATTTTGGGGACAGACACCTCTGTCTCCTGAATCCATCCCTTCATTCAGGGAAGCCCTGGACTCAGCTGTAGCTCCTTGTCTCTCAGGCACATGGGGCTAACACCTCAGCTGGCCTAGCAAAAGGCTGTAATGGGAAACACCACAAATTCACAGCCAGGTTGTCACATCACTAAATCAGCTAGAGCAGGAACCTGAACCTGGCTCCCTCATACCCAACTGAAGGGGAGGTAGAGCTCCATTACTAGTAATCCATGGGGTGTTTTTTTTTATTGCTTTCATATCTTTACTTGATAGCAGGAATCTTACCTTAGACCCAAGAAAGATCCTTGCCGAAACTCCATTTTAAAAAATACACACTGCAGAAATTCTCTGCTTGGATAAATCAGAATTTTCTGATACAAAATGTATTTTTAACAATTTGCAACCGTCTCTACAAAGGCTTCTCTTTTGGACACACAGTCCCAGCATACACCCTGCAAGTGTGAACAGCTTCAGGGTGAGAGTAAGGTTTAGTGTGCTTCTCCTGCAAGAAGCACATCCAAACAGGCAGAAACTATTTCTCCCTATATTTCAGCTGCAAGAATCCTCTATACAACTACTGAGAAGTAACTGCAAAGAGTCCTGTTTCCCCTATGGGATGGAAACATATAAATTCCAAATAATTCAAGGTGAGCCAAAGAGAAAAAACATCCAGGCAGGATAAAAAATTCCAGCTGCATACTGACCACATCAAAAATGAAGACAACTGTTCAAAGAGCTATGCCAGGCATCCAGATGCTGCTGCTGGCATCAGAGGAAGATCTTCCACAGTCTGATAGCAGCTGGTTCTAGGGACTGCAGCCAAAGCCTGACCATAAAGGAGAAAAGTGAAGAGAAAAACGAAAGGAGAGAGAAGTGACAGCTCACCACCCAACCAGCATCCTTCCTTCCACACAGGTGTATGCATGTTAGTTACTAATCATTGATGTTCATCTGAAAATTGAACACTTATATAAAAAAATCCCAAGTTTGACACACTAAGTGTACCAGGGCCTCTGACCTTGAGATTAATAGGACCAGCACCTGCAAAAACCTCACTGCTCATGTAGGCAGGGTCATTGCAGGCAACTCATCTGGATGAAAAAGAACAGAATCATAGACTCATTTAGCTTGGAAAAGATGTTTAAGATCAAGTCCAACCGTTAACCCAGGACCACCAACTCCACCGTTCAATAATATCTGTATTAGTGTCTCCATTAAAGTTAAGAACCTGATATCCTCCACAAAGGTTGCTAAGCACCGCATCTACATGTTTTTTGAACATTTACAGATGGTGATTGCACCATGTCCCTGGGCAGCCTCTTCCAATGCTTGACCACCATTTCAGTGAAGAAATTTTTCCTAACATGCAATCTAAACCTCCCCTGTCGTAACTTGAGGCCGTTTCCTTTTGCCCTATCATTAGTTACCTGGGAGAAGAGACCTACCTCCAAAGAAAGACTGCTTGAGAACATGGAGCCAAAGTCCTCTCTTAAGACTTTTTTTTCTGCATAGTACCCTGCTTTAAAATGTCAAGTTCTCCTTTGATTACTGGAGCAATCAGAGCTACCCAAATATTCTGTGTGTCTGTACATATCCCCCTTCATTTCTACTGCTGCCCACCTGCTGCTGACATGCTCCTTCAGTCTCATGGCACGTGGTTTGGGCACTGCACAAAAAGGTGCCTTACACTGAACGGCTCTTACAAATGAAATGCTGGCAAGCTGAAATGCTCCCATCACTAACTGTCCCCAGGGATTGCTCTTCTGGCACTTCAGGCAAGTTTGTGGCCCAGAAAACCTGAGATGTATACGCTGCCTCCACTCCAGGCTAGTTGAGACTGACACAAACAAGTCGCCAAGTATAGTTGTTCAATAATATCTGTATTAGTGTCTCCATTAAAATTAAGATCCTGATATCCTTTGCAAACCAGAACAGACTGAAGGTCTAGCCTAGCGCAGTATCAGGTCCCCAATACCTGGAGAGGAACACAACCATGCAGCAAGCACAACTGCATGGCACGTCCCTCCGTGCCATCGGCCTGGAGCAGGAGCCTCTCCAGTACCTCCACATCACAGCACCGGGGGGCAGGTGCCCAGAGCACAGGAACTGACCCCCTACACCAGTTTGGGGCGGGGTGGGGGTGTGTGGTGTATTTTGGAACAGATTAGACTGTATGTCCATTTGCACACTGAACACACTAGTTCTGCTTCTGAAGTGCATCTTCTGGGTGAGTTTTACCTAAAATAAATCCGGTTTGTGGGCCCTGACACTACTCCCAGGTAAACCAAAGCAGAGGAGGTAAGAATGGATCAGGCAACTGCTTCAAAAGCTCTGTTTCTGACTTATTCTTTATTTCTTCTCTATAATTCCTAAAAATTCATTTGCATTTTTGACAGCTACTGAACTGTGTTTGTACAAAGTTGTCTACTATAAACCCAAGATCTTATTCCTAAAGTGCAACAGATTACTTAGACCCACTATCAGCAGTGGAAAATTAGACATTCAAAATCAGAACTGTGCCCAGCTTTTTCTTTTTTCTTTTAAGGATCAGGTCACAATTAGTCAAATATATCCCATCCCCAAAGCCACAATTAATCCCTCCATTAGAATGTCTCTTAATATTCCAGATCACGAGTGAGCTTCAAATGAGGTGCTTATTTTGATTGTACAAGTATCTCAGAGGAAGAAGTTGTTTTCCTCCGCTTCACAGACCAAAAATTTCAGGGGGGGAGGTGCTGGACAAACCAGACTCAGTGTGGAGAGAAGTGCAACAAGTAACTGCTCTTCCATGAAGAAGTTCATCACCAAATGAAGTCTGACTGCTGACATCTCTGCAGGCCTGAAAGGTGGTCCTTTACATCACTGAAGTTTTCTGAGCTCAAACTGCATCAAGCTAAATCTAGTCTTTGAAACAGTGGGCCCCCAACACAGAAGCAACACTTATGGTTGATCACAGCCCCCAAGGGACCCTGGGGCAAAGGGGCAAGGTATGCTAGTGATCCAGGCTGAACAACATAAGGCCTGTTAGAGCTCACAAAAATCAAGTGTACTGGCTTACCGACCCTTTGTGGGTCTTACCTGCGTGCTTCAAGTGCATTCATTTTCTTTCTTGACCAAACTGGACCCTCATAAAAGACATTACAAATCAACCCTGAGACAGAAATGTTGTTCTGCCAAAAATACGTAAGTTCTGATTTCTCAGCAAAATAAACACTGCCACTATAGACGCAATGACAGTGTGCCTAATGGGCCAGGACAAAGGTGGGCAATGAGAAGGGCCAGGACAAAGGTGGGCAATGAGAAGGGCCAGGACAAAGGTGGGCAATGAGAAGGGCCAGGACAAAGGTGGGCAATGAGAAGACAGGTGAGAAAAGGGCCAGAAACCCTGGACTGCAGTGTAGTCCTAGTTAGAGCACCTCCTGCTTCAGGCCCAAGTACTCTGGAAGCTGATGGCTTCACAACAGACAAACTATACTGGAGATGGAGACATGGTCCTTAAAGGAGTCAGCCAGCATTCCCATCTAGCCAAGCATCTCCCAGAGCGTATCTTGCTTTGGTAAGACTTCATCACACCTAAACTGCTCTAAAAACCACCAACTTGCTCAATTGATTTGATTTTAATAAACTTACATTTATATTTTGAATTCATTCTAGTCACAAGAATTTTAAATTAGTGAAAGTATTCCTCTGCCCATATACAGTGATTTATATGTGTTATGTATGATAGAAAAGTTTCTTACAATAGTCTCTCCTTCATTTATCATGTCTTGAATAACTAATTTGTAGTCTTTGCCCAGAAATGACAGAGCTATTCCCATGCAAATGCTGATAAAGCTTTTCTTTATGTGACCCTGGGGTTTCTTCTCTATTTGACATCATATACACAGGAAAGAAACATGGACACATGCACTAAAATGTACTAAATTAAGGAATTACAAGGAAACGGGAAATAGGTTTTCTGCAACTTTAAATAATGAAAACAAAATGTGGTCACATCAAAGCAAAGCCCGAGCAGAAAGACAGTCAATTCAGCATGAAATTAAACAAATATGCAAGGAATGAGGTCTACAAGAAGGTCCAGATTTCATCCAAGGATTCAAGTTCAAAGGGGAGGCAAGGTGACAGGGCAGGGCCCATAAACCTGCTCACACCCATGAAGGGTAGGAACTGGTTGTCAACAGAAGGAATAAAAAGCACTAGCAATATCCTACAGAACAAATTGGCTATTGGGAGCAGCTTGCTGAAGCAGAGCAAATTCATTTAGTGATGGCAAGAAATTCATACCTCCGATCTTCAAGCTGCAGTATTTCACAAGGACCACGTTTATCATAAACTGATGTGTATTTTCCTTTTGCTCTCTCACCTTTGAGTTGGGATCCCAAAGGACATAAACATGAGAAATGGGAAAACACTAATCTGCGCAATTTCCCTTTTCAGTAAGTCCACCCCTGGAAGATTAACTGCAGCCCAGTTTCAATATAGATATCAATGGATTGTGCAGAAAGGACTGGGGGAAATAACTGGGAAAAACAATCCAGTAACTGAATTCCAACATTAAACCCAGCTCACAAACCTAATGCCCAAGCAAAAAAAAAAAAAAAAAGGAGCAAAGCAAGGGCAATAAGAAAAGCCAATACATTGCTTGAATATTGCAGGCACAGGCCTAGTTACTTGTGAGCATACATTGTTCTGACTCGATGCCCAGCTACTATGTAAAAACAACAATAACTTTAATGAGAACTTAGTGCACCATACCATAAATGCCAAACAAAGGTACAATATTCTACATATATTTTTCTATTATTTTGTTAGGAATATTTATTTTAAAATTGAATCAGCCAAACCAAACAGCTGCCCTGAATCTCTTCCAGTACATGAGCAATCTTCTTCTAATATTTCCCAGATTGTGGGTTTGCCTTTAGAGAAAAGGGAAAAACACACAACAGTCCTATGTTTGGATAGAAGTCATATGCAAAATGCTAAGTGTCACCTCTTGCTGCATCATCCCCTACGCTGTATAGGTAAATCCCTCTCCCATTGGAAACATCTTCATCCCGTTCAAAGGCTGAGAGACCAGCCTGACGTTTCCGTCAGACAGCGATGGCACTCATTCCAGGACAAGCAGGTGATTTTTTTCAGTCTGCAGCATTTCACGATGGCACTGTTCCCTACCAGTGTGCATTTGCCAACTGCAAGTGATAGCATTTCAAAGTCTGAACAAAAGAAATCAGAATTAAGATATTAGCTGATCCTGTACATTTTTAGAATTAGGTCAATAGTTATTTTATTTTTGGAGCCAAGGAAGTTTGAGCAAGATGAACTTGGCCAATCAGTATAAAATGTATTCATTATTTTTTCATGTGTATTGGCGTAGATGCCTAGACCTGCTTTACCACAGTAGTTTTGAAATTAAATACGTTACGCTGAAGCAGATAACCTTATTAGGTTTTGACTTTCACTAACTGTTAAATTTCTGGTACAGCAAATTAACATTTCATGCATACTCACAGGTGTATGTATGGTGCATATAAGCTTTTATGCATTTGTGACCCATAAAGCCAGAATTCTGCTTTTGTGGGTTACTTGTCAGAAAAAGAAACCACAATGGAGTTAAGCATTTGTCTGATAAAGCCCAACTTCCTTACAAAAAGCATGCAACGTCCTCCTCCCTTCCATACAATACAATCAAAGAAAAGATAGTTTCTTTGGTAACAGTTCCCAGCCCTATCCTGCCAACACTTGGCCTGAACAACCTCTCTGCTGCAATTTTTTGTCCACCAATCCTGTTCTGATTTTGTGCTTGGTTTCCTAATGCTTCTCCCCCGACCACTTGTGTTTTTAGCATATCATCTTGCCCTTCTTACTTCTAGTATAAGGTATGTCAAAAATGTTGTAAGGTTTCATCCAGTCCACAGTTAACACATTTTCTATTCAGTATGAAAAAGCTAAGGGAGAAAAAGGAATCAAATTTTCAAATAGGTTGTGTATCTGACATCTGGAGCAAATGTGTCTAAAATACTAGTGTAAGCGTTCATTTGCTTTTAATATATTTAATTTTGTAATTAAAAAATAAATCACAAGTTTATTTCAGCCACGAGATGCTGGGGTAGATACGGGAACGGCTGGCCTCACTTGAGGTCAGCCTGGATCATCATGTTCTGTTCTTGCCTTAAGGCCCAATACATTATTGTCGAATAGAGCAGAAATTAATCTGAAGAACACACAGGACTAGTTTCTTTCTGTATCTCATTTGAAAAATAAATGCTAATGCAGAAATATACTGTTGACTATCATCAATCTACTGTGAAACACACATTGTAGCCTTCAAAAGTCTCACTGCAGAAAGGTCCCAGATAGAATGGGAACTGGTAGAACTCTAATTTGTAAAGCAGATTTAACATCTACAGATTAGTTGTCTCCACTGTGATTTTCCTATTTTATGTTCACATGCATTATTGCCCTTTTGCAAAAATAACTTCATTTATTTTTAAAATATAAACTCTGTATGATGAGCAAAAATAACAGTGACTCAACTGGATTTCCTGCCCTCCCCCCCCCCCCCAGGTTCCAATGCTAAAAGATGTGGAAGAGCAAAACTAACAATTGGGTATGCACTCAGGTTTAGCAAACACAGTGAGAGAAGAGTAGCAATGGAGACCGCATTTCATCAAATGAACTGCTGTCATCTAACAAACATCTTTCCCTGGCATCCACCATGCAAAAATCACCACAGGTGTTCTCCACCATGTGTTCAATTAACCAAAGAAATCTCAAGTTCAGTTAAATCCACCCAGAATTTTAGAAAGTCAAAAGTGCTTGCTAGGTAATACAGTTACAGAGTTTGTAGTCCAGTGAGGGCAAATCTGGCATTTGGGTAGCCCTTCACATGCAACCTTCCTCTTCACAAGTTGTGAACGATACCCTGGGAGGCAGTGGAGTACGGAAAAGGACCTCTTCTGCTTCACTGTATTACCATGAAATGCCAGTAAACAGCCATTCGCATGGTTTTAGAAAATGAGAACAGAGACTGAACACTGTAAAAGTTAAGGCAAACTACAAAAACTTCATTTCACCATTGTGTTAGCCATAAAATAAGTTAAACTCCCTCTTTTATATAAATCAGCTGATTCTGCAATGCTGGCACAAACACCCAAGGGCAGCATAAACTTCCTTTGAGAGCAAAGGTCAGCAGATACTATTGGGAACAGATGCACCAGGAATAACGTAAGGAGATGTTACTGTCATCTTTGGAACTTTATACAAATCCACCATCACAAGCATATAAGAAGCAAAGTCAAGGAGGAAAATTAACCTGCAAGCATCACATTTGCAGATTTTTTTTATTAAATTTAGTATAAACTGCTGAAATTTGGACTACACAAGTATTTGCCTGAAGCACTATGAAAGAGCCTTAGGAATCTTCTACTCCAAATGAAGCTACTACACCTCAGGAAAAAAGTGAAAAAAGGAAAAAGGAGATACTTCTGGCATAACATTCTGTTGGGAAGCTGGCAGAATTCAAAAAGCCGTGTCAGACTGCTGTAAGTATTCTGTAACAGCTTGGCATATTTGGGGCTTCTTTAGAAGACTGCTTAAGTAAGAAGTTAAGACAGTGAATTTCACAAAACACCTTCTATAAACATTCAGCCTGGGAGTGAGCAAGTTGTGTTTTAAAGCTAGTAACATGCTCCATATGCTACTGATTTTCACAATTATTTTGCACTAAGTATGTGTCACTAACAGACGAAAAGTGATTAAACAAAGTCAGCAGAGATCCAGGAACTATTTTCTTGATTCCCATATTAGCTATTTGGTAGAGAGCCACAAAACAAAATTCCTGCTGGGTCGTAAGACAAACTGTTTCTTAACATCAACTGTAAATGTCTGGGTTTATTTAACACTCAGCAATGTGATGAATCCCCAGTAGATAAATTAATTACTGCAGGAGTTTAGATGAACTACTGCACAAGTGTCCTCCAGTAGTCACTTTCTGTCCTTTGTCACCTCTTGAGGTTGCAAATGCTTGGGGCAGGCAGAGCACAATAAATCCCAATGCCTTCTGATCTGGAAAGATGTGAAGCAGAGCACTGAACAGGCTCAGAGAGCTGCCAGCTCATCCGTCTCACACTTAAAAACTCTCAGGAAACATTGGCCTATAGCACCTGACAGCACATTCAGAAATCATATACATGTATGTATGTATATATGTACATAGATAGCAGAAGCAACATGCTTTTGAGATTAAAAATATTTACATTACAGTTTTCATATTTCATTTCCTCTACTGAAGTATGTACATTATTTAGAAACCAAGACCCTTTAAACATGAAAAACCCAGCTGCTATGCTTGGAAAGTCATCTCTAACACACCATAACGCTAAGGCAAGCACAATTGTACAAAGAACATTTTTCACCTCTCCTAGTGTTGAGTTTTAAAAGTTTTCATAGGAAAAGGTTGGGGTTTTTTAATGTAAAAACTAGTGTACTCTTTAAAACCACTTATCTATAAAACATATTTGTGTACATGAAGTGGTGACATTTGTTAGCTGTCTTGGTGTCACTGTTTTGATCCGTTCCTGATAACTGTGAGATGCTTACCACCCAGGCTAGAGCTACTGATGTTGAGAGGTAGAGTAGGACTTCATGTGCAGTTACTTTCTGCAGAGCCCTGAAAACTGGACATTTGAATAGTAGATTAGATTTCATAGAGTTAACCAAGGGCTTCACTCCAAGTGAAAAACAGTAGAAAGTATAGCAAGACAGACATGTCACACAAGGACTATTGGCCAGGCTAAGCTGAATATTCAAGGCAGCACTTTTACAGGCAATAAGGAGATGAACATTTGTTTCACTTCCACTACAATACAGTAATTATTTCTAAAAAATTTGGGAAAATATTTTGGAAATGTTACTGCCTTTAAGACAACTGTCAGTTTTGACAAACCCATATAAAGCCTTACACAACACATACACTGCCATGATGGTCTAAAGGCTTTAAACGGAATAGTCCAGCACTGTGTCATTACTCATGAGTTGCAAAACCACACAGGAATGATGTTGTTTATCTTAAATGAATGTCAATAAAAGCCTGCCACAAAACTAGGCTGTAAAGTGTTTTCTGTAAGTCATACTGTTTGGGGACAGTTTGTATTCATCTCTGTAGTCATATCTCCAGCCAGGAGAATATCCAACCTGCAGTGGGCACCAGTAGGTCCACACAACCTCTGCAGCCCCAAGGGTTGGTCCAAGTTCTTGGCACGGTGCTCCTCTGACTGGGAATGCTGCAAAGCATGTGCAACATATGACCAGGTTGGTCTTGCAGGAGCTATCTCAAGGTGAAACACAGCAGCATCAGCCACACTGCCAGCATTGACAACATCCTGGCCCCTCATGGCCACAACAAAGGTAAGGGGACAATTCCTTGGGCTACCTTTTCTGTTCACTTGCCTATAAAGCTATGCTTCTTCATTCCTGAAATCTAACTTTAACATAGAGAGGAGGCAGCTGTAAATATAAATTCCACCTCCATAATACTTACCCTTCTGTTTATCTCTTCAGTATCTAATAGTTCTGTGCCCAATACAACAATGGTGTGAAGTGCCTTCTCTCAGGATATGTTCGGTCTATAAACACGCTGTACAATTCCTTTGGGAATGAGGGAGTGCTTGATTTCTAGAATTATGCTTTCTTTTATACTCCTATTAATTCACAAGTTACCAGGCTTTAAATCTGTCATTATTACAACACTGTATATAGGCTTTTCTGCCCCTCAGGCTACTGCATCCTTTTCAACCTTTTAAGAGAATACAACTTCACATTTGGAAAAGATTTCTGTGGACAAAGGGCAAGGAGGACATTTTGGCCAGAAAACAGCACATCAAAAACAAAAGTCAGATGACAAAGACGTATTTTACTTTTAACTGCAAACTCTACAGTATTCTCGTTAAGCACTTATGCATACTTGGCCAAAGAACTCAGAAACAAGGGAAAAAATTTAAAAAAATGAATAAAATTGTCCTCAAACTGATGACATGTCTGGTTTGAAAGGATGCTTTTTTAATAGTATTTCCCTTTCCTTATATGTGCCCTTCCGATGAACAGATTTTGTTTACATCTGATTGTAGCAAATTAAATTTCAATAGTCACAATATACAGGAGGCTTTCAAGCTTTTGATATATTCAAAATCTTATTCAAATAATTATTCACAGAAACTTAAGATAACTGAAAAGAGAGAGTACAGATCAAATTATTCCTCCACATTCATAGTGACTTTTAGTTAACATAGTACTCCAAAACTCAGCAGCTCCCATGCTCATTGTGTGAAAAGGCAGGACTGGAAAATACCTTACAAAAGGGCCACTAGCATACTGCAACTTCATGAAACTTGGAAGAACATTGTTTCCTGTGATGCTTTACCGCATAACATATGTTTCTGTTGCGATATTATGCTTCCACAAGCCTTTTTTAACCCTGAATTACTACAGTTATTCAGCAGTATAAATAGAAGGATGAGAACAAACGTCAAAAAATGCAGAAGCAAGTTCTGCGTGCCTCTCCCACGAAGCCCAGGGCTGTCTAGCTGGACTGGCCTTAGAGGACTTTATGCTAGCCTAAAAAGTTAAAGCTGTTTGATCTAGTTTTATGTAAGGATAAGGTGGCTGGAAATCATGCAGTCATGACCATCTCCAAGCAAAGCCTCCTTTCCCTCTTCCCATGAGGGTGGGTAACACTGAATCAGCCCCTAACAAGCTGGTATCGCACAGACACCTCCTCTTTGGGAGAGGCAGGCAGCCTCGAGAGCAGACATGAAGACACCACGTTGAGGAAGAACAGACCTGAGCCATAAGCTGGGAGTTTTTCTGCAGCACTATGCCAAATATGACATCACACTTGAACTACAAACAAAAGCTAATAATAGTTTCTGATCTTAATTTACAAAACAGAGTTTCTACACATTTCTGGAGTCTTACCAGATTTGAAAGATCCATGGAGCCTAATCATTGCCCAGTACAACATCCATATTCCTCTCCAGCCACTGCCAACACTGATTAAGCAAGTACCACTGCTAGAAACAATTAATTGCTCTGTACTTGGTGAAGCATCCCACAATCATTCAAAATGTCTTAACTATTGATTACCAACTGCCAAACCCATTTATCAAGGGGGGGGGGGGGGGGGGGGGAAATCTATATCTGGCCTTGAAAAAAAGCTAAGTTCCTGCTTCTTCATTTCAACCTGGTGTTTTCCACAATAAAAAATAAATACATCCTTACAGGGTTTTCAAAAAGTGCTATCAACACAGTAGTCACTGGGAAACCTCCTTTCATTTTACAAGGAAAACTGAACAGGCCAGACAGTCTCACCAAGCACATCAGACCTTTCAGCAGTTCAACTGAAGTTCATGTAAGACAGTTCTCAAAGACAAGGAAAAAAAATTATTGAGAAAAAGTCAACCAAGCAAGCACTGAAGTCACGAGACTTAATTCTCTGCTCTCTAACAACGATTCTTCTGGTGTCAATGCACTGCTTCCAGCCGACACCAACAGCAAGAGCCAGCAGGTGGAACAAACTATTTTAATTACTTCCATGGAGCAAGACCATGCACACCAGCATTTACCATGACTCAACCAACGCTTCAGTATTCATAAACACAGGCTCACACATTTAGGCTGCAGAAAGTATTTTGGAAGGTCAAATCTGAGGGCTACAGTTAATGTCACTAGAGCAGATGGTTGGAATTCCAACCATCTGCAATGATACTCCCATGTTATGCAATGAAAACTGTTCTGATTTCAAGACTGGTTCATTGTTTCAGGCTAAATGTTGATATTTGAAATCCAAACAGTTTAATGGCTTGCAACTCAGGACAATCTTACTAAGCATACACCAATACACCTTCCTGGTGACGCCAGCCCCACAATTCTGGTCCAGAGCTGTTTTGTCCTACAGGACAGCCAACCAGTGCAATGAACAGAAAAGGTCACCTTGGATCAATTTATTCCACGCCATTTTGGACAGGAGGTCATTCTAATTTCCCCCTAAATGCAAAACGAACCATGCTTTTTAATATCTGAAGGTCAGTCTACCTTTTATCCTTTCCTTCAGTTTTAGTCACTGATTCAGCCTAAGGGCTTATGCTTTAATTTGAACCAAGTGTTGAATACTTGAAGTTCTAAAAACAGATCCTAAGCTCCAAATTTCTAATAAGCTTACTTCCTTTTCTTTAAGCTTTCCCACTTCAATATTTTCATTCCATGAAAGAGCACTTCCAGTGCAGTGAAATAAAACAAACTCAGTAAGAAACCAGACTCTGGTAGGGTCCTAGGAGATGTTACCCTTCATCTATTTGATAGTAGCAGATCACAGTGCCAAGGCACTCTGTTCCTTTTTCCACATGTTTGTGGACCTGGGGTAGCTTTCTGCAAAGCATATAGCAAGTACAATCAATATTGGGGGGGGGGGGGGGGGGGGGGGGAGTCATATCTTGTCATGAAATAAAACTTCTAAGTCACATGCACATTCTAAATCACATTAAGAGCATCAAAACCTGACAAAAGCAGCTTAATGCCTACTTAAAGCACTGCTATATAGAAATGCTTGTCAAGCCATTATGGGGAGATGGTGAGTGTGAGTGACCTTGGCCCAGCACCACCACATGCTGCCCCATGGCCCACCACAAGGAACAGGGCCAGGGACACAGCAGAAGAGAAGCAGGAGTTCACTCCCCCCAAGCCAGTGACAGAGGGGATTACCCAAAGCAGATCTCTCTGGGAACCACCCAGAAGCCAGACCTGCATATTTTACCACTTAATTCTAACTACTTTGCAGAGCAGACTGCAAAAGAGTTAGCCTCACAAGCTACCCAAAATGTTGGAGCAGAAAAGAAGAATTTGCTTTAAGTGTACCCTCAGTAATATGTTTTTGTGATTGACTTTTTTAGTGACTTCATTCCATTCCTGTAAATCTGTGTTTTGAGCAAACATGCTTTTATCATTAAATCTTCTCAGTGATAAAGCTGACTCTGAGTAATATGACACACACCGAGACCTCCTTCTTTCCAGGGTACTGAATCATCTTTCCAGGGTGAACCCATCACTCTGTTTCCCACTGAAAAGCTCAAAGCCTTCCTGAAAGCCTCCCAGCAGTCTGCCGCAGGGGCACAAGGTTTTGGCTATAGCTTTTCAAAAGCTATCGGCCTATGCAGCCCAGCCTCTCTGAGCAGTGTGCAGACGGTGCGAGAAAAATCCCAGAACTTGAGTATCAAAAAAAATGCAAAATATGTTAGAACAAATGTTCAGCAAGAAGGCCCTTATGAAAATGAGCACACTGTACAGCTCAACTACAGGTACCACCTCACCCATGTACAAGTGGCTTGGTGCCTGTCCTACCAGTTTGGAAAGAAAAAGGAGGGGAACATTTAAGTCCAGACATGCAGCCTGAGCACATAGCCTCTTCATTAGGGTGGCTGATTAAGGACTGATTATCACAGACACAAGGGAAGCCCTGTTCACTGCTCCCCAAGCCATCACAAGAGGGGATCGTACCCGTGGGCAGCCTATTCTGCCTGCATGTGTACACACGTGCACACAGGCATCCGAGTGCCGCAGCTGGAGCTGGACCATGGGCAGAGAGGTCCATGCGGCTGGGGTACCAGCAACTGCAGTGGGGCTGTACCTTGGGGGCTTGCATGCCCAAGTGCCACCAACTGAGGAGACTGGGATCCAGGGGCAGCTACAGGCTAGACTGAAAACATGTATGTACATGTATGTGTCATATATCTATACAGATGTGCTATACAGAAGTCTATATTTGACTTTAGTCTTAAACAGCTGGAGATGAAAAACAGTATCAGGCCATCTATACCACTCATATTTGCATGACTGCTGTGCATCCTCTGCACTGACCTGTGTGCATATGTGACCATGTACGCTCACACACACATATAGTGTGAATGTGTGCCTATTGGGACCTGAGGACACAGAACTACAGCAGCCTCACCTCTATGTGGCTGTTAGATTCTGCGCCTCCTCACCCTGCACACTCTCTTGAAATGCTACCAGACTTCCAGAATGTATTGAAAAAATCATTGGTATAGGTTAAAATGTAGTTGTTGTTGGAAAGCATCAAACGGTTCTTCTGAAGACTGCATCACCAGATAGCAGCCTTAATCATAAGATGTTTTTTGCAGCTCTGCATGATATCCCTGGATCCAGCTGAGGAATCCTAATGACTACAGGAGGCTTTAAATGCCTTTACAAAACATTTTGCAACATGAAAAGGCAGTGGCTTACTTTATGCTGCTAAAATACTAGAAGAAGGGACTGTAAGCGTTTCAGAAAGTGATCTAAGAATCACCCTTCTTTCAGTGCTGGATTCTGGTTAAACACAGTTTCACCACCTTGATCATGCCTATCTGAATGCTGTTTAAAGAGTAATGCAGATAAGAAAATGAATAGGACTAATTCCATTTAAAAAAAAATCTATATATAGGTAACCAGGTAAAGTTCAGGAGTCCATCCTTATCATACAAATACATATTTTGGAAATTTTTTTTGCGCTCTCTTTTGGGGACAATTTATTCACTGGCTCAAAGAGATTGGAAAAGTCTATGAAAAATCAAAATGAGGAACCAGCCTCCATTCCCTTGATCCTGAGAGTGAACTGCATTTAGAAATCAGAGGTTCACAGTTAAGTACTAGGTACTGCTTTTCACTGCAGTATAAAAATAGAAAGCCTCAAAATAGAAAAAAGAACAAATTCTCCTCTACTAGGTTCAGCTTGAAAAACTAGTAAGATTTGGTTCTCAGCGTTCACAAGGGATGAGATAAGCTGTACCATGGGAGCTGGAGTCAGCTGCAAACACAGACAGTTTTGAGATCGTGCTAATTTCTTGTGGGAATGGAGGTTCTCTCAGGTAGGTCCAGCTCTTGAGAAAGGGTTTGACACAAATTTCAGTGAAGTCTCTCTCTTCACTACAGATAGATTCACATCAGGTCCAGAGGACCATGCAACATGACTCATCCTTAGAGCAGGAACTCCAGGACCTGATGGGGTACAGCTGATGAGAGCAGGCTCCATCACAAGCAAGATCCTGAAAGTATCTAAGGCTATTCCGATACTGGCAGAAAGGCCAAAATGCATGGAAATGCAAAGAGGAGACATCAGACAGCATTTTCACGTTTCTGCTGCTGAATTCTGCACTGGTCATTGTATTCAACACCAGTCACAAATTTCTTCAGGGTCCACTGAATTTGGACATCAAAAATATCATGCATTATACTACAGGTAGACCCTTTACTAATGTGCAGTGTAAAGCACTGTAACAGGTACAGGCATTTCCCATTTAAGGCTGTAGCTACTCAGTCATTACGAAACAAATCCTAAGCTGCAAGAAAAATGTTAAGGAAACAGGGTCAGCAAAAAACTGAGATTACCTGAATTCATGTGACTGAAGACACATGCAATCCAGGTTTACAACTTGCCGTCTTGTTGTATTTGTGGCGGCTGCTGCTTCACAAAAAAGAAGTGGCAACGAGCTCCTATTCTTCCTGAAACTATGCTTAAGAATAAAGTTAGAAACTTTCTTCCCCAAACATAGACCCTTCACAGCTAGTTATATCTTACCTGAAGGTAAGAGGCCTCTGTTGTCCTCTATTTAAGCCACTTAGGCTAATGTGAGAAATATGCTTCATCCCCTGCCTAACAGCATCAACCTGCACCACTTGCCATCCAGCCCAGGAGAGCAGTAGTGCACATAAAGCAAACCCTCGGCAAGGGGACATCCTGAGATGGGCACAAGTCTCCCTTGGGGATGCAGAATGGTGCATCCCAGGGGTGAACAAGCAAGGAGGAGACCGCTATTGAGCTTAGTTTAGTTTGCACCTTATTTTTTAACTCTAAAAATCTGTTTATATTCAAATTAAGAATTTACTTCAATTTGAATCAAGGAACAATTCAGTTTGTGCTAAGAAACAAATACACAGCATTAAGCGGTTACACAATGTTTTAACAAAACCTCCACTACAGAGAATGAAAAAAAAATATGTATGTTTCCACTAAAATAATGGTGTGCATTCATGCTGAGGTTAGTTCCCAGCACAAATTTTCAGTAGTCTAGCTCAGGAGGTTAAAATTCAAAAGTAAGCTTTTCACCATTTATGGTTTGTGTTTTCTTGTTTACTTTACACTCTGCCTTCAGAGAGACAAGGCTAGTCAATTAGAGTTTCAGTTCTTCAACATCAGAGCTATGTCACTATGCACGCGTTTCCAACACTAACAAAATTACTTGTATCCAAAATAAAACTGTTAAATGAAATTAGGAAAAATACTTCATGTCCATAGCAGCAACATAGCTATTCACAGCAATTTAAATGCCCCGTTTTGCATTTTGAAAAACAAATTTGGAAGCCAAACCACATAATCCTGTCTCTTTAAGAAAACTGGAATTTGCCATATTAAATGGCACAAATAATTATTAATTATAATCTATTGGACTTATCTGGTTATTTTTAATCCCAAAACTGTAAATTTAAATTGTTTGAGGGCAAAGTCACAATGCTGACTGTTGAAAACACAGCTGTATATGGGTTTCTTTGAGCCATATAAACAGTGGTATGGGATGGGGACACACTGGGGACCATGCACACCCATGCAGGTCACTGCAGGATGCTCTGATGTGCCCCATTACAGCAAAATGTTGAGCACTGCTGTTTTAGCCCGTTCTGGATACATTCATTAATTTTAGTCAGAAGCTCAAGAGCGAGAGAGAAAAAAACACATCTGTTTCCTAGAAAAGCTACCAAGAAAACCCCAAATTCTGTGTTCTCCACATGGGAAAGTTCATGAAAAGTCCCCAAACGTGCCTCATGTCTTTATATGACAGGAAATCTAGTTAGATACAAACGCTGACACTCTTGTGTGTTCTATCCAAGATGTTTCAGGTCATGAAACAGACATCGTTCAGCTAAATACTACACTCATTTTCACAGGACAAACCACAGCAATACTTTCAAACCACAGCTAATCGCATCCAAATGGGAATGTAATCTATTTAAATAAATAAGAAGTAAAAAGAGGAGCAAAGCCAAAGAATAATGAGTGTTTCTCAGGGCTGTGTGTCACGGCTGAGTATCTGAAATTGGGGTTGCATCATTTTTACTGTATACACTGAAGACTACAAACTGTGCCCTGTAAGGCAACACGGACAAACATCTTGGGACAAAAAAATTCCAAGGGCTGAACTGTGATTTTCTGCTAGCTAGAGAGTGCTCTTTGAAGTTACTGTGTATTAATTCCTTCTGTGACTGTATTCACACAAGCACACGCACGTGCATTATTCATTTTTCACCTTCTTCTACAGCACTGAGCATTAGCCACAGCCAGAGCCAGAATGACTGACTCCACAGCACACAGCCTGACCAGCGCAGAGCTGCTGGAGCAGCACACACTAACTTACAGTGATGGCCAAATACTGCATTTCTTCATACTTTTTGCCATAACCATTCAAAATGTTTCAAATAGCTGCAGTGGAGCCTACAGTTACATTACAACTATCCCTACTGCAGAATGGTTTTTATATCCCACCCAGAATTTATGGACATTGCAAAACTGAACGCAATAGTGTGAGTTTCATCTCTAGCACAAAAAATTCTTACCGCAGAACTTAAAGATAACATACTTGGTATATATAATGAGAAATAACAGCACAGTGGGTATTAAATGCCTTCCTGATGCCGAGGTATTTGGCTGCATGCGGCTGGGCAATGCCAGCTGTGCTGACTGCAAAGGTTATGGCCCCTGGTCTGCCCCAGCTGCCTGTCATCTCCCCTTCACCACAGATTATCACCTCACTGGACTGCTGGCACAGCTGCTCCCAAGAGTATTCCAGCACCTTTTCAGCAGAAATAGCCACATTAAGAGAGTGCAGTACTGGAAACCAACCTGGCCGACAGACTTAAAACACAGATCCCAGAAGTGGCTCTGCCAGCTGCCTGGAGCAGTGCCATGCCGATGGGAGCAGCCTGTGAGCAGCTGGGACGGGCACTTCTCCATTCTCCATCCCAGCAAGCTGGAGAGACAACATGATCACAAAGTGAGCCACAAAGCCCTGTTTCTTTGCCTGACATCCCAAAGCATCCTGGGTCTACACCCAAAGCCCCTGCACCTTCAGACTGACAGCATGCACCAAGCCTGCTCTGAGCACCAGCCTCTTGAAAGCCCCTGAAAGGCTGCAGTGCCAAACACAGCAGATCTGGCAGATTTCTTCCATTTCTGTACAGTTTTTAAAGAAACAACCTTGTAAAACGTATGAAAGGCAGAATGACCATTCCCAATACATCCTACAATAAATGGCCCTGGAGACACCCAGTCCATCTCCCTACCTCCTGTTAGACAGCCCCACCTTCCACACCAGGGTGTCCTCAAAGGCTGGGTTTAGGGTGAAGCTATCCTAACCCTGTGCCTCCAGTCCTCTACTCCAGTTCTTTTACTGTTTCTATTTTTCCTTCCCCATGAATATTTGTGAACTAGCTTTTATAACTGTTTATGTCATCCCAGAAGAAATTTAAGTGGAAACACATGTGATTTTTACCATTTTTCCCTTCGGTCACAAGGATCGAAATAGCCACAGGGAAATGGCCCGCAACATTATCAGAATCACTTGCCTGCAGTTTGGCAAAGTTCACATACTGGCAAATCCTGGAGTTGTCTAACAGCAGAATCTGGAAAACAGTTTTTAGCCCATTTAGGAGAGAGCTCCTCCTGAAATCAGAAGAACTACAGACATTTTTATCAAAACTTAAATTCCACCAGAACCAGTAACGCATGCATCTTTACTCCCTCAACTATAAAATGTAGCCTCACTTTTTTCTGAAATGCTGACCTTGTGTAACTTCACTCAAAAACTTCCCAAATAATAAGATCTAAAACGCATTAGAATACCTCATTAATTATACAACTATGCAAAAATAGCGCCTCCCTGTTTGCTCAGTGGCGATATACTCAGAGATAATATAAGGAAGTCAGTGCCACTGTGATTTACATAGGATTCCAAACACGCCTGGAATAAAAATCTCTTTAAAGTACAGCCTGGGTTAAATAAACACAGAGTGATCATGAGTGCTGCAATCAGCAGTGCTCAGCTTAGTTCGGTCACATATCCAAAGGTCTTGCTGGATGGATATTCAAACAATGCATTCAGCCTCACGACCTTGGACTCTGCTGAAGAAAATTCCTGGAGATCTCTGAGGTCTGATCCTCCATGACCTCCCTGGGAAGGGAATGTAGAGAGCAATGACCTGAAAGCGTAACGCAACAAGCTGGAAGAAAATATAATCCATACTGAACAAGAGTTGTGAAAAAGGTAAATAACTGCAAACAGCCATTGAGCAACTTTGACAGATATCAAAAACACAGTAGGGGCAGAGGAGGAGGGGAAGGGAAGGATATAAAATTGTAGTATCAAATGACAGCACATAATATGCCAAAGAAAAACTTTGTCGAAAATGGATATAAAACTCCGTGTGCATACTGTGAAATTGTGCTGCTGTAGCCAAACTGGGGACCAAACTGCATGAGGAAATAAGCCAAGAGCTGACAGCACTCCCTACTCAGAAGGGCTGTGATGCTTAACACATTGTTCAAGTACACTTATTATCTACAAGAATGAAATATTAAAAGTATTCTTTCCTTAGTAGCCAAAAGCACAGACAGTGAAAAGACCTCACTTAAAAGAAAAGCCTTCTTTTATATTCCAGTATCAGTGCTTACTTTGGCCCTAGGCAGTCCAAAAGCAACAAGGGAAATTTTTCCTTCATTTTCAGTTGTTGCATATACAGACAACTGCAACCTCTTGCTAGGTAAGCACAAGAATGAGTTCAACTTGCATCCTCCTGAGCACACAGGCTGTGGTCTCACAGGATATCAAGACAAAAGTTGCATCTATGCTGCTTGCTTGGCCAGCTCCAGCCTGGGGCTTACACTCTGCTACGCACAGTACTAAGCTGTGAAACCAAAACAGAGCCCCTCACCTCTGCCTGCAGCCCCAGCTAGCCCACAGGGCCAGTTTCAGAAATCCTTAAGGGCAGACCAGTGAGCCATAGCCACAGAAACCGCTGCTGACTTCCCAGCACCCAGATGCACTGTTCCCTTGCTTTATTTTTGGGACACAAAAGACAGTGATGCCTTTCCCTAGCCCAACGCCGGCTGTCTCAGAAGAACACAGACAAGTGTGAGCATACAGGACACCCACGCTCACACAACTGTCCCTGGGAGGCAGCACAGCATGATTTTTCTTCCCACCCATCCCTGCCACTTCCTTGCTTACTTCACAGCTGACTCTGGTACAAGCACAGAAGTGGTTCATTTGCTGCAAGATTACATCTTAAGCCTAGGGTGCTCCCAGCCATGTGCTGGAAGAGACATTTTGGAATAAAAGAAAGCAAAACAGAACAAGAAGGGATGACACAAGGATAAGGAAAATTCACAAAACCTGCATGATTTCTTTGCATCTTTTGCATTCTGTCTTTATTGCAGAAGGATGCAATAGTAATTGCAAAATAACACCCATATTCACCCTTCCCCAAAATACACTCTTAATAGCCTAAAGACCAGAAATATGAGGGCCAGGTATGTTTTGCATCCAAGGGTTCTGAACAATAGAGATGTCAGTGACTGACAAGATGGCTAACTATGGGTTTTAGTTATATTATTTCTAATTAGATATACTTAGACAAGCAGACAAGTGGTTCTAACTCAGCTACAGTGTATGACATCCTTAGCACTCAGAAAGTTTCCCCAAAAAGAATAATCAACAAACTTTTAGAATGTGAAAATCTTATTTACTATAATCTTAAGTTTTTTCATTGTATTAAGAGAATTGATATTAAATTCAAACAGAACATATCAGCTGATGAAGCCTACAAGGAAGTTAAAATGCTCAACTGGAGAACAAACTGCTTAAGGACCCGCAGGATGCATCAAAGTGATAGACCAGCAAAACTGTTTGCTCAATCACAAACTATTCTGCTGATAATAGCATTTTCTGCAGTTTGGCACAGTTCAAGAACTAGTTCCTTAAGGCTGAAGAACTGATTAGAAGGATTTCCCCCCCCTCCAAATCTATAAAAACTTGGTAGAAGAGACAGATCTAGCTCTAAAATCTGAAAGAAATGGAAGCCAAGAACAGTCCGTTCAGACACCTACACAGTCCTACCTATAGACACTGCCCAGGATTTTTAACAAGGTAATAATTCCCTTAGCTGTAGAAGCAAAGCACTGCTTGCTTTTTCAAACATCCAGAGTACCTGATGTAGGCTGAACATGCACTAGTGCATTTTTCAGTCTGATTTCATGCAAAAGCAATTCCACCCACATGCTCCAAGGCTGCTTCAGGACAGAGCAGCTCAACAAGTGCAGATGGTCAGAGTTGCTTCAAAATGCACACTCCTGATCCAAATTAAAATTATAATTTTAATGTACATATACTGTTGTTTAACTGATTGTCTGCTCATTCCCTTAGTTTCAACAGCAAAACATGGGTTTACACACTTTTCAGTGCTTCTCATACATGTAACTCAGTATTTAAAGAATTCTTTAACACTGATTCTCTGCCTCGTGAACTGAATTCCAAGATGTCACCAAGAGTAAAATATTAACGCATGCTACATACATTATTCAGCATTTATAATAAGTACATACGCAGTTTGTCAGTCTGAATAGCAAAAGTACCACCAAATTAAGGAAAAAACTATATTGCCACTGATACTCAACAGGTGAAACCTGTCAATCAATACAAATCCATCTTGCAAGAAAAATAACTATGAAATACAATCCAAAGAGTTTTAAATCAAATCCCTCACTTAAAATCAGTGATTAATTAGTAAGTGTGTACTTAAAATCACTCCAGCTAACCAGCCTGAACTGCAAACCCAAACATGACCTAAAGGACTACTTAAAAACATAAAACAGAAGACCCAGACAAGAAGCAGACAAAGGGTTAAACGCAGCTATAGACAGCATATGACATCCTTAGCACCCAAAAGGTTAACTAACAAACTTTGACAATGCCAAAAGCATCTGAGAAGGAAAGACAACCGAATACATTGGTTTTTTCTAGTCTACTGTCATTAACTCCTAATGCAATTACAGATGCGATTCACATCTTTTGATAAATTTTACAGGTTTGGCAATATTCCAAGTGACCTCTTCTCTTTTCCGTTATTAAAGGGAATTTTGCTTGCCTGAATAACCACAGCACATGTCTGCAGTTATGCTTATTTTAGCAATGTGAGGAGGCAAAGTTTGGATGTTTACCTGCTCATGATGGACAAGAAAGCTTTGCAAAAACTTTTTGCTGAGAGCCCCCAAATCACTTCAAATTAGTTACATTTTCTTTGGGAGTCTGTTCCTTACTCTGAAGGCTGTCTGCCACACAGAGTTATAGTACCCTAAAGAAATGAAACACATTTTAAAAAGTTGTGGGTGCATGCATTTTCACACACATAGCCAAGCCCCAATTCAACCGAGCTCTGAAAGCCAACAGGGGACCTCAGGGAAACTGAGGATGGGAAATAGGAGAGGACACCTCACCTACCGCTATCATTAGCCAGGCAAGTACGATGCGTTTTGAATCATGTCAGCTGAGCAGACCTCAATAATCCAAAGCATGAGTGGAAACAAAGTATCAAAGACACTAAATAGAGTGAATTTTTTTCAGATTAAAACTAAAGAGCTCTGGCCTTCTGAAGGCCCATGTTTATACAGATTGTGCTGAAGTGGGTGGAATTTTAATAGTTTCATTTGCAGCTCACCATTAACAAAGCCAAACCAAACAACAACATAAAAAGCAACTGCAACAACTCCACATTTCCACACATACACACACGTAACAAAATAACTTACTTTTTGAGCATTCCCAGAATTCTGACCTGGATGGACTGGTTTAAATTAAAAAGAAAGCATCCTTCCCTTTCTGCCTTAGCATTTAGGCAGTTGGTAAGCGCAACCCTGTAAAAGAGGCCACCTAACAAAAATATAAAAAAACCTTACAAATGTTAAGTATTCAAACACAAAAACTTTTGATGATAAAGTTGCTTGTATAACTTCAACTCTCAAAGTCAAGTGGAAAGCAGTCATTAATTACGTGATCACCCAGAATTTCTCTGGCATGATGCTCTGCACACTTTTTTCTGTAACTATGCATATTAATGTTGTTGCTGGAACAAGGCAGTGGATACATGCAAAAATGAAAAGTACCTGTGAAAGTCACATGATAAAACCAGTTACATGGTGCTTTCTTCCTAATACACGGAAGAGCCCTAAGGATTTGATGGGGACAGCCAATCTAAATCTTCAGCTAACTCAGCTCCGTGGAGCACTCCAACAGATTCAGGAGCTCCTCTGCACCCTTGGGTCCAGCTGGTTCTTGTCCCTACCCAAGGGGTAGGACCTGGGTTTGCACTAGACCCTGCTCTTCCCACTCCCTTATTTCTTCAAAGCTACACACAAAGGAAGCAAGAGTCAACCTATTCAGCATGGCTTCTTCATCTTAGCAGATGGGGATGGGCTCCATAGCACACCCCTGTCCGAAAGTCCAGACGCACCATGCACACATCTCAGTTTGCTGGTCAGTACTTGGCGAGCCAGAGCTGCTCCTCCTCTGCTAGAATGGCACTGCACAGGAAGATCTGAAGCTATTTACTGAACACAAGCTTAAAGAGGGCTTTGGAGGAAAGTATTATGCTCTAGAACTTCCTCAGATGTGAAGCCAATACTGAATCTTTATTATTGTCCAGTTTTCACACATAACCATTTGGCCTGCCAAAGCCAAATGTGCGAAACATTTTGTCCTTTACTTGAATGTACACAAATTATTCATGCACAAAACTATAAAGGAACAGACACATGTCCAAGAAATAGACTTGCAATGTTGTATGGGTGTAGTCCTTTTAAGTCTTATCTTTTCAGCTACATATTTGTTTCCAATCTCAGCATATACAAATGAAATTATATTTATATGGAAACATCAGAATGTGTGATGTCCTTCAATTCAAGGGATACCTAAAAATATACATCCACATAAATCAGATTATAAAGCATCAATATAAATGCACAACACAGATGAAATCTGCTCATTAATTTCTGTTGCCTTACAGATCCTCAGTTCATAGATTTGTTCTGTCATTCTGGATATGCACAGAATATATACTTTTAATACCAGTTTTATCTGGGTTTAATCCTTCTCCTGGGAGCAGAGGAGGACAGAATATAATATTGATTGTATCTATAAAGACAAAGTAATTAGTATCCTGTTGAATGCTACTTCTAACATGAACGACATGTCAACTACCTGCTTCCAAGGTGTGGTAAGGCACCTAAGCAAAGAAATGTCATACCCCATCCAACAATGACTAAAAACATTTTATCACAAATACTACCTTATAAATGTATTCATGTGTTAATTCACCAGTTGCAAACAGCGTAACAGATATAGCAATAATCATACACATTTGGCATTTCTTTCCCAGTCAGTATATTGGATTAAGTCATAGGAGCAACACTCTCTCTAAATGAATGCTGCTCACTCCTCTCACAACATGAACAAGTCTCTCCAAGAAGATCTGGCTAAGCCATGAAGTACTGAAGCCTGGGGATGTAGGAAGTCTGGAAAGAGGCAGATCACATCTTACACAAAAGATTATCAAGGCTCATGCAGGGACATACCGGAGTCAGACCCGGCACTGTCTATAGAAGTAAAACACAGTGGTGATTGATGGGACAGCTTAAATAAATATGCACACCAAACCAAAATTTCCAAAATGTTTTAAAAAGAAATACGGTAAATATGAAACAGTGTCAAGTAAAAACAAATCAGGTCCTTATCTCGTCGCCGCAGTTGACACTGTATTACAGCTTCCCAGCAGGTGTTCGTGTTAGATTAGGCATGGTAAGTACTAATAAATACAGTCCTCCCTACTACTGGAAGGCAAATTAACTGAAAAAACAAACCCCTATCACAGGCAGAAATAAATACCATCAAGCACAGACCACAACAGAGCCCTGACCGACAACATCGCACTATAGGGTTTTTGATTGAATATTAGTTTTCACTTTATTACAATAAATACATGTATTAAAAATAGAGCATGGTTGTGATTCTCTGACAAAAAATTCTATTGCTTCAGTCCCAAAATAGGAACAGAATCCCTCTATTTTTCCAGTATAAAAGACTGTATTTCCTTCATGAGCATTACATGGCCAACCCTAATTTTAAAGCTGACTTATTTGTGACCTTTTTCTGTTAGGAAGAGCATGGTGTTTACACATCTGTTGAAACACCATACCCTTTGCAAAGTAATATTTAATTGATTCCATAAGATGTGAAGACATGTTTTAAGTAAGACCACCACCGATAAAGAAACCATACCAATTAAAATCAGCATGCTGCTTGATAAAGCTTCATGTTTGTCAGCCACACCAATCTCTCCATTTTGTTAAAAAAAAAAATAAACAGCAGAGCTTGCTACAAAAGTCTCTGATTTTCTGACTAGAAATATTTCTCCTACAGACTAGTGCCTTGTATTTTTGCAAAACAATCAAAGCATGCATGGCACTTCAAAGTCTAGCACATTCTAGCAAGATAAAGGCACCATAAATATTAATTAATCCTGCATGTGAGCAGCTCTCCTACTATGTCTTTGAGCAGATTTGGAGCCCAGGATCAGAAATCAACCAAAAAGCTGATACACATGTCTTTAAGGAGAGTCAATTGTATTCCTTTAAACTACTTGAAAAAATAAGATTTTCAATTTTAAGGAGATTCATCAATTAAGTTGAAACACATATTGTAGTTAATTCTAAGATTCACCCTTGTAACTGCCATTTAAGATGAAAAAAATTTAAAAGAAGATATTTAAAATCTTACATATTGTCACTGAACAGTATAATTTTTCTTGTTCTATTTGTGGGATTGCATGTATTTAACAGAAAGGGAGTGCAAAGTGCTTTTACATGCCTTAATGCTTTAAGCATATACCCATTTCCCTAATTTCAAACCCACCATCTTTCTGGATGCCCAGAACTCCATCACTTCTACTCTTCCAGTGGAATAAGGTATTTCAGAAGCAAAGCTCAGCCACCTTCTCCTGATTTTACCACTACGTGAAGCACACCTTTGTAACTCAGCTGAGAAGAAAGGTGGAGGAGCAGTATATGGGGTACCTTACTCACACCTGCCTCCGATGAAGGGACCATAGGTGAGACAGCACACACAGTCCATGCGAGCCCTTCAGAGAGCCTGGGTTCACAGGGCATTGGCACGTGCACCCAAGGACAGCCAGGCATGTTCAGATGTCTCGCCAGTGCCACCAACACCGCTGAGTAACCTTGTGGTGGCTAAGCCTGGCCTTGTGCAACTGCCCCACGAGCTGCAACTGCTGCACAGGGAACTTTTCTGTATATTTGCCTTCAACACAACAAATTTGGAGCTGTCAGGGCAGACTTCACTGCACCTACTGCTGGATCCTTGTGCTGTCCTTTTATGAGCTGGTTTGTTCAGATAAAGGTAAATTATTAGATTCCTCTTGGTAATGGCTAACTACCAGGCCAAGGACTTCTTTGAAAGCCACTGGTGCCCTAACAAGGCTGAAATACTGAACCCTGAATTAGAAGTTGCCTGTTTCCACTCTCAACTTCTTGTACAAAGATCTAACCAAGGCACAGAAATACCTATCTTCCAGGAAAAAAGATAACAATTCATCTTCTCAAGTGACAAGGTCACCAATAATTCAAGTCACATTCCTGAACTTATGTTTCCAAGTAAGATATTTGGCCTCTTAAAAGAATGGGTCTTCAGCTTCTGGTGATTTTGTTGCACTGTTTTCTCTTTTTTCCCCCCTCAGTATTAAGAAGTGGCCACCACAAAAGCAATTTTTACTGGAGCAAGTTTCTCTCCCATCAAAGCAAGTTCTCACAGAAGTAATACCTGGTTTGAGGAGGATGCTACAGTTCGGGGGGGGGGGGGGGGGGGGGGCACCAGGATCAAAACCAAGAACCATACCATGCAACCTTGGCTGTAATACCCAGCAACTTCCTTGTGAGACATTATTAACCATTACATAAGGTGGAAGCTTGGCAGTGTCTACAAAAAGGTATTGGATGGAGAACATGAAGACACCCATCCAAATGAAAGATAGTGTCACGCTTCAGGGTGCACCTTTCCTTGTCAGGGGGCTGAGGTGCTGAAGACAACAAAAGCTGCACCCTGGACTGTGCCCCACAGGTACTAGGTGGGGGCAGGAACAGGGCTCCAGGCAATGAAGCACTCTGGAGTACCAGCTCCATATGGTTAAAGGCTGGTTTGTCCTTCTCATAGAGAAATAATAAAGAAGGTATTTAGAGAAGAAGCTTACAATTATTGCTGCTGGCAGAGTAACAGTTCAGAAGGAGTTAGGTGGTCATAACAAACAGGCAAGAAACTCAGGAGTTCATGGCTAGCAACACGGGAGGAGGCTCAGCACAGAGTTATGTATAAACAACGGGCAGCCACTTTCTCCTACCTCATCCACACCTTTACTACAGCACAGGCTTGACAACTCAGTGTTTGCAGACAGAATTACTGAGGTAAGTTTCAAGGCAAACACATGTAAACTCCTGTTAGGTAAGTGTTAATAATTCACAGCAAGATGCCAGCTCTCCATTAAGACATTTAATGTGTGAAGAAAACATTGCAAAAGGTCCTTGGAATAAGCTGAGTAACTTTGAAACAAAAGGAATTACTTAGCCTATTGGTATTGTTCATCGAGACTTTCTTTTTGCTGCTCTTAAAAAAAAGAGGTGTTTCTGTCTAGAGTTCAGATTTGCATAATTAAAACCATACACACAACCTCCTCCCTTTCTGACACCGCCGCCTCTGCACTTGCCAGCTGAAAGGGCAGCATCCCCCTCTTGTCCAGCCACCAGGATCCAGTAACCCACCAAGGGAGTGGTACCTTCACAGCTACCACAGCTCTCCAGTAACCGGTTCTTAAGGTGCACCATCGCCACATGCTCAGCAGACCAATGGGGCAACAGCCAACACTGCTTGCAGGGATCAAGACAGAAGATCTAAGACACCTCTTCAGAAGGGGAGTAAAACTGCCCCGGGCAAGAGGCAGTCAGAGAGCCAGCCAGGTCCCAGTTGGGACAGGTGACAAGTGGGATGGCGAGGTCTCGCTACTGGGGCAATAGCTGAACTTTTTTGCTTCATCTCCCAGTAATCTCACATGTAAAGGGTGTCAAACTCCTTTCACAGTGTAAGTCTGATCTAATTCCCCAGTAAGGTATAAGTGTGTGCTAATGAAAAACTTAAGATACTTTAGAGATAAAAGTAGACCAATACTTACATTCATTTACTTTTTATTATTACTGCTGTTTCCCAGTTAGCTGGTATCCTCCCCTCAAGACATTATTAGGTTTTATTGGATTTCTTAGCTCAGTCACTGAGCTACCATAGCTGCACTACTCTGGAACCTCAGCAGACCCCGTGCAGCAGCCCTACACCACAGCAACTTCCCAGCTTAAACCAGAGATCTTTACAGCATGCTGCACTGTGCATCTAGACATACTCTCCAGGACAGGGGGAAAACGTGATGCCTGTGGAAAGGGAGGCAGGAAGACAACAAATGTCAGTACATGCAGTATTCCTCCCATCACCTACCTCCAGACAGGAGCTAAAAGTTGTTATATTTATACACAATTTGTCAATACACAGCCTTTTCAATGCAAAACCCAGCTAGAAATCCTACACAGACTTCTACCTCTGGCATTCTCTTTCCTTGCCTTTCCAACGCAATGCTGCCCAACTTACATTCGTCCAGAATGCTCTCTCTGCAAAGACTATTTGCCTTTGATGATGTCGCCTTTTTCTATGCAGCCCTCCATTGCATCTCAGCCTGTTATTACATTAAACATATCTCCTCTAACTAGTCCCATCCTCTCCATCACCCTCAGCTACTGCCTACATCCATTCCACCATGTCAGGTCTCTGATACCCAGTTTTGTGCACTTCAGTCCTCCCCTCGTTCTTGAGGAAGTTAACCCTACATATCAGTATTACTAACCTATTATTCCCAAGGCTTAAGACTCTCTAAGACTTAGCAAGGGCAAAATATTTGTTTGCTGAGGCCGCCAAACGTCACAATACAGTCTCTGTAGAACTCTTGGCGCAACTGTGTCTATCTGTTGTCTCTTCCATAAAATTTCTGGAAGAAAAAGCGGAAAAAAAAAAAAAAAGTCTCTCGTGTCTATACATAATCTTGTAGGGTGATGTCCTAACCCACAAATAGGATACCAAGACACTATGGTAATGTAAGAATCACCTCTGCATGCAAGATGATCAGCAGTGCAGGGATGCCCACATGAATCCTCTGGACTCTGCATGGATTTTCACGCTGTCAGATGCTCATTTCTGTCCCTCAACCCCCTACAATCAGCAAAGAAACAACAGATACTCTTATCACTCAGCTTTACTGTCTCGTCCCTAATTTGGGCATAATCCCAGTTTAAACCAGTTATCTAACAGCTAAATATAATTTCTCTAGGCTGTGTAGTTTCCAGAAATAACTAATGCTGCATCCTCTTCCCCTCATCAGGGAAACACCCAGCAGCACTTGCCAAATCCTAGCCCACCCCACTGCCCTACTCAGCAGGGCCATGTGGCACAGAGACCCAGCCCTCACAGCAGACACTATCCATGCTCCTGTGTGGATTAGCCACCAAATCCACAGGCTGATCTGCAGCTAATGATTTTTTGAGCCTTGTCCCTTCCCAGTGCTTCAGCGAGCCACTCCCAAGCAGCTTCTAAGGACCCACTGACCTCCTGCTCACTGCTTCTGTCCCATTCTTCGGAAGGAACTCAAAAGATACTTTACAGAAGGATCTAAGTTGTGCATACTGTAAATAAAACATGTATTCTTACAAAGTGGTCCATAGTACCAAGGGAAGAAAAACGAAAGGGCAAAAGCCTTCTTAGTCCCTGCAGTAAAATCTGCAGCTGATCCTTTCACAAGCTGGTTAAATAATTTCTCCCTCAATGGTCTTCAGTCCTGTTTCAACTCTTTTAGTCCAAATATCTCCTAAAAAGCTGGGAAGAACAAAAGCAAAACCAGAAAGAGTATTTCCAGAGTTATCCTAATACAAAGCATGGAAAAAAAATTTTCTTCATTTCTTCCAAATTCAGCGTGCTCGATCCTTTTCTACACATGGATGTTGCGCCAGTTGAGCATAAATCACCAGTTCCACACTCTGAAGTAAAGTCAGAAGCCCTCCAATTCTCTCCAGAGGCAAGGGACCTCCAACTATTTTATCTCATAACTACTCACATTCCTCCTTGTTCTGTAAGCTTCTCAGTAAGAAGCATCTGGCAGAGTTTGGTAGGGACACCTAATGCCATCTGAATTGAGCACGGCAGTTCTTGGTCCTTGTAGTCAGAGTCCAACCCAGCCAGCCTCACATGGGCACCAATTGTTGCAGCACAATCAAACTAGTAGGCTGCAACAAGGCTTTACCATTGGTCAGGTTCTACTGTCTGTGCTGTATCTCCTTCCTCCAGAGGTCAGACCACACTACTCCTCCTCCATTGACACCCCCCCCCCCTCCCACAATCCTCAGGGCTATTTAACCACTTAGTGGGAACGAGCTACAGCTGCACATCATCCATGTCAATCAACCCACTGCCTCTGAGGCAAGGCCACAGCTGTATGTTATCAGTGCTGATCAACCCACTGCCTTCAGTCCTCTACACCTGATGTGGCGGCATACGCAATATCCCACTAACTCACCACGCTGAGCATTCAAACACATGTCTGAGGAGCCTCAGCTCTACCCGCTACGAACTTCACTCACCCTGCTTTGCAGTGTCTCATCTCCAGGAAACCACATCTCATAGCTGGGAGATGTTTCCTGATAGAACAAAGAAAAAGATGGACAATAAAACCTCGACTTAGAACAGAGAGACATACATTACAAAGAAATGGTACATTTTACATGATTTTTCTTTTCCTTGGCATTGTACACTGAAATTTTGTCTAAGTAACATACAGGTTTTTAGTAACTTGGACTACACATGTATTTAGGTTGTTGTGAAATGGTTAAACTAACATTTTTCCATATGGCAATGCTTCATGGAAAAGAAAGATCCAGACACAAAGAATATTTTCCATGCAAAAAAATAACATAGCAAACTTTATTTGCAAGTTTAGAAAGAAACAATATATATCTACATATATTACAGGCAAAATATCTTGTCACAAAAGTTAAATAATTCCCCTGCAATTAATAATACCAGCCATCCCAAAGCACCTCTAGTTTCCTTGTTCCTTATTATGCTCCTAAACCTTTCCCCTTCCTCCCATCAACTACCTGCAGTCCAGCTCTCCTGGGCAACTACCCCTCAGAGAAGGTGTGATAATGTAGAGATGCAATTAACAATTTCCCTTCTCAGTGATTCAATTCAAGGCTTCATCAAGGCTTGCAAAGCCAATTGGAGCTCTTCACCGCTGCACAAAATAATCTTTGACACTAAAACAAGCCCCAGCAACTCAAACACTTATCCCAAAATATATATGGTACTTTGAGCGCATCAGCACAATGGCCACCCCAGTTCCATCTCCCCCTATTCTCAGTGGTCACCAGACCTCTGTTCAGCCGTCCCAGTTTTTCCCAAACCTCCTGCCCTTCCCAGCAGGGACTCTCAGTCTCTCTGCTTGCAAAGGCTGAGTTATGAAATAACCAAAATAACAAAAAAACACCCCACCTTTGGACTTGATGGAAGGTCCCATTACACTCCCCGCATCCTGCTGCTTCTGTGTCCTTGACAGCTCAGCAGCTGCTTCTGCTGCAGAGTCATCCCCAGCCCTCCAGCCTGGAAGGAAACCCCTTCCTCTGCTTCTCTGGCACTTTAACACTGGCTCCAAGGAACAAGCCAAGCAAACTCCCCTTTGCTTTTCTGCCTTCAGTCTCCTCTAGTGTTGGATTTTCTTTCAAGAGGGGTCAGCAAGCAAGCCCCTCTGTAGCTCCCCTGCTACCTATGTTCTACAGGAATCTTCCACATTCTTCTTGCAAACATCCCAACTAACTGCTCCCTTCCAGCTTTGCTTTGATTTGCCCCAGATGTTGCCAACCATATTTCTCTTTTCCCCTTGGCTTCCGCTCCATCTGGCTGAGTTAAGACACAGCACAAGAAGAGCTCCTGCTTCCCTGCAAATGCTTTGGCCCTATTCTAATTACAGGGGCAAATCACCTTATAGCACAGCAATATGGTTATTAAATGCCTTTATCTCAACCAAAGGACCATATTTCAGAAAACTGTAAGGAAGCCAGAAACAAATAATTCACTGCAGGAATCTCATTCTTTTCAACTGTAATTCAAATGACATCTTAAGCCTGCTGTCTTCAGCTCCAAAACCGTTCTGTGGCTAAATCCCACGCTGAATGTTAAATCCAAGTAGCTGGACTTGTTCCAGAAGAAGGGTCTCCAAGGGCTCAGCACACCTGGGACAGATGACCTGCCATATAAGACTTTAAGAAACTGTGTAGCCACCGCAACTGCAGTATGGCCATAAAGATGAGGTCATTGCTTCCCAATACCACTGTTTCCACAGTGCAACAGCTCTTCAACCTGCCAAGTAATGATTGCTCTCTCTGTCCCCTACCCCAGTCATCGGGATTTGGAAGCCACAGAGTAAAACCTGGTGTTTGTGGAGCAAAGACAATATGGATCATGCCCCATTATCTCTACCCACTCCTTCTGCAGTGTCACCTCACTGGCTCTCCTGGGGCTGAAGCCTTTGTCAGCCTTCAGGATGCAGGAAGGATATCCTCCATAGAAAGCAAGATGATATCCAGCTTTCAGCCAGTTTGTCAGAGAGATTCCCAACCAACCAAGCCCTCAAACCCAGTATCTAAACACCAAGGAGCTTTGTTTTCAAAAGACTCCCAGAGAGGAAGCTCTGACAAATGCAGCACTGCAGCATAGCTCCCCAAGTGTCCCTCCAGGCCAGCTATCACAGGGACAGAGGCAGTTACCAAAGACCAGCAGATCTTCTCTTTTTAATTCTGGCACTTATGCCAGATCCCACACTCTACAGCAATCAGAATTTCCATTTGAAAATTCCATATAAAAGTTCCATATAAACTGGATGCTACTGGATTAAAGAAAGAAAGTGCATACATTTGTGATTTAATAATGCACTGATACAGCCTGAAGACCTGTTCCTAAAAAACACTGGATAGATTGTCACAAGTTGAAAACAACAAATTATAGTAGAAGGCAAATATAATATAGCAAGTTGTGCCAAAGCACACAGTAATTACTACAAAACAAGCACAAACAAAACATGAACAATATTTAGAGAGACAAGCTGAAAGCACTACTGAAATGAGAAACAGCTCAAGAAGACATATGGACAAGACATAAGATCCCTTTACTGTGAAAAAATGGTATTAATTCGTGTGGAAGACCTCAGCATTACAGACCTGTTCCTCTGGGAGGGAAGAAGAAAGGAAAGAGGTTCTCGTTACTGTAACAAAATGTAAGGATATAAAAGATCTAGGATAAGGTTTCAAAAACTACCTAGGACCCCGAGGTTCATCTTTAAAAGTGAGTCAGGGGCTTCAGAAAATGTCATCGCTAGAAACTATGGCGGAACTATTCACAGAGTGCAACACACCGCGGCAGCCAGTAGGGACCACACACCGCTGGGTCCGACACCAACCTTGCATCTTACCAACCCGCTCCAGGGCTGGAGCTTCTCTGAGGGCCAGGTGGCACAGCAGGCAGAGCTGTGAGGCCTGGAGCAGCCCCAGGACGGCACCTCGGGCACAGTGCTCCCCGGAGGAAACCAGGACGTCACACCATGAGCGAGACGGGGCAGGGATGCCCAAGCAGGAGTCAAAGCTCTCCTCTTCCTGGTGGTGGTGGCACTTCAGTGGCAATCCTGTTTTCCAGCCCAAATGATATTTTACTTAGCTATTCATTTCTTACACTGTTTCCATCTTCTCCCCTTCCTTATCTCCTCTTGTTTGAACCATGCAGCCATAATCCACAGTCACCTTTTTTCTCTTTTTCTTGTCCATTCAAGGAAAAAAAGTACTTGTCAAGACAGCAAAAAGTTATGACTCCGAACCATCAAGACTTTCATTTACTGCTGGGAAGACCCTTCTGTCAGCCACTTCATACTCAATGCTGGAGACTGCACCTGCTTGACAAAACCTCTGCCAGCTAAATGCAGACTTGCCAAAATCGCTTCTCAAGAGCAAGGAAAAAAGACGCAGGAGATCAGATATTGACCAACATTCTCCTGAAGCTCAAAAAAGCCCACCACTGCATCGTAAACAGCAGCAAATGATGACCTGTGCTCCCTTTAAACAGCAGCGTGGAAGCATTTAGTTCAACAAGCCAATTTGGTGCCAGCTTTTTCCAGGCCCTGTGGCCCCATCTGCCTATTGCAGTTTAGTTTAGCTTTGACTGATCCCAGTTACATAACTGTACCCTTAAGCTCCTAAGTTGTAAGGTCAATATCAGGTTAAAACTGTTGCTGTGTAAGACAATATAGCCAAAGCCTGATCTGTCCTACTGCCACACCTATTCTTCTCTGTATCTGATGCAATTCCCAGTTCGAAGCTCGGCAGAAGATTCCCTTTCCTTCTCACATACATCTTTAATTTTTTTTTCCTTCTTCTTCCTTTTCCCTCCCAGATTATTTTTACTTTTATAATACGCTCAGGAAGGTGACCAAAATGAAAGTTAGAAGAGCTAAATTGACAGGAATGCTTCTGTACCATCATTTTACTACAGGCATTGAATTGAAATGCTTTAGGCAGCACATCATATGGCCTGTCACGATCACACTGAACTACCATGAAATGGGGCAGGAAAAGACCATGGCATTTTGCCAAATGTTCAATATTTTTAAACTGAAAGTGAAATAACCCACAAAAGCAGATGGAGCTCAACTTCAGAGCAGGTCTGTCCCGACAGCACACTGTCCTGAAGGTAGATACCTTGTAAGCCCTGGGCTCCCTAATGCTGGAATATGATGCAGGCAGGCTTGGTTAAATGAGCTGACAGGAAAACCACCTGGCAAGTAGTTACTGAGACTTCCATGCCAAATCCCTACTGATGTTCCGCTACAGCACTGTCAAACTGTTTCTGCAAGACACTTGAATTTAAGAAGGGCTTGATTGTTGGTTTTTTCCTAAATTTTTCTGACATCTTTAAAAAAAACACCCTGACTTTTTTTTGCATTTGTGAGACACCAGCAGTGTAGCTGCAGTGTAATAGTAGGGTATGCCTTACAGAGTAGTAGTACAGCAAAAACTTTGGAGAATAATGCAATGAAAGAAATCACACTTATAAGCCTGCTTCAAATGCTGATGCTGGAAAGCATAATACTTTTTGCAGTAACCCAACAACTTCTGTTCCATCAAAGGTATGTTGCAGCACAAGGGAAGACAGCAGAGTTTTCATTCTACTGTGGAAAGAAATTATTCTCAATCACAGAATCACGGAAAAGATTATGTCAGAAAGGACCTCTGGAGGTCATCTAGTCCGATATCCTGCTCAAAGCAGGGCCAGCTTCAAAATCTTCTTGGGTTCCTTGGGGCCTTGCCTTGTCAAGGGTTGAAAATTTCCAAGGACAGATTCCAGATCCTCCTCGGGCAACCCATTTCAATACTTAACCACTCCTGCTGGACATGTTTTTTTCCTTAGATCTGCTCAAAATTCCTCTTGCTGCAACTTGTGACTGTCATTGTGCAACTGACAACACCCAGTTCCATCTTCTCCTTAGTCCCCATGCGGTAGTAAAAGTGGAATTACGTCCTTCCTTATTCCTCACCAGGCTGAAACAAATGCAGCCTTTTCTTCTCTCATCCCCTAAACGTCTTGATGGCCCCCCACTCCACTTGCTCCAGTATGTCAACATCTCCCTCGTACAAAGGAGTTCAGATGCGGACTGGCAAGGATGAAGTCACTTTCCTTCACCTGTCAGTCACCCTTTTGCCCATACAACCCTGTATGCAGGCATCCTGTTCTCCAAATGATGACCCTTCCACCACTCACTAACTTCCCTAACTGCTTTTCTTCTGATCCATGTGAGGCAGTGTAATTCAGCTGCATCTGGGCTAAAAAACAGGTGGGAGGCTTTGTTACGTAGCTCACTCCAAGAAAGAAAAGTATGTTCTTCTGTCACATTTGCACTGCCTCTGTTGAGAAAAGGGTTATGAAACAGAAAGGTTCCACCTGAGCCTTGACAGAGTGTGGAAATGGTATGTGCTCAGACCTCAGAGAACAAGACCTAGAAGCATAGTGTGCCAGAGATTTTTCAAATATGCAAATTCACCAATGTAAATCTTACTAATTATTCCACTAAAAAGTTGCTTTAAAACCCTAAATACAGGTTGACTGCCAATTACATCACATTTCTTTCGTGAATATAGAATTAAAGCATGTTAGCTCTGAAAAAACCCCCAGCTTCTTATTGTGTTTATTTAAGTAACTGGCCCACCTAATTCTCCCAGCTGGCTGTAGTTTGGTACCCACTCTGTGGCACAGCCATATCATTTGTGAATATGCTGTCCCCTTCTGAAGACCCATGAGATGTGTCCCCATGGCACGCTGTGACAAGAGCTGTCACTAGATGCAAAGACACGAACACGTGCTTGAGAAACAGTAGTGAAGCAATAAGCAAAAGGCACACCATATTTTGTCAGCAGGAACGTTATGAAATAGCCACAAGAAAACTCAACCATATTGTTCTAATTTAGGATACAGTAGATAGGGTCTTATTTTGGAGCATGAAAATGTAATCTATCCCAGTCTCTTTCCCCAGCGCCCCTTTCAAATAACAGTGTGCACTGTCATCCACATTAAATTAACAACTAAACATAGCCGACTTCCAACCAGGATGTTACAAGGATTTAGCCTTCCTATATACACATACACTTAGGAAAGAAATCGTGGTAATGAGATTGAGATCAAAATACCACCCGGAATCCTTTTAAAATCGAGGGCAGGGAAAAGAGAAGAGGGATTTCTGTATGATTTAAGAAGGATAAACATGAGATATGTATAATCAAAACAACAAAATTTGAGAACTTGTAGCAGATGTGTTAATCTGTGTTCTTTAGCTTCAAATTCTCCCATTTCACATAAGTGTCAGCTTGTCCCAGAGCTTGACAGCACTGTATAAAGAAACAATTGCATATCTTCTAAAAACAGAAGATGGTGAAATCTCTCGGACAGTTTGCCCAAAGACTCCATTGTGCCTAAACTCTTATGGGAATACAATTCAGAAAGGTTTATTCAATAAATTAAAAAAAATACCTCCTACGGGAAGCAAAAGACATAACAGAATGAAAAACATTTCCTGTAGGAAGAATATTTTTAGACTTTTAGGGAGAGAGGCAAATGAAAACTGAACAGAGCACTGCCAACTGGTTTCTCACCACATTACTCTCAGTAGGGTGCAACTCAATCGAAATCACCCTTTAGAGAAAAAAGAAAAAGACGGTGCTCAAAAACCAGCTTGCCATATTACAACAGTGGCAGGAAACAAAGGGATAAAGCAAATAAAACCTGAAAATAGCAATGGAAAATCTGTATTAGTCTTCCTCTCACAAAATCAGTTATAGATGTTCAGTGGAGGTACAGTCCCATCACTGAAAAATCAAATCCAGGAAGCCAGTCCTTTGGAGAAGCAAGACTTAAGGCAGTGCAAAAGAAATCTTAATCACACTATAAAAAAAACAAAACTTTCATTTGTTAGCAAACTCTGTATCATACTCTGTATTTGGCTGAAAACCATTTTGTCCATTTATGAGACAAACCCATTTATGAGAACAAAAGGACTCATTAACATTTCATTTGGCCGATCCAGATAACAGGCTACAGCTACAGTAAAGCAGTTTATTTTTTTAGTATAAACTTCAGGTGATGAAAGCCAGAAAGACACATTACCCTAATTTTTGACATTTGGCCCAGAGGATAACTGAAGATATACATAACAAGGACAACTAGAAATGGACAAAAGACAAGCGCAACCTGGAAAGGTCTGTGTGGATGGATCAGGAATTCATAAATGAATAGGGGAGAAAAGAGAAAAGCAGGACCTACCCAAAGTCCTAGCAGGTTCTCAGCAGCCACAGGGAGAGTTTCTGCATGGGACTGAGTGCTCATGTGCGTCCTCACTAAGTGCAATTCTCAAAAATATCTTTGAAACCTTACACTGTCAAAGGGTCCTCATGGATAAACACCATAAATCAGAAGGTCTTCTCTTTGAGACAATACAGAAGAGAGCAGGTAGGAAGATCCTGAAAAAGACAGTGTTCTGGCTTCACAACTTGGGAGGCTGATGCAAGCGGTTCCCATAGGCAGGGCTGTGAGGGTGATGACCCAGGGATGAGAGCTTTAGGGTGGGAAACTGATGTTTGTTTTTATAGGCCAGAGACACAGCACCTAACCTACTTAGCTCCAAAAACACGAACATGTGGTACCCAACATCTGGTTCCAGTACAACAATGTGGCAAGCGTCAAGCACTGGAAGCTCAACAAATCCTTCAAAAACACTCTTAACTCTCCCCAGGATTTAATAACTCCTTGCTGACAACCAGAGTGGAACAGACATGTAACTTGAAACAGCCAGTCTGTATACACCTAGGAAAAGCTGAAATTCAACCAGAAAGTGTGCACATACATTTCCATGATATGTGTTATTGCTACACGATAAGAATAGATAAAAACCAATAGAAATTATTTTTAACAAACAGAGCTTAAAAGTCTGCAAAAAACGACCGACGCAAAAGTTTTAAAGAGAGGTGAAAGAAGTAAAATTCCTAAGACTGAATGATAATTAAAGGCTTTGCTTCTTGCTTGATACTTCGTTTTGATTAGCAGGATTCACGAGCCAAAAGCAAAGCACACACCTGAGTACTCTGTCAGATTGAAGCCTGAGAGCTCAATACTTTGCAAAATTGGACGATAAGTCACAATGTCAAATTCCAATGAAGTCTGAACCTTGCCCTTACCTCCTTATTGCCCTCCTTCCAGTTTCTGTAAGCTCAAGGGAGTATTTGGCCTCTTCTCCCACCATCCAGACACCTGTGTCTGTTAAAAACAAGCGTAACCCAGGATGTGCAAAAGTTATGTTTTAAAACATCAGCTTAATTCCAGTGTTCTTAATGCTTATGTTCTCAAATACTATGCCACATAACCAGAAAATCAAATATGAGCAGCATTATATCACATTTAATGACACTATAATAGTATTGCCATTATAATCTTCATTCTCATTACCTTTTTACATTAAGATTTCAACTCTACAACTCTGACACTGATACTATCTAGCTACCACTATACCATCACAAGTAGTCAGCCCTACTTGCTCAGGACTCCCTGCTCATTTCCATTATGGGATTTACATCTGGAAGGAAAAAAAAATCCCCCAAAGTATGCTTAATACCTATATGCCTACACAGTCACAACACTGCAGAAGAGTGAAGACAGACTCCTGAAAACTTCCCCACCTGCAAATCACGACAGCTGTAGTTCTTGTCATACGAGAGAGTCTGCAAAGCTAAATGTACTGCCAGCTCCATCATGAAGTCAAGACAGCAGTCTGGGCCGTTGATATTTTAGAGGCTGCCCAAAATTACTTTTCAGTCTTATTTCTATTATTTTCACAAGTTCCTTTCCCATTACTTAAGCAGTGCACACTTGGGGAGAATTCTGTCTGTCCTAGCTGTCAACTCCCATATTTTCACCAAATGTCTTCAAATGTAATTTAGTTGGGACTGGGAAGAGTGCATTTGCCAAATTCAGAAAAGTTGAATATATTTAGCTACTTTTAATGGCACTCCTCTTCATACAAGACCCACAACATTTCTGCCCACCAAATTCTGCAGTTACAAAACTCTTACAGCACTGAATAGGATGGACTTAGGCTGAAACTAGTCTGTGTGTCTAGTGTTTTAGCATGTCTTATGGAAGAAAATAAAGCAGAACAGTTCAGTGGTAAATATCAGCACACAGTTTTTTACTTCAAAAGCCTTCCAAAACACAGTTCTCACACACCTCATTAAAAAGCCCCCCCCTCAAAGGGAAAAATGCAAGTTAACAATCTTGGGTATGGGGGAGTGTCCAGTTTTTTAAACGTCTGGAGGAAGACCAAAGAAAAATGGTGACAAAAAGCCATTTAAACATGCTAGACCCCCATTTTGCTTCCTGGATGGTTAATTGGGGCTCTACACAGGAATACATTCAAAGCTCTCTTCCATCCATAGAGAAAGATGTCTGGGTTAGGTATCAAAGTGCTTAAGGGCAAGTAAAACAGACTCTGAGCTCACACTGAGCTACATATCACTCTTCAGAGATCACTATGGCAAAATGAACAACTAGTGCTGATGGCAATCTGATACATTCTCTGAAATTCCTTCCCAAAGACAGACAAACTTTCCACCTGACAAGGAAACAGTTCTAGGGCATCTCATCCTAACAAGCAACACAATAAACAGGCAAATGCAGAAGCAATGAAGTCAGAAACATGAGGCAAACAGCTCAGTGAAGATACAGCCTGTAAGACTATGGCAACTAGAGAGCAGTAAATAGGACATTGTCACAAGAGAATAAATGTTGAGGAGGTATTCCATTAAAATATTTGCATGTATAGTGTTAAATTAGTTTATTGGGGAGTACTGGCCTTTCGACCATGTGAACTATTGCAGTCTTTTATGGCAAAGCCTTATTCCTAGTTCCAAGTGCAGCAGCTTTGCTTTTACACCTCAGAAGCTTCAGCTTTGCCCCCATGACAAATATGCTGTCACATCAGAACCACTTGAAGTGCAACACCTAGTGAAAACTGGGGAAAGGATGACTTCACTTACATATCTCATGCTAGATCTTTTAAAAGGGATGCAGCATATATACTCCTATTTCACATTTTCTTCATGCATCCTAACAAACAGGAGAAAACTGCTTTCTTTTTCTCTTTTCTGTTGGTAACTTACAATTTTCAGAATATGTATCAATCACTTGTTATCAGTTGAATAGGGGAAGGAAAAAAATAAGAAAAGCTCTCCTTCCTCTAAATTTACAATGAACAGGTTCTGCTCCTGTAAACTTGATAATGTGATCAGTCCTTTCTCTCCAAAAGAATTTGTCCTACTAACCTCAAAGAAAAATACTCATCTGAAGTACCTGAGGATAGATATCCTTACAGGAATGTGACCTGTCCGTTTGCCCAATTTTAAAGACTTTTTCTTAATGGAATTAAGATTTTTTTCTATTTATTTATTTATATCTCTGAAATAATTTTTCATGTATGTCCATCCATCAGCACAGTTTTGAAGCAAGCACTGGCTGTAAAAAAGCAGAAAAAGTAAGCTAGCCACTCACAGCAACTTGGAAAAACTGAGTTAATATTAATTTGCAAAAACCAGTGATGCTCAGGGGGAAACTTTGGCAAGCAAAGAGATACGGAAATAGGGAATCTGAGACCACTTTCCCAATGGATTTAAACTCTTAAAGTATCAAGCAAGTGAATTTATGGAAGCTGATCTCCCAGGGCACCTATGAGCTGAAACTAGTGGTGTGAACATTCACTACTTCCAGCAGCCATGTCCTAAGTTAATCACTCCATATGACTCAAACAGAGGATATAAAAATATTTAGCTAAACTAATGTTCTGATATTGCAGATGAGTATCTCAAACATCCTTGCAGCTCACCACAGCTTGGCCAGCCAGTAGCTCAGGACACACCAGGACAGCTCCTGGCTTCTCCCTCTAAACCTGGTGAGGACTCAGGGCGCACTGCTCTCCTGCACCATGGGAAACCCCTTGCCCGGTTGTGCTCCACGGAAAGCCTTCCTGGGCAAGGAAGCAGGTCCATGGCAGGCTACGCCAGGAGGAGGAAAAGGTGAGGAAGGGCTGAGCCAACCACCCACAGCAACCCAACGGCGCTGAGGAGCACTGTGCAAACTCACAGTGGTGCCTCCTGCTTCCCGGCGGCCAGGCACGCTAGCAGGAAGGCAGCAGACATGATGTTACCATTGCTTTGAAAGCAGCTCTCCCCCAGAAAAGCCTGTTAGCTGGAGATGTTAATGCTTAATCAGCCAGTAACACACAGAGTACGACAGCAAAATAATCAGGCCCTGTAAGTGTAAGTGTGTAGATGTCGTTTATCATAACAAAGCGATTAGTCAGATTCATTCACATGGTGTGCTGTATTTGTTATCCACATGCTGTGGCTTTCCGTTGCCGTCTTTAGGACAGAAGAATCAGCACAATTAACACAACCTGAGACGTCACACAGATCTATTTATTTTGAACTGTTTTGGGCTTTTCACCTGGCAAACATATTCCAGTCAGTCACTGTAAAACACTTGCACCCTTAACTTGTACAGGACTATTCACATACTTTAGCATAAACATATGACTCAATGTTGGCCGAATCAAGGCATTAAGGCATCTCTAGATATTTCTACCATCTTTTTACATGATACATAGTTTACTTAGAGTCACTTAACCTTATCAAACACTTAACGAAAGCATAATAGTCATAACAGACTTAATTTTGTAAGTGAATTTTCTTTAAAGAAAATGGCTTAAAGGGACAATTCCGATCGGAATTGGGGATGAGCATCTTTTTTCTCGTGTTAAAAATCCTCCTTGTCTTTGCCAGACTAAAACCACTGGAAATGTTGTCACTGATTTCCACAGACCCAGGAACGGGGAGGGGGTTTAAGCAGCTTATACCTGAGCAGATAATAGAAAAGGGAAAGAATGTTTGTCAGCAAAGTAAAGCTCTACCTAAAATAATCTTTACAGTTGTAAAATATTCTTGTGAATAAAATCACATATCGATAAAGAACAGCCAGATCATCCAGAAGTGAGAGACAACTCTGTCACATGATGCTTCACATCCAAAAATCTGTGGATTCAAGAATACAGGCCTAACACGTTTCTTTGTGTAAGGCCTTTAGGTGTGACCTGCCGCTGAAACTGGAAATCCCCTGTGCACTGTGGCATTCCATTAAAAATTATTTATGAATGGCCGCATGAACTGAGCAGCAACCTTTCCCTCCCTAGGCCGGTAGACAGGGTTGCAGTATAAAATGCTGAAGAGTCAAAGGGCAATAAAAAAAAAATAAAACAAACAATCCATCCTTCTCCTGGCCTCAGATGAAAACTATTATGGACATTTTGGTCTCATATACAGAAATCACAGATCAGCTGGCAAGGGAGCGCTCGGTGCACACTTTAAAACCTGAATCCGGCTGTGCCTGGTGGTGCCACCCCGGCCGCCCTGCAGCACCAGGCTGCCCCAGGGTGTGCCAACGCATGCTGCAAACCACATCGCCACCATCTCCCTCCAGACACTGCCACAGATCCAGCTTGGGGCAGGCCAAGAAGGTTCTGTGCAGAACTTATTATTTTGGCAGGTTCTGAAGAGAAAATCTCCATAGCATTAAAGTAGGAGGAAGAAAATAATTCCCACGTGTATCTCCTAAAATACCACTTTTAGTGCATAACCCTGTTACTTGCACAGTGGTTTTAGACGAAGATTTTCCAGAAAGTGAAATTATACTGAAGGTGTTGGAATGAAGGTAAAGAAAACAGATTTTGCAGTGAACACTTCTTTTATCCTCCAGCTAACAAGGATGGGAATTTTATGTAATCAAACCAAAACCTTCCATGTTCATTTTCAGCCTGTAGCCATCTATTCGGTTGTCTTTTACAGCTGAGTAAAATCATTGTTCTGATGTATTTCATTTTCTAAGTTGAAAAAAGCAGAACTACAGGTTTCCTATCAAGAATGCCATAATTTGGATAATGGGAGCTTAGAAACTTACAGTACTGTAAATAGTAATTTCCTTTTCACCCAGTGAAATGTGGGGGGTTTTCACCTCCTCAAGCACACGCGCTTTGCCACAGCTAGGGCGAAGCCCCAGAGGCAGAGAATCCTTCACTTCCTAAAAACCAAACAAGTCTTTTTCCAATAAAGACTAAACAGGAAGCAAACAACTAAATCCTTTATGAACAATGCTGTTTTATGACAAAACCAAACTGAATGACCATTAGGATGCATGCCTGCAATAAGAGGGGGAATTTGATCAAAATTATGTATGTGCAGTTTCTTTTAAAATATAGAGTCAAACAATTTATACATGCCATTGCTGATAGTTACAACTAAGTTAATATCTGTATAATGCTTTGAAAACAGAAACTCTGAAACCAGCAGGTATCAAGTTCTATGGCAACTGACACGCAGTGCCACAAATCCGCAATGACGATGCGAGTCCAGCTACAGGTGCAGCACACCCCGCTCCTGCAGTGCAGCACCACCACTGTGACTGCTGGGACAACAGCCACCACGACACTTGTGCCCAACTGGGGGCTCATGGAGAGGGGCTGCCTGGCCACCTGTCCAGCCCAGGCACGGGGACCCAGCATAGAGATGCGGATACTTGCTTGTCGTGACGGCACTGGGCTCAGACCTTCCCCAGACAGTTCTCTTACAACAGTATCACACGTTGTTTTGGTTTTTTTCCTAACATAAAGGGGATTATTTTTTTTAAACAACACTCACACATATGCCTCGATTACTCTAAAAATCAGGTCTCACCAATAGGAAAGATATGTCCAAAATACAAGACCATACTTTGTTACTGTAAACACCCATTTCTTAAATATATGAAAGACACTCACCCAGGTTGAAACGCCAAGTAAACAACAATTTGTAAGAGAACAGTAACACCACACGAAGCCGTGCTGAATCAAATTTAACTACAAATTACATCACTATACTGCAATCATTAGCAATATAATACACACACCCCAAAAATATTTAACTATTTAAAAATGCTAGACACACACCAAATTAGGAACAAAATCGTACTTTTGAATTTGCAGTCTGAAGATGTGCTGCGCTATGTGGTTTGACAACATAAAGATCTGAAAAAATACGCCCCGAGTGTCTGACATCTTCACATGGGTTCAGTGAAAACAGGGAGATCCGCTTACATTCGCAGGTCAGAGACCATGCTCTGAGTGTTGGACTCAGTCAGAAACTGCACGGGAAATCTTACCTATCTTAACACTTTTTGATGTTCCTTATCAGACTGTAAGTGGGCAAGCAGCCAACTAAAGGTCACTGCCCGCTGTCTCACTGGCGGCTTTTTGTCACTGTCACTGCTGCCCCCACAAAGTTCTTTGAAATCTTGAACTTTTAACTATCTTAAAATTTGAGGAACAAGATGAAACAGCTAAGAGTAACTTCTGATCACAAGACTTAATAGTAATCCATTTTTGAAAACTGTTAAAAATCTTTGCTGCCTCTTTCAACATTAGCCAGCGCCGTGGTCGAAGTCGCCAGCCAAGTGCTGGTGCTCCATCCTAATGGGCAGTTGTCAACAACTTTTACGCCCCAAGCTAACAGCAGGACGTGGGGGCTTGTTCAGGGTGAGAGGCAGCCTTTGCCCAAAAACTACTTTTCCTAATATTGTGCCATCATGGTGCCTAGTTTGGCTTTGGATCCCAGATCCCTGTGTCAGATAACAATTTTTCAAAGACATCTGCATCCCACTGAAACAGCGGGGTTGTTTTGTTGATAGATCTAGTGGGCATTGGCTGCTTAAAATAAATACATCTTAAATGGAAATGGAATTAAAAGGAAAAGGCTGCCTTCCAACCCCAACGCAAAAGCTCCAGGAGGAACTACTAAACAGATAAGCAGGAAACCTCATCGCTACAGACAGGACAGAGAATTTCTTCAAACAAAAAATTCCTTCTTCTCCTGCTACAAAGGGCTGCGCAGAACCAACTCGCCGAGCAACTGCTATCAAGAAACAATGCCACATTCCTTGAATACATTCGTCCACGTGGTATGGTATCTGCAGCCCAACATCGACGACATCCAAGTTAAGAGAATAAATATTTGCACTGCAAAGCTGGATTTGTCTTGGAATACAATTGCTCCTCATGTGGTTTTGACACATGTATGTTGTCAAATAAATCACAGCCCACTGGGTGTGCACATGAAAAATAATTTGTCTATCTTGTTGGAAGCCATCGCATACTTCAGTTTACGAGGTGTGAAACTGGGAGGGGGCGGTTTTACATGCCCAGGACAACTATAAACGGAGCCCGTCGAGGGCACATCCAGAGCCGCCGCCCGCCCCACCAGCGCCGCGGGTCCCCGCGCTCGGCGCTAGCACCCGCGCCCGCTGCCCACGGCGGCACGGCGGCGGCACGGCAGCACGGCAGCACGGCGGCGGCAGCGCGGGCACCACCGAGGGGGGCGCAGCCGGCGCCCCCGCGGGGCCACCCCGTCCCGGCCACCGGCGGCACGGCAGCTCCGGCTGCCTCGCCGGGGCGGGCAGCGGCGGCGAGGGCGAGGGCGGCGCGGCGGGTGCCCGTCCCCCGGGGGCGGGCGGGCCTACCTCGGATTTCCACACGACGTAGGCGGCGGGGCGAGGCTCGGGCGGCGAGGGCTGCCCCTTCCTCTGCTGCAGCCAGCGCCGGGGCGAAGAGAAGATGCTGTTGGCGGGGCCGGCGGGGCCGCTCAGCGCCGAGGCCGAGGGGGTGCGCGCCAGGAAGGGCAGCTCGCAGCCGGGGCTCCGCTTCCCGCGGGGGCTCTCCTCGTCGAAGAGGGCGCTGCCCGGCGGAGAGCGCTCCAGCGGGGTGCTGGGGCTGGAGTAGGAGGCGCCGGGCGGCGGCGGGGCGCCCCGAGGGCGGCGGCGCTCCCCCGGGGGGCTGCCGGTGGCCCGCGCCCGCGGCGCCCGTCCCGCGCCCTCGCCGTCCTCCCGGCCGCCGCCGATGATGGCGGGGTCGAGGCTGCGCGTCTGGCGGAGCCTCCGCTTGGAGAGGCTCTTGGCGGTGCCGGGGGCGGCGGCGGCCGGGGAGGAGCAGGAGAAAACGCTGCTCAGCAGGCTCTGCGCCGACATCGCGGCGGTCGCAGCCTCGGGCACGGCGGGGGCGGCGGGGGTCCGGGGATCTGGCTGCCTCTGCCTGCGGCCCCCGCCGCGGGGCGCGGAGCGGCGCGGCTCTCGGGGCGTCCCCCAGCGCCCGGGCTCAGCCCCCGGCGGCGCGGCCCGACGGCGGTACCGGGGGGCTCATGGCGGCGGCCGGCGCTGGGGCTGCTCCCGGGCTGCCGCCGCCGCGGTCACTTTGCTGGGAGGGAGAGGGAGGGAAAAAAAGAAAAAAAAAAAAAAGTTACGAGAGAAAAGGGGAGGGAAGGAGGCAGCAGCGGAGCTTTTATCTCGGCTCGCCGCCGCCTGCCAGAGTCACTCCCCCCTCGGCCGCGATGCGCGGGGGAGCCGCCGGCCGCCCCCCCACCCGGCCGGTGTGGCAGGGCCCGCCCGCCTGCCCCCGGGCCGAGGAGAGCCGGCCCGCTGTGCCCCGCTCCCCGCCGCGGGGCGCCCACCTCGGGGACGCGCCGGCCCCGCCGCGCTGCGCGGGCCCCCGGGCCGCGGCTCCCGGGAGCTGCCCCGGGCGGCCCCGACGGGGCGCTGCGGCCGCACCGCGTTGCGCTGTGGGGAGGCAGCGGGACAGCTGTGCCCGTGCCGGAGCCACCGCCGCGGCGGCGCAGCCGGGGAGAGCCCCGGCCTGACCCGGCCGAGCCCAGCGCCGCAGCCCCGTCGCGCTGGTGAATGGCGGGGAGTGCTGGGCTGTGGCTGGGGGGGCTCCCGTAACCTCCCCGGCGGCGTCGGGGAGAGCTGCTGTCTTCTGTGAAAGCTTACGGCGATGGGCTGGGTGCGGGTGGTGTACAGCACGCGTCTGTTGGGCAACCGGCACCGGGTGCTCTGGCCCAAGTCTCTTCCCATCCCGTGCCAATTTGAGAAGATGGTTTTATGTATTCAACCACAACGAACGCCTGCTTTGAGGGCACGCTCCGCTCTGCTACTGCTGTCTGACAGTCTTCGCAGAATAACCCCACACAGAGGCCCGTGGGCAGGAGTCCCACAGGCAGCGTGGGGCACACAAGGCCCGTAACTGTTCTGCTGGGTACCTCATGGCAGCAGAAAATAAAGGAGTGGGGCCAATGAAGCCAAGCCTCCTCAAGAGAAATAGATAAACTTGCTTGATCCTCTGTAGCGACTTTCGGTGCTTTCTCACCATGCATAGGGAAAGAAACCTTTATCGGGGGAAAGGAACAAACTTGGGAAAGCCAAAACCATAAAGAAACGCAGCAACAGAATGCATGCAGGGGAAGAATACTGCACAGCCCCATGAAGGCTGGCAGCCAGCCAGCCAGCTCCTTCCCCACCTGGAGTGGAGGAAACAGTCCCTCAGCCACAGGATCCAACTCCTGCCCCCATCTCCCAGCTGGGAACATTAGAGTCCTCCCTTCACTGGAAGCAGTTCAATGGCAGCGCTTGTCAGGTTCTTTCTGCAGGCCCCACACCGTCATTCATGTAGCGTTTCAACTTTAGTAAGCTGCAGCTAACCGCTAGCTTCATGGGTCAGTTCAGAGCTGTTGCTCTTTTGTCAGTGAAGACTACAGCCATTATGTTTTTCTAGATGAAAAGCAAAACACACAAACCCATATCCTGCTTTGCTTCTAGAACTATACTTCTAGTTAGTGAAGGAGTGGAAGGCACCTAAGGGCAGACTAGCCAAGAACTAGTGCAATTCTTGAAAATCCCCCATCTCAGATGAAATCACCGGTAGACTACTGATTCCACAGGGCCTAAGCACCCCTCTTTTGACCTGATAAACCACCAGCTCCACTATCTCCACAGAAGCATCGCAGACAACAATTCAAATTCCTTAGAAAAAGACAGGCTATTTTGAGGAAAAAAAAAAAAAAAGCAAAAAAAAAAAAAAGCGTTTGAGCACAACACAAGGGTCATTTCCTCCTTATGCTGCGTTTTCTCCTCAAACCCTGTTGCAGGGTTGTGTTGTCCTCCCAGGCATCCTGGAGTCTGTGCAGGTTACGTGCACCATGGCAGCGTTTTCTAGTTTCATCAACAGAGGGAGCAGACAGTTCTTTCCTTTGTGGCATTAGTTAAGGTTCATAGAGAGAACCGGCACGCTAGCCCATCCACTTTCAAAGGGAGGTGTTCTGGTTTTATGCAGTATTTCCAAATGGGATTTTTTTTCTCCCACGCCCTACCCCCCCCCCCCTTTTTTTTTTTTTGTCTGAAAAGGAGCTTTTCTCCCTTATTTTAATGAACTGTTCTATTGCCTAATTTCAAAGCCTGCTAGCTCCTCCACAGCTAAGGTTGCAGCTGTTTCTGTTTAAAGCTTCATTTTTCCTCCTCATTAATGCCTTCAATAGGGTCTCATGCTTGAGACTAAAAAGGTCTGAAGCATAAAACAATGTTCTGAGTTTGTTTCTGTGGTTCTGTGCCCATGCGAGCAATTTGGTTGAGGGAGACACGTCTACACTACAGCTATACAGATGTGTGGCTCCAACTATTCACTTTTTTTTTTTTTTTTGTCCTCTACAAATGTATCGTGGGAACGTAAAGGGACAGGAAGACAGAAGGAAAAAAGCAGAGGGGGAAATTCAGAGCTGTGAGGAGCTCATCACATAAGGAGAGGAGAGGAGAGGACAGTGACTCCTGCCTCCAAAATCCGCTGGAGACAGTTTGGCTGTTCTCAGTAAGGTGTGTTGCCCACTTTGAAGATCTGATACTCTTGGGCACAGCCAGCTGCCAGCAGGCAAACCTCCAAGTGCAGACTCAGGTCTTTACACACTGCATACACAACCTGTGAAGAGAGACAGAAACTATCAGGTAAGTGCAATGTTAGGAGCATACGTCAGCTTATGAGTAACTACTCTAAGTGGGAACAAAGCATTCTTATTTCCACCTGCTTTTTTTACTATTGCCCAGCTGGTTTTCTCCATGAGAGCCCTCATGAAAAACTGGAGTATAGTTTTAATGACACAGAGACCTGGAGAATCACAGTTGCAATTCAGTGAGTAAATACATATAGAGGTGCTTCGTGTAGACAGTTTCACTGCCTGTCTGAGTTGCTATCTGTATCTTTCAGGGACAACAGCTGTATAAGCACTTAGTGATTATTGTTAAAGTTGCTGTTTATTAGCACTATGACCTGCATTATTGTGAGACCTGGCAGCACCAGCCATGCAGCTGGGCTCCGGGGCTCTGGTGGGCACTGTGCAAGCACAGAACAAAAAGACAGTTCTAGTCCCCAAACCTTAGCAGTAACCTCCAGACACAAGATACCTGCTGTGCAGCCATACATGCAGAGGAATAGTGAGACAACACTAGTTAATCTAATATTGGTCATCGGCCCTTCTCTTCCAAAGCAAAGCTGTTCATGTAACTGCTGCCCATAAGGTTGCAATAGCAGTCAAGGAATTGGGCAGTCCTTCCTGGAGCTGGGGGTAGCAATCCAGGCAGTGGATGTGCTGACTTCTGCAGCCAGAAAGGCTTTCCTAACAGTTTGCATGGTCGTATGAAAGCTTAAACCCAGTGAAGATGTTTATTCTTTGTTCTGTCTGACTGCCTGTCACCACCTTACACAGTAGTCTGCTGACTCTGCAACTTGAAAAATCCCTCCTCAACTTTTCAAGTCTGTATTTCTGAAAATGAGCAAGAGTGACATGGATATATAATGTAGTAAGAATTCAGAAATATTTTGAGGGATGAGTGTATCTGACAACGATGACTTTCCGGCCATCAGTTTTATCATGGAATATCTTTACTCTTAGCACATAGAACAGAATTATAGAAGCATTCCCTGGGCATACAAGCATGGTGCTTGCGAAGCCAAAGCTCAGCTGTTGGTAAAACCAGCAGAGGATGTCAAGGGCAACAAGAGCAGCTTCTGCCACAGCAGTAGCAGTGAGAGAATAAACAAGGAAGATGTGGGACTTCTGCTGAAAGCAGCAGATGACCTAGTGACTAAGTGACAACAGACACAGACAGGGTTGGGGGTCTAGAGAACAAGTCCTATGAGGAGCAGCTAAAGGAACTGTGGTTGTTTACCCTGAAGAAAAGGAGCCTCAGGGGAGATCTTACTGCTCTCCGCAACTACCTGAACTAGTGAGGTGGGTGTTGGTCTCTTCACCCAAGTAACAATTGATAGGGCCAGGGGAAGTGGCCTCAAGTTGCGCCTGGGGTGGTTTAGGTTGGATGTTAGGAAAAATCCTTCACCAAAAGGGTTATGGAGCATTGGAACAGGCTGCTCAGGGAAGTGGTTGAGTCACCATCCCTGGAGGTATTTAAAAGACATGGTGCTTAGGGACACAGGGGCATGGTTTAGTAGTGGTGTTGGCAGTGTCAGGTTTATGGTTAGACTTGATGATCTTCAGGGTCTTTTCCAATCTAAATGATACTATGCTTCTACTTAATGTCTTCTTTGCCTTGATCTTCGCCAACAAAACCTTCCACAGCTTTGTGCCTTAAGGAGAAAAGCATTTTAAAAAGCTTACTGTTTACTTGCAGAAGAACTCCTAACTTTGTAATTCCTGGGATTTGATTTTTTGGAGAAAAAGACTGAAAACTAAAATTCAGCTCTTCCAGTTTTTCTGTGGAGGCAGAAGAGCTGTTATGTTTTTTTCAGAACTTTTGTCTGCATTACAGCGGCAGCGATCCATCTGTAGGCATTTCAGCACGGTGTTCAGAGCTGCTCCTCGAGGAGAAAGCCCTGCAGAGGCATCTGTGGAAGCAGCTGCGGGGGTGGGGGTGTAACTGAAGTCCACACAAGGAGCCGGCACCCAGTTTTGGGGGTGTATATACATACATATATGACAATATATAGCATGTATATATATACACACTGCATATAGAGTGTATATCTATGTATATCTATATATATGGGGTTAGATATATATCGTGTATATGCATAGTGTGTATATATATACACTATATAGTCATATATATGTATTTGAGATGGGGAGAGAGACTGTGTGTGTATACGTTATATGCCCCAAGGCCGGCACCGGAGTGCCGAACAGCACAGCCCCATGCGACATCCCGGGCGCCGCTTAACCCGCGCGCCCACCGGGGCCGCGCCCGCCTGGGCAGAGCCGCGGGGTCCCGGCCCGACCCGTGCCACCCGGTGCCGCTGCCCGTGCCGGTGCCGCTGCGGCAGCCCCGCCCCGCCCACCGGGCCCCGCCCACCGGGCCGTAGGCCCCGCCCCGCGCTGCGCGCTCTGCCCGGAGCCGCCGCGCCGATGCCACGTGGGAGGCGGCGGAGCCGCCGTCGGCGCCGGGCCGGAATCGCGGCCCCCCTGACGTTGGGGACGGCGCTCGCCGGGCGCCGGGAGGAGGGGAGGTCGCGGAGCCCCCGGGAGCGCGCCGGGATCGCCGAGACCCGATGGGTGCTCGGCGCGGTGGCGCCCGGCTCGCGGCTCGGCCTCCCGGGCCTAGAGGCGCTGGCGGCGGCGGCCGGGCCTAGGGGCGGCTCCCCGCCCTGGGCGGCGCCCTCGCTGCTCCAGGTGCCGGCGGCGGCCCAGCCGGCCCCGCGGCGGGAGGGCAGCGACCTGCCCGCCGGCGCGCCGGCCGCCCTGGCCGTGCTGCGCCTCCAGCCCGGCGCCGAGGGCTCGGCGCGGGCGGCGGCGGGGGCCGCGCCGCGGCTGCGGACCGTCTACGTTAACCCGCGCTGGCTGGAGCGGCAGGCCGCGCTGGGGGCGGCGGCGGCGGCGGCCAGCCCCTGCGCCGAGGCGGCGGCGGCGGCGGCGGCGAGCGGCGCGGCCGGGGGCCCGGCGGCCGCGGCGGCGGGGCAGGGCGAGGCGGCGGAGGCGGCGGCCACCCCCTACGTGGGGCTGCGGCGGCCGCTGGGCTACCAGCTGGCCAAGGCCACGAAGGAGCGGATCTGGCGGGGGGAGTTCATTGACCTGTTTTCCTTGCTTCACACAGAGCTGGCCCCCGAGCACGGCCCGCGCCCGGGGGACACGCTGGACCAGTGGGTCTCGGCCTTCCTGGTGTACGCCAGCGTGCTGTGCGAGAAGCACCCGGCGCGCTGCGGAGCCATGTTCAAGTACCTGGACACCATCCGCAAGCTGCATGCCACCTACGGGGGCACCTCGTGGATGAACTATGACGAGGACTTTCGGCGGCGGGCGGCCAAGGATCCCAACCTGCCCTGGGGGGACGTCGACCTCGACCTCTGGATGAAGTGGATGGCGCCCCTCAAGTCGCTCGTCAGCAGGCAGCCGCGTGCTGAGGGCGAGACGCAGGCCTCGCCGGCCCCACCACCGCCGCCGCCCTCCCAGAGCCCCAAGCAGGAGGAGAAAACCCAGGTGTGACGGGCCGGCGGCCGCGTGTTTCCCCGCTCCCCTGGCTGGGCACGGGGCCCCCTCGGAGGGGAAGAGGAGAAGGGGGCAGCCGGGGCGCCCTTGAGTTGGCTGGCAGCTCCCGTGTCGCAGCGCTGACCTGTCGCTCGTGCTAGCCCTAGGGCTGCAGCATCAGCTGGTGGGTCATGGGGCCGCACGGGTGTCCGACTGGCCTCCGTGGGAGGTGTGGGCATTGCTGGAGAAAAAAGCACGTTCCTAGCAAGTAATTGTTAGCAGCGTTTGTTGCTCTGGCCACCGGAAGTTAGGAACCCCAGCTAATTCCCTCCCTTGGTATATAATTACATTTTCCTGAAGATGGTAGAAGAAAAGTGGTTTGGTTTTCTTTCCTTCCCCTCCCCCCGCTCCCCCCCCCCCCGAATTGTCTTTAAAAAATTAACTTTCTCAGCAATACAGTTGTCCGTATGTAAGACAAAGAGTACAGACTCTTCTGTTGCTATGGGAGCATGTGGTAGTTGCAGGCTGTGTGGAGGCCGGGAGAACTGATGTGAATAAACTTCAGTATGAATGGCCCCAGCTTGCAAATTCACTGTGATTTGGAGATGTAACCTGGTTTGGGACCCACTAGTGGACTTAATCCACAAGGTCTGGCCTGTTCTGTGGGAAAAGATGGTGTCTGTGATTAAAGGAAGTAGGATTTTGTGTACGTTAAGGTTTTGCTTTCAGCATAGGCATCGAGGGTCTCTGAATTGGTGTAACCCCTGACATACATAGGAATATCTGCCCTTTCCACTGCCTGGGCTGTGACAGCGAGCTCCGTGGGTACAAAGGGCTGCCTGCATATTTTGGGGGTTGTGCTGCTTCTCATACCAGTAGCTGTAGTCTGTGAAGTCTGCAGCACAGGAAATGTTGAACGCTGAGTTTCACGCCAGCTGGATGGTGATAAGGAGATTCTGTTATATTGGCTATTATTTCTTTCTAAACAACTTTTTTAGAACTGTAGGAAGAACCTTTGTGTTTCTGAAGGGTTTTTGCTAGCTCATCAGATTCAGTGTTTCCCAGAGATTGCCGGTGCGGAGGAGTGGCTAAATTGTTTGACTCTGTTAGCCTGATCTGGAAAGGGAGGACCCTTTTTCAGGGCATCTGGAAGTGTTTAGTGTGTCACACCAAGTCCCAGCTTTGGTACCTATCAAGAATGACTTCACTGAGCCAACCTGCAACAATGGGAGCAGACACCACACAGTAATATAGATAAATAGGTCCCAGTGCAGGCCTTGTGGCCTTGGTGCCTTCTGTGGTTGATGCTCTAGATTTATGCAACGTTTTCTGATATCTCCGTTTAGATTTCTCCATTCTCAGGAACAGCTCAGTTACTCAGTTACTGTTTTGTGATCTTTTGTGAGCACCAGATGGGCAATGGCTTACAGTTTTCATCTCATTCAAGACTGCATCTTCAGTTTGTCATGTTAACCAGACTTGTAACTTCTTCCACACGCAGCCAGTCTGTCAGTGCAGAGGTTTGCACTGTTGTCTGCTGAGGTACACCAGAGCTCTCGATCCCCTTTGGTTTCGTGGAAATGTCACCATTGATTTTTAGCAGTGGAATTGATTCCCTCCTCCCACCTCCAAAACTGTGTAAAGAAAAATGAGACATGTTTTATTTTAACTGAGTAACTTTAAAAATACTAAAAGTTTAATGTCTGTAAAAACAGTAGCACTTTAGCAGCACAATGGAAAGCAAAAGTTGTGCAGTTGTTCATTGTGGGTTCAACCGCCTTTCTATTATTAGAGCAGTTTTTAATTGGTAGCACATAGTCTTTTGTAACTGCTTAAAAGAGAAAAATGTCCTTAACTGAAATGATGGTTTGAGCAGCTGTTAAATGTAGATGAGGCCTAGGATAAATCAGGAGTTTACCATTGGCAAGGCAGCAGCAAGGAAATGGTGATCTCTTAGAGGCGACCTCTGGGTTTCCCCTGCCCCTCCCCAGCTCCTTGCAAGCTCTAATTATGTTGTATAAAACTACTTCAGAGAAGTAAGACGTGCCTTCATGTTTGGGCAAAAGAATCAGAGAATTAAAATGGAAGAGAATAGCCTTTCATGGGTTCACAGCTTCGGCCAGAACCTAATTCCACATTCATGCTGTCAGGAGGAGGAGGTGTTTTACAAAGACCTTTTCTTTCACATTGTTTGAACTGATTTTGTTTTCATAATTTCAAGGGATAGCATTAGGCAGCCTGACTGGATTTCATTTCCGCTTTCAGTTGAAGGCTTCTTAAATTGCAGCTTGATAATAGTGCCTGTATCTCTGGTTCTGCAGTTGCACAGAAGGTTAACCAATAAAGACAAAGTAAAGGAAGACAGCTTGAAGCTAGCTGTCTTCTCTAAGGCACTGGTGAAGAGCTGTAACTGTTTTACACAGAAGGAACAAAGTGAGAAACCCTAGTTTTAGTTTGAGTGTGATAACTGGCACATACGTAGGATAGCTGAGGTTCATGCCTGCAAATCTATGTCTGTATGTATGACTTCAGACCATTCTCTTTTTTTTTTTTTTTTTTTTTTTCTTTTTCCAGACTCCATGAAAACAGAAGGCCAGTTGGGATGGCAGTCAGACTAAGTGGGTGAGTTTATTTATAAAACTGACTAACTTTGGATCTTAAATATTTGCAGATTTGTTAAATACAGAATTTCTCATTGGTGCCAACAGCCTGACTCCGTTGGTGTTTAAGTGGAGCTCTGGTATTCTAGTGCATTCTTTTACCTCTGCTTCTGTTGCGTTGCAAGCTGTGCTAGAGAAGACGTAGGAAATTCATTTTACCCAATCAGCAATTGTAACAATGGACTACAAACCTGCAGAGCAAGCCAGTTTGCTGGAAAACAGGAATTCCTGCAGCGCAGCACTTGTCACAGACTATCCAAAGAGGGCAAAGATTCAGGAAGGTGAATAAATTGAACATTGGTTGAATGAGGTCAGGAGCAGTCCTCCCGGAGGAGAACCCTGCCCTAAAATACTACTTTGAAAGTATAAGCCAATTTAATGTGCAGATTAACCCTTCTCATTTGGGCAAACTTGTGTGCAATCCTGGATCTTTGCAGTTCACAACCGGACACTTCAATAACCTATGTACTATATTTGTTTTTTTAAAAAATAAATCATAACTTGTCTTGTTACAGCTGTTTACTTTTACAATTTCATTGAGAATATCTGCAACACAAATGTGTATTTGACTTGAAGCAGTATCATACACGTGGTATAATAACTCAGGTTGTCAACAGAATTGCTCTGTGAGGCTCAGTATCGCCTCTCCATTCTTCTCTGAAAAATGCATTAATCATTGCTGTCGTTGCCAGAAATCAGTTATAGCCCAATTACACATTACAAAATTCTTGATCATATTTGACCTAAATTATTATTCTGTTTTTATCCTCATAGAATACTTGAGGTCCTGAGCATCAGACTAGACCTTTGTAGTCTGGTGTTCATGAAAATCATATTCACTGGTTCACGATTTAATCATTCTGCATCTCGGTATTCTGTTCTTTTTTTCCTTTTCCCTTGCATATTAGGGAGTATGATCAAGGTAATACTATGATCCAGTAACGCGCATGATGGTAAGGGTATGCCTTTAGTTGTTTCAGGAAAAAGTTGCCATTATCTGCTCTCCTTTACCTTTCTTGATAGTTTCAATAATATGCATAATATGAAGTGTTTGTAAATGGATACTAAACTGTTTGTGATTCCATCTAAATAAATTTTTATACATAAATGCTTTCTTAATCTTAGCCTTTTTGTTCCTCCCTTGTTCTTATATTGCTGCTTGCCCTTTTGTAATCATTTTTTCCGTCACCAGATGTTTTAAAAAAATTCTGGGTTTCAGTTATCAAAGCACAACCGAATCTTAAGTATTGACAGAAAAAAACCCAGCCTTTGAAATTTGTTTTCAATATTTTACATAAAGTCTTGATAACATTGTAACTGTAGTTGTCATGGCTTATTCATCTTTGCCAGTTGTTGGGATGACAATAGGTATCAGGCCTTGATCTGTGAAAATGAAATAGCTGCTATACTGAAATACCAGTATTTTAGTGGCCTCAAAACTGGGACTCTGATCCAGTGAATGCTGAGACATCTGCATTCAATACAGTAGAATGTAGAGCACTTTTACAGATTGAATTATAAGTTTTAAAAGTACCTTTCATTTTTGAGAAGAGGCTTAAGCTCAATGGTCAGATCACTTGTGCTATTTTTCCCTTGTCCTGCTTTCTTTTTAAGAAATTGGAACTCTGTTACTTGCTGGTCCCTGCTGCATTTCTTCGTCATTGTTGCTACACCTGAACCACTGCAGGCATCTCCTCTTGAGGAATTGCTGTAATAGTGGCAGAACCTGGGGAGAGGCATGGGAAGCGGGGAATGTGGAGTGAAGAAGGATGAACAGATAGATGTTGGTCTCCTCAGTCCTACTGATGAGTTGCGCAACTGTGGGTCTTAACCTAATGACTCAGAGCAGCAAAGCAGCAACAGTTTTGTTTTTCTTGCCATTTGGGAGCAGCATACCCAGCTGGAGTCTGAAACACTTCCTAATGTTCTTTGATGAGTCCTTCTGCCAAGAATTTATTGGGTTTGTTACTCTCTTCAGCCTTCATACAGTCTGGTGCCCTTCCTGGCACTCTGTCACCTTCTAGTTTCCTGGTTAGTGCTGGGTTGGACCACCCTGTCTTCTGTGTCTGCTGTAGACAATTGCCAAGGCTTTGCCTTGCTCTCCAGTGTCAGTGGCTGCTTCAAAATGGCTGCCTGCTTTCGTAAAGAAACTTGCCTTTCAAATTATTAGCAGCAGTGGTTTTGAGGCTCCCCCCCCCCTTTTTTCTTTTCTCCTTCTTCGTAAGCTTGGCCTTCATCGCAGTCTTTGAGCCACACAATAATTTCATTGTGGTACTTGTGAATCCTTGCTTTGGGGTTTATTGTTGCATGTGTGCTTTCCTCCTTGTTGCTGTGCTGTAAGCTTCTGTGTGAAATTTCCTTGTCCATTAAGTTTCTTGTTAAAAATGTCGGACTTCAGTGGGTTTCTTCAAATTTTAACAGTTTGTTACTGCATGGTTTTGCAGATTGGCACTGGGTGAATCTTACCTTTACAGCTTCTGATGTCTTGTCCTTGCTGAGTCAATGTGCTGGCTGTGTTGAAAGGGTGGTACAGAATTGCATATCTTCTGTTCATCTCTGATTCATGGTTAGATTATTTTTGATGATCATAAGCTAAAATTGCCGTCACTTAAATGGTATGCAGGCAACAGGGAGATGCTGAAGATGCCTGCTGTCTGAAAGCAGATGTTGTCGGCAACCCTTTAACTGAGTGATGTGTGAAGATAAAGTGTCAGTGAGACATTTAACGTTGAAATGAGCCATGATTTTGTTACTCTTGTAGTAACTGTGATCTGCAGCATAAATCAATGATACACAGGATATTTTTTTTAATACTATTTCTGTAAGTCCTATTACTTACAATGGGGGGATATCATCTTTTCAGTGTTGCTGCAATTTCTTACGCTTCTCTCAAAAAATCATGTGTGTCTTTGTACAAAGTTGCAGCAAAGCTTTTCACCAAGACTGATGGAATTTCCAAGTAGGAATACTTGTAAAATGCGTGGGAATTGATTTGTTCAGGAGGACCAGCATCTTACGGAAAACAGTTTTCTGACAGTTGACTAGAATTAAGCAGCACATACTTTGAGGGAGTAATTTTGGCTAAGTCTGTTTTTAGGGATTTCTAGCAAGATGGGATTTTTTTTTTTTTTTCCACGGATGTGTTTTTTCGTGTGCTGGATTGATAGGTATTGTTATTACAAAGAACAAATTAAAACCAGTGCAGTGTGACTCTTGACAGCCCAAAAGGTATTGCAATTTAGGCATGAGATTAAAATACTTAAGTCTGAGCAAGCTGACATGGCTGGGGAGTTTAGAGTTGAGCTTTAGCAAAGGTAGAGTCAGATAAAAGGGATTTCTGTGTGCAGCAATTAGGTCTGAGATAATTTGGAGCATCTGAAAAAACGAGGTGATGTTAGTAGTTTGGCCTTATTAGTGATGATGTGTCTTTAAAGGTAAGATGACAGGAGAACATTTTGCATGTGGGGTAGCCTGTCGCATCTGCAGTTTAGCAAAATCATTACTTCTGGGCTGTGATGAAATCCTGTTAGTTATTCAATGTGACTTTCAAGTTAGGCTTAAACCATTGCTTTCTCATCTTCCTCTCTCTCCCATAGTCTCACCAACTTGCTTTCTTTATAAAAATCTGATGAACACGGCAGGCATGTCCTGAGGGCCAGCCATGGGTACAGGCAGTGTCTGACTGGAGTGTCTGCATGTACGGAGCCTTTCACCCCCGTGTAGGTAGTTCTGCCAAGTTGCTATGGTCTAGCATGAAGAAATTCAGTATGTCTCTTAAGTGTGGCTGCATGGAGTGCACATGGGAAACTCCCTGGCTGCCTATGAGGCTCCTGTGTTTTTGAGAAGCTGGTGGTGCTGGCAGCAGGTCTTTCTGTCCACTCCTGTGGTAAAATCAAAACTAAAAGCCTGGAGACTGTTGTAAGCATTGAGGGCAGGGATGTGAGTCAGCGCTAACAGCCTAGATGTTTGTGGAAATGTTGCCTAGTGAAGTTGTCAAACTGTTTTTTAGGTCATATGCTTAACAGGGACTGCAACAGTTGATAATGTCTATGGGAGTGCTTTTGGCAGTTCTTTCTACAATGATTATGTCCCTGAAAACTCAGCTGGAAAAATTATAAAGCTAGATGTTACTTTTCTCCTATTGTTTTGGCACTCAGGTTTGACTTTTACCCTTTCATGGAATTCAGTATGCATAAAGCACATAAAGTTTGTATCCATGTAATCGGGGTCCAGCACTTTTTTTTTTTAATATATTTTATTTGTTTGGGGTTTTCTTGCTTTTTTTCTCTGGGAATTCTCATCAAAACCAGTTGGCATTTTTGCAGTTTGGCAGTTTACTGGGCTATGGGCTAGCCAGCAGCCAAGATTTAAAGAGCAGGAACATGTTTACAATACCTTATATATTTGTAAACTTGAAATATTTCAATAAGTGCTTTTAGCTTTTTTTTTTTTTTGGTGGTTGTTGCTCTCTCTTTACTTTAAAGAACACTTGCTTCTTGCCCATGTCTCAGTACAATGTTGCTCTGTTAGTATTTCCAGGGCAGCAGGGGAATGTTTACATCTAAACAAAATCTGTTTTCTTTGAATTTTTTATTGCAAACATTTGTGTCCCTAAAATCCTTTCCACAAAACTCAGTCACTGTTCAGCTTATTCTTTTTTTTTCATTCTGTGCAAAGCCTAAAACTGAGATCATGTTCAGTTGTCAGGATTTTTTGTTTTCTGAACCTTGTAATACGAGCATGGTATCTGCACCTGCATCAGCAGATATAGAAAATGCCACTTAAAATGGCAGTTCTGACAATCTAAAGTCAGGTATGGCTTAAACTGGCTTCAGAGATCATAAGCACCATCTGCATAGCTGATGTTCAAAGTGTCCATAAATGTCCTGTATCATCCCAAAATAAGAATTATGAGGCTATATGAAGTCTCAGCCCGTGACTGTGTGTGGCTTGTTCAGCAGAGGCAGTCGCAGGCAGTTAAAGGCTGGATGTGCTGGTGCTAGCTGGTGGGGCTGCTTAGTTGAGAAGCTGCAGGACAACATGGTGGCAGAGGACCTGGACTGTATGTTCCCCTATAGATGTCTGGCATAAACACAGACGAGACAGCTCCTTGAAAAGTGTAACATGGGCCAAGAGTTCATACCTCCTCTGTCTGAACTTTCCACCTTCTGCTTGATCGTTCTGGCATTTATCTTCCACCATACTTACCTTATCTCCTCTGTTGGTTTTCTTCCTTCCACAACAGTCAAATGACATACACACATCCTCAGAAGGAATACCGCCAGTGTATGCAGATGGTTCCCTACCGTATACGTGTATCCCATGGACGATCCATGCAGTGCTAAGTGAAAAGGCTTTTTTCTCCCTTAAAGTTGGGGAATGAAGTATATACAAGAACTTAAGAGAGGGATTACAAATGTTAGTAACTCCAGATTCTTGCGAATAAATAAAGATCAGTCTGAGGTGGTGAAATCTCCAAGGGTGTCTTTGTTCAGGGCATGCCCGTGTGTATCTTCCTGGGCTGGGTGTGACTGCAGCTAACGAGGGACTTGAGGCAATAGGCTTCTCAAAGCGCTGTGTGTTGGGAGGAGAAGCATTTAATTTTCCTTCTTTCCACCTCATTTTCCTTGTCCTTTCTCCTTCACCAGCAGTCTCCCAAGCCAGATATGTGACTGTTATCAAGTACTGGTGGATAACAGGGGAAATTTCACAGCCATTACATCGGATTGTGGAGAGAAATGAGTGAGTTTACACCTGCAAGATCACGGAGGATTTCCAGAAGCAGCACAATAATTTTGGTGGCATTGAGGGGCAAAAAAAAAAAAAACAACAAAAAAAAAACTTTAGGGGACCCAAGCTGCCCTTTGTTTTCCCATTTATGAAAAGAAGATTCAGCTACCTGGCTTAAGGTGGTATTGGCCAGTGGAAAAGCTATGGGCAGAGTATCTCAATGAGATTTGGTACCAGAAACCAAAACGTGCACATCGTTACTGCTGTACATGCTTTGTAGGCCAAAATATGAACAGAAAAAAGGAGCTCTGGCCAGGCTGCTGGTGATGCTGACCCACCAAGCATGAGGGCGCTTCACGGAGCTGGTTACAGAACCGTGTAGCTCAAGGAGGGAGCTGAAAGGATCTTTCTTCTTGTGCCTTAGCATGCTTTAAAAAAAAAAAAAGAAAAGAAAAGACACAAGAAGTACTTTCATTGTGTAACTGGAATGTGCAACAAATAATAACACATAAGATACAGTTGCAAAGCTCTCTCAGAGGACAGTGGGTGGTATCTGGTATGCATCATTTCCTAAAATATGCATCTTCTATTTTAAACATTTTGATTGTTTGCCAATGAAAAAGGATAAAATGGAATCTTTCAGTGTAAATAAGGTGGAGAACAATACAATTTGCCTATGTGTTAAGATTGCTTGAAATGCTTTGTGGTTTTTTTAGCATGCATTTAAAAACATGGTGGTACTTTTGTTGTTGTTGGTTCTCAAAACATTGAAAACAAACTTCAAGCATGTTAGAACACTGTTGAGAGCAGCACAAGTTGCTTGTGGCCCCATACTGCCTAGAAGTGTAAGTAATCTCAGCTGTTCCCCACGAGAAGGGAGAGGAATGTCTAAGCATATCCTTTATCTGCCTCTTGTATGAGGAAGCTGTGGAGTGCTTCCTAAAGTGGATAAAAGCTAAGAACAAGGTCATGGGCCACGTGGTTCCCCACTGGTTCACAACAACTGAACTGCTAGGCTCTAAGATACGCAATACTTCTTTGCTTCTCTTGATCTCTCCAGCCTGCACTTTCTGCAGAGCGTGGAAACGAAGAAACTCTTCTTTTTTTATGTTTTTCTGGTGTTCCTGCAGCTCAGTCTTGACACCTTTTTCTGTGAAGCTGCTGTGAGAGGGAATCACTGGAACCAAGAAACAGGTGAGGAGGGCTGGTGGACATGTTTCCTCATGAGTCTTGGAAAAATGCAATGAATGCTACTAAGCTTTCTGGAGTCCACAACATGTTGGTTATAGCTGGGTTTGTGTCTCACGGTGGTGGAGGACCAGAAAAGGTAAATCTGCTTATTGCTGTAGCTTGCGTCACCTAGCAGTGTGTCACCGTATGCCCTGTGTATTGACTGGCATGGGCACAGGATGATTCGGTTCTGGCAGGAGAAAATTATTTGACAAAACATATCCTGGTAAAATGGCTGGCTCTGTGGCTTAACCTGACAAGCCACAAGAAAGCAAAACATATTTTACTTCTCTTTCAAAATGCTGGAGTGACTTTCTTGAGATGGGGATGTTGCCTTGAGCATGTGTGCCTCTTTGATACAGTGTTTTAAAAACAATGTTGTAATGTTGCAAATGCTGGGCCTAGTCAAGCAAGAACCTGAAAGCTTTGAAATGTTAGCTCTAGATAGCTTTGTTAGTTAGTTTACTTTGCTCAGTACTAGTGGTCATTAAATTAACTTCTGTATTGATGTTTTAATGCCTGTGAAGTTCCACCACAGGTTTCTGGTGGCCTTATTGATTAATTACTCGATGAACAACAAGCAAAGGACCTATTCTTCTGATTTGTTGTTGTATGCCCCCCTAGCTCCTTCTGTGGGAGAAATGCCATTGTGAAAAGGAGAGCAATTTCAGACATCGTGGTGAAGGTTAGAAATGTTTAGGAAACTGTAGAGAGGGCAGTTTACCCGATCTTCTGCTGTCCCCTGTTTGTTGCTGCACCCTCTGAGAACAGGCAGGACCGGAGTCAATGAGCCAGCAGTACCCTGGTGGGCCGGTGAAGAGGTGTGAGCCGTTTGAGATAGCAAAGGATGGGAGGGTTTACTTAGTATTAGTTAATGACCTTCACCTAAGAGGTCCATTTTAAGGATTTGGGTGAAGTAGGAAACGCACCCACACCACACACGAGTACTTACACGGTTGCTAGTGCTGCTGGGAGGGAGATGGGGTGAACTGCGGCTGAGGGCTCGTGGGAGGGATACATAAAATGAAGTGGTGTTGTGCCAGGGCTGCACCACAATTGTCTGACCTCATCTTGCTCCGGGAGCTGATGGAAGAAGCAGGATTTTAGTTGTTCCCAGGGGCAGTCCACGGTGACGCCCTGAATAGAAACTATTTCAAGCCCTCCAAGATATACTCATGGTTTATCTTCCATGTGTGCTACTTTACTTTTATGTATACTGGACTTTATCTACTCTTGATTCTGTGTAGTCTGATGGTTTCCCAGGGCTTTGTGCAATTTCTTAATATTTCCTGTAAACATGGACTATTCATACTGCATAATTTTCAAATATACCAGTATTCCTTCTAGCTTCTGGATGAAGGTGCTTTCAGCATCTCCAGATACCTCTTCTGGGTAGTGGGTAAAAAAAGCTCAACTTCTGTGTCCTTGAGTTTATTTTGTTCCTCTCAGGTTTCTTGTTCTCTGAGACACTGTGCTGTTCTTTACAGTACAGGCTTCTACTTCTCATGTTTCTAAACCAAAACTTAGCCACCTGACAGATTCAGCATTATGCCAGAGAAGTATCTCTCAACCTGTTTTAAGTGAAGCTGCTTCTACTGCAACTGTGTAAAAATGACTCCCATTTTTTCTCAACAGATGGGCCTCTTATGTTCAGCATCACACCTGTGTACATTTATTACATTTATATATAAAGGTAGTTCCAATCGAGTGTTTTCATTGTTGAAGATGTTATTTTAACAAGTTGCGGCATCAGAAAAGTTGTTTGCTTGGTTTTTTTCCAAGAAATGGCAATTTCTGTAACACAGAAAAGGTACTGAAAACCCATCTCAATCATGTTATGATTTTGCGGGGGGAGGGGGGGGGTTGACTCCATGAAAGGAAAATGGATCAATCTAGGATTTGCACAGAAATTTCTCTTGCTTTACTGTAAAGCCTTGGAAGTACATTCTAATCCTCTTGTCATACAACTTGTACATGCATAAAGGTTGTGTGTAAACAAAAAAAGTGAGTCTTGGCTTTTGCATTAATGGAGATGGCTTGCAGTACAAGTGGGATTTTCCAAAGTAGTATTAAATCAGAATTTTTAAATCATTCCTTTTTTTTTTTTTTTTAACTTAGAAGATAACCAAACTTATGTGAACCAATTTCTGGGACTATATTTGTAGCACTATCTTTAGTTTCTATTTTGGTGGTCCAGCTTGGGGCCAGACTTTTTCGTTAACTTGGCGTTTTTCTGGCACAATGTAAAAATGGCTTTGTTTTATTACTCCTAACATTTTGCAAAATCTCCCTTCAGAACAGACTTCTCTAAATTAACCAATGCTTGTGCAGTTATTTTCTACTTATTACAAAACCACAGCTGAAAGGAGAAATTAAAAACTTGATTGCCATTTTAAACTTGGAATTTAATCTGTATTTAACACAAATAAGCTCTCTTTTCAAGATTGTTTGATACAGCCATTTCCTTTGTCAATGTTAATTGTATTTTTGGGTGTGCATGGACTGTAGGATCTAGAGCTTTGGGATTTAGAAATTATGGGCTTTCACAGAAGTGATTCCAGATGGTTGGATTTCTCCTTTGGACACTGTCCTGGCTCTTCCCAAGACATAACTTGTACAAACCAGCCCACGGCCACCACACGCTGCCTCCCGAGAGGCATTTGGTGTAGCTAGGCTATATTATGCCTCCATAATGCTGCACTTAATTCCTTTCATCCAGACATGCAAGCAGAATAATACTAAGCCTTCCTAATACCAATACAAAAAGAAACACCTGAAAAATCCTGGAGGTGCAGACAAGAAGCCAATGAGAGAAAGCTGAACCCATGGCATGTGTCTGACTATGGCACTGGCATGGCAGACTCCCTACAGTTTCACTGTTGCAGCAGGGGGAGGGAGATGCTCAGTGCAGAGACAGCTGAGCTGATCCTGGTGTTGGGTACCGCAGAGCTGTGGCAGCATCCCAGTGATGTAGGTCTGGCGAGTCCAAGTCCCTGTGTGGTGCCAGACTGCTTGCTATAAAGTGAGACAGAACCATGAAGGAGATGAGCTGCTGCTCACCTGTTGCTTTTGGACAAGGCAGATGTCCACCTCTGTGGTGTGAGCTCCAGAGCCAGGGCTCCGCTCACAAAGCAGTCTAAGGAGACAAGAGCACCAGATCCAAGTCACACCGGTCCAGACTGTGGCAATGATTAGACCTGTATGTGGCTAGGTTTAATTCTGTCAGCTGCTGTACAGGAGGGCAAAGCATCGTGCCTCAGTATCTTTATTCCTCTTTCCCCCAGAATATAAACCTAAGTTTATATAAATACAAAACCCCCCCATACGTAAATAAAAAAGCTAATTTCATTTTCAAGTCTTAAATGAAAGTCAGCAGTCTAAGCATATATAAATAAATGGCCACATGTGTCTGTTCCATTCAAAGCCACATTTGCAATTCAGAAATGTCTCTTGGAGCTGTCAGACTTTTCCCAGCTCTCAAGCAGAGAGGGAATAGTCTGTCGGGAAGCTGGCTGCCGCGGGTGCTGCACTACTAGTAGCTGTGGACGTGCTGCATCCATGAACTGCAGCAGCAGCCCTTGTCTGAAACTTGGGACCGGGGGCAGCTGCTATCTCACCAGTGCATCACAGATCTTGTCACATAAACTCTAGGCACCTCTTGTTGGACCAACCCAGGTAAGTGGAGTGAGGACAGAAAGCCAGATCATGAACAGTTGGTGAGACACTGTCTTTTGATTGCTCTCTTGGTGCACATCATTCTTGTATCCCAGGAAAATTTCCCACCATCAGAAAAACATCTGTCTTCTTTTAAAACAGGATGGCTCTTCACATGCGTAGCGTTGGTATCCACTAAGCTTCAATATAAACTTTTCTTTCCTGGACAATAAAAGTTCTCATTATCCTCCTGAGACACTGATAGTCTTTTCATGTATTGCTTTTAGATCTCCCAGAAGACTACACAGCAAATAATGAATGAATACTTCGATTTTTACCAACTTTCAGTACACTCTATGTTTTCATAACACAGAAATTATTACACAGATTGTCCTTCTGGCTGTAGAAATTAGTTCTAACGCATTGTGGAGCTTGAGGGGGAGAATTTGTTCTGAGTACAATCATGCGTCCTGGGAAAAAGATGGGAAGAGATAAACAAAATAAACATTTGGAATGGAAATGGTGAGTTAGTATCTGCTCAAAGTGGAAAGTAGAATTCAAGCGTGCATGCGCAGCAGTTTGGTATCTTAAATAAGAGAACACAGTCCGCCCATTCTTTCCATTAACTGCCTGCATGCTCACATCCAACTAACGGTATTTTCAGTATAAGCAGGAATACTGTAACAAGTCCTGGCCATCCAATGGACCATATGTTGAAATGGTTAATTTTGACATACTGTTAATTCTAATCTACTTTCTTCCCATTGCATTTAGATACTCATTTTCCTTTCAAGTTGAAAACTTAGAAACATGCGAGCTCTGCTGTTTGATTTTAGCCGTATAGACCCATTCTGCAGTTCTGCACTAACTGGAAAGATTTTAATATCATAAAAACTAGGCTGAGTTCTGAGTTACAGCATTAGGGATAGATCCATCCTCCTTTGCGTTGTTCACAGGTCAGCTGAGGATTTCACTAGCGCAGGAGGATGTATGGCTCATGTGAGTCAGCAAAGCTCACCCTATATGGCACTCGCCTGGCCTTCTGCCAGCATCAGAGCTGTGCCTGCTGAAAGCAAGAGGTCACTGCTAGTGCATTGCTGAAATATGGCTGTTGCTGGCATAAGGGTCCCTACTGCAAAGCGGTGTAGTTCAGCGCAGTCCTCAGGATCATTTGGCAGCAGCCCGTGGGTACGAAAGCGCTTTGTCATTCTCTTTGGGATGTGCTGAACGAGTCCTTAGCTGAGCAATGCAAACGTGGCGCGTTTCCAAGTCGTGTCAGTGAGTTACAATACAGTGCTGGTCAGTAACTCCATAAGCTCCTACTCTGCCCCACGAAGAGATGCGTGTTAGTGTACCCCAGTACACTAACTAAAAAGGGGTGAACTTTTGCAGCTTGCAAAATACCTGTAACTGCTCTGGCTGAGCCTCAGGCCGATTTTTTCAGCTCCTTAAGCAAATCAAAAGATTAAAAGGAAAAGCACTCTCAGTCTGTTTGAGCTAACTTTATGTTCTGAAAAAATATATGCTTTTTTTTTTTTTTAGATTAAACAAAACATTTTTAGAGAAAGTTGGAGGAGGTTAATAGACTTAGCCCTATTTCTTACTGATAAGAAAGAGACATAATTTGAGAAGGCACCTTTCAAGGACACCATTTGCTTCTTGTCAATACAGGCCTACAATACAGACTTAATTATTAAATCTGAACTATTCCTCTGAAGTTTTTTCTGACTTTTCTATTCTTTACACATAGCCCGTGCTCTGATTCTTTCCTTGCTTTAACTTTTGTAAATTTTTTTTTACTGTGGGTCAAATTAAAAACACCCAGGTGCACTTTTTTTCCCCCCTTGCCTTACAGCTGGGGTCTTCACACAGTTTCCTATGACGGTCTACTCATGTTGTATGCCACAGCCTCTCTACACCCCATCTCCCTGTAGCAGCATCTCCCCCTTTGCCCAGGGCTCTGCATGTCCTCCCACCTGCTCTTTCCTCACCACACCTCTGAGTGCCATGAATGTGCCTTTCGTTCTTGGTTGGTCCCGGTGCTCGCCCCCACTGTGGTCCCTCCCCAGGTCCCCATCCCAGCCCCCTGCTGGCATCCCTGCCACCTGTCTCTGCTCTGCTCCGGAGCCCCGCTTCGAATGCCGCCCTCAAACTACGAGACTCTTTCCCACTTCTGCTGCTGTTTTGTTTACCTTCTCACCACTGACACTCCTAACTCAGCAGCATGGGACCTGGTTAAAAACAGGATGTTGTTTTTGCAATAAATAAATTGACCTTTAAGGCTCTCCATGGCTCTCATCAGCAAAGAAAAGGTGGAAATACTCTTGTCCTAATAGAAATCCCAAGGGTAAGATGATACACGGTGGGAGTAAGGAGGACAGGTGAAGCAAATGATCTTAAATTTTGCAGCCAAAATTTTTGCTAATTTGTACTGCCATCATTCAATAGTGTCCTTTTTCAATGTGTCTATATGCTGCAATACTATCTAAGCTGGCTTAATTTTTCGCCTTCCACTTCCCAGACCTCAGGTCTATGGCTCCCTGGCCCCGGTGCTCAAGAAATGAAAGTGGAAACTCTGTCAAACTTGTTGCTTTTGCTTGATCATTGTAGCTTCTGCTGGGCAAGCTGTAGTTCCCCTTGCTCCGAGAGCAGGCCTTTGTGTTTCACATGCCTTGAAGTCAATTAGCTGCGGCTTCTCTCCCCAGGAAAAATGTGCTGTGTTGCTGCTGCTCTCCCGTCCATTCCCAAGCACTATCGGTCCCCGCAAAAATGCATGTTCAGTACGCACAGTGTAATAAAACTACTGCCTAAGACTGGCTTGAGTAAACGCTGAACTCCAAGTAGTTCTGTGCTGCTGTAGCACAGCCTATGCAGAGAGTAAAAAATGTCTTAGTGTTAGATGTAACAAGTTCTCCTGCCGTCACAGTTGGTACCATATGCTCTAGCACATAGGATTCCCAGTATGTACTGTGGCCTCATTACAGGAGCAGATATAGGACAGAAAAGACTCAACCAAAACAACAACTCATCACCTCTGCAATCTCATTTACAATCTAATGATGCAGAGCACTGGGGCTGCACTGAATCCCAGAGAACTGCAGGAACCATATGAAATGCCGCAAACATCTGCTGACTGGTTTTTCCAATGCTAACTATTCCCACAGCACCCTACAGCCCTTTTTTGTGACTTTGGCATGTCTCATGCTGTGACTCTGTAGCCAGAAGCACATGTGTAAGCAGGCGAATGATTATCTGGAATGACAAGGTAACGTGGTTTCACTTAACATTGTGGAACCTCCTGGCCTTTGTGACCATCTTGACAAGGCTGGCCCCACCTGGCCTGGCAGGTGCACACCTTTTGAAAGACAATGTAGAGAAACATGTCTCAGGAATCAAACTACAGGTCTGAAAAGATCCGAGACACAACTTTGTGAGCAGCTTTTATTTTTTTCCTTCAGTCACAAGCCTTATCATGAGTATGACTTTGGGAACGGGATCATTCTCAGGAGAATTAGGAGTGCGTTCACATTTGCTGCTAGGAAAAGAAACCAGCAGCAGCCTGTGCTAACAGAGTACTGTAATTAAGCCAGGCAACAACTAAAACCATATTGAAACACTCCCATCTTTTGAAGCCTTTGAAATCCCAAACTACATCTAATTTTTGTAGCTTAAGCAGATACTACTGTTAGATGCCTCAGCTATCTGCCTTAGGCTGAGGGCACCTTTGAGCCAGGGGTGATCTCATGACAGTTATTGTGTCACATCACAAGTTCCTTCCCTGTTCTCCCCAGGGCTAAGACATGAACAAGACAGTAACTACTTCAGTAACTACACTGAAGATTTCTTTCCAAAAAATACCACAGATACATCAGTTTAAAAATTAGTTAAGATGTGGCACTGTTAAATATAAAATGCTTTTTCTGAAACGCTAATGTACTGCTTCTTATTTGTGGGAAAGTCAATTTTATAACATTTTACTGATTGAGATTATGTCAAAGCTGTTCTCTTAAGAAATGAAGCATTTTTTAAAAACCCATTAAGTTACCCAGTCTGTTTCAACCTGTGGGAGCAAGGCAAATGAGGGACTGACTTGATCCAAAGCCCCCTGACTTCAGAGGGAGTTTTGCTGTTTTTTGGATTAAGTTCTCCTGTAAAAACTGACATAAGTCATGGTGATGGATACAGAAGCTGTACTACTGGATCACCTGGCAACACAAATCTGATGATAGCAGATGTGAACACCTCTGCATTACGCTGACTCAGAATGCAAACATATGTTGGTTTTATGCCAACTGCAGCAGGACAAACAATACTTCAGCCAAAAGAAGGCCGTATAAGACTTTATATAATACCTTATATGTACCTTATATAATAATTCAGACTACGCAAGTCTCTAAGACAAGACATACCTCCTACCTACATTTTTTGAACCAGTATGAACCAGCAGAGTGAGTTTGTCCAGCACTTCGCAATTTGTGCCTGTTACATATGGTATGAAACGCCCTAAATCATCTTGTCAAACCACAGTCTAAGCACGTAATAAAACAAGCTATTTCATACAAAGTTTCCATCTCACAAGCACAGCCATGCAGCTGAAGTCCCCTCTGAAAACACATGTGTGGTCAGGGGAACCCCTCATGTGCTCAGAATTAAGTAATTATCTGAGAAATTGCAAAAAAGGGGCATTAATCTATGATTTCCACATTTCAGTTTAGCCATAAACCTGGATATGTTTAGCTAATACCCAAGAAATCATTCCAGGCTGGAAGGATATCTTTCCACCCTCAGCTGGAAATACTAAACAAGATGAAGTTTTCTGCAGTGGGATCTAAACACTGGTGCTATAACACGTTTGTGCAATCTCTGCAGCAGGGTTTCTCAATAGGCTCATGTACCAAGAGGTCCAGAGGTTCTCAGCAGTACAAGAGGTTCACTTTGCTTTGCACTTGAAAATATGAAAAGGGCACATCCTAGAAGAGTGTTTTCCTGTTGTTAAAATATGAAGTGCTGTCCATTCCCTTACTTGGCTCTTTAATAGAAGAAGCTAAATACCAGGAAGAAGGTTTGTAGTTGTCTCCACAAATTCAAGGTCACCTTTGCAAATCATTTGCACCAGAAATCATCTGTTTGAAAAATGATGTCCTATTTATAATAACGTCATCTGTGAAGAGACAATCGGAGTTCCTGGGAATATTACGGCATGCTTAAATGATACCTGAAGCAACACAGAACCATGCTGGGTTGAGGCTGAATATTTCAGAAACTATACTTTTGACTGTATTCAGCCCTGTTAGTTAAGAAGGACTAAGGGTGTTACAGAAAGTTTTATTATTTTCTCAAACTCATTTGAGATCACTATTACAGGAAATATATGGCAGCAATTTAACCACAGCAAGTCTCTCAAAAAATCAGATATTTAGTTTTGCTTAAACAGAAAAGGCATCTTGAGGAAAAGAGATTTATTTTCATAAATAGGTGGAAAATGTAATCGTCTGTCTCCAGACAGGCTGTAAGCTGTTGGCAGTAAACATTTAAAAAATAAAATGTAATCTGATAATCAGTTTAGTGCTGCGCCTTTACTCTGAAATTGTCTGTATGAACCCAACTTAGAGCAGAACATCACTTAAATCCTGGCACCTGAGCTACAGCAAGGCAATTCCAACCTGGCGTGAAGACATTTTCATACATGCTACCACATCCATGTTAACAGTATGCAGGGCTTTCCTGTAATGAGAAAAACTAACTACTGTACAAGAAAAAAAAAAAATGCCCTGCAAATTCTCAGAAAAGTCAGGTGAAAGCTGTGGTTATCTGTCAGGTACCGTTTCCCTGCACGAGGACAGGGGTTAGCAGTGGTCTCTTGCTGGGAAGGCTGGGAAAAGCCACGATGCCCAGAGTCAGCAACAGCATCCTCAGCAGGGTGCCGAGACACCAGCACCCTCAGCTTGCCTGCTAGAAGAAGAACGGACTTCAGTGCCTCCCTGGAAGTAAACTATAAGAATTAATATCCTCTTTTAAATGTAAATAGGCTGTACATATTTTTTTTCCTTGCCCACATGTAGATTTCACTTCAATGTATGCTTAAAATGTGGGAGATGATCATAAAACAACCAGATGAAGCATTTTCCTTACCTCGGACTGTGCTTAGCGTCAGAATGACATGTTATGTTACTGTGCACTAAGGACTGCATTTGTTTATTCACTGAAATATAGTCAGAGTCTAACAGTATTTGTGCCGTTTCGCAGCCTTTAAATAACCATGTCTTTCCCATCTGTTGATTTTTCGGGAATTCGATCAGTAAAATGTCTTTCAGTCTTCATTTTCAAGTTCATGCTCTATACGTAAACCATATGTTTCCTATGTATTATGCTCTGTCTATATGATGCTTTATAGGTATAAGTCAGTTTTCTTGTATCTCCTTTTCAAAAGGTACTTGAATAATTTCTCAGGAACGTTTTTCTAGTCCTTGGTATTCTCAGTTATGTATGAGATATAAATCTATGCCACTTTCAGTAGCCAAGGCTATTCTGCTTAACAGCTTAGTGTACATGATCCGAAGAAGTTTGGACATTGCATGAGTAGCCTGATATAAACAATTGCCTTCAATAAATAAATTAAGTAGAAATATAAAAACACCAGTGTCATGTAAAGTGATTTAGTTTACACAAGAATCTAAGTGCAAAATGTCATCCTTTGGATGCCAAATACACTATTAATATGGGATGGGAATGAGCCACTTATTCCAGCTAGCATCTCTATAATCCCAACATCCTGTCTTTTCATTGTCAGCACTGGGAAAAACAACCTTCTGGGCTGTTGGAAACAATCTGCTTCATAGATTATTCAGCCTTTCTCAGCTCTCCTCCTGTGTTACTCACAATCTGGAAAGACCCAAGACTCATCCCGGTACCCACTGCCCACTAAGAAGATTCCATCCAACACCAGCTCTCCTGGATTTGTAGGTTTTCTCATAAACTCCCAAGGCAGCCCTCATTTGATGATTGATGAAGGAGAATCCTATAGCTCCCCAAGGGCCCCTGGGCACTGAGATACTGGGCATCACAAGTACAGACCTGGACCACGGGTTAGGATCTCTATTCCTCTAGGGGCTTGAAAGCCTCTGGTTTGCTGGTCACCTTTAGTCATTCTTAACTGACACATGCAAGGAAAATAAGCATAATACGTTATACACTTGATAGTCGGCTGCAAGATATCCCATCTATTCCTTTTTTCTAGTAGGCTGTCAAGATGATCATCATCAAAGAGGATTGTTACATTTTCCATTGACTTGGGTCCCCTGTTTCTGACAAGTTTAATCCTGGCCTTGGGCTCCTCAAAGCAGCTACTGACTGCATACTGACTGTATTTCTCCTCCCCCCCTCCCCTTAATTAGTATGGCATCTATTAAATATAGCTTTTCTAAAGGGGTAAACTTCTTGCATTGACTTGACTTAATTAGGGGACATTAACTGGTCCTTTAGCTCCTGGCAACTTCTTCTACTCTAATCAGTGAAACTGCATCTTACCCAAGCCCAGGGGAATCCAGACCAATATGCCCCAACGCTGTTCAAGCACAGGATATTCACAAGTGCCCGAACTTATGGAAAGGAGAAAGCAGCCTATACAGGACCATCGGACATGTCAGTGGGTACCCTGAATACCTTCAGTTTGATTTTACAACCGCTAGTACACTGTGTATGAATCAAAGAAGGACTGGTAAGTACTTGCAGAGAGAACAAATAGGCCCTTACTCTTTTCACTTTACGACAGAAAATTGGTTTGGGGATAAGAAATTAAGAAGAAAAAAAAAAGCAGACCCAGCTACTTAACCAATAAAAATCAGCGTTTATATCTGTGTCTGCATTCACTCTCTTAAAGTTGCCACCATATGAGGTGTGGGATGAATTGCTGAGGGTACCAGGGCACAGCCAGCACTGCGGAATAGGTGAGGGAGGTGTAGGTCTGCATACCCATATCTGAATTCCACAGAAACGTGAGGGACTGAATCCCACTGGCAGGCTGAGCACAAGATGTAGCAGGCAACACTAAACTTCCTGATAGCAAATATCACAAGATGATAAAAAAAGCACAAAAAAACCACCACCACCACCACAACCCAAAACAAAGAGAAAAACAAAACCCACCCAAGCAGAAAAAAAATGAGCAAAAGACCTACCAAGCTGTCTTCTGTGCCTGTTAGCATGGCTGTTTGTTCTGACCCCTGGGCATCTTGGGCCTGTGTCTGAAAGCAGCAGGATACCAAGAGCCTCCCACATCACTGTCACTGTCCCATCCCTTAGAGTCTGGGCATCACCCTCGTTTCTGTTCTCCAGCCCTGAAGGGCCCCAGAGGCTCCCTGGAGAAACTGTATTCAGGGATGATGTTCACCTCCTGCCACTGAATGTGATAAAGCAGATGCCTTCAGTGTTGTCACACTGGTGATCCCTGCGTTTCCATTATTGTCCTCAGCTTTTGTTTTGTCCTCCCTTGAACGCCGGGTCCCTTTACTCCTACAGCAGCCACAGTGATGCATGCTATCAGTGGAAGATCACGCTGGAACTGGCTGTTTGCCAGTCAGAAGGGCATCACCTGAGGGCTGGTGTGAAGAGCTCTATGCTCAGAGCTTATGGAAAATAGGTGAAGGAAAAGATCTTGCTTTTCCTAAAGATTAATTAAGCATTTCATTGTTACAATCCATGAGTTAGCAGCACGACTGCAGGCAGTCATCATTTCTTGAGTACCTTTACAGTATCTTATCAGTTAACGTGTTTTTCAAACAGATGATTCCAAACTATTTTGCCGAGTTGGGCATTCAGGTATCTGCATCATTTTAAAGTCAAATGCAAAAGCCATGCCTTCAAATAAAAATATGATTTAAAGTGCTGTTGCCTCATAACTGCATGAGCCTGAATGTCACTTTATACCGGCCCATTCACTTGCCTGCAGCTGTAAGGGGCTCTCTCTAGATCAATACAAGTTTAATGTATGTAGATCACTTTCCTGTCTGAAGATCTAACAATTAGTAAAAAGACAGGTAATAACAACAGGATTTACAGGAAAATCATTCAATGCTTTCTCTTTCTTTTTAACAGCAATAATCAATTTTTCTCCTCTATTTTGTTTTGTCCAGTAGCCAAATTTTTTATTGTTTCCCATGGTTCAAGGAGGATCCCCTGCTGCCTTTTGTCTAACTAGTCCATTAAATGGACTCGTATAAAAGTGTTCCTCTAAATCTAGATTAACCAGGGAATATTAATTTCCTGTTTTTCATCTTGTCCCTATATTTCTCCAAATTATGCGCACAGATATAATGACAAGGACAGCTAAGGAGCTTTCTCTTTCTAAAAGATGGATTTGTCTTAACCTTAAAGATTTAAGCACAGTTTAAGCCAGACACTGAAGTTGATACTAATACTTCAGCATGTATTAATACTCTTTGCTAAATAGGAACTGAGTTCGGCTTATGCTTAATTTCCAACCAAACGAGATATTTCAAATATGAGCTAATTACATGTTTTGCTGAATCTTCAGTCTCCAGCAGAACAGCCAAGCAACATAGGTGAGCCCACCATCTGAAGCTTTCCTGCTTTCTTTTTTCAGGGTGCTTCACATCTGTTTAGCTGTATTTGCAAATGGTAAAATAAACAAATTGCACTGTGCAATCTTTAGCTGAACCATTCCTCCCTGGGAAAAGCTGGTTAGTCCAGAGCACACCGACTAATACCAGAAGGCAGAATAGACAAGAAAGAACAAAGATGCATTCACTTACCACAAAATAAATATGTTGAGAAATTAATTACTCAAGGCTTGAAAGAATATGAAAACACATTTTTAATTCTTTGTGTACCAGGGATAGAAGCCTGAGTAATAGACAAGAGGAAGTAATTGCTTTAATTTAGCATAAACAATCTCCTGAATTTCACTAATAAAACATAGTGGGAACATTTCTATTATTAGATTTTTAATAATAAAAATTTTATCTAAAACTAAGCAAAAGAAAGCAAAAAAATCCCATTAATTGAGAAAATAATGTGAGTTGTACTGAAATTAATTGAAATACTAGGTATTAGATAGCTTTGGTTAGGGGAAAGGAATCACAGAACTATCAGAGGAAGAGAGTTGTTACTCCCAGTTCATTGGAAAGAACTCACTTAAGGGGGTGTAAATCAGGACTATGGTAGTTTCTCTACCTTAGACATTTGAATCCACTTCTCCCCATATCTGAAGAACTGCTGTGGTCACCAGCTGCTAGACTAGACTAGACTGACAGTTTTTCCTCTTGATGCTTTTCATTCTTTGTGAATAACTGAACATGCACTGGAGCAGGGGTAGGTCCAGGTCCTGCCTCCTGGGGGAAGGACGCAGCCACCAGCCTGCAGAGTCATTCCTCATCGCTTCTTTTTTTCACAGTAGTATTTATACACAGTGAAACAATGTTAAGAGAAGCCTGAAGGAAGCTCATTGTGGACAGCTTTATGAAATTAACATTGGGTGGTATTCTAAGAAACGGGAGAAAGTCTCTGGCAATGAGAGAGTGGGGAAAACAAAAGCTTTATTTTTCCAATCCCATTTTCAGACTGGTTTGCATAGCCTTCCTTATAACTAAATTAGGATGGACTGAGTGGGCAGAGGGGATGGGGAACATGTGCAATATATTTCTGAACTGGTTTCCAAGTTGCTCAGAGCCTGGAAGCAAAGGAAGACCGAGAGGGTGGGGTTTTACACCACAAAGGCATAATTCGCAGAGATCGATTCGACTCCACAAATTCTTTCCCACACCATCTGCTCCCTCACCACTCTTAGTCCTTGACTCATAAACCTACCTCTGGCTTCTACCTCATGCCAAATATCCCTCATTTTATAACCGTAGCCAGAGCTATTGTCTGTCCACAACAATTTGTCTCAGCTTGAGAAGAGAGGAAGAAAATGTGGGAAGACACATGACTGCTCCCAGAACTCCACCCCTTCCTACACTTATTTCTCCAAAATCCATTAGTCAGATCCTCACTCTGAGGACAGCAAAGGCCATTCATGGTTATTTCCCATGAAGTCAGGACCAACACTCCAAACTAAAGGACTCCTTTGCAAATACATGTGCAGGGAAGAGCATGGAGGCCTTCACTGTTTTAGAGATAATTTTCCTTCTGAGCACTCAGAAAAATGACATTCTGTTCCAAAGTAACTACATGCCAAGTTTCAAGCTAAAGTTATTTTGGGGTCATCCAAGCAAGCAAGAAAAGAAAATACACATCCCCCAAATGTTTTAACTACAGAAATTTATGTTCAGGGTCTAAATAACTCAGGAGATGACTAAAAAAATTTGTAAATTATAAAAAAGTCACTTAAAAGCATAGGGGTCAAATAAAGCATAAAAATATCAAACTACTGGACAAAGTATAAACATGTGAAAACGTGAACTTAAAACTTTAAAATTGACCTTACCTCCACCATTATTTCTTTAATGAAGTAATTAAGTTAAGCAACACTTTCTTCAATATGGATTTTGCCATGTCAGTTTGTTTTGAAATAATTCAAAAGTACACTTGTCACATCAGATGAAATACTGTCAAGAATGTTTCAAGAAAATATATCTTCATTATAGCAGGCCTTGTTATTTGTGCCTTCCAAAGGTTACCTTGGTAACTTTTTTACATTGATGTTCCACAACTGGCATAGTCCAGATCCTGTTGTACTAGAGACAGCTAAACCTTTCAAGAATGCTAAATCATCTTTCAATGACACTACCTTGAGTTCTGAAACTTTGCTTTGTCTGACTCGTTCAATGTAAAGGTACAGAAGCAAAGGGAGGAACAGAAGGTGTTGACTGAGTGACCTCACAGAATAAAAGACCACATTGTATCTTGTTCTTTTTTGAAGTCTCTCCCCTTCTTTGGAATAAGATGACCATGAAAAGTAGAGCTTAGCAAAAGAATGGACACATGAAAGAAAGACTTTACTGTATCAGCATATCAACTGAAGTTATGCAGTATGTTTGGCAGCATGAGGACATGCCTCTCTTTGCAAAAGGATAGTTCAAGAGAAGGTGCAATTTGCTTATCTGTACTTCACATCAACTTTTCTGGCTCTTTGAACAAGTGCACAGTGTCAGATTTTTGTATCAGCCACCATTTACTGTAATGAATTGCCAATTTGTACTCTTACAGCTGTATGAGGAAAAATCCTGACCCCGTGCATGGGCTCACCCTTGCCTTTCTAAGTCATGCAAAAACGCCTACATCCAAAGAGCATTAATGGGGACCTGCACTCCAACCACATGAGTGGGAGGTGTGGGGAGCTGAAGGCCGCAAGAAGAAATCAGAAGCTGCGACACAGGCGGGGTGGAAGTTGCTTACACAGAATTTCTGTTGTCTGAAGCCTTCCTGAGCACTACTAGAAAGCCTCAGGGAGGTGGTCACAAGCTCCTTTGGAAAGCTGAATGGGAATGAAAAAAAGACTTTGGTGAAAAAGCAGATGCAAATTTTGTCACTAATCTCCCATGCCAGGAGAGATATCAGCCTTTTTCTTTATAAAACAAAAAATCATTTCATCTCTTCCTACCTCACAAAAACGAGAGGTGGGTGGGAAAAAGAACTGAGGAAAACCAAATGTCTCAGCGTAGACAAAAAAATAGTACAAAGAAATAGGGGAAAGAGTGAAAAACATGGAGAAGAGTAGGATTGCTGGGATTCCAGAGGTCACATTAAAGTGGAAAATAAGAGTCATGTGAACCCCAAGGTCCCCTCGAAACATCAAGGATTTTACCTCAGCCTCTGCAGCTGCCTGAACTGGAGAACTTTTCTCCAGACCACATCAAGGGACCACCTCCCTGCAAGTATCAATACCCAGGCAGTGGCTTTACAAAGAGGAAGAAACCAAAAAAACACTCTTCTGTGCTGTGGGCACTGCAGAACGGAAAAGGAAGGTGGTGCTCCTCACACCCTGGGCAGCCCACTCCGACAGCCAGGGGACACGCGCTGGTGCACAGTGCTCCACACACCCAGAAAATGGCCACTTCTGCGCCCAGTTTGGGGGTGTGGGGTGCCCTCTGCTCTCTCTGGCACAGGCTACTTCTGCCCAGCCACAAAACGCTCATCCACCTACCTCGCCTGCGATGACCCCAGCTGTTCCTTCCCCACTCAAATTGCACATGCCCTCTCACACTCTGCCTCCCTCAGCACATTTCTGGACATCAAGGCAGCCAGAGGGTCTGTATTTTCTTTTTCTTTTTCCAAGCTCCTGACTTCGGGGCAGCAGCTTACTGCATTATTTATGATGCTGCAGTGTGAAGGCCAGGAATAAGGGAGATTCACATTCCAAGAGAGAAATTTCTTTTTCAAGGAAAGTATGCACAGTCCTAATGCCCAGAGTGTGGCAGACGACTGTGTCTACTACAGACTATTCATTACCATTGTATGTGGTATGTATAAACACCCTATTTCTACTTCTTCCCCTGCAGTCTTTTGCCCTCCATAGCAACATAAAATGACAGACCCTGTAGGGGAACAGCAAAATTCTGTATACCTTCCTTACATTTATTCTATATGGATGGGGTTGAGCATTTGTAAAGCCTCAATGGAAACCCATCAAATTACTTGTGATTATGAATATTTCATCCTTTTTCCCCCCTCAAATACTTCTGCAGCTGCATTGACCTCACTCTGCTACCATGATCAAGCCTCTCTGAGAATAAGAGTGCTCAGAGTCTTCTAAGAGTCTTGGGCCACCAAGGGGCAAATCTGAAGATAAAACTGCAAATACAATTGAATGCCCAAAGATTGTACAGCCTGCTGCCTGGACACCTGCAGGCTTCACGCCTTGTTGCCAGCACCATTTCACAGTCCCGGATTTCTTCATGGTCCATTTAAACCAAAAGGGTGTGAAAGTTTTAGCTTTAGTTCCCTGCTGTCTTGAAGTGTTAATATTACTTTAAGGACAGGAACAAAGACAAAAATAGTGAAATCAATTTAATTGGGATGTCCCCCTGAAGTTATTTAAGTCTTTATGTTTTTTTAAAGAATATTTGTTACTATATATGTTTTGCATTTCAACCCAAGCTTCTGCTCAATTTTGCTACAGCTATAAGTTCTCAAGCCATCTGCAGACCAGTGGTGCTGCTGTGCGCACAGCTGCGCCAGGACAGGTGATGGTGGTGGGGGAGAAAACAGCCAGCAGCAGAAACTTCTTAAACTGCTTCAGGAAATTCTAGCCTGAGACCTTCTAAAATTAAAGAAGTCTCTACTGATCACATACAGTATAATGGTTTTTGCCCAAAGGACTCTAAAGCTATGTCTACAGTACTACAAAAAAGCAGCGCCTGGAAATGAGCTTAAGCACTGTACAGCTAATCGCCTATTATGCTTTAACTGCAAGCACGTGTCCTGGGAAAGGTTTGCCTCCTGTCAACTAGCGCTGTCCCAGACGGGGTCCAGAGCAGGAGACGGTGCATCTGCAGCCCATTCCACCAGGCAGCATGCACCAGGCAAATGCCACATCAGCCTTCCTCCTCTCTTCTTCCCATGCACAGCATCATCCTTTTTCACCACCCTCAGACTCTCTGGAGCACGGCATACATGTTCTCAGCTTCATACTATGAAATCATTACTCCAATAAGCCTTTTTTTGGCAGGAAAAGAAACAGCTGACAAAATAAGCACAAACATACTAATAGGTGTGTCTTAGGTTTATGGAAGGGCAGCGATTGCTTTGCAAGGTGGATGTGGCCAGGTCTGGGCACTTGGCTGGAGAGCTGTCCTTCAAATATTTCATGTGGTGTTACAAACATAGCCTGGTTGCAAGAATCTGGACTTACCCTCACAGGGATGGCAGAAAGCACACTTGTGACACTAAGGCCATCATCCTGCTGAAAACCTTGAGGGCTTTAGAACCAGCATTTTTTTAATTTTTCCCTTGTGCAGGAGAAATGTTAGCTTTGTCCCTAGAAGCAACAATTGCTTTGGCTGAAACTTCTGAGTTTGAAACAGATACCTAAACAACATCCGGGGAACGTCCTTTATAGGTAATGATAATCTCCCCATCTGTAGCATATGGAAGCAAAGCCCTTTTTTACCCCAGACATGTCTGTAGCTTTACAGTAAATTAGGGTGTTGTGGTGGGTTGACCCTGGCTGGATGCCAGGTGCCCACAAAAGCCACACTACCATGACCCTCCTCAACCAGACTGGGGACAGAAAATAGAACAAAAGGCTCGTGGATCAAGATAAAGACAGGGAGATCACTCAGCATTTACTGTCACAGGCAAAACAAACTCAACTTGAGGAAATCAGTTTAATTTACTACCATTCAAATCAGCAATGAAAAACCCCAAACCACCTTCTCCCCACCTCTCCCTTTTCCCCAGGGCTTAACTTAATTCCTGATTTCTCTAATGTGGTCAGTTCACCACACGTTGTTTCTGCCACTCCTTCTTCCTGACACACTTTCCCTGCTCCAGCCTAGGGTCCCTCCCATGGGAGGCAGTTCTCCATGAGCTTCTCCAACATAAGCCTTTCCCATAGGCTGCAGTTCTCCACACACTGCTCCAACATGGGTCCTTGCCATGGGGTTCAGTCCCTCAGGAACAGACTACTCCAGCATGGGTCCCCCATGGGTCACAAGTCCTGCCAGCAAGCCTGCTCCAGCCTGGGCTCTTCTCTCCATGGGTCCACAGGCCCTGCCACGGGCTGCAGGGGAATCTCTGCTCCAGCACCTGGAGCACCTCCTGCCCCTCCTTCTGCACTGACCTGGGTGTCTGCAGGGTTGTTGCTCTCACATAGTCCCACTCCTCTCTTCTACTGGTGCAGATTTCTGCCTCTGTAGAGGAATGAAGCTGTGTTAATTAGCACTGATAATATACAACTGTGGGCTGGCTTCAGGGACGGGTTGGCTGATGTAGATAAGGTGCAGCTGTGGCTGGTGCTGTTCAGTGGTGGAGAGCCAATGAAGGGAGAGCAGCTGAGGGAGAAGCAAGAGAAGAGAGAGTGGGCCCTGGATGAGATGAGGAGAAGGCACCAGAGGGACTGCATGAAGAATATGCTGGTGTAAGACACTGTTGCAGCTTGATAGTTTGGAGAGTGCTGCAATGTGCTTTCCCTCCCCCCCCTTATTAATGTGCTGTCACAGAGGTGCTACCGCCATTGCTGATGTGCTCAGTGTTGGCCAGCAGTGGGTCCATCTTCAGGCTGGCATTGGCTCCACTGAACATGGAAGCTTCCGACATCTTCTCACAGAAGCCCTCCCTGCTACCAAAACTTTGCCATGCAAGCCCAGTACAGGTGTTTAGTTGTTTTGGTTTTTTTTCTTTGTTATTATTTTTAAGATCTCACAATGTAATTATATTGAAGCAGAAGGAAGTATGCTTCATTTAAGTGACGTCAGGAGTTGTCTCTTGAGCTGTTTCATGGGAAGAATCCTTACTTCTTTTTCTCTGTTTAGGCTGAAGGTTTATGAAGCCACTGTAAACAGCAGAAATGAGTGTAAACACCAGGGGTTAACTTTAGGAGATTTGAAAGGAACATGGTTTGCCTTAATAAAATTAAGCAAATAGTTTAGGTTTTATATATATATATGTATAGTTCAGAGATACTGGAGAAGAGTGTTCCCTTTATTAAATGTTTGCCATTTAAGCCTTTTGAGGCTTACCTCAAAGAATCAAGGATAGCATTGTGTTGGTGTTCAAGCTATTTTTTATTAACTTCAGGGAGAGGAAAACTGGGCTATTACTTCATTAAATGCGCAGACACACATTGAAATTGTATTATCTGCATTGCAATCCAGCATGCTTTTTATGGCATAAAATATTCTTTAAAGGTTATAGTCTATTTCTTGTGAGCTGTACTTTGATTCTAACTGGCTCCTCCATTCACTGTAGATGTCCTCTGCTTCCTCTGAGTGTCCTGTAATATTAATGGGAAAATTTCCATGATGCTAATGTTAAAACTACTGGTTATAGTTACTTGTGAAAAATGAGTGGTCAAAAGGGAAGCATGTAATTCTGCCAAAAATAATGTATTATCTTCCTCTGATCAACTCCAAAACAAATAGGGGTTTTTTTCTAACGAACAAAACACACAAGAGAATCTGTGCAGGTGATGGCTGTTAAATAAGGTTTAGGAAGAAAGCTACGGAATCTCAAGGGATTCCAATCTGGGCGATGTGAAGAGAGCATTACAAAGCCAAAATACCCTCAGAATGCATAAAAATTGCTGCTTGTGGTTTCCAGCCTGAAAGAATGAAGGAGGAATTTTAAAGAAAAACTCATTGTAGGCATAAAAAAATATTGTTTGCTTAAGTATAGCAGAAGTTTCACCGGCATTTGTAAAGAGCACACTAACACTATGGTTGCTGGAGTTCAAACAAACACCACTTGCCTCTACTGCCCTCAACTGATGTGCCTTCCCATTCAGTGTGTGTGGGCTAAGTACTGGACCAATTAAGATGACCCAGGTAACTACACACCTGCCATACCAACAGGTCCCAGGCAACAAAATGAGTATCAGGGAAGATTCAAACAATAACAACTAGCAGAACTAAGCATATTACATCTTGTCAAACTAACTGTGTATGTCTTTAGGATAAGTTCAACAAAAATATCCATATATAACAGACTTCCACTAAATGTCTTGCCTCTTTTTGATACAAGCAGTCAGCCAGTATTTAGGATAAGACAGCTTATTCACTTTAGGAGAAACTGCTGACAGAGCTGGCCTTTCTTGGAGGCAAAACTGTTTATTTGTTAAACACAACATTGCAAACATGGCAGAAGATTGCATCTTTGATCACTGCTTTAGGCATCCTTTCAGCCAGGACTTTGTTGGAGAGGCTGACATGCATTTAAGATGTAATCATATTCATAGGGCTCATGCATATCCTATGTTTTTTCTCCAGAAAAACAGAAAACATTGACGAAACAGGTAGTGAACCCCTGGCCCAATCAATCGGTGTCTTGCAAGTATGTGTATTTTGGCTGGTGACCTGCTAGTGTTTGAGATGCATCTTTATCGTTTTCTTAAGAGATACAGCCACATCTATGGTTTAATGTGACTTAGACCAACCTATAATTACTACATGATTTACTACTAACTATAAGCAATGCGTGTACATATCTCTCTACTGCTGCTTCTGGAAATTCACTTTTGCTGTTTGTGCTGTAGATGTCCAAGACCTTCACCACATCGTGAACAGTCACCTTGAACAGCAGTACCTGGAAACTCCTCAGTGGCAACCTGAACACACTTAAGACTTTCATCTTTTAATGCTGACTGATCGGAAATCAATCCGTGTGGTTTTCACACGACAAATGTATCTTACATATTCGAAAGGTATATTAATGTGTTGTCACTTTTTTTTTTTTTTTTTTGCCTGCAGGTGGGAAAACCAGAAAGCTACCGGTGCAACTAGGAGCCTAACACCGCAGACGGGGGGGTGGGGTGGGGGGGTGGCGACATGGCGGTTTCCACACCGCGGCAGCGGAAGCGCCGCACAGCGCAGTTCGCCGGCGGGCACCGGCCCGCTTGCCCAGCGGCAACCCCAAGGCCCGCAGGCGCCTCCCCACCTCACACCGCGGCTCGAGCGGCCGCCGCCCTCCGCCCCCACCGGCGCCCCACAGCTGCGGCCCGCCCAGAGTCCCGGCTTCCCCCTGCCCCACAGGGGCGCGGGCACCCGTCTTTCCGCGGCCAGCCTAACACCCCGCCTTTCCCAAAGCGCTGCGCGCAAAGCGACGAGGCGGGAACCGGTTCCACACGCTCCTCAGCGGCCACCCGCCGCCTCTGCTCCGCCGGCCGAGGGAGCGACGCCGGGCCGTCCTACAGCTCCCAGCATGCCTCACGGCCCCGCGCGCGGGGGGGAGCGCGGCAGCCCCGCGCCGCCGCCATCTTGTGCGCCTTGCGGTGGGAGGGGGCCCGCTCCCTCTCCCCTCGGCAAACGCCGGTTGTTGGGTCGGTTGAATACAAACTGCGTGACCGCGGCGTGCTCTGCAGCGCGTTTTCTGAGCCTGCTGTAAAGGCAGCCGGTTCAGATACTACCTCGAGAAACCTGAGCCCTCATGATGTGGTGGGGCATGCTTTGGCAGTGTGCTTCACAGCAGCATGGGGTCTCCTCTCCAGGGCTGCTCTGTCTCTCTGAGGGTCTCTTCTCCCAGGCCGGTCTCTCACCCTTACGAACAGTAAAATCGCTTTTCTTTCCTGGAGGTGATACAGTGTCCTGGGAATCTCTTCAGAATATGCATTTCAGCTCATCTAGTTCAGCAATGTAGAACAAGTGCCGGCGGTGGTTGCACTTACTCCTCTCCCTGTTGCTCGGCATTTGGGACGTTGAACCCAAAGGTGCTGCGCCTGACAGAGCCCTGCTGCCTTTGATTTCTTCTGGTAGCAGACTTGCTGGATATGAGCAAGGAACTATATTTCAAGCTTTGCTAAATCTGATATATCTGGCACTAGACCTTTTGTTTATGTGCTATATGGCAGGTAAAACTCATCACAAGTGTTGCACAGGCAGTATGTACATGCATGTGCATGACACTGAAAATATGGCAAGAACCTGAAATCTAATACATACTATAACTACTTCCCTGAAATGATGTACATCTGCATAAGGCACTCATGTATGCACTCTTGCTCTTAGGAGTCTTTCTTGGGGTCTTTCGAGACCCCTGGTGGTCGACAAGTTGGTGAACTTCAGCAGAACTTTCTTGGGGAACACGTGCACTACTTGCTCTTATGTAACTTCATTTTTTCTCTGCGCTATACAGTTTGACGGCATTGCTCTGTTACCCCAGTTCCCTTGTCTATTGTTATATCCCAGGTGTCTCAGGAAGCTTGCTACGTCTTACTGAGCTTATTCAATAGGTCACATTAATCATTGCTTTAGTTTCAGTCTCTGTTAGTGATTCTTTGTATCTTAATTATATCACGCACAACCACCATTTTCCAAGTGGCCATTGCTGGTTTTTGGTTGTGGTTGTTTTGGTTTTTTGGGTTTTTTTTGGGTTTTTTTTTTGTTTGTTTCTTTTGCACAGCCATTTGGCAATCCTCACTACAGAGAACTCAGTACCTTTGAAAAATCCATGTTCTGCATTTCATCTGGTAGACGTAGACATTGCTCGGGCAGCACTATCACAGGGCCACTTTTCAGCATGCCAGCCTTCCTGCTCTCGGGGCTCCCTCTGGGTGGATCTTCACTGAAGTGCTGCCCACATACAGGTTTTCTAAAATCCTGCTAGAGGAGGAGCCTTGATGGGAGGTCTGGCAAGGCTCATCTACAGCAAGGTGGCTCAGGGAGATAAGGGCAGATGCACATGTGCATGTATCTCGAGTGTGGGAGCAAGGAGAGACGAGACAAGGCAATAACTGGACCTGAAATGCTATGGCAGAGCGCTGTATGTGTGTGTTGGGAAACCTAAGTAAGAAGGAATTTGAGTCAAATGTCTTGAGGAGTAGCTTGGGTAGGAGCATTTAAAGTGGGGTGGGGTGAACTAGCAGAGGCTGAGATGAGACCAACGAAGACACAGTCTGCAAGTGGAGACCAGTGGGGAGGGAGGGAAAGGGTGAATCTAGAAGACAACACAGAAATACTTCAGGCTGTGCAGAAATCATGGGAGGTTCCTCTTGAACAATTACTCTTAACACCAGGTTGGAGGGAGGGACACAAGCAGAAGTTTGTTGTTCTTCCCTTGCTTTTTGTTTTTCCCATTTTTTAAAGCATGGTAGTCCCTTGGAAGCAGCTTTGTTGTACAAATGTCAAGCACCATTTCCCTTTTTCTTTAAAAAAAGGGAACATGAATAACCCTTTCTGCAATTGACATTGCATCCATATGTTTTTGGAACCAGTTTCTAGCTCTGAATAATTTCAGGAACACTTTCTGAATTTTATCACACTCTTTCTCTTCCATCAATTGACTTCTCCCACTCCACCCTGTCTTAGCAGGTTTCCCCCAACACCCGCAATATGAAAAATACATAGGTTTTGCATCACAAGAAATGGGAGTACTGGGTCCATCCTATCCCAGGGAGCAGTCATCCTCTCAGAATTGTTTTCTGGGCATCCCCTATTGCCTTTTCCTTTCAGAAATGTTCTGGTAATACACTAGCAGTTCCCTGTTTTTTCCCCCAGAGCATTCCTGCCATTTTCCAGCTTTGCTGTCACCCTCAGAGGCTGGAAGAAAGGAGGATTTGAACTACTCTTTCCATTAGCACTGGTCTGGCATATGCCCGATTGCACAGTTGCCTTTCTCTTTTTAGAGCCATCCAGCTCCTGAGCAGCTTTTACAGAAAAGTAACTTCAGAAATGCTAAATAATCATGAATTAACTGGTGTTTCTACAGGTTTGGCTAAGCTCAAGCCTCCTGGCTCTATCATGGTCTCATGTAAATCAGAAATGCAGAACTGGCATCAAAATTGTAATGGCCTGAGGGAGCATCTAATAAGATTGCGTGGCAAATTGCAGTATTTCCCTGACTGAACCCCAGCCCCTTTCAAGCATCAGTTGGCATAAAGTACATGGGCAAGAAAACTGCAAATTGATTTTGATAATTTCCACTATTTGCATCCTGTTTGAGACTTGGAAGAATTTGAAATTGAACATTGGAAAGATAAATCAGACTCTTAAGTAATTGAGTTTCTCGTCCATCACCCTACTTATTTCTAGTTTATTTTCTTGCAGGAAAGCTGAAAGAACCATAGAGAGGAAAACAAACCCTGGGGGAGATTACAACGTATTAAATAGTCATCCTGGAAGTACAGGGCGGTTCTTCGCTTAGCGGAGAAACAGCGTAAGGAATGGAAACCGCGTGGTGATGATTCGGGGAAGCAGTAACGGCGGGAGCAGGGCCGCCGTCGTTCTCGGGGTGCACGCACGCTCCCCCGCACCCCGCTCCCCCGGCGGGCACAGCCCCACGCTCACGGGGCGGCGGGGCACCGCCAGCACGGGCGGCAAGGCCGGGTGAGTTGCCAGGGCCGAGAGCCCGCGCCGTACCCGGCCCGAGCCCCGCCGGCCCAGGGCAGGCGGCCATCCTCCCACCCGGAGGGACGCGTCCCCTCGCCACCGCTCCCCCCGCGGTGACCAGCAGGGCGGGCACGGGAGCGCGGCCGGGCTCCGCGGCAGCCGCCCCTCACCCGCCGAGGGCAGGGGACGCCGTGCGCCGCGGCGCAGCCCGCCTCCGCCCGCGGAGCCGGCGGCCGGCAGGGGCGGGGCGGGGCCGGCCGGAGCACCGCCCCGCGGGAGGGGGCGGGGCTTCTCTCCTTTGCGCCATGATGAACAAATGACCTCGCGGGGAATGAAATTTAAGTTCCACCGTGGGGAGAGAGTTCTCTGCTTCGAGCCCGACCCCACCAAGGCCAAAGTGCTCTATGATGCCAAGGTGACCCGCCGCGCGCGACCCTGCCCCCCCTCCCCGCCCCCGCGCGCTTCCTCCCGCACGCGGCGGGGCGGGGCCGGCGCGGAGCCCGGCCCGCGGCCGTTGCTGCCGTTCGCGCGCTCCGCCGGGCGCCGCGCGCGCCCCCGAGCGGGAGGCGGAGGGGCCGCGGCGGCGGCGGCGGCGGCGGCGGGGGGGCGGCACTTGTTGCGGCAAACGGGTGCTGGCCCGGGGTGGGGGCAGCCGGCGAAGCGGCTGCGGGCCGAGGGCCGCCCGCCGTCACGGGGCCGGGAGACAAAGCGAGGCGGTGCTCGTCCCCGCCGGGCCTTTCGTGCCGCCGCCGTCGCCCCCCGGGCGTCCCAGCCCGCCCCTCCGGCGGGGCTTGTCCCCCTTCCCGCGGCGCGCTCCGGGGCGGTGGCGCGCGTAGCAGCCGTGTGCGAGCCCGTGCGCCTTCCCCCGGCGGGGCGGTGCGTCCCGCTGCCGGGGTGACGGTGACAGGGGCGGGCGGTGGAGCCCGGGCCGTCGGGGCCTTGCCCTCCGGCGCGGCGCCCCCGGGGGCTCGGGGCGTGTGGGGCGCTGTTCCCGCCGGCCCTTCTCGCTGGGCACCTGCGAAGGAACTCTGAAAGTTTTTCATCCCCGCGCTTACGTAGCACAGCTTGGCGTGTTGCCCCTCCCTGCTGCCCTGCGCTTACTGCCCTTCCTTCGGCCTTTCAGAACGGTTTAGATGGTCCGGGTGGTACGGGAGAGTATACAGAAATACGGTAGCAGGCAGTGGGTGGTGGACCATGAGCATTGCAGTAAGAGGTGCCTGACTCACTGGGCCGGGCCTTCATAGTAGTGATAGTAATTGTAGAGCTTTATGTAAATTTGATCTTGTTTTAGGGTATCAGTGGGACGCGAGGTGATCTTTCAGTGCCAAGTACTCAGCGAACTGAGTTGTGGTTTTTACCTTTCGTTTTGTTACGGAGAGGGATGAAAATGGAGGTACTGCAGCCAGATTCTTGACCAGATTTGTGCTTTGTTGCACATTTGCTAGTTGTGTAGATTACAGTTTTTCAAACATCTTTGATCAGGAGCTCCACCTTCCTGTCATATTTTATGCTGCACTTTTGTTTGTATATATATTTAAATGTTCTAACCACCTGAACAGCTTTAATTGCCGGCCCTAGAGGTCAGCTGGGTGCAAAAGATGATGGTGCCTTTTCTTCTTTACTTTCAAATACCGCAAAGTCCAGCATAACTGTCCTTGACTCCATCAATAGTTCTTATATTCTGAATTCTCAAATTAAAACATTACTGCAGCCTAACTACTAGGTGCATTTGGAGATACATGGTCTATTGAGAGCCGTTCAAGTGCAGGCAGAATTATTCCTTTGGTTCTTAACGATCCACCCAAAATGACTTTTCTTTTGAGGGGCAGGCCCTTTCAGACTGACACATTTTACGTGTGTGAAAAAGAGGAAGAAAACAAAGGCTCAGACATTCATAAAGCCTTTTAATATTTTGTGGCCAAGATTCTGTGTTGTTCAGAGAAGGTTTTCTGATTATATAGAGAGCGCTGTATTGTCTGTTGCTCTGACGGCATGAAGAGAGCACACAGGGGAAAACGTTAGTAGCCCAGATGTATATCTCTATATTTGTATTGTGATACTGCATTGTTTTGCATCTCTTTTTGTCTGACTTGAAAGCATGGGACACTTGAGGACAGGACAAAGATGGTTAGCAGTCCCCAACATTTAAAGTGCTCAACAAAACCCCTATTTTTTCTGACCGTTTAGTATAATCTGTATCGTGCTCTTATCAGTGTTCACTGGCAACATTGTATGTATATTTCATTTCCATAAATGCATGCTTCTTTTTTTCTTTGTGCATAAACTCCCTAAATGCTGGAAGGCTTACTTCCTCTAAGGTTTTTAATACATGCTATTCAATATTTGTTTCAGATTGTTGACATTGTTGTTGGAAAAGATGAGAAAGGCAGAAAGATTCCAGAGTATCTGATCCATTTTAACGGTTGGAACAGAAGGTAAGATCCTGTGTGCATGGTTTCAGTTCTTGCATTTTCTTTGTTTTATTGTGCAAAGAAAGGCATTGTGCAGAATATCGAAAGACTGACGTTTGCGGGAGTATTTTTTTGGTTTTGTGAATGCCTGTAATATTCTTGCTGGCGTTGACACATTGGTCTGTATCCATAAATTTCAGTGGATCAGTTTCATAGCCATGAGTTTAAACTTCATGGGATATCTGTCTTTGGCATATACTTGTAGCTCCTAGGTTTCCATTAATAAAAGGAGTTTATACTTTGTTAAATCTAGACCTGGATTCGTCGGTTATCAAGGCCACAGTACAGGAGTGCAGCCTCTGACTGTGATCTGTAGCATGTGTCGGTACTACAAACACTGTCACATGTTAAATCAAGGTTTGAGAGATTTTAGATAGCAACGTGAGAGTTTAAGCCATGTGGATACAAAAGGATGCAAACCTTGTGATAAAGAAGTTGCTTCTGAATGACATTAAAAAAGTGCTTTTTGGATTTAATATATGTTAATTTATTAGTAACTATGAGTGGCATGTATTTGTAGCTGTTGTTAATTTTCTTTGATCTACCTTAGCTGGGATAGATGGGCAGCTGAAGATCATGTTCTTCGTGATACAGACGAAAACCGCAGATTACAGCGTAAATTGGCACGGAAGGCTGTGGCTCGCATGTAAGAAATCCTTTTGGTTTCAAAATGAATGAGACATTCAGTTTCAGATTCAAACAAATACATCCAGGTGTCTACGAGTGAGTTTAGCCTCTAAGCTCACACTGTAGGTGGTAGATATCTACTTAGTACAGTCAGTGCATTCTAGAGAGCTACTCTCCTCATACTAAGGTAGATACCTCCATATTGTTATTAAACAACACTGTGAATGACTAACACTTAATAGCTATGTTATTTTAAACTATTGCTGCGAAATGCTTGCGTATGGGCTCTACATCCTCCCAAAGTAATGTACTTGAAAAATAACTTAGGAAAACCTGAAGTATTTTTCAGCCAAAGGCAATAATCTAATATTGGTTGGCCATGGCTTGAAGAACTGCTTAAAAACATGAATATGAGGTAATGTACAGACATTAAGGTATCCACTCTCAAATAAGCATTGTCCAAATTATTCCGGCATCAGTTAATGAAGATAACACAAACATACGTTTCCTGTGCATTTGCATGCAATGTAATCAGGATAAACAAATAACACTAGCCAAATTTCAGTGAACTATTTTATGTTCTGTAGGAGAAGAAAGGGAAGAAAGAAGAGACGTTGCAGGCTGCCTGGTGTTGACTCTGTATTAAAAAGCCTTCCTGCTGAAGAAAATGATGAAAGTAGTGAAAACTGTGAGCTTATTTTCATTCTTTGATAACCAGCATGATGCCTTTAACTTTTTGAGCTAGGTGTACTGTGCATGCTGTACCATGCTGTTAGGATGACACAAAGAGTATCACGGTCCTGTTTGAAATACATGGAGGCAGTCATATGTAGAGTGAGCACTATATTTCATGCTAAGCATCTCTTTTCTTGTATTCCAGAGGCTTTTCCTTGCATCACTTGCACTCTAATCAATGATTTCAGAGCTTAATGCTGCTTTGTTTAGTGTAGTATTAATAGGTGCAGGAAGCCCTCAGTTTTCTATTTGGTCTTGGGAAAGAAGACACTTTGCTTACTAGTGTTTCTATGTATTTTAGGGGGCAATAAGATGATTATTTTTTTTACCACCCCAGTCCACATGGCACAAGGATCTGTTTCTTGTCAGCTGACTGGCTGATTTCACTGTCAAGCCAGATCTTTAATTTCATAGGATTTTTCTTTGTAGCTTGAAAGCCAGCAGGAGCACTGGCTGGCACTTGGCTGATGTTCTGGCAACTGTTGCTGCACAGATCCAGACTTTCCAATTGGATGATTAGCACATTAATCCCCTGTTCAGAACTAAAGTCTGATAAGCGTTGAGAAGATTTGTTCAGAAATGTAGGGAGCTTTTAAAAGTGAGTGGTTTTCAGTTACAGGGGGTGCAAGAATACTTCCTGTAAATCTCTAAATGTCTTCTCTTACATCTTTAGAAAGTTTATAGTTTGCTGTAAATAATATTTATGTGTTTAATTAAATCAGAATTATTTATCCTCATTAAATAAGACAAGCTAGTTGTGCTTTTTTGGTGGGTTGTTCTTTGTTTTGGTTTTGTTTTTTTTTTTATTGAGTCCTGAAACTGTTTGGTCTTAACCTCTGCAATGTAATGATGTGAGATAAATATGTGAAATCTCTTTTACACAGCTATAAGTAGTTCTTCTTCTGATGACAGTGATGAAGGAACAGATGAAGAAATAAAAAGTGAAGAAAGTGACATAGAAGAGAGGACAGAAATGGTATATTCATGAGCTCCTTAATAGAATTTAAACAACTGTATTTGAAATTCTGGAAAAATTGAAGTAGATGAAATATAGGCCACAGTTGGTTATTTAGCTGGAATTAAAAGGGTAATTTTCCTATTCCTGGTGCTTACTGTGGTTGAGTTTTTGAAAATTGTAGAAGATGCCATATTCTTGTAGGATTCTTTGATATTAATCTAAAAATACACATTTGGTTCTTTCCCTCCCTTTCTACACAGAAGGCTTATGTAGAAAGAATGTGGCAAAGGGGGTTATCCACATTTGTGGGTGCTGTAAAATTTTACTGGTCTATGCAAGTTGGACAAATCCTAATAGGAGCAGGATCCTTTCCGGCTTTTGTATTTTACTGTGAAATGGATCTGTCAAGTCTGGTCTTAAATTAGAATGTGGAAGACTGACTTCAAGAAAAAAACATTTATTTTCTCTACATTATTAAAAATAAAGTACAGCATGAACATTTGTTCTGAAGGTCTGTGGAACTGAACTACTACAGTGTGGGTGATCTGAAGCAGCAAAACCAGACAAATTTCTGTTCATTCTTTTGTGCTAAATACTTCAGTGAATGCTAAGGGGAAAAAAAGTTTTAAAAAATGAATTTGCAGATTACAGTAAGCCATCCACTTAAATATTTACTATACTATAAAAATAAAACAATTTTATTTCTGCATGACAAAACTTGATTGTATATTGTATCCTGACTATTGAAGTTCTTTTTTGCTAATATTCATAAGCACAACTGATACGTTGTTTCTTGCATTGGTCCATTGTAGAAAGAAGAACAAGACACTCATACAAAAAGAGACATGGAGGAAAGAGCAATAAGCATAGAAATTCCTGAAGTCTTGAAAAAGAAGCTTGAGGAAGACTGTTACTATATTAACAGAAGAAAACGGGTATGAAATGAATGTGCAAAGTGTGATCATCAAAAGTAGTTCTTGTGTATAACAACTCCCGATTTTTTTTTTTTTTTTTTAACTTTATTGGGCAGTATGAGGAAGAATAAAGAGTGTAGGGAGCAGAACTCAATAGCTAAAACAGTGAGTTGTCATTATATTTAAGAATCTTAACATTTCAGTACCCAATTGTGTTTTAGAGTACAGGTTGTTTTTTTTAAAGCTGGCAATGTAGTAAGCTTGTTAATCTGACCATGTTTTTGTTTCTCTAGATATTTGTAAAGGGTTGGTCAAAATAAGGGTTGAAATTAATCACTCCTGAAATAACTGCATGCAATTGGGACTTACTAAACTAGTTGGTACACTACAAGCTCCAGTTTTAGCTTGGTATACTTACTAATTGTTTTTAAGATATTAATTTGTTGTTTCTTTTTTAGCTAGTGAAGCTTCCTTGTCAGACAAATATAATAACCATCCTGGAGTCATACGTGAAACATTTTGCTATTAATGCTGCTTTTTCAGCCAATGAAAGATCTCGGCACCATCAGATGACTCTACATGCTAATATGAATCTTCATTATGTGCCACCAGAGAAGAAGTAAGTAATCTTTAGTCCACAAGAAGAATGGCCTGGCAGTCTGTGTTCTGTTTCAAGGCTGTTCACTTCTGTGGACTTATGCTGTGATGTATGCTGAAGGAGCTTAAAATATTTGACAGATACCTGTCTACAGTACTACAGTAATACTGGCAGTTTGTTTATTAGTGAGAGAGTCCCTATACTCTGAAAAGTCATGGTGCAACAGCATCGATATCTTCTTTTATCATGTGAGTGATACAGTTCTTGTAAATATTGTGACCCGTTTTGGAAGAATGTGTTGCTGTTTGTGAAGAACTTTTTGAGCACTGAGAGAGTATCTGACACGAAAATACCCTGCTTAAATAAAACTGTACAGATTCAAATTTTGTAAAAGATAAAAATTTAATATAAGCACTTAGAGAGCTTCAAGTGCAGGTGATTTTTTTTTTTTTTTTTCTTTTCCCCCCATGGGATCTTAAATCCTAGAGTCAACATATAGGGAAACAATGTGTTTAATAACACCAATCCTGCATCTTATTTGCAGTTTTCTCAACGGAGTCGTATATTCTTCTACCATGCTACAAATGCAGTGTTTTTGTTAATGCTGCATGTTGGCAGTATTGTGGGGTTTTTTTTGTTGTTTTCTTGTACGTTAAAGGATTTCAATCTTAGATGGGACTGCTTCTTGACCTAAGTCTACACTGGGGTAGAATCTTGGATTTTATCAAAAAGAAGTCTTGACTTGTTACCGTGTTCTATTTCAATGGTTGCTATTGCTTGCAATATTGTGGTCTATGCAAGTGTCTTGATTTATATTGGTGCCTTTCATTATTTGACAATTGGTGATACTTCCTTTCTTTGTAATGTAATTTCCCAAACAAAGAAGTTAGATGAGACATCAGAAGTATGAACAGAAGGTTGTACGCACATTATGATTTTTAGAGGTGTATGTTTAAGTGACTTTCCTTATTAAAGCACAGTCTTTATTAAGAAAATGTGTATAATTTCAGTGATCCATTAGTAGGAGAGATCCAGCTGACAGCTTATGTACTGCCCTTACTGCTTTAACACAGCAGGTAATTGACCTTCTCAGACGTGATAGAGCTTCTGCACATGATGCTTCCCTGACCCAATTTATATGTAGTATTTTTTTTTTTAAAGCTGTAGTTCTAGCAGGTGGTATGTAGTGGTAATAAGAGGTATGGAATTTATTAATGTGGGTCATTTTGGCGGAATCACATTCCTGTTACCATACACATACATGCACTTGAAATGTGAGGGACTAATACCTTCATAGAGGTGAAGGTGTTGCAAGTGGGCTGCACTCAGTGTTCTTGGTTCTGCTTGTAACAGCGCATCTGCTCACCACCTAACACTGTGAGTCTTTTACACAAGCCTAAAACTGAAATTCCTCTAAATGTGCTGCTCTGAAAGTGTCCTGTTGGAGCAGGTCACTGGAAACTGATCTCCAGTGCAAATGTATCTGGTTTTGTTGGTTCACTGGCTATCTCTTAAGCACAGCCTTAACTGCATCTTAGAAGCTGTAGACCAAGTTCTGCATACGCTTTTTACACAAAGATTCAATCTGTTGAGTACTTACTTTCTCTGGCAGGTGCCTCTTCTGAGCATTGTAAACTTGGAGAGACAAAATAATACTTACATGAAGAACATCTGACTGACTTGGTTTACTGTAGATTTTATTAATCCAGTAAATAGTAACACAACCGAGCAATTGTATGATACGGTGAGAGCTTATTAAGCAGACTTTTGAAATTTGTATTTCTGAAGTTACCAACAGCAATTGCTGTCTTTATGCTTTTAATCACTTATCATTACTTAGTGATGAAATCAGCATATTGTAGTTAACATGTTAATGATCTGTATTAAAGGGGAATCTCCTACAACTACACTGAAAAATTGACATGCGACTCTGAAATTCATTATCTGTTTTTTTTTTTTTTCCGCCCCCGCTTTAGTGTTGAGCTATGTAAAGAGATGGTGGATGGGCTGCGAATAACCTTTGACTTCACACTTCCATTAATTTTGCTCTATCCATATGAACAAGCTCAATTTAAGAAGGTAACTTCATCAAAATTCTTTCTTCCCATCAAAGAAAACTCAACAAATACTAACAGGTATGTTGAGTAAAAGAAGTCTAATACTGCTTATCTCCTAAGGAAAATGCAATAAAATATGGTTATGTGTTCAAAATGGGATGATATTCTCACAGGGTTTGACTTGAGCGTTTTATCAGGATGATAATAAACTCTTCTTGCTTGCCTGAATTCAGGTTCTGAATTTCTATCTGGTTAATTCCAAAGGGGTTTATACTGACTGGTGTAGAGTTATGCTGCAACTTTGTGGGGGAAAAATTATGTTGAAATGTAAATTTGTATTCATTAACTTGTAAATCTGGAAATAAATATACTTCTGGAAAATAGTACTTAAAAGAAGGCCTCATCACTTTGATAGTTATTGGGAGGAGATTGTCTAATCTGAGTAAGTATTTAACAAGATCTGTGAGCCTAGAAGAATCTCTTTTGGGGGAAAACCACTGATCTAGAGATCACTTCTGTAAAGCTGCCTTTTATTTCTTAGAAATCAGGAGGAACTTTCCCCAAGTCCTCCTCTATTGAATCCTCCGACGCCTCAGTCAACTGACAGCCAGCCTACAACAGGGGAGCCAGCCACGCCAAAAAGACGAAAAGCTGAACCTGAAATTCTGCAGTCGCTGAGGCGTTCTACGCGCCATAGCTCTAACTGCGACAGGTTATCGGAAAGCAGTGCTTCCCCACAACCTAAACGACGGCATCTTGAGACCCCAGCTTCTATGCCAAAGCTCTTCTTGCACCTGGAAAAAAGTAGGTTTTGCTCTTTAAATTGTTGCTCTACACAAACTTACATCTTGTTGGGTTTTTTCCTTCTTTTTTATCAGTGCCATGTGGACTGCGAACTGAATGATTGCAATGGGAATTCATTACTTTTTGTATCAGTTATTTGTTTCTAAGGCTGTTAAACCAAAGGGGGAAATACAAAGCAATATTCTCAGTACATCGGTACTGTGTTTCTCAACAGAGTTCAAGGAGTCGCTTTTCTGTGAGCCTGCTGTAGGATAGCGTATACTGAATTCCAGTATTTAAGACTTTAAACGTTTTAGCAGCAGGCCTTAGTTATGTTTAATAGTTTACAGTTCCATAAAACAAATGATAAAATCTTTCTGACTTCTTTTGTTTTGTTTTTTTTTTTTCCCTTTTGAAGAAACCCCTGTCCATAGTGGATCATCTTCACCTATAACTTTGACTCCTAGCAAAGAGGGGAGTGCAGTTTTTACTGGCTTTGAAGGTAGAAGAAACAATGAATTGAATGAGGTAACAGATTTTTGTTACTGTCCTAGATTCAATGATTAAAGGTTTCATGGACCTCAGAGCAGGGCTATGTAAGAAAAAGTTTTGTTTGTATTACTTATTTCATCTTTGATTTTTAAATTCTGTACAGACTTTATTTATGGTGCTATAAAGATTTCACAGCCAACATTTTAATGTTTCGTGTTAGGTTTTGTCCTGGAAATTGATGCCAGAAAATTATCCACCAAGTGATCAACCGCCACCTCCTTCATATATTTATGGATCTCAACATTTGCTACGGATGTTTGGTAAACTGATGTGGAACTATGTGCTTAACCAAAATTGCTTGATTTGTTTGGGCTTTTGTTTTGTTGTGGTTTTTTTGTTTGGGGTTTTTTTTTTCTTCCAGTGATCTTATCTGTGCGATTTACCGTTTGCTTTATTATATTTAGTTTTCTTCTTGGAGAAACATACATTTTAATCTGTTTAAATCTCTTAGGCTGTTCATAAATTTGGTTTTCTTTTACTGGCTCTGTAAGCCTTCACTTAACAAAAGCAAACAAGCATTACTTCCAATATACTATCAAACATCATTAAACCAAGCATTCACTTTCTCAGCACGTTTCTTTGTAGTGAGTCTTTGAAAGGTCACTGAAGGATCACTGAGTAACTTGCAAAGAAAAGCGGAGGCTGCAGGGAGAAGAAATTTTTATATTCTTCTTTTCTGTAGAGTGGATAAAAGTAATTAGAAGCTGCTTTTACAAGAACAGGTGTAAACATTATTTCTCTTATTTACAGTAAAGCTACCAGAAATACTGGGGAAGATGTGCTTTCCTGACAAAAACCTAAAGGCCTTAGTAAAACACTTCGAAATGTTTCTGAGGTAATGTGACACAATGTACCACAGCAATGTTTACATTCTTAAATAGATCCTAAGTGTCCTGGAATGACAAAGGATTTTTACAATAAGATGTTAGTTTTCTATAGCTACAAGAATATGATAAAATTAATATAAGATTTTAGAAATAACAATAATATGATAAAATTAATATAAGATTTTAGAAATAACAATTTGAATAAAGATTAAACCAAGATTTCTTTGATTCTTTAATGCAAATTGAAGGGAACCTGAGCTCCCTAGTTTTGATAAACATAGCGATAGAGAACTGAAGTATAAACGTTTGTTTGGTAGTATGTATTGAAGAACAAGTTTGACTTAGTTAAGTATTATGAGGAAATACAAACTCTGCATTGCTAGTTTTGAGAGCATAATCTGAGAGTTTTGATGTTGCTTTTATAGTAGCAGGGGGAGAAACTTGTGGTTTAGAATGTTTCTAATTATGGTAGGTTTTTTTAAAGAAAAGACTGTCCTAACTGAGCTTTGAACGGAAAGTTTTCTCTGTTATGCAGTGCAGTGGCTTGTAGAGGTACCCAAACTCTCTCTGACCATGCTTGCTCCATGGCTGGAGTCAGTATGGTCATAACTGCACCATGATCAGCTTTGTTTGTGAGGTACTTTAGGTAGTATCTGTGCATGAAATTGTACCAGTAGTTAAAATGTGTGGCACTATATTATGCAGCATCAATGCAGTGGAAGATAAATTTTCAAGGGAAAATTTAGAGGAGAAAGTGTTGTAAATGGTCAACACCTGGAACAAACGTGGAACTCCTAACTATGTTCTGGTCAAAGGCTTAAGTAGTCACCTACTGAGAAGTAACATAATGTAGTACTAGCATATCAGAAGTCCTGTTAGAGATCAGGGAGGTAAAACTATTAAAATGCTTTTACTTTTAATTGTTTATTGAAAATAAAAGCTGTCTTAAATTTCAAAGTTTCCAAACCACAAATTTTTTCTCTTGAAGCATTTAATTTTCAAGTTTTGCTGATTCCTTTTTTTACATTTCTATTTTGTCAAATCCTTGTTAGTATCCAAAATACCTTTACGTTAAACAGGACAGTGTTAGCGTTTATTGTTGGAAACCTGTTTTTGCTTGGTGTGAATATTATGTAGGGTGCTTAACTTGCTGTGGATCAAATCAGTTTTTACCAAACCTCTGCCTGTTCAGATTCTTCTGACTTGGTCAGAGCAGGTCTCTACTCTTTAGCATCTTAAATGCAGTTTCTTCATACTGAGTCTATGGATGAGCTCTGGTTGGGTGGAATAGGAGGAAGGAGGAAACACATCCCCCCCCACCCTCCGTACATGTAGGGAGCTAATTAAACTGAAAGTACTAGTGGTAGTATCCATGTGTCTTACTTTTCCATCTGACCATCTTGTTGAAATGTGTAGTCATCTATAAGTAGAAATAAAAAAAATAAATCAGAAGGCGTTTCCATATAAGCGTTTTTAGGTCAGGTAGAGCTGTGCTTTTGAAGCAAATCTCTCAGTAGTGCCCGCTTACCATGCTTTGTCTTGTGCTGTGTACACAAGCTGCATTCCTTTTGGAAAACACTTAACCAGTAGTGTGCTCCAGTGCTAGTGGGCATTCAGTCCTTAAGACCGGACTACAACTAAACTGGAATGAGCACCCTAAGGCAATCATTGTGTGGATATTGCATAGCTGGTACAACAAAATATCGAGGGATGTGTGTTTCTTTCCAACTGCTTTCTAAGGCAGCATCACGTATGTCTTGCTGATGCAGTTCTCAAGGTTTGTTTTCTGTGGTGAAATAATTATTTCTCTGGTTTCATCAGAACTGGTCAAATTGAGAACCTTCCTGAAAAAACATCCATGTTACAGTTACTGCTGTAGGAGGCATGTGATCTTGGGTAGCTTTGTGATAAATACTCTTCTTAGATTAGTTTCCTTACTGGGCATGCTACTGCGTATTCAAATAAGTAACATAAACTCCAATGCAAATTATTAGATTTTTTTTCTTTTTTTCAAGTGTGTTGAAAATGTGTTCTTGGCACGTCAGGATTTCTTTCATTTGGATATTTATTTCCATATGTCATTGAAAGTGGTCAAAATTAAATTTTCTAGAAACCTGTTCAGACTTGATTTTTATCACAGAAATACGTCTGCATTAGCTGGTTCTCATCACAAGAGAAAACTTGAGGCTAAGGTGAAGCATTGTCCTTTATTTTTCTAATAGCAGAAAAGGGATTGAAGCTGTCTGCTTGCATTAATAAAACTGTTTCTGAATCTTCCTTTGAATTCTAGGTAGAATAGTCCAGGCAAAGTAGTTAATGTATTTTTAAAGAAAACTTTCATGTGGTACACAACTGATTTAGTTCTGGCATAGATGCTGATTTAATTTTGACTTAAGATTTTATGGCTGAAATTTACAGTTTCATTTCACATTTGCATTATTAATCTCATGTGGGCTGAGAAACAGATTTAATAGAACACTTCATCTGGAAGCTTGTTTTGAGTTTACTCATACTTGATAGATGCATTAAATTCACTTTGAGATGCTACATGGGTAGTTTTTTCCAGTCATGCCCTTAGATTGCTGCTAGACAAGATTGATCTCAGTTTCCCAGGCAACATATATTTTTAAGGGATGTATGAAATGGACTTTTTTCGAGTTTCATATTAAGTAGAAGCTGTACTCTTTGTGCTTAGTGCAGCTTTCTACTAGCATGCATAATGAAACTTTCTTCATGGAGAACATGAGTATTTATTTCTCAATTATAGAATTTGCACAACTAAAAAAAAAATAGTTTCTCAAATTAAGTGCAAAACTCTTAGTCTTTGCCTCGAAATTATTTAGCTTCTGAAATAATTTATAATACTTGCAGAAGAACAACAGCCTGAAATGGACTTCAGTGACAAACACGCCAGTTTGTTTCGGTGAATTTCACTTACAGCTTGAGTTTAGTCCTCAGGAGCAAGCAGTGGGAGCTAACACAGTAACTGGTGTGTACTAACTGCTGGTCTTACTAGCAAAGGACCCCTGATTAAGTCTTCTGCCTGTTAATATTTTTTGAGATAGAATCATTATTGCCTTTTAACTAATACAATTATTTCAGCTGTATTTTTAATTAAATGCTCTGTGTGCTGTATTTTACAACTTCTCTGTACTGTGAGGTGCGTAGCGTGCCTCCAGGGGCAGCTTGAGTGATGAGAAATGGATAGGCAAGAAGCTGCCAGTTTGTTTCCATTGATTTGAACACATCCTTGACTTGAAAATCTGTTTTGGGATCAGAGTGGTCATTTATCAGGACTGTTGACCAATAGGAGATACTTAAAAATTAGGAGAATATAACATGTCTGGTTTTAGAATAGCAAGACATCTTCACTGAGGTAATTCAGTTAATGTCATTTGCATTTTAGAAAAAAAAAAGCAAAACAAAATGGTACAGCACTTCAGAAAGCCATAAGTATTTTGTAAGCGACGAAGTATTTCTAAAATAATGCTTCTTAAATTTCTAATACATTTTTCCAGATGAGGCCAATATGTATTATTTCAGATTATGGAAAATTGCATTCTTAATGGTCAAAGACTTCAGTGTTGTTAAAAAGCCACCACTGATATTTCAAATTCAGTATATCCTGTAAGTTGTCTCTCTTGTTTTTTTTCCTGATGTTTTACAACCTGGTTGTCTCTATTGTGCCACTCTGCTCCACGGGTAGAAAAGTATTTTAATACTGTTGAGCATTTTATGAGAAGGAAGCCAATCGGAATGTGACCAGACTAGACAACTGTGATAATAAAATGTGTACGTAGAAAGATGACAAATTGTTTGAAGTAACTTTGAGACTTCGATCTCTGGTTTTGATAGCACAACATTTTTTGAGTATCGTAATTTTATTATATGTAACTGCAGTGGTGAATTATGACCACTAGTCTGTGCTAATGTGCAATTAATGAGAGGTTATTAGTGGCTTTCTGAGAAAGAAAAAATGAATCATTGCACATGGTGAATGGAATAGAAAAAAAAATTGTATTTAGGTGAAGTTGCTTGTGAAGGGAGTTCCTGGTCGTTGCAACTAAATAAAGTTGCAAGATGGCAAGTGATTAAAAATCACTTCTTGCAAGATCACAAAGAATGCAATTCTGCTACTGTTTCTTATATTGATTAGGGCTTTTCTATTTGCCTGTCAATTTTGGGATTAATTGGTTACTTGACAAAAGGTACCTGTGCAGCATAGCAATTACAACATACTAGAAAACCTTATGGAATTAAGAGCCTAAACGTGAGAAAACCAAGGTTCTGAGTGTAAATGGACAGTTGTGTGTTTATAGGCACAAACAGGTAAAGGAACTTTTTTTTCCTAAAAGTTTTGTAGCAAAGGAATTCTACTTGCACAGTGAATCCATATGCCTTATTTTAGGCATTACTACTGTTGTATTTGGGCTTTGCTGTGTTCATTGACTGGGATAAAGAGGTAATTGCTATTTTGGGTCCTCTTGAACTTCTGCCACCTTTATGTTGAATGCTTCTTAGTCAATGAGTACCTGGTATTGTACTGGTTCTTATTTTTGGTAGGCTTTTTTTTGACTGGTTTGACTGCATAATCTGCTTGTGTGTACTTTCTGTTCTTTACTAAGGTTTGATTGCTTTGCCAAAAATAATTCCTGAAACTTCACCATGTAGATTGCTTGTCTTCCTTCTGCTTGCCAAACTGTCAGGTGCCTGGGTATTTGAATGAATGTATTGCTACATATAATAGCAGAGGCTTGGGTCACGCATCTAACTGAAAAGTTGTCCAAAATATTTTTAAGTGTGTTATGGTAGCTTTTTTTAAAAAGCAAATCTAGGACTTGATTCTGGGATCTGTGTTGGCCTTGCCAAAAGCGAGTCGTCATCCTCAAGACCAGCCAAGGACTGCTGTATTGAGCTCTTGTAGGGCTGTTTTCCCAAAAGGTCTAGTAGAAGTTATCACTTCTAATTTTCACTCAGTCTGATTATTGGAAATACTATGTTGGCAGCTTGGCATCTTTGGAATTCTTTGCACTTGCTCTTTAAAGGCCAAGGAAGATGACCTTGCTTTCTGTATGTGGATGAGTGACAAGACTCCAGTCAACGAAACAAGCCTGTTTGTTCCTTTGGTGTGGTTCTTGAGACACTGGATATCAGAATAAACATCTGAAACTTTGCTTCACTTGTTTTGTTGACTGCATTGGGCTGATGATGAACTTTGTATGGGCAAGCTTTTACCTTGAACAGCCTTATAGATGGAGACATGCCTGTCAGTTGGAGGGGGTGGGGGGTAGGTGGTGGCATACACTTTTGTGTGAAACCAAGCCTTTTAGCTTTCAAATCCTGCGTCTGAGTAGTAGTCTCGGAAAGGAGATAGCTTCTTAATCTGCAAATGACATTTCTTTTGATGAGGTGACTCATAGAGTTAGGATCCATCATGCTCTTTAAGCAAATTCCTTTAGATCATTACAATTGCCTTTCAAACAGCATCTACTCCAGGCCACTGATCTCATCAAAGCATCTGCTTACCTTCTAGAATTCTGTACCGTGTGTAAGATGTCACCTTCTTGGAAACTTTTCCTTTTAACACTTTCCTTACACCTTTATGTCTGAAGTTGTCCTTCTTAAAATCAGTAAAGTTTTCCTTCCTTCATAATTTCCACACTTTCCAGGCTGCTCCTGAGCTTATTCATGTGATGGTAGCTGAAGTTTAGAAGAATGTTTTTCTTCGTGCAGGGGCTGTTCAGGTAATAGGTTGTGTTGACGCTGCTGAGACAAGGACATTTTTGCTACCAGATGATGCTCTTAAAGCTCATATTAATTCAGGGACTCTGAAAAAGGTTCCTTACATACATGTGTCAAGTGGGCTTTTAATGTGGGTAATGATGGTTCCGTGCCTCTTTTTGCTAGATCTGCCTGCATAACTGTCAGCCAGATGGTAGTGTATTTGTGAGGGTATTGCTTGGAGTCACCTGGGGTAAGCTTGCTTACAGACTACCACACTTGAAAATCAGAACACAGAAGTTCTTCAAGCTAGGTCACCCTTGTGTCTGTTTCCCTTGTCTCCATCCCCTCTAGTCCTTCCTGGAGTGTTGTTATTCTAGGAGCCTTGGTAGAGAGGTTACTTCTATGTTCTGAGCATGAGTGTAAAGCATAAGTATTCTTTTTGCAGCTGATCATGATGAGAAAAAAAGGTGCAGTCTTAACAGCAGGATGTTTATGTGGACCATGCATCTAAAACTCAATTACTCATGTGTAGGTGTATGCATATGAACTCTGTAAAAAGTGTAAAAATGAAAAAGGCAATAATGCAACAGGTGACTGAATTAATCAGGTTTGCAAGTTAAAAGTAATGAAACAATTCATTGCTCTGAATAGCTAAATAGCAATGTGCTTTCTGATCTATAGCTGAACATTGGCTCAGCTTGCTAAGTACAGCTCCCTCTGTTTTTAAATCTCGGCTCCTGACTTGCAGGTGCCGGTGTAATTGATCTTTATCCTATTTCAGCTTTTCTGAGGGCAAAGCATTAGTGAAATACCCAGTAGCTAAGAGTCTTATGAGACTCCTAATATTTCTGTGCCAGCTTTCTGCGCTGCAATGTAGTTTGAATAGAAAGCAGCCTCAGAAGGGCTACTGCGCTTTGTGTACAAATATACAAAGGATTGGGACAGAAGCTGATCCTTGTGTTCTGTTGCTTGTTTTCTCCAGCTTCTCTGCAGAAAGTAATTTGTGTTTGTCAGCTCTGGGGTATTTTGTGTTTCACAACTGTTATATTAAGAACAGAGATGTACATTTGACTGCATGCATTCTGCCTGCTCTTATTTTTATATTTTTTTGAGTTGTGGCTGTGCCACAAGCATCTCAGCTAAAATTCCTCATCTTTACCAGCTGTCACTTTAGCTTGCACCAAACTGGCATTTATGATTGATGATCTTAAGCAAAAGTCAGGAAATTTGCAAGAGAAAATGAACCTGTTTCCCATTACTTGCCCTTAAATTTCTTGGAACTGTTGTCTACTCAATGTCCTCTGAAGGTTCCTTTGTTTTATTGATGTTCTGTTAAAATATAGTCCCTAGTATGATCTAGCACTTGGTTCTGTGTTTTACAGAATGTTATCCAGTGACACTAGGAATTTGATTGGCCTCTGTAATTTGTTTATCTCTTGAAGTCATTAACAAGTGCTATTGGAGAATTATTAAATTCCATTTGTGTCTCATCTTTGTCTTGTGCAGCCTAAGCGTGTTAAAAGTTATACTGAAGTCTGTTAAGTTTTAAGCCTTATCACACTCGCTTCATACTAATCCCACATATCCCAGTAAGTGATTGGTAGCTAAGTAGTCAGAGGTTGTAGCAGTTACAACGTTCAGGTATTTTGTTAGATTCTAAACTGCTGTGATTTCAGTACTTTTTTTGTAGTGGTTTTCCTAGAGGAAGGGGTGTGTGTTTGTAGTGCAAATGAATGACATGTTTCAGTGAAGACTGGGAGGATCTGATTGTGTGAATTGTTTTTGTGTTTCTTTAGATTATTTTCTGGGAGTTATCTATCTCATGAAAAATAGCATTGTATAAACTATTAGACGGTTTATGGCCTTGGTAAGCTTAGAAAATTAGGTGGTGAATGGTTTTAAAGACAAGGGCTAATAATCGCTAAGTAATGTCATTCAAACAGTGTATTAATCAACTATCAGTGATTTTAATCTAATTTGTCCTATTTTTTTTAATTCAAGAAAAGAATAAAACTATTTTTTTTCTGGTTTATTCTTTTGCCAAATTTTTAATTTGGATTTCCTTAGTAGTTGTGACTTAGCATTGATTTTGACTGTCTTTTGTTCTTTCAGGGGAAAATATTTTGCTGCTGGTTTTATTTCATTTCTTTAAATGCTTTTATTTCTGTGTCTGAAAAATTGGTATAATGCAACTAATATGCTGTAATATTAAAAGCAATTTTTTTGATTTGGCAAAAAGTTTTCATAGAAATTTTTTAATAATGTCTCAAACTTAATTATGTAATCCCTTCTACTTTGTGCTATTTAATAAAATCGGAAGCTACTGTTGGACCCAGTGAGAAACTAGCACAGTGTGAATACCTATACGTGAAAAGTATGCTAGAGTAGGATTGCATGAATGAAGACTGTGTGGAACTTTAAATTTACTTAGCTCTTACACATTTATTATTATAGTTTATGTGGTGTCAGTCTGTGGCAGAGCCAGTTGGATCCTTGCTTTAAAGAAAGATGAGAGATCTTACTCTCTTTTGGCAGTACCTGCCCAGCTGAATACTGCCAGAAATAATAGATAGACGCTGTTATGGGTCACATAACGGAGCCTTTTCTGCCCAGTTCCTTAGGTAATACTTAAAACCAAAACCAAGCTGCCATTTGATCTTCTGGGAATGTATCGGTTGGCCAGCCAGTTCACTTCCCTCTTTTAAACCTTGAAACTTTTTACATCAGAAACCACCCTAGGTCCCTCTATAATGTTAATTACAGAACTCCTATGAAATAAGGAAGTACAGAAGAAGTTGACAAAGTGCCTTCTAAATAAATGGTGACACACTGAAGGATTGATTTCTTCTAAAAAAAAAAAAGCTTGTATTTCTCACTGCTTTTTTCCTAGAATTAGTAGGATGTAACCAGTTATTCTTCCAGTTTAGCACTTGTCTGACGCCCATGTTTAAGTACAAGGATTGTGTGTGTGTGTAAAAATCAACCTTTTTTGATTTATCTGTGTTTTTGTGCTATAACTTTTATGTGTGAGCTCTCAGCAATTAATATATTCCTGATTAAATTTAGATTGCCTTAAATAGAGAACTTTGTCAGTATTCTTTGATGCTTTGGCTCTCTTAACATCAAAGGATATGCCTAGTTCAGACAGTATAACTGTGGGTGAGGTTGGAGAAATGCTATGATTTTACTTGCATTCACCTATACATTTTTTTTTTTATTTGGACTTTCTTGGTACAGAATATTGGTTATGCAAAACTGGTATTTTTAGCTTCCAGTAGTGAAGTTGTCTCCCTAGCCAGTGGTTCTTGAGAGAAACCAGATTCTGCAAATGATATTGTTCCGTTGCTTCCAGCTGAACTCAAACAGAGAATCTGTAGCTAACCTTTTGCCATTTTTATTGATGCTGATCTTTAATATCCAGATATTTTTGAAGGTCTGTGTTTTTTTTCTGGAAAAACAGTTTGATCATTTCCTTCAGATCCATTTTACCCTTTTGCCCCAATTTGCATACCTGGTATTTTGTTATAAAAAGGAAAGAACACAGAGGATATGGTCATTTTAGCTCTTTATTACTTGTGTTAGTAGCAGAACTGTTTATTTTTGTTTTCAGTCCTAAACCAAAGAAAGAGTTGCATGTTAGCAGGGCAGAAAGACATGATAAAATATTGGGTGCTTTGCTGTTTGAATATTTGAAGACCAGCTTGCAGAAATCTGAAATTAGGGAATTGGTTTTGCAAAAGATGCATTTTGTCTTTGAGAGCCATATTTAAATCAGAAACTATGAGAGGCAGAGACCCTAAATGCACAGGCACAAGAAACAACAAATCATAGCTTTACTTACTTTTTAAAAAATATGGTTTGACTTAATCGTTACTGGCCATTTATATAAAACACTGACATAGTGATAACTGAAAATCCTGTTTTTGACATAAATGAAAATTTTATGTTGAACAGGTGACTGACAAGTTGCAGAAAGATCTTTTCAGGTTTTTTTTCTTCTGTGATAGTTCTCTGCATTCTTTTTTTTTAGTGTAGCTTCAACTTGTGCATTTGTTTTTATTGAGCTTGAGCAGTTTTTTTAATGCTATTTGGATTTGCGAATGATAGGGCAAGGCTTTTCTCACTATGTAAAACTTGTAAAAATAGGGCAAGCCTTTTGTATGCCAAATTTCAAAGTGTAATAATTCTTAATTCCCAGGCTGTGGTTTTGCTAAGCTTAAAAATTAATTTGAAAATAGCTTTTTGTCTTAAATGTTTCATGTTCTGTTCTTTTTCTGGTGTGCTTTCTTCTCAGGTTTTTAGCAGAATACCATGATGATTTCTTCCCAGAATCTGCTTATGTAGCTGCATGTGAAGCCTACTACAGTACTAAAAATCCTCGGGCAATCTACTGAAGCTATTAATAAAGATTAAATCTTACTATATGTAGCCCATGACAATGCTATTTTGCCACATGGCTACAAGATGAAAAAGGAATTAAAACAACTTCTGGAGCTGAAGAAATAGGAAAATATTTTCTGTGATTGTTGGATTACTTGGGAATGGAGAACTTCTTTTCAGAGATTTCTATAGACTACGTTGTGAGTTGCTTAGAGAACTGAATATAACTCTGACTCCAAATGAACGAAGAAGCCTTGTTCTGACTTCTAATGCATAGGACTGCATAGGACTATTAAAGAGCAAAGGAAGCAAAAGCAGATGCATTAGCAACAGGACATTTTCATGAAGATAGATCATCATGCTGTGTTTCATTTTAGCTCAACCTCTCCAGCCTGAGAAATAAGACTTGACTACACAGTTACATGAAGAGAATGCATAAGTGGTATCTTAAGCATTTTTTTTTCCTCACAAATTGCACTTCATTTTGTGGAACTGTCATGACAGAAAAGATTGCTTAATGTAAAGGTGTTTTTGCTGTTTGGCTAGCATAACATCTGCCTCAAGAATGACTTTGTTGCTTGAATGAAAGATGTGTTGCTTGCTTTGCATTTTGCAAAGGTGTTTATAGCTCCTTTCATAGTAAGGCTGCCAGAGTTCCAAGGAGAGCATACGTTGCCAGTGATCCAGCGTTTACCTGGCAATAAATGATTTCCAGAGCCATTATGAAAGAGCTGATTTTTTACAAATAAGCAGAGAAGTTGATAAAGTGATGGCAGTTTAACTGGCAAACACTTCTTAATAAAGTTCACAGTGGCTGCTGTGTAAATGTGTGATGTTGACTGTCTAAACCATCTTGTTTGTGCTTGATTAGTACTTTTGAGATTACTAAGTGTGCATACAATGAGGTGAGAGCATTGACAACATAGGGAGAGAAACCCTTTCTGTATCACCGAGTCTTCTACAAACTTGAAGGATGTCTCTTTAGCCAGTTTTAAACACTAGCTCTGGAAATAGGAATTCTGTGAGAAATGGGTTCCTAGAAATCTGACAACACATCCAGTAGAAATTAATTGAAGTATCATTCTTGTCTTGTCATCAAAACCTCAGTCGTGACTTAGAACTCTGGCCTTCAGAATCCTCTGCTGTGTCAAGACAGACACAGATTTTAAAAGCACTGGGAGAATACAGGACTCGAGGCTCATAGAGTACTGCATTAATCACTCTGTAATCCTGCCTAGTTCAGAAAACTTCCATTAGAACACTTACCGGTAATGCAAAAGTCAACATGTTCCTCCCAGAACTGCAGAAACTAGTAGTTAGGAGGAGTCATCTTTCAAATGTCAATGGCAAGCTTAGTTTAAGAGGCCAAAGAAAATCTGAAATCTACTGTTGACATTCAGTGTCACTCCTGACACACTGGTACACTCTGAAAGCTTTTGAACTGAAAGGATAAGGATTACCTCTGTTTTAGCAATTTAGGTTTTGCCTTTAAAAAAAAAAAAAGTAAAAAATATGTTAAACTTAATGGTTGTTGAGTGAGTGTTTGGCATGGATTCATGCAGATTTGGTGATCATTAGTTCTAAAGATTACCATGTAGTAGTAGTACTCTTTTTTTTTTTTTTAAAAAATTTTTTTTATTTTTTTTTTTAAATGCATTTCTGTTGAACCAAAAAAAATTCCTAAGCTTTAGTCTTTCTCAAATTGCAGAAGTTTTGAATCTCTAGTAGAACTCAAGTACCTCAAAATCCACTTTCCAAACATATTTCATTCTAGGCTTAGGCCCCGTTTTTCTAAAAAGGCAGTTCAACAAAATACTAATGACTGTCTAACAAGATTAATCTTGGAATACTGCCTGGAATGCTCAATCCTTTGTATTGCAGAAATGTTTGTGTGTAATATGGCAAATCTGTTTTTGTTCCACTGTTAGTACCTGTGAGTATAAGGCAAGTTATGAACAGAGTTTAAACCATATTGTATGGCTGTGTTTAATGGTTAAAATGATAATTTCTGCATGCAGAGGTTATTAAAACTGTTGGTATTGCCTTGTCATTACGCTGTGATGATTCTCAAAATATATGATGGGGGGGAAACATTTGAAGGTCTAGTTAATACAGCCTTATGTGAACTAACCTCTCTGTAAAATTCTCTCAAAGCTGCAGTTGGATATAATATTGCAAATGGTCTTGCTTTCGTAACAACAAAAAATCTTTTCTCAAAAGTAGCACCCTTTTGCACTTTTTGACATGACTTCCCTGGACACCATTTCTGAATTTAAAAAGTTTAGGTTTCTGTATTTTATTACAGTAATGCACATCTTTGACAACTCTACCCTACTGCCACTCTTCTTTTACCGCTTTCCTATTTTTATACCCGATTTTTTTTTTTTTTGAAGCAGTGCAAGAGGCTTGCAAAAAAGTTGAACCAGGTTGCATAGGAGGGTAGTTCTTATTAGTCTTAAAATGTAGAGAGACTTATGACCCCCAAAATTCACTTTGAGTGGAATATTCAAGGGCTAATGTGGCTAGGGGGAGCTTAATACATTGCTGATGTGAATCTGTAAGTCTTTGAATGCCCTTGACTGATGAGATTTTTGATGGGGTTCATATCCATCTGAACTGATGAAAGAGGTCTTTGCACTCTGCTGTTTCTCATTTGCTGGTTGCTGTTTGTAGAGGTAATCATATCAATGTTTTCTAACCCGATTCAGTCAAAACAGCTAAGGTTAGCTGAAGAAATGTGCAAACTGACTGAAGCGGGCTAGGGAGCACATCAGTGAGTCTGCCAGCAGACTTCAGAGACAGTCTCCTACAGAGGAGGAGCTGAGCTGAGCAAGCAGGTTAATGGGCAGTAGTATACGCTGGCATAGCTGCTTGCGTAACTCACGTGCTCTGGTTGCAAATTAAGGGTCTTTTGTTTGTGTATTTAAGGAAGTTATACCAGTGTAATTATAGCGCATACTTAAACTGGTAAATTTCTCTGCTGAAGGCAAGTCCTTGCTCTTGCCTTCAAGAGTAGGCTGCTCTAACATCAGGTGTGATACAGGGTTTTGAATATGGCTGTTTTTGGGAGAAGGCAGCGGGGAGCAATTGCAGCCTAGGATTAGAAGCAGGTAATGCAGCTGATGTGGCATGCAAAGTGTGCTGTCTTGTAAGCACGTGAGATGCCCAGTCTGCACAAATACTGCTAATTTCAGTATCTCTTCTGACTTTGTCAGCGTGAAGGTGCCTGAGTAACTTGATATTGTGCCACAGATGCATGGAACTGACTGTATGTAAAATGCATTACATAGATTGTAGCGATTACCAAAGAAGAATTTATTAACAGAATATAACTTTAGTGTTCTTATGGTTTGTTCCTAATTTTAGGCTTTGTATCTACCATGCTTCAAAAAACCCCTGAACCCCTTTCATGTGCACTGTCTAGAGTTGCTGCCAGTTTCCTTTTGCTACTGTGTTGCCGTGTTTCTCAAGCTCCATTTCAAACTCCTGTTTCCAAGCTCAGGCTTTCGCATAGTATCATAGAATACTTTAGGTTGGAAAAGACCTTTAAGATCATCAAATCCAACTGTTAACCGAGCTCTGCCAAATCCTCCACTTAAACTGCCTCCCGAAGTGCCACATCTACATGTCTGTAGTGCCCTCTTCCCCTGAGATGACAGAGGCAGATGTGACCAAGGGCTAATTTAAAGCGTGTTCCATGTCCCGTGCTGAAAGCAGGCTTATGCGGATGGTAGTGTTCCACTTGGCGTTTGGCGTCGGCTGACTCTGTGTGTGTGTGTGTGTGTGTGGTCAGCCGTTACGTTGGAAATGTTTAGCGGTAACTTGTCAAACGGTAGTGCAGGATGACCTTGCTCTGGATTGTGCTGAGTGGAATGTCTGCAGTCAAAGAGGGAATAAAAAGCTGATTGGAAATAAAAAGCTGTTACTGCTTTTCATGTTTGCATCATAAAAAGTGTTATCAAGACATTTGGGAAATATACTGGGGAGATTGTTATTGGAGTTAAAATATATATGTATATATTAAATCCTTCATTTCTTGAAAATTAGACGTTTTCCCCTCTGGAGTCTTAAAAGTGTCTCCCAGAAGTATGTATACAGGGGTGGAAATAAGCTTTCTGGGGCGGGGAGGGGAAGGAAGCGACATGTGTTACCATTACCTGAGTGTCAAGTCAAGCCTGTATTGTGGTAGCCAGCTGTACAAAAGCAGAATGCTGGCAGCTCTTGGACAGCCAGCTGCATCTTAGCTGCTGGCCTGGCGTGTGTTTGATCACTTTTTAACTTCTTGACCTATTAACAGAGCTGGAAAGCAAGTTTGCACTTCAGAGCGCACAAACTTTACTCGAAATTCAAGGAGAAAATGCCAAATAACTGCAATGCAAGCATACTCAGGCCAAATGTCTCAAGAAATATGTTTGTCCTGTGTTCTATAGAATCTCCTGCGTGACATGAGGTGATTGCATTTAATTGCATTAGCATGTCAAGTTACCTCTTTATTTCTCTATGTTAATACATCTCAGTGTATTTAGTTCCCTGGAACAGTGGTTCTAGATGATATGTTACTTTTATAATATGTTTGATCATAATCATTACAACCTTGATGCGTTTATGCAGTCAATTTCGCTTGCTTATGAAACAAGGAATTTGGAGTGATTTTCAGCTTTTTGTATAGCTGCATCATTTTTCTGTATGAAATTAGGGAATACAGGTAGTATACTTCTGCAGTCAGAGGTACCAATGCAGTGCTTCTGCATCAATTTTTGGTGGTTTTTACTTCACCACCACCACGCCCAACTCCCAAACCAAAGTTTGGGATATATATTGCCTTGGGAAAATGCTGTCAACAATGACTGAGTGGCAGATGTTAGATGCTTACTGAGATCTAACTCAATGCATTCTCCCTTTTGCATGCATTATGTATTTTTCCCTTCTAATTCATATAGCAGATGACTTTTTTGCATTAAGGCTAAGTATTATAGCCAGCTGAATAAAATCAGTGAAGTACAAAAATGTGCTCAAAGATAAAAAGGAGCAGTCTGGTAAAAAAAAAAAAAATAAAAAGGTGGCAAAAAAAAAAAAGTGTGTACATGTTGTTTCCCATGTATGTCAGTTGGGAGCGGTCACTCACATCATGTGAAGTGGCTAACATCATTGTTAAAGAGAATGAAGAAATCTGTGAAGTGCAAACTGGTAAATCCTGGCACTAATATTGACCTTTAAAAGTGTCTGCTAAGAAGTGGAGTAATTTCTCTGCCATTTTGTTCCCAGAAATGGTGGAAGGTTTTGATAGAGAATGACTTTTTCTCTTACCAATACGAGATATTGGATCTATTTCTGGGGAAAGCAACCCAGGTATTAAATATGTTGAATCATACAATATGTTCATGGGGATATTTCAAGTGCAGTGCCAGAAAACAAAGTGTGTTTATATAGCAAGAAATGTAGAGATAAATGTGTGTAGTTCCTGACAATATAAACAACAGACATTTCCATCACAGCAGTAGTGTACTGATTGCGCCTCTAATATCTGAATGTTGAGTAGATGTTCAATTCATTAAACTTTTCCTAGTATTTAATTATAAGCTATTAATAATTACTAATCTGATAAATGTTACTAATCTTTTAAAGTCCTGGAAACAAAGACATCTCCCAAGTACTTTCTTACTTTATTCCCTTTCTTCTTACCTTGCTTGTATTTTTCTAGTAGTCTAGAAAATTACAAGAACATGCTTATGAGATTTGTGGAGAGGAGGAGAATGGTTCTGACTCAGGTTAAGCAAATTGCACATAGTTTTCTTAAGTGTTCAGATGTTTCTGATTAATTTTGAGGTATAGTTGTCAAATGTGTTAAATATAATTAGGATCTTATTTGTAGGCTTGAAAGTAGAGCCAAAATGAAAGAGTCAGGTAAATTGAATGGTGTGAATATCTAGTCAAGTTATCAGATAATTTAAATATGCCTGAAATTAGTTTTACTGTGTGTATTTCTATGTTTTCAATTTTAAACATGGCTCTCTGTTGTCTGGGTAACTCGATGCCAAGTATTGTAAATGAGGGCCTTTCTCTGAAGTGTAAAATTGATTAAAATGTCAACATGAGTAATCAAAACATCATTTTTTGCCATCAATTTTAATTTAAACATAGAAATGCTATCATCCTATGTCATGAGCAAAGAGACATTCTGCCTTTCTTTTTGCAGAAGCTTCTTGAAAATACAGTATATGACAAATCTGCTGCCATGTGGCTGACCTGGAGAAGGTGTTGGTCTCAGTAGAAGGACGAAGGTAACCTGTAGCTCTTCGCAAAGTACCTTCAGCCCACGTGGAAGGTGCTTGTGGTGTTCCACTGGTGGGCTGGAGCATCGGTAAGCGTGAGAGACTCCTCAGATGGAATAAACCTTCACAAGTTGCCTCTTACACTTGTGTTTTAACGACAGCAGTACAGCGAATGCTTCCATAGTTGATATTTAGTAAGAGTTTTCATGCTTACAACCTTCTGTTTTGTAGGCTGCTGAGATAAGAAATCTAAAGTAGTTCTGTTTAGATTTCACATGCATGACTGAGTAGGAGGTAGATTTTACTAATTGTTTTTAATCAGATTAATGAGGAATTTATTTTCTGTTGCTGTGAGTGACTGCTGCAGTGATATAACTTCTTTGGCATCAGAGATTTGTGCATTTAAAAAAAAATCACTTATTAGGAACAGCGTGAGTAGTAACTAATTGGACATTTCGTAAAGATTTTGCTTACTGGCAGATGGATGATATGACACATGTAATGTATATGCAGTATCGCCAACTGTAGGCATTAGAAATCGTGAGTCAGACCCTTAAAAGTCTTGAGAATGATTAAGAAAATGTGAAGATTAACTCCTGTTCTTTGGGCCCCTGGGGTAACATGAGTCAAGCTTGCAACAAGGCTTGCTTGAGACTTTAGAAAGGAAAACTGAGTTTTTTGGCTAAATGTCCTTTAGAGTTGGAGCTTTAGTGAAAAAAACAAAGCCTTGCAAGACTGCCAATAAAATGATGATTTGGCAATGCTCTAATAGAGCAGGATGCCATTAATCTGAAAATAATCAGAGACTGAATTTATTTGTGAACATCTGCGCTAACATAACACAAGCCTCGGATAGCAAGGTTTTCCGGGTAGGGCGGTTATATCTGCTAATCTGCAAAACAGTCTGCCTTTGCCAAAGGCATAAATCTAAATTTGTAGATTTTTTTTTTTTTTTTACTTGTTTGGAGTGACTATTAATAAAGTAAGATAGATAAATTGTTTACCATAGTAACAGAATTACCCTCTGCATGATGATGAAGTTGATGAAATAAACATCAGAAGAAAACAGGAAGCAAGATGAGAACTCTACTGTTTCTACACTGTATGTGCAAGACTAATATGCTTATGTTGTTAGACCCACTTGTTGAGTTATTTCTCTTTCTCTGGTTGTGACGAGAGAGACAAAAAGTTGTCACTGTTGCCTTAGGCCCAGCTCTGTCAAAGACAGTAGGTGTCTAAAGAAAAATCTAGGCTGAGGTCAGATCTGTGTAAGCCAGAGGGAGCAATCCACAAATCTTTTCTCTTTCCAAATCTAGTACAGCAATCTGTATGGCTGTAGCAGCCCAGTTTTTTCCAGTGAAGATATTTAAATAATAAAAAGCTGAACTGAGCTTTTGGTACACATGCCAGGCCATTCGCGAGGCCGTGTGGGACGTACAGATTGAGCACCAGTCTTTGCACTTGCATCTGCTGGAGGAGGATGCATGTGTCTTGCCGATGGCAGTGCAACCAGCATTACAGCAAGAGCAGCTACTGCAACAGGAGGAGCAGCAGACTGGAAATGTGGTGGCAAGGCCCTTTGATGCACTGATTTAAAGGTTGGTTAGGAAGTGGGAGGTCTGGGTTTGGTAACTACTCAACCTGAGAGGTTTTGCTATGTGCTCTACAGACCTTGCTGCGTGAGGCCACCTTTCACACTGCTCATAACACTGTCTCACTGCGCAGAAAAGGCAGTGAGAGCCACAGACCTGGAAAAAAGAATTTTCTTCCTCATTGACCTGGAGAGTGATATTTCCACTTGCTTGCTCTGATTTCCCCGTACAGCTTTTGTATTCCTTTTCTGCATGCCTTGAGAACAGCCTTGCCACTAGTCTGCTAGAAGATACTGAAGTAATTTATCTGAGGAATACTGGGCCCAGGGCGTGAGCTTTGTGAGTGGGTCAAAGTCCCACTACAGATCTGAACTTTTGGGTGAGATAATCCCTCCCTGTACTATATGTATACATTCAAATTGATTTTGGGCATCCTATGGCTTTTCCTTGATGGTTTTGCTCTCCTTTATTTAGGGGATTTTGTAGATATAAATCACTCTCACTCCAAGCCCGGCAGAGGTTAGCTGTTGTTCTACCTAGCTGTTGCTACAAGAGCATTCAGAAACCCATGACAAAAGGGGAAAGAGAGAATCTTGGAAAAAAATAACTGCACAAAACATGTGAAGAGTTAACTTAACTGTGGAGGGAGGGAGCTGGCAAGTAACGGCTAGTGTGTACACAACGTGCAGTTGAAAGCAGGCAAACAAAAAGTAAGGGACCGGTAGGATCAACACTATGTTTTTGCCTGTCTCTCCTGCAACATTAGGACCATGGTTACTGGTGTCACGCTGGCAAGTGCAGCCAGACAGCAAAATGTGTGCTTTCTCAGGTCCTGGAGATCCTATGCAGTGCACCCTACAGCAGTTCTTGCTAAAGCACTGAGAAAGCTGGTGCTGCTTAGGGAGAAATAAGCACCACTCAAGCATCCTTCTTGTTGTAGGACTGCATTCTTCTCCAATTCCATACCAATCACAAATTTTAAATCCTCACATCAATCATTGCTCTTCTGTTCAGAAGCCTATGATACAAAAAGAGTAGAGGATGCAACCTGGGCTTGGGTTTGCCACTCTTCTCACCTAGCCTGTTGCACCAGTGAGAAAGCAGCCATGGTTTTTGTACTTCGTGGGTTGAAGCCACATATGGGGGTTTAAGAGGTCTATGACACCTTGAGGCTGGGTAGCAGCACACAGACTGCATGGCTGTGGGGCTGCCCTTGCTGATCTCCACCTGGCTTGGAGGGCAGTGCCTGCAGGGTGGTGGGTGATTGTAAGGCTGTGTTTGAATTTTGGAGAATAGCTGGTGTATGAGGTGGGAGTGTGGTCCGTATGGTGCTGTGAAAGGGTTTGAGGACAGATAAGCTGTGGGCCACCACGTGGATTTAAGCGACTGGATGTAGCACAGGGTTTCATGCGGGTTTGCTTAGGATTAGCGGTAGGTTGGTTTTCAGGCCACGCACAGAAGCTCGGATGAAGATGGCTGCAGGGCATCATGAAAGGAGTTATTTCTGAATATACATTTTTTGAAATATTTTATTTCTCTCCTTAAGTTTGAGGACACGCATTCTAGTCTGTTTAATGCTATATTTGTCATTTGCATGGACATTTGGGCTGAAAAATGTAACACTGCATTTTGAAGCAGGGCTTAGATTTTCTTTGTAATTTTCGTTTTGTTTTGGTTTGTTGCTAGCTATACAATGTTGAAGCCATTGTAGCCTAAGGCTATGTTAAAAGAACCCACAACACAAACCCAAAAGATGCAGTGACACTTCTACTTGAGATCAGATGAAGCTGCAGAGTGTCTGGTGTCAGCTTAGCTGTTAATGTGCCCAGTTACTCTTCCAAATAGACTTGTGAATAGTCGTCACAGCTAACAAATCTCCAAACCCTGATTCTGTTTCCTTAAGTCCATCTGGGGCACCTGTGTACTAAGAGTGGATGAAAGGAAATGGTAAGAAATGGGGCTTCCTGCACTGAAGCGAGGGCCTTGGCAAACGAGTGCTGAGGGTGGCGTTGCAGGGGTGATGGTGGGAGTGTTACGGAGCTGAGAATGCACAGAACTGCTCAGAAATATGGTGAACAAGTGGATTTTGTGGACTTGTCACACATGCTTTCTAAACTGGTGTGGGTGTAGGCTTCTCTGTCACTATCGATGAAACGATGAAAAATCTGTAAGGACAAGAAGTTCATTTTCTGGGATAGTATAGATGCAATTAGATTAATATCAGAAGACGACAGTAGTCCCCCACCTGGGATTTAGACTCTGCAGTAGAGGATTAAAACTGAATCACCATATGCTGCTCAATCTCTGAGTGTAATTTGGTAGTTGTTTCTCTAAATAATTAATTAGATAATGCTCTGTGCCAAGTAATCAGTTTGGGGTTCACTCGAGGAGAACTAACATGAAGTCCATCAAACCAAAGAGGATTTTGTTAGGAAAACCATGATTAAAGATTCAAACTCTAAATGAGGACTTCTTAATTATGCTGTCCAAGTGCAAGAGGGAGAAATATTTAGTGTATGGAAAGATTACAGAAGACTCCTGTGACACCTCCCTATTCCTTGATTTCATCTCAGAGCAAAACAGGAAGCAAATTCACATCTTCCTCTAAGCAAAACGAATTTGACAAGTCTTGTGGAGCTATGAGTGGCAGACATGAAAGCACAAGAGGCAAATCAGTCAAAACACTTTAAAAAAAACTTTTCTGTCCCCTGGTTTGACAACACCATTTCCTTGAATGCAGGGTTATGTTTCCAGTCATCTTATAACATTTATTTTGCTTTAGCTGAAATGTGCTAGAGCAAAGTGAAGTCAGCACCTTTGCCTCTGATAATACCTTGAAAATTGTAAGTACAGCTGCCTCTGAGGACAGGGAGATGTGCATACCGTCTAGCCCTGAATACTGGGGTTAGCAGTAGTCATCAAAGCGAAGGAATTTCTGCTCTGTCATCTCATGGTGATACTGGACAAGGCACAAATTGATATGAAGGAAGGGTCCAGTTGATCTGGATATCAAACATTTTCTATACTTTCTTCTCTTTGGTGGAAAGCTATTTAACAAGCTGTTAAAAGGGGTGCTATTTAAAGAGTGTTCTAGAGGAGAAAGATGTATGCGACCAGCATTACACTTCTTTATGGGGTATCCAATTAATTAATGCTTAATGTTTGGCTGGACACATTAAAGAATTATTTTTTTTCTAGAAGAACAACAAGTTACCCTTAATTTTTGAACTTTTGTACCATGAAAACATTTATAAGGAGATATATAAATATTGAGCTAGTTCTCTTTCCATCTTACCTGCAGGAAGAAGAGATAAGGAGTAGGCATTTCAGGTCCTGCTCTGATAGTAAATATCCGTATTTGCAAATATGCAAGTGTAAGCAGCTGTCATTATAGTGAGTCAGGAAGTAAAATTCTATTATGCTGTGGAACATCCTGACTTCCATGCAATACATCTAGAAGTTTGCTCAGGATAGAAGTATGCTATGTATAGAAGTGTACAGTATGTATACTGCCTTTACAGTACAGTGAGTATGAAAGCAATCATTGTGTAAGCAGTCATATATAAGCAAATGGGCTGCAGGCCACATGGGTTGAAGGAAAACCCAATAAACTTGGTTCCTTTCTTTGATTTATTTGTACTTTCACTAAATAAAGGAAAAAAATTTCTGCAAAAATCTGAAGCGTTTCATGAAGAGAATCCAATTTAAACAATTCCTTTAAAAAAACCCCACAGAGATAATAATTATTAATATATATGTAATTAATATAATAATGAATACAAAACTGGCTGAAAAATCGGAATCCAAAGCAATTATGAGTGGCAAAGTTGCAAAGTGGAGTTCACTGGAGATTAGTGTTGAGCCTAATGCTCACTTCTCTATAGATGACCTAAAATAATTACAGAAGAAAACTTACACATCCATCAAATTCACAGATCGTATCAAGAGGCTGCAAAGAAAGTGGGGATAATGGATAAATCACCAAATAAACTAGAGAGTTTAAAGGAAAAAAGGAGCATTTGAGGACAAGATGTGACTTTGATACATGTAAGGTTCTTCTGTGGATTAAGAGAAGGCTAAAAATGCAAATGTGTGTGCAGAAGCCCCGGGGATAGTGTTTTCCTCAGGAGACAGGGACAGTCTTACATCCTGTAACCGGGGGCAAATAGTTTGAATTGTTTTTTAACAGCAGTCTTTGGTCTCGCTGAGGGAGACGCATCCGTAGAGAGAGGCTTCAGGATTTTGTTTTCAGTCACTATTGGAAAGAAAGCAAAACTTTTTTTATCTTCTGCTCCCAGTTTTGTCAGCGCTTGTGTTTTAAAAAGATAAGGTTTGGCTGTCGTTTTGTTTTGCCAGTGGTGGGAGACTCTCCTTTTACCAAAAGCTTTAACAAAATCAGCAAGCCTGTGAAACTTGTTGACTTTTCATCCCTCGGTGATTTCGCAGGTCGGTAGGTGGCTAAATGTATCTTCATCCACTTCTGTGTGTTTGCTTCTGTATCTACAACACAACCTCCTTGTCTTGATTTGGCATGCCTAGGGCACGCTGGAAAAGCCGTTGTGTTTAGCGGAGGGCTACAAAACTGTGTGTTTGTTATCCTTGGGGTTATAAGGACAGGCAAATAATACTCTGCCAGATGAGCAGGTAGCCAAGAAACAGATGACTACTGGTTTCTGGCTAGTGAAGGACATTGCCTGAAGAAAGGGACCAGCACTTCTAAAAGGAAAAATGTTTTATTTATAAGCAGTCTTTCATTGATTTTGAGAGAAAGACAGCTGTAATTTGGCTGTGGGGACGGGAGGAGACCATGCTTGAACAAAACCCTGGTGTTTCTGCAGACATTGAACATATCCAAAAAAGTGGTGGAAAAACTGAGGCAGTGATTCGGATGTTATTTTTTTATTTGTTTTTCTAGAAATATTTGTTTTATGCACTGATTGAATAATTTTTAAAAATTTTTTTAAACATTTTGGCAAAGTTTTATGTACTTCTATTTTCATGGATCCCTGAAAAAGTAAACAATAAACTAATGTTATCTGCAAAGGAAGATGCATGTATCAGAAACTTGGAAAATATTTTAGCGGGAATACAGAGGAAAGCAGGTTGCAAAATGAGGCTGCTCATGGTCTAAGATTATCATCAGCCTCCTAGGACCTCACCAGGTAGGAGTGTGCACCTTCCTGCAAGATAATGTCTAAGGCTATGGCAGCCACTCTAGGTGCCATATGAAGCTGGATAGATAATTAGGAAGGGCTTATTTTTGTTGTAACTGTGAAATAGACAAAGCAGTGTTGTTGTGAGAGTAAATACGCCTTTGCATATAAATCACTGTTACCTGCAGGGCGGTGGGAGCAGCTGGTAGAGGTGAAGGCAAGGCTGGTGGCTCAGTCTGGAGAGCCTGTGGTTCAAGTCCGCCATTCCAGTCATATTCATTATTGGCCTAAATTCATGAAGGGCTGAGATTCCCTACATGGGAATGAGTAACTTAGCATCCTAACCCCCAAACCTTGATCCTTTCTTCCCACTCCCGAAGCTAATTCTTTAGATGCACGGATTTTTGTACTTACATTCACCAAGTATTTAGTATTTTGTTTCTGTGCACACTTGCAAACAGCTGTTAGAGCAGCAGTTAGAAGCCAAGCCTCAATACTTCTGATCAAGTTTCCACACCACTGGTTAAAGGATTAGGCAGCTTCTCTCCAGTCCACTGAATCTTTAATTTCTTTTTGCTCGGGAATACAACTGCAACAAGAGGGCAGAGGAACATCCTGACCACAAAAGCGGCAGCAGGGTGGTTGGGATGGTGGCTGTGATCTGTACAAAATAACTTCTTTTAGAATGGAAGCCTCCCGCTTCCCTGTCACAGAGGTTACAATCTTTCAGTGTTACGAGAGCCCCATACAATGTACAGCTGCAGTGCAGGAGACAACTCTAGGGTAGAAATCCCAACCTGATGCTAATAATAGAATCATTTAGGTTGGAAAAGACCTTTAAGACTATGGAGTCCAACCATAAACCTAACGCTGCCAAGTCCACCACTAACTCACAACCCTAAGTGCCACATCTACATGTCTTTGGATGTTTCCAGGGATGGTGACTCAACCGCATCTCTGGGCAGCCTCTTCCAATGCTTGACAGCCTTTCAGTGAAGAAATTTTTCCTTATATCCAGTTTAAACCTCTCCTAGTGTGACTTGAGGCTAACATTATAATGGTGACTTGAGCAGGTGTGGTCACACGAGTGGTGGGCGTTCAGACAGGTGCCTCTCCATGGTGCGTCTCGGCAGCTCAGGTGCCTCCTTGCTCCCAGCTCTGCCCATTGAAAACTTGGACTCTCGATGCCAGGGCTGTTGCAGCATCTTGCCACCTGGCAGGGGTGGGTCTTGGCAGCCAGGCACTGAGAAAGGCTGACACTGTAATCATCGCTGCTGCTGCAAAACCTGAGTCCTTTAACACATCTGACCCTTTGACTTATGGTGCAGATAATGGTGTAGAATGGATGTTAAAAATCAGCAAGTTACTCAGGTAATGAAGTAATGGAAGAGAGGTGAGGACAGCAGACCTCTCTTTACTCTTGGCATTTTGCTCTTTCTCCTTTTCTTCATAGCAATGGGACATCTGTAGGGTGGAATGGGAAGCTCCCCCATTCCAGAGATGCCACTTTCCAACACAAATTCTTTTTTGTTTTCCTCCTCAAAACCCCTGGCTTGATCCATGTCTCTTGGGTGCTGTGTGGACTGTTGCACGTGGGATGCACGCCCGTGCTCGCCTCCCTCGCGATGGCAGGGAAGGGCTGTAGGCTGCGGAAGAGCCGTAGAGGAGTGGGGCTGGTAGGATGGATGTGGCCCAACAAAGCCAGCACCCTGCATTTTTGAGGCAGAGGTTATGGATGTCCACCTTTTGTGTGTTTTCTGAAAATGGCTGCTGTAAGACCTGCAGTTAATCACAGTGTTTTAGCAGGTTGTAAACACAGACTTTGTGTACATATGCAGTACATCTTGCTTTTGCATAGCACTAATGCAAGCGCTGCTAAGTGACGCATGAGCTGCTGCATGATGAACATTATTTCAGCAAAACTCTCATAAACCTTTTGTTGTACATTTTGAAATGTACTTAATTCTATAATAACTATAATTCTATAATACGATATAGATGGAATTTGACCACTGGCTGTCAGTTGACAGTACAGTTTTTCAGTGTATTGGCTGATCTGTTGAAATTATAGTTTCACCTCTAGTGGTAAAGGACATCTGGATCTGTCAGCCTGAATGATTTCACATTCTTTTTGGGCCTGCAGCTGTTAATAGACTTTGAAATCACAGGTTTGATAAAATGACTCAAGGAAGATTTCTTTATTGCAGCTTTATTTTTCATATTTTGTTTTTCTCTGGTGATTGTAGCAAGTCTGCTTTAAATTTAACTAAAGCATCTTAACTTGGCAGGGCAACATAATTTCATAACATATAGGAGTGTTCCAATATGAAAAAAAGTAATTCAAATGCTTACTCTGAAAAAAATCTTATTTAAAATGAAATGTCAGGCTTTTCTCATATATTTAACTTAGGTTTTAAATCACTGACTTAGGGGTTAATAATTGCATAATTAAGCAAACCCTAGACGGTTCCAATTATTTTACTAGAACTTGAAATGTATTTAATTTTTTCTAAAATGTTTACCAATATATTGGCTGCTTCCTATAAAATAGCATTTGGGAGTAGTGAGCAGTGCACCCATAGTAAATCTGAGTTGATCGATATTCTTCAGAGATGTACTGTATTGTTTTTAAATGGTGCATTCATGCCAACACTGTCATCTTACCATAACTACTGGATCGTGTTTTTATAGGGCTGTCTGGGATTTGTGAAGTCACTGCCTTTCAGTCTAAGTGCATTGCTATTTTAACTCATCTCATCATAGAAGCTGTCTATATTTTTAGTTACAACCATAAGCAACCTGACATGGAAGTGTATGCTCCTCTTGTTTCAGAAAAATTACCTCCGTTTCTGAATATCTTACCAGAACGTCTTGCAAAGTGCATAGAGTTATCAGAACGGAAATGTTGTTTGCAGAAGAAAATAGGAGCATGTCATCTTCAGCTTCATTGTTGAGTTCCAGTGGCATGAAGGCTTTACAGCATACTTTTAGCTTTTCTCCTTTGGATTAAGCGCAGTCCCAGATGTCCTGTCAAAACAGCTAGATGGTGATAATTATAATGCTTGTAAATTACCACCATTTTCTGCTCCATAAATTATTGGTCTTCCACTTTCTCTTGTTAAGCCTTATTCACTGAAACACAACCTACCATTTCTTACCTCATGCCTGCTGAGAACTAAGAGCAAGTGTGGAGTCAGCTGGGCAGAGGAACGATAATTCATCCCGCTGCAAAAACTCCATCAAACGCTGATGGCTTTGCCTTTTCTATGGGTGGTGCTTGGGAGTGAGAGAAAATTTTCCAAATGTTTCATGCTGTGTCAGTGTCTGAAAGCTCAGGTTCACAAAAGCATTTATCTTCATTCTAGACATTTTAGACAATCTTTTTGTTTTATCTGCTAGATGATCTCCAGCCCTGCCCTGCTGTGAAACACCCTGAGCATAGGGTAGTTTGGTATTTCTGGTTCTGAACTCCAAAACCAAGGTCTCCAAGAATTATCAGGTAAGTGAAAGAGAAGTAATTTTATCTTTGGAAATTGAAAGATATTTGTTTCTAACGTCAAATATTTTCAAGCTTTAGTTTCAATATCAAGCACTATATTTGCAGCTTAGAATGCTTGCTCAGGATCATAAATATAAGGAGCAACTCAACTGAGTAAGGTAGGGCTATCTAGAATACCACCACAGAAATATTCCTAAAGTAATGATATAAATACAATTTTGTGTGCTGGCTTTTTTTTGGGGTGGGCTGGTTCATTGGTTGGCTCGATATATGACAAGTTCAAAGATTGCAAAGGCTAAGTGGTGCAACTTTGTCAGTAATTTAAATGTGGCAGGAATCACTGTCTGTGCTTCCTTCAATGACACTCCAGCTGGGACTCTGCAGTTGCACACAAATATCATAAATATTGCCCTATTAGCATGAGTTGTGAAAGACTGGCCAGAGGAACCAGCAGACTGGCACTGGTGGGCTTGATCTTTAAATGCTTGCTTTTTGAAATACTGCTGAATGCAGAGGGGCGTCAGAAAGGGTCATCACTGTTGAAGTAACAACTTTCCAAACATTTTTGATTCCAAAGAATGCTGTGGGGAAAATTTTGCCATAATGGCAGTTACAGAGTTCTGTAGAACAAAATGATAAACTCAAAAAGTCATACTTGAAAGTGCTTTATCAGCACAAGATATTCAAGTTAAGAAAAAAATGAAAAATGGGAATTGATTGACCTGTTCAGTAAAAAGGCTCGGAACAAATAAAAACTACAACTCAGAGAGAGTGAGAGTGCAGCTATTCAGTGCCCACTGTGCCTTTTCTTTAAGCAGGTTTTGGTAATGCCCTGCTTCCCACTGCAAAAGTGCAACTACACAAACATGTAGTTGGTGATTGTTTTTGTTTTGTTTTGTTTTTTTTTAATTTGGTGGTTTTTGTTGTCATGTTGTCCGTGTCCCCCACCCCCACCCCCACCCCCACCCCCCCCCGAGGTGCTGCAGAGAGGTGCCTGAGCCATACTCCTGTCTTGAGATCTCTGGGCTTACACTTTTGCATGCCTGGGATATTGTTTTGGCATCCTCGTCTTTATGCAAAGTGAAATGAATCATTGGCTCAAGTTTGACTTAGCTGCAAGAAAGACAGTTTTATCTGTAAGTGAAATTAAGTTAACGTATGCACTCTGACATGTCTCAAGGCAAGCAAAGCTCTTTGTTTTAGACATATTTACATAACTTCCTATGCCTTTTGCATCTTACTGTCATTCCACCTTATGTTTCTGTTTCCTGTAACTTGGAGAACATGAGTGGGAAATAAAAGCTAAAAAGCTACTTCACCATTAAATTAAGACACTACTCCTGATGCTTAGGGGAAAAGAGCAGATTTTTTTTGTTTTGCTTTGTAGTCTCTGATTCTTTTCCAAAGTCTATGCTCTACAATTAAATACTTAACTAACCAATAAATTCATGTTTTATTTTGGTGGGATTCTGAATTTATTTGGGGTTTTGTTTTTTTTATGACTTAGAGAATTTTTATCAATCTCTTTTTTTCATCCAAAGAAAACCCCAAGAAAACCCCCAAAAAACCACAAAGCAACCACCAAACCCATTTCATTTGAGCTAACCAGTGGTCAGTGTGTGTGTTCCAGCCACCTCCTACTTCTCCATTATTGCAGTGTAGCTTCAGCAATCTAACGCACCCTGCTCCCAAGTCTTCCTACAGCTGGATCACCAGCACAGGCTTGAGTTGAAGTTGGACAACACAGCAGTGGGGAGAAAACAGAACTTTTGGCAATGTGAGTGCTTCAGTGGTTTCTACTGTCAGTGGAGCTTGTGAAAGCGGTAACGTAGAAATAGAAAAATTTTCAGCCACTTCTTGATAGTGGCAGTAGTAGAAGCTTAGTTTTACCTTTAAAGCTTGAGAGGAGTTGAGGAAACTCAGTCTTGAGCTACCAAAATACAGCAGGGCTGAAAGAGAGGCATGATCTTGTAAGGACCTTTGGGGGAAAGAAAAAAAAATAAAAATTCAACAAATGCAAGCTCATTTCTGGAGGCCAGGCACATTATGCTGGTTATATTGACTGGCATCCCCAGCCAAGAACAATGGAAAATGGTTCACTAATTACAGCTGGAAATATTAAATGTGAAAGGCTGCCAGCAGTCAGCTCAGGTTGTGATAATGATCATTTTACAACTTGCATCATGTCAGTCTCCCAGCAGATTCCCTTCCACTCATGGAGTGACTAGGTGACTTCTTACAGTTGCCAAGTAGTTTTGGGCACAGGGTTGTTTACTAAAAATATGTTTGGTTTCCATATTTCTGGACCTAGTTTTAGCTTGCCTGCCTGGTATCTAAACTGTGAGATGAGTGAGCCCCATGTTCTGCTCCTTGTCTGTGCTTGAGAATGATAGACTCAACCCTGGGGCTGGAGCAGGCTGGCATTACAGCTTTCATCTATCAAAAAGCATCACCTTCACAAGGCTTATACGAGCAGAGGGGACAAGAGGTTTGAGAAGGTAAAGAAGTTACCACAAATGCTGACAATGTTCCCACCACTCTTAATGCGGGCAGGGACCCATTAGAGTGGGAGAGAAACCAACCCTGTTCACAGGGAAGGTGGATAAGTGGCAGGATGTACTCACTGCCATGAGAGGGCAAGGCAGACCCCAAACCCCTGAAGACTGAGTGGAAACGTACTCTGTGACTGGGAAGCCATTGAATATTTAGGGCCAGGAAAGTAGTAGAGGAAAAAATTAATGGTATTTCATCTAGTAGAAATAAATAATTGCATTAATAAAAGACAAATTCTTTTATTCCAGCCTTTGCAGCTTGTCAGTAATAACATATTCTCTCATTTTTATTGCTATTTAATAACTTAATTTCTAGAAACAGTAAAAGTGTCTTTTATGTTTTGATTTGAATGGAAAAGAGGAAAATTGCACTTCATGGATTAAAATACTTTGCTTTAGGATGTGACAATTTTTTTCCCAATTGATTTACAAAATTTTCAAAAGCAACAAGAGATTCTTCATGCTTTTTTCTGGGAGTATCTAAAGGAAACACCTGAACTGGTGCATTTGTCAAACCTGCTGAATACCTTTTTTTGTGAACATCAGTCCTGCGTAAAGGCTATCAGCATGGATATTTGAAAATAGAAGTTTGGAAGATCACAACTTGCCTTCCATATCACTCTACACTTCTGCAGAAACTCTGGAACCATCCTCAAAAAAATAGAGGAATTAAGCTGCTATGTAAGTGTAGCTGCAGATGATAGCAGTTGTTCCTTCCTTGGCTGCATTTTGTTATTTTGACGTTCTTTAGCTGAAAATATTAAACGTGAGTTGGTTTGACACTATAATACATTGCTACAGTAGCTCCATCATAGCAGGGCTGAGACCTGCAGAGTGCATGGAAGTGTAAAGCTTCAACTTAGATAAATGAAGTACTTATGTGCAACAATGCCTACAACAATAATGTTATCTGAGAACGATAGCTAACACTTATGGTACAATTTTTATGAAATATATGAATCATATGTCTTTTGGGGAATCTGTTGTAACTTCCTTCTCCTGATTCTGTGTTAATATAGCAATTTAATTTCTGTTTCTAACCCATCGTCTGGAGAGAAAAATAGTAGCAAACACCGGCATTTAATAATCACAGCCTTCAGAAGGCAATACATGCACTTCAAAAGCATACAAATAGGTTGGGAGCATGCAGAGTTATGGAGGAAAGAACAGCACGTTCCTCAAAATTTGCAAGCACCCATTTGGAGAGATGCTGTGGAGCAGAACTGCCACAGAGGTTGGCACGCCGTGGTGACCCAGTCTGTGTGCCAAGGTTTACCGCGGATTATTCTGGACCAACGGTTTCCCCAGCAGTAGATGCTATTGAGATTAGTCACACAGCTTTCACGCTCCATCCTTCAGAAAGAACCTTGGAATGTGTTCTTGCTATCAAGGGAGAGAGATTTTTGGATGGGATCCTTGCCTGGTGTATAGCAATCTGGGCAGAATTGGATACCTTTTTTTGTACTGAATTGCTACAGTTCATCTAGCAATTGACTTTTATCTGGAGACAGGATTAGGGCTGCCAAGACAGTTTCTTGGCCCAGTTACCATTTACACTGTGAGCTGTCCCTGGAAAACCATGCGGGCATATCTGGGGATGCCTTCAATTAGTGTAGGGTGCCACGTGGGTTGACTATATTGTTTGATTAGGTTTTGTGTGTGTGGTTTTTTTTGTTTATGCCTGCAAATAGACCATATGGTCACTTACAGATTAAAAACCTTATTGAAAAACTGTGAGTACTTCTTTCCCTGGAAAACTGTAAAAAAGGTGATAACGTCTATTACATTTTCTTTTTCAGAAGGGTATTTTCTAATGCTTTGTCCAGGTTGAACAAGGAAAATTTACCAATTCTTTTAATTTCCTGTTCCCTGAGCACTAAGGTAATGGTTAGTTAAGTAGAACAAGAGTTGGCATAATCCAGGAATGCTTGGCATTACAAAATCACAATAGGGTTGAAATCTCAGCAATCTTTTCCCATAGCAAAAAAAGCATAAATTTAAAATTAAATGAAGTGTGTTTGAACAAAGAGTAAGTGTGGGCAGAAAAGAATTGATAGTGCTTACTGCAGTGTAACATTTTCTAAGCTGAATTGATTCGGATTTCAGGAAATTCTGAATGTGATTTGGGCATTTTGGTTGGGAACTGCAAAGCCTGTGGCATCGGTGAAGTCCTCCTATTGTCCCAGTGATCTGCGCATTAGGGACTCACTGGAGATCTGGATCAGCCTGGCTGCACATGGAAAACATCCTCTCATGTTCAAATCCCACTTCACCTTTCTCATGTCTCACTCTCCCCTAAAACTCATTTCCCATTTAAGAAGCATAATGACAAGAACTGCAAATAAGCCTGTTTTGTGCCATTTCACTTTTGATGTGTATAAAAGTGAAGGTGACTAAAAGGTTAGTGGTTAAAGTCTCAGGTGAATGTAACCAAGTTTCTCAGATCTCTGGTTGGACTAATCAGAGAAAGTACCATTCCTTTTTTGTTTGGCACCTTTTATTGCATGACTTAGTGATATTCTCAAAGCATGCATCTGAGACAGTCTCTGCCATGACACTGCTTCTTGAGAGCAGATTTCATTTCGTTTTGACAAGGAGATTCATTGTGTCTAATGTTGGTGCTAAAATCCCTCATGTTGTCAAGAGTGAAAAATCATCCCTTCCCTGTGCCTTCTGCCACATACACAGATGTACAAACACATCCTGGGGCAAAATCCTGAGCACGCTGAAATCCAGGAGGGTGATTGAGGTGGGGGTGGAATACCATCCATGTATGTAGTATGCATCTCCAATATGGGGGGTAGGATTTATTGTAAGAAGAAAAAGAGAAAAAGTAAAACCACAGCTGGTATAAATGTGATGAATTTATACTGATGAATGAAGAATAACACTAGTTATCACCAAAGTTATCAGGGCAGAGTGTTCTGCTTGTTATTTCGGTATATTTCTTGATTTCCTCAAACTGAATTTTTGTTAATTTCCTCAGAAATAACACCACTTTTTTATATGCTCAAAGCTTCCAGTTGATGTAAGATTCATTAGAGATGTCCAAGGATGTTGATCCTCACACCGGTCAGGGTTTGGAATAGGTGAGTATGTTAACCCTAAAGCTGATTCCTGTCCCAACTGCTGCCCCGTGGCAACAGGTGGTACTTATCCAATTATTACTTCTTCAAAATGCGGTACATGCATGCACATCTGTACTGTTTCTGTTTGGGATAGACTTAAGTCTCTTCACAGGAGCTTGTAGGGAGGATGTTTTGGATTTGTGTTGAGAACGGTGTTGGTAACACACCCATGTCCGAGTGTCTGCTGAGCAGTGCTTACATGGCCTCAAGGCCTTTTCTGCCTTTCTGCCCCTCACCTCATCCCACCGGTGAGCAGGCTGCTGGTGCGCACAGAGCTGGGAGGGGACACAGCCAGCACGGCTGACCCTGACTGACCAAAGGGGTATCCCACACCATGTGCTGTCATGCTCAGCGTATAGAGGTGGGGAGGAAGAAGGAAGGGTGGGGCACTTGGAGATGTGGTGTTTGTCTTCCCAAGTAACCGTTAGATGTGATGGAACCCGGCTTTCCTGGAGATGGCTGAACTGGTGGGAAGCAGTGAATGAATTCCTTATTTTCTTTGCTTGTGTATGCTGCTTTTGCTTCACCTATTACACCGTCTTTATCTCAGCCCATGAGGTTTTGCACATTTACCCTTCCAGTTCTCTTCCCCATCCCACTGGTGGGGGAGTGAGTGAGTGGCTGTGTGGGGCTGAGCTGCCAGCTGGAGTTAAACCACAACAGACCTCTTTTATAAGAGTGGATGACATGATTAGCTCAAGGTTGCAAAATGAGTCCATAATGGGTGCTGCTATCTGTTGGGATCACAACTGTTTAATCTATTGAGCTATCACAGTCAAGATTCTTGGCCTGAATAGTTGGCAGGACTGTGTAACAGAAGATGACAGAAAAGGACATGGTCAACTTAAAGGAAACATCAGATTCCATCACCTGCATCATTTCCCAAAGAAAAACTGGTAACCTAACTCCTGCCAGCTACTTACTAAAAATCAAGTATTCAACATTGTTTATTAAAATGCAATCGTGAAATATTGCCTTCTGTTCTATGCCTTTACACTAATAAGCAAGATATTTAGTAAATCAACAGCTTCCAACAAAAAAGAGCCAGCTAATGAATATGAAACCCCTTTTGCAGCACTATAAAAGATTATCGAAAACAGCAAACGCATCTAGAGAAGAACAGAACATAGCTGCTTCTACCAGCAGTTCCTTTGCACGTTTGCAGTTGGCAATTTAGAAATTGTTAATGTCTTAAAATCTATTTGTAGTCCAGTATACTGAATATTGTAGGTTTTTTAAAAAGTGTATGACTTAATTTGCAATGTGCTTTAGGGAGGAATTTATTCTTCATAGCAAAGCTAATGGCTTCTTTGTAAGTGTCTTGGGTAGACCAAGGGTACAGAGGAAGCTGTGTAACAAGCACAATGTGACTGTGAGACTGTCATAGTGGTGGCATCTGGTCTATGTTTCCATTTGCTCTGTTTTATCATGTAAGTTTTCGCATCTAAGGACCATCTTTATGATTTTCCTTTTGCAGTACCTACCCAGTACCACCTGCTTGATTATGAGAACAAGCGAAAGGAGGGGGTATCCTATCTCCACATTTCATGTATCTACCCTAGGACTGCTGTTGCCTGGAAGCTTTGCTCTAAGGTCAGTTAAACCTCAAACATCTCCTCTGTTTATGTGGACCATAATCCATGGATTGAGGGGAATGTCAATCCATCCTGCTCCTACCAGTTTGGTGCCAATACCAGTAATAGATGCCCAGACTCTGGAGAAGGATCACAGGTCAGCTTGAGAGCAGCTGAAGAGAAGCACAAAGGAATTCCAGCCACTCCAGCCAGTAAGTCATCTTCATCAGGGGCCCCGCTTAAATGCCTCTATGCAAACACACGTAGCATGGGGAAAAAGCAAGAGTTAAAGACATGTACATGCCTGAAGGTCTATATCTTACTGGCATCACGGAGATGCGCTGGAATGGCTCCTGTGACTGAAGTGTTGGGATGGAAGGATATAGGCTCTTTAGGACAGACAGGTAGGGGAGATGAGGAGAGGGTGTCAGCCTCTACGTCAGTGACCAGCTGAAGTGCATGGAGCTCTGTCTGAGGATGGATGAGGAGCTGACTGAGAGCTTATGGATCAGGATTAAAGGGAGGGCAAGGACAGGTGACATTATTGTAAGGGTCTGCTACTGGTGACCCAACCAGGAATACCAAGCAGATGAGGTCCTCTACAGACAGATAGGAGCATCCCCACTTTCACAAGCCCTAGTCCTCATGGGGGACTTCTGTCACCCCCATATCTGTTGGAGGGACAACAAATCAGGGCATAAGCAAGCCAGGAGGTTCCTGTAACGTGTTGACAATAACTTCCTTCTCTAGCTGATAGAGAGGCCAATGAGGAGATGTGCCATGCTGGACCTTGTTCTCACCAAGAAGGAGGGGTTGGTGGGAAATGTGAAGCTCAAGGACAACCTTGTATGCAGTGATCATGCAACGGTGGAGTTCAAGATCCTTAGGGATGCAAGGACGGTGGACAGCAAGCTCACTACCCTGGACATCAGGAGAGCAGACTCTGCCCTCTTTAGGGATCTGCTTGGTAGAGTACCATGGGATAAAGCCCTGGAGGGAAGAGAGGCCCAAGAAACCTGGTTATTATTCAAGGATCACCTCCCCCAAGCTCAGGAGCAATGCGCCCTGACAAAGAGGAAGTCAGGCAAAAACGCCAGGAGGCCTGTATGGATGAACAAGGAGCTCCTGGACAAACTCAAAGACAAAAAGGAAACAAGTAAAAGCAGCCTGGGAGGAATACGGAGAATTGTCTGAGCAGCCAGGGATCAGGTTAGGAAAGCTAAAGCCCTGACAGAATTAAATCTGGCCAGGGACATCAAGGGCAACAGGAGAAGCTTCTATAAGTATGTCAGTGATAAAAGGAAGACTAGGGAAAATGTGGGCTCTCTCTGGAAGGAAACGGGAGACCTGGTTACTTGGGACTTGGAGAAGGTTGAGGTGTACTCAATGCCTTTTTTTGCCTTGGCCTTCACTGGCAAGTGCTTTGGCCACACCACACAGGTTACATAAAGCAAAGGAAGTGACTGGGAGAATGAAGAACTGTCTGCTGCAAGAGAAGATCAGGTTCAAAACCATCTAAGAAACCTGAATGTGCACAAGTCCATGGGACCTGGTGAGATGTATCCTTGGGTCCTGAGGGAACTGGTGGATGAAGTGGCTAAGCCACTGTCCATCATATCTGAAAAGCTGTGGCAGTCTGGCGAAGTTGCCACAAACTGGAAAAGGGAAAACATAACCCCCATTTTTAAAAAGGGAACAAAGGAAGACCTGGGAAACTACAGGCCAGTCAGTCTTACCTCTGTGGCTGGCAAGAACATGGAGCAGTTGCTCCTGGAAACTATAGAAAGGCACATGGAAATAAAGAAGATGATCGGTGACAGCCAACATGGCTTCACTAAGGGCAAATCGTGCATGACAAATTTGGTGGCCTTCTACAGCAGGGTTACAGCTTTGGTGGATAACAGAAGAGCAATGGATGTCATCTACTTGGACTTGTGCAAAGCATTTGTCACAGCCTCACACACATCCTTGTCTCTAAGCTGGAGACATATGGGTTTGTTGGATGGACCACTCGGATAAGGAATTGGCTGGATGTTCACACTCAAAGAGTTGTGGTGTCCCTCAGGGGTCCATATTGGTACCAGTATTATTTAACAACTTTGTTGGGGATGTGGACACTGGGATTGAGTGCACCCTCAGCAAGTCTGCAGATGACACCAAGCTGTGTGGTGCAGTGGACATGCTGGAGGGAAGGGATGCCATACAGAAGGACCTTGACAGGATTGGGAGCTGGGCCCCTGCAAACCTCTTGAAGTTCAACAAGGTCAAGTGCAAGGTCCTGGATTGGGGCAATCCGAAGTACAAATACAGGCTGGACAGAGAATGGATTGAGAGCAGCTTTGAGGAGAAAGACTTGGGGGTGTTGGCTGACAAGAATCTCAACATAGCCCAACAATGGGCACTTGCAGCCCAGAAACCAACTGTATCCTGGGCCACTTCAAAAGAATCATGGCCAACAGGTCAAGAGAGGTGATTCTCCCTGTCTAATCTGCTCTTGTGAGAACCCATCTGGAGTGCTGTGTTCAGCTCTGGGGCCCCCAACATAAGAAGGACATGGACCTGTTGAAGTGAGTCCAGTGGAGGGCCACAAAGATGATCAGAGGGCTGGAGCATCTCTTCTACAAAGGCAGGCTGAGAAAGCTGGGGTTGTACAGCCTGGAGAAAAGAAGGCTCTAGGGAGACCTTATAGCAACCTTCCACTACCTAAAGGGGACTAAAGGAAAGCTGGAGAGGGACTTTTTACCAGGGCACATATTGACAGAACAAGGGACAATGGCTTTAAATTGAAAGAGTGTAGATTTAGATTAGATAAAGGAAGAAATTCTTCACTATGATGGTGGCAAGGCATTGAAGCAGGTTGCCCAGAGAAGCTGTGGATGCCCCCTTCCTGCAGGTGTTTAAGGCCAGCTTGGATGTGGCTTTGAGCAGCCTGGTCTAGTGGAAGGTGTCCCTGCCCATGGCATGGGGGCTGGAACTAGGTGATCTTTAAGGTCCTGGAACTAGATGATTTTTAAGGTCCCTTCTAACCCAAACCATTCTATGATTCTATGACAATGCTGGGTGCTTTCAGAAGATATTGGTAATCAAGCTGGGACTGGGCACCTTCATCCAGCCAAGATGGTGTCAAGAACCGAGGTCTACCTGTTTGGAAAGGGGAGGAGAGGGCATGGTTAGGAGATAAGTATGCCACCTGACTGGTTAAATATAAAATAAAATGTTACTTTCAGATGTGGATCATATGCACACTTACGCACTAACTTCAGTGGCATCACAGACACATCGAGAGTCAGCTGGTAGGCCATAGTCAGCAGTACTACATACTCCAGGTCAAATCTGTCACCTAGGATAACAAAGATGACTGCCATAAAGCCAACCACTAGCCTGCAGCGCGGTCAGACAAGCTCAGGGATGAGCATCAGTGTGGCAGGAAGCGATGTACATGTGCAAGACCCATGGGCTTTCACAGAGTGGGATGTAGATGGCAGCTCCCCACCAGTCTTACCCAGCAACCTGCAGCAGGGAATGGCAGGATCCTTAGAGAGGGGCCTTCTGACTGAACAGGCTTCACCCACATGATACTGCTGTAAGGGCTGTTGTGCATATGGCAGAGGACTTGGGCAAAAGGTTCCCTGCAGACATCAAGCAAGGAGCTGCTTGGACCAGTGTCATAGGTCATGCAGGAACAAGCTTTCTGTGACCAAGCTCCAGGAGATCCTGTCTGATTTTCAACTGAATTGAGTTGCGTGAATACAGAAAGAGTTGAAGCTTCAGCATCAGTTTGCCCCTGAAGGATTATAATTTTTTTTCCTTCTATATATAATATAAATGAAAATTCAAGAAAATATCTACAGGTGTAAACCTCCTACTTTGTCTTTCTCCTTAGATATTCTTTGAGTTAAATCACTGAGTGAATAGTAGCTGCCTTCATCATGTTACTTATGTGCAAATATATCTATCCGCTCTTGGCATAGTTGCTTCTGTCTCAACTAAAATTCCAGGTTTTGTTCCTAAATATCACACTGTGGATGTCCACCCTTCAGCTAAGGTTGCTGTGGGAGGTGTTGTTATTATTATCCATCCTTTCTCTTTTATTACTTTTTATGGGCAATGGCTCTGTACTATGTCTGCATCTGAACTAGTTACTGTACTCTGTTGCAGTGCTTGGAGATGAAGAGGTGTGTTAAAGTATGATTTGTCTTCAGCATAAATTGAAGAGTCAGATAGATAGATCAGATGTAGGGAGTCTTGGGCAACCAACTCAGATACACAAATTTACACAGTAAAATCTGAAGTTAGTTGAAAGAGATGAAAGCTGTTCTCTGTGTGTGGTGACCACCGTTTACCTCGTTATTTTCCACTGTCCCATTGCTGTGTATGTTCCTGCTGCTTCCTCTCCACTTCCTATCTCTTTCTGCCAGTCAGTGGTTTCTCTCTCCTGTACTTTGTATAATTCACAGAGCAGAGAAAGTGATACTCCTATTCTTGCAGTATGCCAAATGCACTGGGACTCTGGCCTGTAAATGACTCCAGTACAAATTACTGTAATAAGCCTTGTTAACAACATGTTCCCATCAGGAAGGTACTTAAACATGTTTATAAATCTAGGGATGTGCTTATGTTTCACTGAAGACAACACTAGCAAGTTACATGCTTAGACTTCAATATGTGGTTTTTTTACCCAGTCACAGCTTGTAACTTAGTTATCTGAAACAGTTGATTTAAAACTCTGCATCACACCTGGGAAGGGGGAGCCTAGAGTGCATGTTGTAATCAAGAAAATTCCCATTTGACTACTGTTGATGCTTCATTGGCACTTCATCACCAGGGTGTGACTGCCCACAATCACTCCTTGCCTTTCTATTGCATCTTGTTCCAGTCAAGGATCTCAACATGTTTTACAAATGGCACCAGATTCAGTGAGAAGCTGAGTGTCTCTGTAGTTGATTGATTAGCTGTCTTCTTAGTAACATCTACCCCTTTTATAATATCTGGGCTTTCACATTAAGGCTCAAGTTTGATTTGGCAACAGATTTCACATTCATTCTCTTTATACAACTGACAGTAACTGTTGCTGTTGTTAAGTCTGGAAAACAGAGTTACAGTATTTTGAATCCTTATATTTAATGTATTGTGCTCAGGTTTGCAGCCCTCTGCACAACGTGCGGTTCCCATTTTCACTGGCTTTGACAGGGCTGAGCCAAAAAAATGAGAGAAGTCCACCCTACATCTGCAGGTTTATGACACGGGATGCAAAGTAGTAACAAGGCCTTTAGCACAGCAATGGTTTAAATTGGGTTTGTCAGCTGTTATTGTTTCTAAATGACTTCAATTTTTAAGCAGCTGTAGGTAGGGCTTATTGATTGCGCTGCTTCTACACTGCAATGAGATCTTACTGTCCAATTAAGCAGCTCCCTAGCAGCATCTCTCTGAATTTTTATGCAAACTGTTACACTTACAATATGAGAAAAAGCTGCATTACTGGGTTTTTCTAAAACTGTCAAAACATTTAGCAATCCTATCCAGGCTGGTGCTGCAATCTTGCTTGCTCACAGAAACAAAACATCATGTGTGCAGAGAGAAGTGCACACAGTCTGTACCAGAGGTCACCTTCTTCTGCCATGAGGTGATGGGTGGTGGAACAGGAGAGCTAGCATGTCTGGGAGGGTCTATTTTAAAATTTAATTCTTTGTATAATTTATCCAGAGTAAAATATTGATTAGCTTTTTATATATTTATATATAAATGTATAAAAAATATTTATATGCTTTTAATATTCCTTGCTGTGCTATGGGAAAAACAGGTGCATAGAGGAGGAGAGAAACAGTGTGGGAAACTGTGGGTTAAACCATTGTATCCTCCATCTATTGACTGTTAGCACTGTCAGAGGTAACGTGTTTTGAGGTTCCTTCAACACTTCAGTACTAATTTGTCTGCCATTCACACATGTAGATGTTACAAAAAGAGGAAAAGCTGCTTAATAATGTTCCTTACATAAAGGTATTAAAAAAATCAGTTCTTGTAAGGAAAGGTTAAAAATCAATGTCAATAGAAGTACAACAATCATACAACTATTATTTGAAAAAAATATCTTTTTAATGTCTCTTTTACTTTAGACTATAAGGAAAACAGAGCTTTGATAGATTAATGAGAAGCTGAAATGTGTTTATTACCTTTTTTATATCTTCTCATTTTCTGTTGATCAGGCTGACTTGATGCGCTCCTCTCATCTTTGAGCTCATCTCATCATGGACTGATGAATGCTTGAAAGAACCTGTGATGCCTGATAAAACCAGCTTTCTAAAAGTTTGGTTAGGACTCCATCTCCAGATACTTCCCTTTGGCTTGGAGGAGGGGAAGGCTTAGAGGAGAAAGGAGAGCTGCTTTCCACCAAATTCTGCCCACCTTCCTGCAGCCTGACTCAGCCACCCACTGAGAAGAGAAAAATATTACTCCAAATGAACAAAGGTAGCCAAATCTGTCCTCTCTAAAGGTACTTTTGTGAAAACAATGATTTTGTTGTTTAGGAATTAATCTCCTCTTCTTTCACTTGAAGTCAGCTTTGCATATGACAGAATTATTCTCTCAGGAGTAAAATACAGTACTGCGCGAAGAGTGAGTTCCAGGTAAACACTGAAACAACCACTTAGTCTTGAGGAAAATGTCACATTTATGATTGGGGTACAAAGAGGTACATAAAATTCAGTGTGTTAACGGGCAGTGTAATCTCACTGGTTGCTGTCTTGTCACCATCCAGGAAGCTCGGAGGGCTCGCTCTGTCAGAGATCTAGAAGAAGCCAATCTAATGACATAATGACTCGGCAAAAGACCACTGGTTTACAAAATATTCAGGATCAGGTTTTCTAGCAATCCTTCAGAACTCCATTGAGAACTCCCTATGCACTTTGGAGAGATGTGAGTTGAGCCCAGCGGGGGAGAGCTCTGCTCTGTCTGTGGGGTACAGTGGGGCCAGGGGCTGGTGGCAAGTGGGCACTCGGCTGGTCTTGCTGCATGTCCTGCATTTATCATTTCCATTTATTCTCCTTCCACCAAGTTTACAGGGGAGTCAGAGGCATATCACTGTGTCCATGTGTTTTTTCTCTCTCTCTTTTGGGCTTGGAAAAGATGGGATTTTTCTGAGCTAATCCTCCTCTCCACCAGCACAGCTGCAGTATGAATTCAGATAGTGCCCGCTTGGAGGATAGATCTGCTTTGAGGGGAAGGGAAAAGCAACATTCCTGGTGCTGCTCTTTCCCCCAGCCTGTAACCTGTGAGAGGGGCAGCCCACACAGGACTGGAGAGAGCCACAGAGCACAGAAATACAGCATAGCACTGGCTGTCCCCAGAGCTGCCAGTAGCCATGGGCCACCATTTGCACTGTCAGCTTCTGTTCGCCAACACACATGCATGCTGGCAGCACTGAGGCTGAGCTCACTCATGGCACAGACAAGTTATGTCTGATGTGCTGTTGTTCTTTTAATGACAGTTTTTGGGTTTTAATGATAAAAGTCAACTGTATTTTCTCTTTCCTCCTCCCCAGCCAACAAGCCTCAAAATGTGGGAAGTATTAAAAAGCAGTAATGAGACCTAACATAATTTTACCCATACAGTTCAAAAAAAGAAATAAAAAAGCTCAGCTTCACTAAAGCTGTATGTGAAATCTCTGGGGAGCTGAAGTGTGGCTATGTTAATAATAAAATAAACCATACCAATAGTTTAGTCCTTGATTACTGGCTTCTCTGTATTAGGTTTCTCTTACCAGAGATAAGGGGGAACCCAGAAAGTGTTTCAAGTGATAAAACTGTTTTGCTTTTATGGAGGTATCATTTGATGTTGGAAGCAAAGTGTTATAAGTGATAAAAGTTAAGGTATATTTCTGATTAAAAGGTAAAATCCAATTCTGCCTATGGGATACCGGTTTGCTTTTTGCTACTGTGTGACTTTGGACAATTTGTGTCACTCCCTGTCTTATTTCTCTTTCCACCTCCCACCTATCTAGATTGCAGCCTTTTGTGGTTATTGATTAACTCTTACTGTTGTTCAGTGCCCAGTTTAGGGGAATCTCAATTCCAGTGTTGTGATTCAAACACGAAAAGAAAGAAAAATCAGTAAACAGTGACAATTTTCTCCTCTCTGATACTGACTGGGTTAAAAGGCTTAGAACTGTGAGCCTGTAGGAGCTGCAGGGGAGACTTCTGAATCGAAATTAGGAATTGCTATTGCACTGGTGACACTTCTTTTTGGGTAAAAACACATGCCCATAGTCAGTAAGGCCCTCGCTGAAAGGTGGCATCCAGAGGAGCCTGTCAGTACCTGCAGCAGGCGCTGGGTGTACAAGAGTCCTCACCCACAGACATGGCACCCTGCTGCTTGCATCCCCCGGCAGGACCTGCCTTCAGCTTGCAAGTTATACGTTGCACCTTTGCTGGTGTCCCAGTGAACACCAGAAACTGATGGCACTAGCATCTGCCATCTCAAAAATACTTCTCTTTTCCACCTAATGTAAAAAGAACAAAAGCTATTGTATCTTCCCTCTCTTAAAAAGCCAGACACAATACAACTTCTTAAAGTTCCTTATGTCAATCGAAATGTATTTCTGAAGGCTACCTGTGAATGAAAAGCTCATTAAGTTCATGGTGACTTTCTAGATCCTGAACATACTCTGAAAAACCTTGCAGTGCATGCACATAATTTCTTTAGAAATATTTCTCATTTGATTTATGTTCTAGAAAGGAGAAGTGCAAACCCAATTTGACTAATTACAAAGATATTTCCTTTTCTTCTTTATCTGTGAGAAAAGATAAGGTTTCTTTTTATATTCTACCTTGTTACACAGTGTGAAAATTAACTAAGTTATTCTGATATACCTGATACATAACACCTTTTGTTTCCCTTTTTCATTCACATTTTCTTTTTCCCCAAAAGAGAATGAAAACATAGATGGGAAAGAAGATAATGGATATTGTAGCACACATAACTTCTGCTTTGCTCTTCTGAATACTGCATGCACATGCACACATGCTAATTTTCTTAAAATTAAATGGAAATCTCCATGCCATACTTGCCATTTCTGTCTCCTTTCCTTAATATTTGAATGTTTTCTAGTATTAAATGTGCAATGTTTACCTCCTTGTATGACTGCTCTCCCCACCATTCTCTCATCCCTCCACCCCCATCTCTCATTTAAGGGTGTCTTTGGAGTTGTAAAGCACATGATGCCTGACACAGCCAGTGCACTTACACTGGTATTGCCTGTGATTAATGGGTGATCTCAGGCCAATATCCTGTTGGTTTTCTTCTGTTGACATTGGTCCTTCACTTGTGCCCTAGCTTTGGTGAAAATTAAACCAGGGAAAAGGGCTGTGTGGCAGGTGTCCCTAAGCAGCCAGTGAATTATCTATTCACGGGAATCAGTCTGAAGGTGAGAGTCTGTAAATGGAGCCCAAATCTGACTGACTACCACTGCATGGTGAGCAGCAATAAACTCTATCTACTCCCCCCTGGCTAGGAAAGGGTAGGACTGGGCTACCAAAAGGGTGGGAATGTAATTTTCCTCAGTAATTCTCCTACCTGGACTGCATAGGTGGGTTTGTAATCAGCAGGGACTCCCCAGTAGGAGTGTGCTCAAGCAACAGAGGCTCTACTATTCGGTATTCTTCAGGGCTATTTATTTTCACAAGCTGTAGGAATGGGAGAGCATACCAGAGCATGCTTGGGGCAGGTGGAGCTTTTTAAAATGCCTTTGGGTTGCATATTTTTCTTTTTCAATGGGAAAATAAAGAATGAATTGGAATTTTCTGATGTATTTTTGTAAAGGCTGTCAAGAACAGGCAAGCTGGCTTGTTTGTCTTTTTCCTCTTCCTTCCTTTCTTTAACTATCTTTTCTTTCTTTAACTATCACCTGGGTTTAAGATAAGGAGGTTTGCATACAATTCTTTGATGAGTGGCTGTGCAGCATGTCAATCATCAATACACATAACCTGCCTGTGTGACTCTGTTGTATATCATGCTCCTGCTTGCAAACCCAGCTGCAGAAAGAATTTCCAAAAGAAGAGTGCTGATCAGCAAAGATGCAGGTCTATAAAATTCACTGGGATATAGACCAACCCATTGCCACGAAAGCCTTCATATCTCTGTGACTCTGTTTATATGAGCAGCCCCATGAGTTTCCATGGAATGGCTTTTGGAAGTCAAATTAAACTATGAATGCATCTCCCTGAGCTGTGTGTAACTATCCTTAAGTGTCATGACCAAATTGTGCAGTTCACTGCAACACAGTTATATACCTAAGCAAGGGGATATTTTCAGATGTCTAAGAGATCACCTGCATTTCCAAGCAGTGATAGTGAGAGGAACAAAGCCAGCTCTGATGCTGTTGGAGCTAGTGGGGGACTGTGGCCATGCCTGAAGTGGCCAGAACTATCCCAGGAGGGGACCCGCACAGGTAAGGTATTTCCTGTAAATGTCAGTGTAAACTGTCTTTCTGGAATAGAGGCATCATTATACTTCTGGACTGGCATTCATTTTTAGAAGATGTCTCAAAGGAGAGGGAACATTTTGGTGTTTTCTTCCCCACTATTGCGGTCTTACCTGCAGTAAGCTGCTCAAAGCCACGAAGCTCCTAGGCAGTGAGTGGTGACTGTCCCAGCAACACTCTAGGAGGCTTGAGCATCTTCTTGTGTTTCCTAACTTTGTAATACATGCAGGCAAGAGCAGATATATTGTTCACACCCTGGGATTCACCAGTCATCTGCTAAAGACTCCAAATACTAACGCAGTGTGCATTTCATGCAATAAAGTGCTCCTAAATCTCTGCTGACTGCTGATTTGGATACATGAAAAATTAAGCAGCAGCAAGCAGTCTGTTAGAGTATCTTAACTGGGATCGGGGGCCCTGCACACCCAGGGCTCAGAGAAGGCATCTGGTCTCCCACTGACCAGCTACAAGTTCATCTGTTCCCTGGTGGGATGGAAGACATTTACATAAGTGCCAGCCACGCCAGGATTTTCAGGCTAGGAATTAAGCATGAAGTAAAATGCATCCAGAGCCTTCATTAAGTGAAACAAACAGAGGAGTTGATAATTTCAGTCATAATTGCGAAGGGCCTTGCAGACGCTACTATCTGCTCCAGGGAGGGGTTTGTCTCATCCCTGGCAGGATTACCAATGCATCCTCTGCTGCAGCAGGGAGTGGAGTGAACAGATCTCAGAGGGTGGGTGTGGAGCTCTGTGGCATGTTAGGTGTCTCAAAAAAGGCTCGAATGTTTTATTCTCTTTCTGCTCCTGTTTCATACTATTTATGTTAAGGCAAATCTGGATGTATAATATTGCCATAAATAATTGAAGAGCCACAGTCCCTTAAAGTGTTTTCTGTAATGCACTCACAACCATTTGGAATTTCAATATGAGAATTGTCAAAACGGCTGCAGTGCCCTTATTTTAGATGTGGGAGGAAGAAAGAACACTAAGCACAGTCCATCTAGAGAGGGAAATAGAAATGCTGATGGATTAAAATGTTGCTGTCCAAGATCTGCACTGCCAGAGGTCCCTTAGGTACCTTCCTAAGGTGACTTAGGAAAGGGGGACTAGACAGAGGGGAGAGGTAACTTCACAATAATGAATTCACACCTGTGTTTTGGGGCTCAGAGTAAGAACTACTTCCAAGGTAATTTATAGCAGTCTGGGGGCTGCTCTGTCAGACAGCAGTCCATCATCCCTGAGCCTCTGTACCACCTCTGGTGCAGGGCAGCAGGGCCCCCGTCCAGACTCTGCTCATTCTCTGCATTGCTGTTTGCACTGTGGTTGCACATAGGGGCCCTGGCCACGTGTCATAGACTCACGGTACCAAATGGTGGTCAAACTGAAACAGCGAGTCCCATTTACAAGCTTATAGTTTTTATATATGCCAAGAGACAGCCAGGAGGAGGTGGAGAGGCAGAAGTGGGCAATGACCAGCTGGGCTAGCACTGTGATTTCTGCCATAGTCTGAATGAAGTGGGAAGCCCATCGCTCCTGGGTATCTGCCCTTGAAGGCATTGCAGTGAGCTGGTTTCCCCTGATTCCTAGCTCAGCTTGCTTACAAAATACATGAAAGATCTGGTCACCTTGCAGAAGCAGCAAGCAGGGCACTAATGAACTCCAATGCTCAGGCTCCACTTCTCCAGACACGCCAAGGCTGTGACTAAGAGACGGATGCTCTTCCTCTCCTGGGGTCTCTACCTCCTTCCTATCTGCACTGCCCTGCTCACTCTGCCTTTTCTACCTAGGATGCCGTGTAGGCCTGTCTCACTAGACATGGTGTACAGAAATTACTTGTGGTGGTCCAGGTGCAAGCTCTTGTTGCAGCGTGGCAGATTTGCCTAGCAGGGGTTTTGCCTGCGTGATGGGGCTGGTGTGCAAGGATCCTGCACATTTTCCCCTTTTGGACCAGAGCACAACTGAGATCTGTGAGTCCCTCATGCCATGGAGAGGTCTTCAGCACCAGGAGGTAGTGAGCCCACTTCAGATTTTTAAAAGAGCTTGCTCTGACAAAGGGTCCTTTTTGTGCAAAATGTTTCCTGCATTTTCTACCACATTTTAACTTGTTTTCTCAAAGAAAATCTCTAGCCTCTTTAAATTCAGTTTGTGCTAGAAAAGAGGTGTGAAATATATTAAGCAGATGAAAGAAGCCAAACCAGTGTAGGGATAGACTGTTCAAGGGACTTAAATTCTAAGTATAAATTATTTAAAACACTGAATTTAAATTTACAATAACCCTTTAAATCATTCTGTGTATTCCATAATTGGAAGTAAGACTTCCAGAGACATTCAGCCTGCTGCCCTGTGCTCAGCATCTCTCTTTCCTTTTCTTGCTGGCTAAGTACCTGACAGCTTTCTCTTCCTCTCTGATCATGCTACATTTAAAGTTCCCTTTAGGTGGACTTTAAACACTTGGAATGTGAATTTACAACATTCCCTTGTAAGTGAAGATCCTCTCCTTGTTTCTATAAGCATTATATGTTTAGCCCCTTCCAGACAGAGATACACAAGGAAGGTATATACTTTATTCACTGTGTTGTGTAAGATTCCCCTGCTAGCACCCTGGCTTAACTCAATACTGAGTGGAAGACTGCTGCTGTTTTCCTCATTTTTCACTTGAGAGGGAAATGTGGATACACGCAGAGCCACACTCAGGGTGTCATCTTCCTTTTATCCCTGTAGTAAATTGACCTGGCTGAGAAGAGGCTATTTTTCCTTATCGAATAGGAGTGTTAGGCTTGGCATCCAAGGCTCCACTTACTGCCTTGGAGAGGTTTTCAGTCTGTTACTGAAAGCGCTAAATCCTACATTTCTGCTGACTGGTTGGAAGGAACACCATCCCCCAGCCGTGTGGGTTTTAAAACTGTTTTAATATATTTTTAAGTGCTTTAACACTCTCCCTTATATGTGATGCGCAATCTCTAAGCCAGGATGTTGGACAAAATATCAATAAAACCCACTGTTTCTGTTGAAAAGCAAACCTCATGTGGCTTGTGTAGCCATTGCGTTTGTAAATCACTCAGGGCACATGATCTCTTATCCGTATCTTATTTCCAATTCTCAAAATGACGAAAGGTGATTGGGCTCCATGCGCTCGCCACCACTCTCTCTCCTTCTCTCCTTTATGCGATTTTCCTTCCCCTGAGTTGCTCTGACCCAGTAAGCCCAGCTTGCACCAGCCTTTTCCAGCCGAGGGGCAGCAGGCACAGAGCAGCTTCATGCACTCCTTGCTCTCCCAAAGGGCAGGGTCGGTGATTTATTCCTGTCTCCATCATGGAGAGGGACTTCGGCAGCAGGAAAAAGCAAACACTTTGCATTCCCTGGGACATCACCGGAGTTATGGACGAAGAGGAAGAGGAGCAGTTTTGCCCGTGAGTAATAACGCTTAATTTGGTAGCTGCTTTCCTTGTTGGCAGTGGTTTCACAGCGATGGTGAGCAGGTGAGCCACGGTGTTGGGAACTGCCCCCGCGTTACGTGGGGACGGACTGAGGTCTGTGTGTCCCTCAGCATGCCAGGGTGTGCCCACAGCAGTCGGCCTCCAGCTCCTCGGAGAGTGACCTCAGCAGAGGACAGCCACGGTGCAGGCACACCTTGTGCATGTGCAGTGTTGCAGGGGACTATGAAGTTTTTGGGAGCAATTAAAAGAGGAAGCAAAATCAAGCTAGGTGCAGTCCTGAAGACAGAGAAGACTGCAGGCTAACTTGTATGCTAGTACACATTTAATTTTTTTAAACAGCTGTAGAAAAGTTTGTTTCTTTCTTTTCTTTAGAGGTCAAAAGTCCGCCCCCGGTACAAGAGAGTAGAGAGGACTTGTTTCTACCCAGATGCTGTGTCCTTTGATGTTGAAGACCAGATTATGCAGCTGCAGAAACTGCAGCAAGGAGAAAGGGTTTGGAGGGGTAGGAGAAGGGTTGGCATGAAGAAAAAGATGTCGACAGCATTTCAGGCTAATGTAGTGACAAAGTAAAATTTTGCTTCAGTTTTAATCTTTCATAAGACAAGCAGTCCTAGCTAAATTTCAGTACTAATTGGGGGTGTCTCTTTTTATCATCATATACACCTCAGACTCCAGCAAAATCTTTAGAATTGCTTAACAATACACAAAGATAGTCAGATATCCTTTGTGATCAATAAGACGGGTATACAAACAATCAGGGTTTTTTAAGTGGAAAGGATGTTTTTCTGATAGAGCAACTGTCAGGTGAAAACCTGGGTCTCACAACATTTATTGACCTCTAATTTCCTGCTGCCTGAACAGGCTTCCTTCGTCCCTGATGGGAGCTGGGCTATGGGACAAAGCTGGGCTGGCTCCACCTGCTCTGTATTCCCGTGATCTTTGTAGATTAAAAAGGATTTTATGGGGAGGAAGTTCTGGATCTAGGGAGGGGAGGGGGAGTGGGGAGGACTCTGCCTGCTTTCAGAGGGCTGTGTGTTGGTTGTGCTGTTGTACAGTTGGCCACAGTTGTAACTGTATTAACTGCATACTGCTACTGTTTCTTTTTTCACTGGGAATCAAGGGAATAGAGAGAATTGAATCCCTTTCTCTCATCCAGGGTATTCCTCTGAGTCAAGCTCATGTACTCAGGCTTGGCAGATGCACTTGGACGTGTGCCCCTGCCTGTCTGCATGCAGGGCATCCTATGCTTTCCTGGTTTAGGGGACATGGAGTGTATGTTTGTCCCCTAGGAGTCGCAGAGACCAGCCCAAGAGTTGTAAACTACACCAGCAGTTTGTCAGGGGCTTACACTAAGCAGGTACCCCAGACATTGCAAGGGCGCACACCACAGCCTCCATTCCTATCCTGCAGCTCCGCAGGGCACAGAGGTATATCAGGGTATATCCCAACTTAGATCTGGGATAAATGACCCCATTAATTAGCCCCTCTGGCAAGACTTGTGGGAACAGGAGGCTTGAGAGCTGCCCCACAGTACCCGCTAGTGCCAGGGCTCAGGTTTGTTTGTGGGCACTTGGGAGAGCTGCCACAGCAGCCAGCCTTCCCCTAGGCTGAGGGTAACGCTTTGCTGGTGGCCATTTCACACAAAGAAAAAGAAGCTGTGTTTGAGAAAAAATAAATTAATTTTGCTGCCATACAGACTGTGCTTTCATTTACCTTGGGAAGCAATGGGAAAGGGAATGAGATAGCACAAACATCATCAGCTTCTCACAAGAATAATTACACTTCTGCCATTATAAAGAGCAAAATAAAAACCTTTAAAGGGCACCATATAAAGACAGACAATAAATAAAGGAAGCGTGGATACAAATCTTTGTAACAGTGAACACTGCCCATTTCTTTCCTAATAGTCTGTCTTTATTATTGTCACCATTTTAGTCTCAGCTAAAATAAAAAAAGCTAAAATGCACATACGGTAATGCTTCCACCCTCTCTCCATAACACAACACACACAGGTCCATTCATATGGCTGCAAATGGTTGAAATAGTAAGTGCTAATGAGATATGTGACAAGCTATTGGTACAAATGCAGTTTTCTTTTGCAATCATGTGGATAACCCAGCAGAGCAGGCCAGCTCCACTATGTTTTGAAGTCCAGTGAGGAACAGGTGTGGGAGGTGAAGGTACAGAGGACTGAGTAGGCTTTACCAACTCTTCATAATTCTTCTCATTAACATTTATATCACACACTGGAATGCCATCAAATAGAGTTGCTTTTGACTCCTGTTCTGCAGTGCCTACGCCTTTCAGGATAAAGCATTTTAGGATGCTGAAGTTACTTTAATGTTCCACTTAATTCATTTGTTTCTTCGTTTGTTTTTAAGCTGAAAATTAGTATTTTTGAATGATTTAACACTCATTGAGGTCACTGGTGGTAGGATGAACTCTGGCAGTGACAGCATTTATTATTTCTCTTTCAGTTCTAGTGTAGGTATTATTCATTTCATATGTGACTAGAAACACAGGAGTTGATTGACTTTCACATTAGGGGGTATATGTGATTTGTTAGCTGCCTGTGAAACCTTTGGCTCACTGCAAGTCCTGCTCCACTTGCAGTGAAGCTTCCAGCAGATGTTTTTGATGAATTTCAGGGTGACAGAGTAGCAGTTCAGTGAGCAGTGGAGCCAGTCTTTTATGCTTTGATTCCCTGAAGATTTGTGTCTTGAGGTTGAGCCGCCATGCGGACACAGGTTCATCTTGGGTGGCTGTCATCCCTCCGCCTCGCTTCCTCTTTCCATGAATGATGTTCAAACCAAACACTCTTGATTCTCTTGCTACTCTGTCAAATCTCCTCTAGCAGCTTCACAAGCTATTAGGGGTGACAGGTAGATGTATAGATAGCGATGCTAGATAACCCCTGTTAGGAAACCATAGTAGATATGTACAGATATCTCTAAAACACGTTACTTTGAGCTTCAGCATTTTACATTGGTACTTGCTCTTTAGAGGGGAGGAGTATGATGTGTCCACACCAAGCCCTAAGAAGTTCTAAGTACCTTCAGTTCCTATTAAATTCCACATGAACTCAATGTTATTCTACATCTGCCAGGCTCCAGCCAGGGGTTTGGATCTGGCTGATTTTCTCCAGAACTGAGGCAGGTGCTCTAATAGCTCTTATTAAATTAATTTGGGGGAGAAAAAACAACCACAAAACTCCCCTTGATTAAACACCTCAGAACTCTAGTAAACCCAGCTGTATTTTAAATGATAAAAAAAAAAAAAAAATTACACTTGGCAATAAGAATCTTCTAGAGCTCTTCTGACCATTTCCTTTGTCATGGTTAAATCCCAGTCAGCAATTAAGCACGGTGCAGCCACTCGCTCACTCCCCCCTGGTGGGATGGGGGAGAGAATCAGAAAGGTAAAGGTGAGAAAACTCATGGGTTGAGATAAAGACAGTTTAACAGGTGAAGCAAAAGCTGTGCGTGCAAGTGAAGCAAAACAATTCATTCACCACTTCCCACCAGCAGGCAGGTGTTCAGCCATCTCCAGCAAAGCCTGGCTCCATCATAATTAACAAGTACTTGGGAAGACAAATACCATCACTGAATGTTTCCTCCCTTCCTTCTTCTTCCCCCAGCTTTGCATGCTGAGCATGATGCCATACGGTATGGAATATCCCTTTTGTCAGTCGGGGTCAGCTGTCCCCACTGTACCCCCTCCCAGCTCCCTGTGCACCCCCAGCCTGCTCGGTGGGGTGGGGTGAGGAGCAGAAGAGGCCTTGGCTCTGTGTAAGCGCCGCTCAGCAGTAACTAGAACATCCCTGTATGATCAATGCTGTTTCCAGCACAAATCCAGAACATAGCCCCATAGGAGCTAATATGGAAAAAACCGACTCTAATCCCAGTCAAAACCAGCACACTATCTCACTTCGGGGCAGATGCTATAAAATGTCTGAAGCAAAAACTGCTTCACCTTGGGATGTTCTGTCATAACACAATGGGTCTGGTGACCACAGCTGCAGGACAAGCACCATTTTTATCTGCGGAGGGGAGGTAGAATGCGCATTCTTGAACCCTCAATAATGGCTCCTCACCTATCAGCATTAATTAGCTACTTCACAGCTGGCTTGAAGCAGTGTCATTTGTGCGATGGTGTAAGGCCCTGGAGTCGGGGGGCAGGTGCCCAAGGCTGATGGGCAACAGGAGGTTGGGAAAGCAGAGTGGGAGGGAGGGGGGGTGCAGTGAAGTGGCTTGTGCCCCCCCAGGGGGCTGTGGGGCTGTTTCTGCAGTGGCAGAGAGGGTGTCTGGAGCTCAGGCAAGGGCTCACAGAGGAAAGAGAGAAATTTTGGCTTAGCTCTGCCTGGGAGTGGGGGGAAGAAGGCTGAGAGGCAGCAAGGAGTGTTTGAAGTTTTGATGCGCAGCTCGCCACTCTGCAAGTTCTGCTCTTCTAAAGCTGAAGGTCACCTTAGATTCAGGCTTGCTTTAGATTTGGGTCAATACAGGAATTGTCTCATCTTTCCTTAGAGCATTGGTGGTTACATTAACCAGCTGGGGTTTTGTCTGAGAGGCTGCATTTTGCTGCAAGCCCCAGCTTGTGCCGCAGAGATATTGAGCCTGGTTTGGAAGCTGCAGGGGTGACGATTACTCAGAAACTTGTGGCATTTGGATTCTGGTACCACAGTCAGTGTGCTGATGCCCACTTTGGTCCTATGCAGTGACATCTCCTTTTTTAATGAAGAAGAGAGTGCATGTGAGGCAGGCAGGGTGCTGTTGGAAGATGGCAGGAACAGGACCTGCCAGCCTTTCCTATGGCCAGGTAGGTTGCTATGGTGTTTAGGACTCAGATGAAACAGAGGAGGAGGAGCAGCTTTAAGGCTACAAATTTTTATCTTTTAAAATCAGTTTAATAGCAAAGATAGCTGTAAACAAGCCCCAGTATTCATCATTATTTTTTACTAAGTTTGATATTATTAGCTTTTCAGAAAAAAAATTCCTGAGATGCCTCCTGGTAGCTTGTATCACAAATGTGTTTGAGCAAGAGATTATTCTACTCTTCTAGCAGGAGAATAAAACACCAAAACCCACCCTAATTAATTTTACCTGTCAGCAAGCCAACTGTTAATTCAGAATCTACTGAGAAGCTTTTGATTAACTAAAAATTGTCCTCTTATTAAGCAAATTAGAGCCATTCAAGCAGCACTTGAGACATTTGTAAAGCCACTATTAGAAGTAACTTACTGAATGATTTTACAATAAGAAGACAATTTGCCAGGAAGAGGACACCATTTTGGTTTCAGTAGGATTGGGCATAGTCAGAGGTGTAGCATCACAACATACAGTGAAGCTAAACAGCTGTACTGCTCAGGATGTTCATAATTATTTGTTTCCTGTATGAAAAATCTGCTTCTTGTACATTAACACTCAGGAATCTTAAAATATGAGCTAAAAGTGAATAAGCTGAACTGCATTTAGTCACTGTGCCAGCACTCTCAATAGGAGTTGACCTTAACTCAATTAAGCAGAAATTATTTTCGAAGTGATATAAACTAAGTGGTGTAGTAGAGGCAGCAAGCTATTAGATTGCAAATTATTATGTATGAGGGATCTGCAGTAATTGTCAATGATTCTCAATATATAGCAAATGTGAAGACATTCAAGCTAGAGTGGTGCTAGGGCACAGAGCACACACCGATGCTTATGCAGGAGCTGGCATGCAATAACACGTTACTTCAAAACTTGTAGTTCAAACACTAAAACACTCTAAGACCTTTTTAATTCTATATGAGAGCATCTGCAAGATAATTTAATGAAGTTTGCCTGCACTACCTTAAAAATGGGTTGGAATTAACTCTGCTGACTGCTGTGCATAACCAGGCTGTTGTATGTGAGCAGGATTCTGGAAGCAGCCAAGGGAGTCTAAAATCTGTTCTGCTGGTTGCCTTAGGGACCTGCAGTGGTGCAGAGGATTTGGGCCCCCCTTAGGAAGGGAATTGCAGATGACACTGAGAGGTGAGTGCCCTCTGGATGAAGAAATGGCACCAAGAAATTCCTCTACTGTTGGACTTGTGGGTGTGAAGGAGCTGGGACTGCCAGCACAGATGCGGGCTGGCAGCTCATAGCACCTGCTGGGGTGCAAATCCCCAACAACAAAATCAGGCTCCTAACAGCTCTGGTTCACATATCTTTGCAGTGGAAGGTGCCACCAAGTCCAGCTCCAGATCTAATCTGGCAGTACAGCTTTAATTTATGTATTACATTTCCTGTGTGTAATGCAAAGGGCCTGGAAAACTTGTCTGAATCTCCCACTGACTCCTTGGTATGCTTCCCACTTTCCCTGTCTCATCTGGCATTTCTGCGCTCGCTCATAATGAGCATTCACAGAACAACAATACAGAGGAAATTTGGTGAAGAATAAAGGTAAATTTATTAAGGCTAGAGAGAGTGGAGAAAGCTGATGTGTACTGTGTCTATAATTTTGCCAATGACACTGTGACAGAAATAGCAGTTTAGGGTTTGCATTCAACTTACACATCTGCATTTCTTTTCCGTTGCTTGGCAATCAGACTAACAGCCACTGCAGAGACCATCAGTGACAACAATTACATGATGACCTTTTGAAGCTTACTTTCAGAGTAAAGATTTTTATCCCGTATTACCAATAATTGCTGACTGAGTTTAATGCAATCCTCCCAGTGCACTGAAATGCAGGGCTTGTGATTTCCATGATTTAGTAGATCAAGTGTCTTGGCCCTGGGAGAGACAAACTGTTGTAACAGGATCTTTGCCATTTTGTGAATTTCAAATTTCCTACTGAGACGCTCTGTGTTTGCTGTATGCCTCTGCCGCCCCAGTCTTGCAGATGACATTACCTTGCCGTAGAGCATAGCCATGTAAGGGGTGCCGTCAGAGCCAAACTTCAAGCGCTTTTCAAAGTTTTGTGCTAAGGAGACTCCAGTTTAGTTTTATCTCCAACCAATCTGTGGGAGCAGAGAACAAAAGGAGGTACATTAATCCCATGTTTCAGCCCTCCACGGCGTGCCCTTCCCTGGCAGCTGCATACTGCATGTGGCCCAACAGACGTTTCATGTGATGGAGTGAGGTGACACCTGTAAAAGCCATGACACAGTGATCAGTGTCTTTGTGCAAAAAAGCTTTTGTGCATACCTTGAGTGTTCACTTCCCCGACTTCAGTCACATATGATGCGTTAGTCTGGACTTGTGATGTGTGTATGCCAAAATCTGTAGGGCACAAAATACAAGCAGAATCAGGTCATCAGCTCTGTATAAAATGAGCAACTTCAGCATACCATTTTGGAAGGTGCACTGTCTAAAGAGACTGAATTGAGATGTAGACTGTCTTATATATTTCCTGCTTTTAATTACAGGGGACACTAACATTAATACACTCCTAAAAAATAATTTGTTTACAAACAATGAAAGATGCCACTGCAATAGCTAGAGCATTTTCCCTGGGGAAATCCTGCCAACCTGAGTAAGGCAAACCTTATGCATTGCCTGGGACATTTTGCGGCTACTGAACAGGAGAAATGGATGCTTTGGCTCCTTCCGCAGTGTGTTTCCTTCAGGGCTGCAGCTTAAAGAGCCTGTCTCCTAACGTATGCGCATACACACGTGTGTGCATGCACATACCTCCATGCACAGGTGTGTGCAGGTATACCCCATTACCCTTCCCCCTACCCCAGTCAGCTATTCTTTTGGGACAGAGTAAAACTGGGGTATGGTGGAGTGGTCATTTACTGGTGCATATGCCAGGGACAGGATGCCCTTGTTTTTGGCACGTACTGACCCAGAACAGGGTAAAAGAAAACCGTCTACAACAAGGGGCAGCCAAAGCCACCTGGAAAAGAAGTTGTGGTCATGCTAATACCTTGAGGAACCAGGATGAGCCAGTTTGTACGAATTACAAAACGGACCTTCAATGAAGTATAAGAATGATCCCACTGATTTTGAAATTCAGGTCAAATTTGGATAACTTGGTTTCGTTACTTGTTTGTTGGTTTGTTACTTGTTACAAAAACTTATAGGTTTTGCATCCCCTGGACACAGGCCAAGATGGGCTGACTAGGAATGATTGATCAGCAAAGCCAACACAGGGTGTCTTTGAGTTCTCAGTGAAACAAAATCTGCTCTGAACCCTCATCCTGCTGTTTATCTTTTGGATAAAGTTGCTTACCTTATGGTTGATGGCAGTTTATTTCCTCCCATGAAGCAATTAGCATAACAAACCTGTGCCAGAATTACCACTTGTAGGGGTCTTGTGGGGATGTGCTTTTTCACCTACTTAGTTGTTCTCGCTTGACAGGACAGCTGACATTTTGGAAAACATGCCAGTGGTTTACAGAGTGAGAAGGCGTTCACTGGGTTCTGGACTCCTGAGCTGGCTCAGGGGTCACTAATAGTAACAGCACCTCTTCACTGTAATTCCTGCTCTCGGCATCAGGGCAATGGCTCTGTATTACAGCCCATTCTTTATTGGTTTGCCAAACTAACCAGTTCCCCCAAATAATATAACACTCCTACGGTGTAATTTCCTCATTAAACAGAGAACCAAATATTTTTCCACACCTCCGCTTTATAGAATCCTGTATAAACAAGCTGGGAAGTCTTATCTCTTAGATTTTCTAATGCAAGAAACTTGTCATTTTCTGAAACACTGAAATTGGGCTCTGACCACTAGATACAACAATTTTAATGCTTTCTTTGTACAGTCCTGCAATCCCACCTTTCCATGTATTGTCTAAAAGAGCATTAACTAGATGCATGGGAGTTATGAAACTAGGCAGCTAACATTCGAAGCAAACATTTTAGCAGCACACCCCCACAGTTTTCAGAGGCTGAACTTTTGTTTCAGCTGTGATGTTACACAATCCTATTTCCATGGCAAACTTAGATACACACTTGTCAAAATTCATGGTTTATTTAGCAAAACTGTCGAGGCACATATGTGCCATATGTATTCTCCCATTCTTTACAGATAAGCTTTTTTAAAACAGCAATTTCCTGCTGCAATTAAGTCTGTTGCTTGGACTTCAATAGATGTATTTGGCTTTGAAAGGGAATCTGGCTTGGATCCCTATTACTAAAAAGAGCACTGGTCAAAAACCCCCACGTTCTTCTACTGGTCCATCTCCTGCTTATTACAGCCTTTTGAACATCCTCTGTTTTATTTGATATTTCTTCCCACCCCCCTCCCTGGTAATTACTCTAAATTCAGAAGGCATTCTTTCCCTGAAGATTAACTACCTAGTACTTGCACATGCCTCAATATCAAATATTTTGAGCACTGTCTATCCATGAGTCTCAAAGATCTGTGTCTGCTAACTGTCATGGTGTCTCCTTCATACAACCCAGGATAGGCACATGGGCAGTCTGAGCACTAAGCAAAGGAGATACCTGCTTCTTCCAGCACAGAGGTGTGACACGCAGGCAGTGGGAGGTGGGATTTTGTGAGCCCTTGCCCTACCTTGCAGGCAGAGGTGTTGTCTCCTTGCTAGGTCTGGAGCAATGGAAACAGCAACAGGCAATGGAAATTGTATGCTCAGGCCCTGGATTCCAGTTGAACAGAATCTGGTAGTCTGGTCAAAACATAGAAAACTTTAGAAAACTTCACGCTGACATCGTGAAAGTGGAAACTAGGTTCTAACAAGAGAAAGCACATTCTTGTAAAGGATGATGTAAGGCTGCTTATTTGAGGGATTATTATCAGATCTGCCTGTAACAAGGAAGTCCAAGCAACAAAATGGTGAAAAAGCAAGACACAGAAGCAAGGAGCCCCAGCCCTAATTTTCCTTGCTCTGATCACTACCCTGATATAATCTTAGCTGATTGTGTAAAATGTCATTGAGTGGTGAGCCTTGTCTCCCTTTGCTGATTGTTTCTCCACCCCCAACATCAATGCAATGCATGCTATCAAGCCATGACTTAACTCTGAGCCAGCTCATAACACAGCCACAGCAGAGCCAAAATGAATTTTGATGCACAAAGAACAGAAGAAAAGTCCCTTCCCTGTCCTTGTCCATGGTGTGGGAGACAGTTTTACACAGTGGCAAAGCCATTCATATTGGGAGAGGAAGGGGCTGTGCTTTGCTCTGCAGGAGGGATCACTGGCCAGAGCAGTTGGAAGCTTGCGGGGGGATGCATAGGTCACATAACTTCTGCCCCGCCATGTGACCCTAGTACAGCCTTCTCCTTCCGTCCTCTAGCTTATTCAGTTGTCTCTCACTAATGGCAAATTGCCTGTCTTCACAAGAAGTCCCTCTCTGTACAACAAGCACCACTCAGTCCTTGCAAGGGACACCTGGGACAGCATAGGGGAAGGAGAGGGACCGGCAGGGAAACCCTGGACAACTGGACTTTGAATTTTATTTATTTATTTTAATAAAAAGTAAATATTATCTAGCTATGGTGAGCGTATGCAGAAAGCTGTGGTAGGAAAGAAGCCCCAGAGGGAGTATTTGAAGCTCTAGAGTCTCAGTCTCTATTATTCAATATAAGCACCTCACTATGTGTCGAACCAGTGAGTGACTTTGGGTACCACCAGACTGCCAGCTCAGAGTATTAAGGTTAGACTCCTGGACTAGGAAGTGAGAAAGTAGATGATTAATTTACTGGACTTATATACAGGAAAATGAAGAGACCTACCAGAACTAGACAGATTGCAGCTTTTTGCTGCACCACAGGTAACAATCAAGGTAGGATATATTTTAAAGTAGTTTATTTTAGGGCAAGCACTTCTCTCTGTAGTATCTTTGAACCTTCCATATGCTATTAGTAGCAATATACATAGCAACCTTCAAGAAACCTTCGTTTTGCATCCTTTTCAAGGCTTAAAGTTTTTTTCCTAGTTTGTTTGGTTTGCTTTGTTTTTGGAGGGAGAGGAGAGAAAGAAAGGAACCAAACATCAGCAAGATCATTTGGAAGTGAAAGAAATATGCAGTTGTGAGGGTTGCCTGTGACAGAAAGGCTTCCTAAAAGGGCAAGCTGTTACAGCATTTCAGTAATTTGACTGTACTGTGAGGTTATTAAAATACCAAATCCTTCAGCTAAAATTGCTCTGTCCCCATTCTTGTCTGTACCATTGTACAAGGTAAATGTAGCTGCTGTGGTAGTAGGTAGATGAAGTTTCTTATTTACCACAGCTGGAGTCTGCTTCACTTACTAGTAACAAATACTGAAGGAAAAGCAGAGGCTAAAGTGTAGAGAAAACGGAAGTATTTGTCAAGTGAATTTCCTTAGTTTGTCCCAGAATAAATCAAAGGGCCTTTTGAGATAGCTATCAGATGTTCAGAATTAAACATATCCTTTCACTGAAATGAACATAGATCATTTCACAGATTTCCCCTTACTTTAGAAGGTACGACAGCAGGATCGAGGACACACAGTCAGTAACAATAGTCCCATTCTCCCATCACTGCTCTCTAGGGGAACAAGCACATTTATTATTCCATTTCCACTTGCACCAGTACCCTTGGACTTCATCATCCTCCCTTATTGCTAGAAGTGTTATGTGTCACCTATAGAAGCTCAAACAAAGCTTCATCTCTCTGGCTAGTTCTGCTTTGCCTGTCTAGTTTTAGATGTCCAGAAACTTAAAGCTACGTTAACACCTAACAAGGCTTAGACAGACGTTGCTTGAATTATTCATACAAAATACTGTCTAATTCCTTCTTGAATTGATTTAATTTATTCCTCCCCTTAAATGCAGAAAAAATACATGTATTCTGCAACCACTATTATTAAGTAGCTCAAGCTATTCCCTCTGATTGTGATTGCTTCAGTATCAGACTTTGTTCCTTGGGAATTAGTGCTAGGTTACATGCTCTTGGCCTGAGCCTTCATTGCTCTGCCCTGCACACAGGAAAAATGGCTACATGTAGAGATAACAGCCTTATTCCCTCTTGTTTTAGGCACATGCATGGATCCAGTCTCTGGAAGCATGCTCCCGATTTGTGAGCAATCTGTTCATCATTCTTTCAAATACAGTATTTTTCTTCCAATACCAAAATTTGAAATAACAGAATTGTCTCCTCTGCCTCTTTTTTGTGCGCGTAGCCACCTATGATATTATTTCATTAATAAACGTCTCTTCCCAGATAATGCATTGTTCCTCTTCACCCCAAAATGTATTGGAAATTCCTTTATTCCTGTCACAGGCAGAATAACTGGAAAGAAATGAATAAACTTAAGCACTGAAATACGTACATGGGCAAGTTTTAACAGTCCTTTCCATGTAAAAGGTGTGAGTGGCCAACCTCCTTTACTGCAGGGACTGGCAAATTTGCAAGAGCATTATGCCAGATTTTCAGGGTTTTTACCAGATGAGCCCCTATACCTTACAGGTCATCAAAACACCAGCAATCATTTTGTTAATCATAAAAAGGCTTCTCTCCCTGAAGTGCTTATTATTTACATACCCGAGACCAGGATGGAGCACAGAACCAGTAACGGAGGAAATCTGAGAGGTGAGGCCAGTTTTGCTGCGTGACTAAATATGTACTAAATAATAACTGAATACATACTGAAATGAAAGCAGTTAATCTGAACAAAAAATATTTGCCTTATTCTTTCTTCCCTTTTTGTCTCCTTTTTTTAAAGCAGCCATTTATTTGTGTTAGGACACAAGTAACTAAGGTGAAGTAACTAAGAAAATGATGGAACCACTGAAAATACACATTAGCATTTATGAAACCATGTAAGTAAAAGTACCAGGATGCCAAATCGAATACAGAGAACAAAGTTAATAGTTACCAACAGTTACCATGGGTACCTTTTGGTATATTTTTATTTAACTAGTGTATATCTAGCAATAAGTAACATAACTTCTAAAATAACAGGTTAAAGTGGCTATTGCTATATAATTAGTAGATAACATCAATGAGTCTTGTACAGTAATGCTGAATGTGTAAACATATGTGGTGTTCATTTTAATATTATGATACCCATGTATAACTGCAAACAACTAGCTTAAGATTTATGGGTGTTTATTACAGGAGTTTAGCAGAAATGTTTGTTGCTTTTTTTGTTTTTATAGATAAACTGGCTAATTTTTAGGGTCTTTTACGTGTTTTTTTCCCCCCTACAACTTGAGAATTTCTTTTACCCGAAAGTATTTTGGAAAAATAGGTTTCCTTTGGCTACTATAGATACAAAAAAAGCTTAAGTGCCTCTCAGGAATTTTTCATGTTCTTCAAGGTAAGAAAGTCAAAGGAAGGAGTTAAAAAACAAAAGTGCCATAAGCAGAAATAGATTTTACAGTTCTTCTACTGGAGTGCCGTATCATCCCAGTGGAAGTCATTAGACTTTTTTTCTCCATATATAATGAAGGACTACTGTGACTCATTCCTGAATTGTAAATGAATTTTTAAAACCTTTCAGAGCCATGGTCAGGGACGTCATAAAAAACAACAGCTCAGGATATCATTCCAACCTGTAATTCCTTCTCAAGGAGAGTGTACAGGTCAGCTGCTAAGTAAACCCTGTTTATGATCATTGAACTTCAGGTCAAGTGTATTGGTAGGAAATTAATTTTCACTGGAAATTTAAGTGCTGATGAACAAAACTCAAAAGCAATTATGACCAATTATACCTGTATAAAGCTAAGCATGTCTTGTTGTTGTTTTAAAATATTAGTGACCAGAAATCATCAGAGATAAATCAACAAAACCATTTCCACAGGTTTCTTGTCAAAGTGCCTACTACCTTTCTTTTTCTCTCAACTCTGTGGGATGGAAAATAACACCATGTCAGTCTTTCTCACATAATTACATTACTGTATTATTATTGCCTTGTTAGAAGTGGAAAATCTTGTTCAAAGACTATTGTCAAATATTGTCCTTTCCAGCCTGTTCTCACTTAACCTCTACTTTTCAAAGTAACTGTTTCTTCTGATGTGATTTTATCCTTTTCTTCACCATCTGGGCTAACAGTGGCTTGGTAACCTGGAGGACAGTGGGCAGAGGACTGCATGTCAGCCAGAGCACAGTGTCCTTTTCTCCACATCCTGCCATAGCTTAATCTTCCTTGTTTGTAGCTCACCAGTGGCCTGAAAGTTAGGTATCACTTCTGAGAGTCAGATGTCAGGTCAGGCTGGAATTGGTGCAGAGGGATCACAGGACAATGGTATTTTTATTCCTTTCTGTGGCTCTTGGAAAGTTACTTCAATGTTGTGTGCCTCAGTTTCTGCATCTGTAGCAAGCACGTGGTTACTGCTTTCACAGGACGGCTAAAACTTAGGTTATCAATAGCTGTAAAGCACACTGTGCTCCCCACATAGAAAATACAGATATTTTAGAAGATGAAATTGAAATACACATAGAATCCTTTAGAGGTTTTAAATCCGCCACTCCATCCATTAGGAACATCTACTCTCACCTGCACACAAAAGTCCCTAAAACATCACTCAGTCTTTTCATGAAAAACCACGAATTCAAGCACCTTAGATACTGTGTTCAGAAAATATTTGGAGTGAAATCCTATCCCTGCCAAAGTGGGTGGCTAGGGTTTTGTTTCTAGTTTAGATTTAGAGTCTCCAGACAACAGAATGCTGCTTATGTCCTTTGGGATCGTACTCTAATGGCTTATTGCCCTCATGGCTAAAAATCTTCAGTTTGGAGATGACATTTCCCAAAGGAGTCTGCCCATCCTGAGATTTGTTTTGAGCCATCTCTTCTGCCATGTAATTGAATATTAAATATATTCACCAATACATTTAATAACATCTTGTGGCTGCTGGTCTTTACAAAAACAATAACATATCTATTTTCTAATAATCTGAAAGCATATTGCCTTTCCAAACATCTCTGTTTATACACAGGAAAGAGCTCAAAGCAATGGGAAAAAAATACCATTCTCATTCAGAGAACTATTAAAGTGGTTTTTAAAGGCTGATACTGAGAAAGTAAAGGCAATAGAAAAATGGAAAAAAGAGTTTATTAGGGGATATATATCCCTTCTGTGCAACATAATTCTTGAGTAGAAGAAAGTACATAGCAAGTGTTTCACTCTTATTAAAAGAAAACAAAGTCTGGATGCATTTCACTTCCAATAAGATAACACTGACCTTAGGTCAGCAAGCACTATAGGAATGTAAATTTTTCCCCTTCCATACAATTGGATGCAATTTCAGCTTTGGGGGTGGGGTGTGTGTGTGTGCGCGCACGTGTGTGTAGGGACAGGGGAAGGAAAGAAATCTTACAACACTTCAGATATTAATTTCATCTCCTCAAATGATCCTGAATTTTAGTGACAACGGGTGATTGATGTTACAGTGTTTTAGTTAAATGCCTGGGTTGTGATGCTGAGAGAATTCCAGTCAGCCATGGCTGCATTACTGAGGTGAGCAGAGTTTCAGTGAATCTCCCCATTAAGAAGCTGAGCTAGACTAACCTATGTCTCCATGCAGGAGAAGCAAATTCACAATAATGTGGCACTAAAATCTGCTTTAAACCATAGAAATTTTACCCCAACCAGTCTGAGCGCTAGATTAGGTCCTTAGGGGATGCTGCTTCCTTTCATCACTCTGTTGCATCCACGGTGTATGATCCACATCTTCCCATCTGCTCAGAGTTGGATGGAGGAGTCAACTTCTGCTCCTTAGAGAAGTGGAAAGGGAATGAAAACTTGTAGTGCTTACGTTGCTCAGGATGGAGACTGCCTAGAGTAACTTCTTTGTTAATCATGCAGCCTATGAAAGGGACACTAAGAGATGAGGCTAGCAGCTACTGAAAAGAGGTCAAGAAGTCTTGCAGCTTGCCTCCTGCGCAGAAGAACCAAGTACATGATAGATGGCTTGCCCTCATGGGGAGAAAGAAGCTCATGGCGATGCAGAAAGGATGTTGCTTACACCAATGAGAGGTAGTCTCAACAGGGGACCTCATCCACTCTTGCTTCTTTGCCTGCATCCCTGAGGTGTTCTCAGGCCAAAATCTCGAAGTCATTTTTTATAGCTCAGTACAACTGTTCAAGCTGGTACGGTTTCATGTTTGGTAATTTTCATTTAATGAAAGCTGGGAGACGTTAAATATCTAGTTACAGTGGTGTACCGGTGTCTCTTAAGCAGTGAAAGTAGCACGAACAATTTAGTTCAACAAACCCTAAAACATGCTGGATCCAGATGGATTTTACTGCTGTGTTTTAAATCATTCAACAGAAAATGCAGTTTTCATGTCTGAATGCATGTCTCAGCCCCTTTGAATCCAGTAACAGATCTCAAGAAAGTTTTGCTGATGCTGCGATTTCAAAGCTAAATGTGACTGTCTCCTGCCCCAATTATCAGCCAGTTTCTTTAATAATTCAAAATCCTTGCTAAAATCCTGACCTTAGAGATTAATAAAATGATCCTTTATAGCCTTTCAAAGTCAGGCCAATTAAACACAGATTTGGCACAGACAACCTGAGAAACTTCAGTAACGTTATTCATTTAGCTAACAGTTACCTCCCCTGCTGACGCACTCCCAGTTAATGCCAAGAAAGGCATCTGATCCAGCGGAAGGGGACCGCTTGTTCCGTGCTCTCTATTACCTTGGATTTGGTCCCAATTTAAAGATAACATCATCCTGTTTTATTTGAGAATTTTAATTATGTTATGGAAGTGGGTAGCGGTCTGTCCAGCTCACAAGCCTTTCCAAGGCCCCAGATGGCAGCAGGTGTTTTGGAGGAAGACATTCATTCGCTTCACTGAGAGCACCCGAAGGAAGAAAGGCTTCTTTAATAATTAGTTTATACTCTGCAGCAGGAAGATACCTGAAGTATTTTATAAATTACAACCAACAGTCTTACTCGTATCAGCACATTAGCTTTTCCAGACCTAGGCTCTTCTGCAACAAGCAGCGCCAGCTTAGCTTAAATCTGCCTGTGAGCCGCTCTGGTTAAACTGATGTAACCGTGCACAGGACGACAGATTTAAAATTAGGTTTTTGTTACGCTAGTGTTTATGAATGCCAGATGAGTCACAACAAGCTGAATTTAAACCAGTTTACTAGAGTTCATACCTAAAATTAGCGGAGTTTAGCTAAACTGGTCTAAAACTTCACTGCAAGGGCGGTGCTGGCTGAGCTAGTTGTGCCGTGAGGCCGCTGGGGAGGAGGGACGTGCCAGGGACGAGGGGACACCACCTGCCACGGTCTGGCTGCCCCTTGCTTCCAACAAGTCCCCAGGGGCAGAGGTGGCATGTGTGGATGGCTGCGCCTGCCGCTGGGTAGGGGCCGCAGGAGAGGCAGAGCAGGCAGCCTGGCCCCGGGGGGGGTGAAGGAGGGTTGAGGGGCCCCTCCTTGAGCCCCTGCAGAGAGGAGGGCCCGGGTGGGGGCTGGGGGGGCTCCCATGGCAGGGATGGCTGCTGGCTTCTAGCTCCTGGCAATGGCAGGGGGCTGTCCCTCCCCACCCACAGGCCTGCAAAGAGCGGGGGTGGGCACCCTGTGGCAAGTAGGGGTAAAAAGCTGTGCCTGGGCGAGCATCCCAGACCCACAGGTGAGGGATGGCAGAGATGTCCCCCTCCCACAGGGACAGAGGCCCCTGTCTCCCAGCCTAGCCCGCTGCTGTGGGCTTGGGCAGGCCCTTGGACCGTTGCCCCATACAGCCACCACTGCCATGGCCAGGGAGGTCCTGGTGCTTCTGTCCTGGATCCTGCCACTGTGGGGGAAGGGGCTTTAGCTGGCTGCATGTTGCCAGTGATAGATTTGGCTTTTGCAACCATGGGACCCACTCTGAGAACTGAGGACAGCTTTGGGGGCACCTGACAGCCACCTCCCAGTACTTAAAAGGAAGTCATGGAGGAGATGGAGTCAGGCTCCTCACAGTGTTGCAAGGTGGGTGGGCAAGAAGGAAGGGGCACAAGTTGAAACAGGAGGATTTCAGGCTGAGTATAGGCAGAAACTGTCTCCCCACAAGGAAGGCAGCACAGCAGGTCACCCTGAGTGGCTGTGCCACCTCCATCCTTGGAGGGTTTCAAGCACGAACTGGTCCAAGCCCTGAGCAGCCTGGTCTGATCCTAGAATTGGCCCTGTTTTGGTCCAGGAGGTCTCCTGACATCCCTCCCAGTCTGAATTATCCCATCATCCTATGATAACATTAAGTGTTTTTTAAACCAAGACAACTTTGCACATATAGTGTGCTGTATTTGGCTCTTAGCCTCAATAAGGGCTTGTGGCAGAAAATTATATAGACTAGCCAGTTAATCATTACGTCAGTCAGCTTTACTTTCACTCTGATTTTGATTTCAAGAAACAAGACAGTTTCACCATTGCAATCCTGCACACTTGAGGCAACCTTTCTAACACACATGCTTAAGTAAGTAACCTCTTTCTGAAACTGCTGAGCTCTCACCAGCTGTTTCTTGAAGGGAAATTATTGCCAGATGAGCACTTTGGAGAACTTGATCCTTTGTTTACCCACCTAAAGAAGGCATACCCACCTAACTTTTGGCATATCTTCTTCAGTGTCTTGGCCACAGCAACTTCTATGTGTTCTGAAAAGGCAAATTCCTTCCCTACAAGAAACGTGCATTGTTATATCTGGTGGTATTGTCCCCTCAAGACCACAGAGAGTAGCTGGTCCATCAAAAGTCTCACAGTAAGTGCAAATCATTGCTTCCGAGCACAACCACTGGTCTGCTAGCCATACACCTCACAAGCAGAAGAGCCAAGATCCACCATCCTTATCTAATCAGGTATCAGTTTTGCTAAGGTGGAAGAGAATACCGTATCTTAAATACAAACCTTACTATGTTTATCTAAAATGCTAAGTTTTATGTGTACTCTATTTTTAGTTGTATGCTATCTGTAAAAGAATATATTATTTTCTTTTCCAACTTTTATTTATATACCCATTTTACTCTCTTTTGCAGTAAATTAGTCACTAATTTAATCATCTTTAAGATCCATATGCTCACCCACACAATCTTTCAGATGAGTACAGTGAGCTAAAGATTATTATTTGCTGAACTGGAATATAATTAAACATTCTGAATTTCAGTTATTTCAATTGATTATGGTGAGATCACATGGTCTTTTGCAATTCAGGGAGATTTTTTTTTTCATTTTAAATGTTCCAGAATTTTCTACACTAGTCTTTTGATTTAACTTCCAGCCTTTGATAACAGGGTTTACTTACATCAAACAAGTAATACACTCCACTCAAATGAAATAGTTTCTTTTGAGCTTTTTTTCCCCTTACTATGGACATATTGGCAAGTTTCACAGCTGAGCAGTATGACAAATACCATATGTTCACCTTCAGGCCACTGTGTTATTTGCTGGTAACTGCATTTCCCACTGCTGTAGTTGCTCTGTGAAATTAAGAGTGACTATGACACTTTCCCTTTATTACCTTATGTCATCCTATGTATATAGGGAGCTTTCTAGAGTCACTGCTCCATGAAATGGATAAAAATTTGTGTAGATTTGTATTTTGGATTGGTAAAACATAAGCAACGTTTGAATTTTCAACAGAAATAAAAAACATTCCAATCAGAAAGTTGCCTGCGAAAAATTCAATACCTTTCTGCCTTTATTCATTTATTTCAGCCTATATTGCTTGTAAATCTAATGAAATGCTAGGCTAGAACTCCATTTCAGTATGAAATGACTCAAGGGAATAGAGTAATTGTCCAACCTCATGAACAATATATGACAAAGCTATAGAGCAAGTCCTTCGATTAGTTTATCTAGTGGCTTGTAACTTTGCTTTTAAATAAACAGAGGTTGTCAGGCTGATGTAGCAAAAGAGTTCGCTATGACTGTTCACACAAACATGCCTGTTCTCAGTCTAACACAATTTGACGGAGCTTTTCCTCTACCTTCCTTTGATTAATTGACTTTCTTAGTGAGTTTTTGCTCATTTGTGTTTAAAGTTTCCAAGAAAGAGGACATGGAAGAACAACAGACCAAATCCTCATTCCCTACAGGCTAAAACAGCTGTCAACAGGAGCTGAGAGTTCAGTAGAAAAGCAAGATTGAGCCTTATATTTGTTAGTCTCTGAGTCCTACTTCCATCAGGCCCATAGAAGAAGGGCTGACTAAGTAAAATATTGGAAGTGTTAGAGATCCTTGCTGTTTTTAATCTTTTAACAAGTGGCAGTCCAGCCAGAATGAACTTTTCCTTGCCTCTGGACTAACCCTGGGCCAAAGTATTTCCTTCTTTGCTCCCCTACCCCTAGAGAAGCTCCTGCCAGCCCTCCTCCATCCAGACCATTAGCTTCCTTTCCTCCTCCAGTTAGGAAATCTTCCTCAGAACATTAGGCTGACTCTTCCTTGTCATGCTTATATCCTTCACCCGCTGCAACCACTCACCGGGATGCTCACCTGTGGACATGAAGCAGCTCTCTAGTTAGCAGCTGCAATGAAGTTTACAAAATTGCCTTATCAGGCATGCACTCTTCCAAGTTGGTAACAGTGCTAATGCTGTAAGGTGAAGGAAGAGGAGAGAAAAAAAAAAAAAAGAGAAAGAAAATCAACTTCCAAGTTAGCAAAGGTAATACCGCCTTAAGAAAATCACTGGCAGGTTTAGTGTGGGATCTTGCCAGGACTCTGCAGAAGTGAGTGGAGCTAAAGACACATGGCTGGATGCAGTCTCTGTGCTTAAACGGTAATAAATAGTTCAGTCTGCACTCCCAAAGAGGATTTACAAGGTGTTCTTCTACGCAATAGGAGTTCCCTTTAGGAGGTATGTCTGCTCTTCCTACAAGGTACAAGGAGAATTAACGCCAAAGAACAGAACCCTTAAAGGCCAAAACGAGAGCTGTCTAGGTAGCAACTAGCAATAGAGACATTTTTAGAAGCAGTTTTAGATCTTCTTCCCTCCAGTCAGTGTTATTTTGGGATAACTAGCAATGTCTTCACACCTGTGAGTCCTGTCCTGGAGTAAGCTTCCAGAGAAGCCAGGACAGCTCTTTCTCAAAAGAACAAGCAGGTGCTGTTCTCCTTTTGTGGAAATGTCCAAGACCAAAAGTTGGTCACTCGGAAGTACTGGTGGCACCAATTCTTCCTTGGCTTTGTTTGCTTATTCAAGGCAACCAGCTTCCAGTGAGATGCAGGACAATTGCAGATAGAGAGGTTTCAGCTGAAGTAAAGATTTTGATGAAATTTAGACACCTAAATTCACATCTGGAGTCCTGAAAACATCTGGTTTATCTGCTACATAACATCAGTAGAAAACCTTATCAGAATCTGTGTGCTGGGTCAGGGACTGTTCCAGATTTGCTTATTTACATGCCTAAGACTGCCTCAGCCTTAATAGAAGTGCCCGGGCCACCCAATTCTGTTGCTAGACTTGGAAGCAATTTTCACTGCTTGTCCAATGTGTTTGGCTACATAAAATCATGCCTGAAGGAGCAAGACTGTTTAACCATTCAGGAAAACCCTTGTCTGGTCCCTTTTTTTGCCTCTCTGTCCCACTCCCCAAGCTTCTTTTTTAAGTCTGAGGACCCCCAAGCTTACATCTCTCTGGAAAGCATCCTGGTGAGAGCTTGAAGGTTACTTTAAGATGGGGGTATTCTTAGTTGTGAAGGAAAGTAATTAACACTTAAGTATATAGAAATGGAAAAAATTAATAAGGGCTTGTCTACATACAATGTTCTTCAATGAGGATAATTAACACCTGTTAATTTTAGTGTGTGGTATTGTCAAAATCAAAACCAATGCTTGATTTGTGTACTTTGTCACCATTTGGTCCTGGGATCAAGGGCACAAATCACAGATATAAACCTAAGTTTCTCCCTTCCCTCTCCCCCAGACATGCCTATTCGGTTATGATCATACTTTCTCATGCTGCTTTTCTCATTCATGTGCCTTTAAAGGTGTAAAGGAGGTAGATGAAGTCTTTAAATGAAATCATTTTCTTGTGCATTTTGACTGCAGAAAAAATTGGAAATAGCTGGTTTCCAGCTAATAAAGCTGAAACCTTGTGAGACTGAGGTGTCAAAAGAAAAGACGTTAGAACAAGTTGCTATATTAAGCAGTAGTGTATTTAAAAGAAAACTTGGTTGCTGCTCCACCAAGTATTCTGTGGAACCACAAGAACGAAATGGTTGTGTTGTTAACAAAACACACAATGTTGTTTTAACAGCAGACCTGAGGGTAGCAAATTTCAGTCCTCTCTCTAACAAAGGCTCTGTGGTAACTGTGGAAATTATAAACAAGTTTGTCTAGCATCAGTATTGATTAGCAGGATAAAACAATAATGAAAAGAAGTCATTAGAAACCAATAGGAAGATGAAGATATATGATATTCACAAATCAACATAGATGCTGTGAAAGAAAGTGATGTTTTCAGTCTATTGACAATTTATTGTACATGATAGCCTAGTAATGTCTAAAGTAAAATAATGTGAAATAATTTATTTGGCCTTTTAAAATCTACTTTCGCCAAAATTCCTGAAGTGGGGGCTATTAAGGAAATTAAGTAACCACAAGGTGAGAGAAGTATGATTATAGAATAGCAGCCATAAAAAAGCAAGGAATGTAAGTAAATACCCAGGTGCCATGCTGGCAAAAGGCCAGCCAAGCGATAACTGCAGAGCTGCACTATGATTGCTGTCAAATACATTTCAAATGACCGAAGAGCTCACCTGAAGTGCAATAGAGTGTGAAAAACACCTAACAAAGGGACCTAACAAAGCTAGGTAAACTGTCAGTGGGGTGATAGATGGAATATGTCAACAAAACTGTATCATGGATAATGCTGCTAGCTTTAAAATGAAAAAAAAAACCAACCCAAAAAACACTTGGGGGTGGGAAGAATCTTAAAAAAATTCACCAAAGTGTTCTTTATCTGCAGTGATGGTCAAAGTGTGACTGGATGTCTACATAAGAAAATAATAATACTACATTTTATATGCAATGTACTTTATTACACGTGTATAAGGTATCTTCAGATATCTTCAATGAGTGCATTGGTGGGAGTGTGTAAGTAGATCCGTGCACATATATGTACTGACAAAATATTCACCAATCTACAGAGCTGAATTTGTAGAAACACAAATATTTAGTCCTATGATTCATCAAAAGATATCAAAAGATAGTCCTATGATTCAGATGTTCTGTGCAGTGTCAAGATTTTATATCTCTGAAGTGCCAGTACTTCAGGTATTCTGCATATGCACATATACACACAGAAACATGCCTATTTCTGATAGACATATAAAAATATTTTCCCCTATTTCACTGCCTTTTATAATATTTTACCTGTTTATGGACTCCTTACAGAAATTCTTAGAAGCAATGGAAGTTTTTCATAGGAATATAAACTGAATAGAGCAGGAACACTGTTTCAGAGGGGAGATGAAGAAGGATGTGAAAGATACGTGAAATCATGGTACAGAGGAAGGCAATCACGTGGTGTGTCTAAGGAGATATTTGATGCAGCTGAAATACAAAACCCCTGAAATATACAGAGGTACTCTTCCATTTAGCACTGAACTAGTGACCTGTAGGAGTTACTGCCATATGATAACCACTTAGTCCAAGAGTTTAGCAAGTTTCTGCAAGCAGTTAGACAATTGGATCAATAACAAAACCATTGAACTATACATGAAGTAAAAAAGAAAATAATGAGAAGACATGGGGACAATGAGGCTTAAAATGGTATTTCCTGTAGCAGCAGGGCTTTCTACAGCATTTCTTGAGTGTTTCAAAGCACCTGAAAATACATCTGGTAAGCATGGGCTTGATAGGTAACGGTGTGATCTGGCAAGGCAGTGCCACAGATCCCGATTTCTTATGTTCCTGTAACTAAAGGTGATCTCAGTAACTTTGATGGCTGCACTTCCATTGTTCTTTGATAGCAACAGGATATGTTATGCCCCAAAAAGTGACCCTTCAGACTCCACTAAACCTCAAACCCTATCGCTCCAATAAGAATGAAAGTTTTTCAGTGCCCTGCAGTAGAAGCTGAGCTCTGTGCAGGATAGTGTCTTACATGACAGGTAACAGTTTGAGATGATGGACTCAATTTGGGGTAGGTAGGAATGACAAGTGCTGTTTCCATTGCCTTAAAACTGAAAATCATTCAAATTTATCAAAGATAAGTTGCACATCCATTTTGGATTCCGGAAATAAGTGTTGAGTTATATGATTTCTTCCAATGTAATTTTTTATTTAGCACATCTATTGTTTAGGCTCTATTTGAGTACTCAGATAAAATATTTTGCTTTAAAGTTAATATTAAGTATATAATGTTAGACTGAAGCACAAATCTACAAAGGTCATTTAGGTATCACATTTGATGCTAATGCTATACCAGGACCAGATTTTCCCCACATAGATACATAGAAAAAATATCTCTATTGTGACACACATTCTTTTGTTACACTGATTTTGAACACAATTGTAAGTTTGTAAATGTTAAAAGTGGGCACTTACAAGCAGATGATCTCCACTTATTTATAACACTTGAATATGAAAATAAATCAAATCTCTTGAAGTGTCTAACACGCTCAGGAACTGCAGCTGCAAAAATGGAGGGAAGTCTACTCTGGCTAGACAGGTCTATACAAATAATTTTTTTGTGTGTGTCCAATTTTGCATCTTAAAACTGTAAGCATAGCTGGCTGACTTAGGAATGTTTACCTCTGCTCAGCATGTCTTATTAAGATGGTCCTTTGGCTGGTCAGTATGGAGACTGACAGTGCCTGCTTTCTCCTGTGTGTGCAGTTCTTATGATCGGGTATGCCTGCCAGTGACAGCTTTCGTGCTGGTATTGTGGGCTGGTGAGTGAAATGTTTGGAAGAGGACTGGTGGCTTTGGAAATCCCATGGCCTGTGTTTGTGTGCTGGGGTTGTTGGCTTTTCTTCCCCCTTCCACTACTGAACTTGCTGGGCAATTTTGGCTGTAGCTGCCTAAAGGGATGAAACCCACAGCTGGTGAAAATCAGTGGCCTATAAGCAGAGAGTATCCTCATCTAACAAAAAACCTGCAGTGTTTCTCATTTTGGATCTTTTTTTTCCCCATTTCACTAGGAAATAGGCAACCCACTCAGGGAAAACTGAAATCAGAGCTTAAGTTTAGGCACTGAAATCATTCAGCTACACATCACAGATCCACAAGAAGCCAGGCTGCATTTGCTCACTGCTCATGGGACTTTCTTTTTTTTTTTTTTTCCAACCCATGGTTTGAATAAAAGAGGCTAAAAGCAGCTTTATCTCATTCCGTTCCAAAACATTTTGGATAGATTGCTAGGAAAGGGAGTCAGAATACCTTTGTTTTCTCTGCACCTGTTCCTTTGGTGTTATTTTTTTCAACTGAAGCAAAATATATGATGTCAGGAGCATGTTTGCCTTCCACCTACTGCCCCAGCCCTACCAGGTGCTGCTGCCTTCTCTCAGGCTGCTGCCAAGAACCAGAAAAGAAGCTCTGAAATGTCTCGGGCATCTTTGTTCCCATTTGGTAGCATGGTCACCTCCTCTCTACATCTCTGCTCAAGTTCCTTTTACAAAGGTAGCACTGATACCTTTGCATCCCAACCCCACAACAGTGACTGAGTAAACCCCAGAGTGATCAAATGATTCAGTAGCTTTGAGGTCAAGTTCTTGCAGTGCAAGTGCTGACATATGCAAGGCTGGAGTCAGGAGATTCTCACTCCCACCCAAGTCCTCCTGGGCTCAAGCAGAACCGTTCCTGTGAACAACTCGTGATTTTAAGAACTGGAATAGATCAGATTCTAGTAACAGCCATGTGGCTCATTCACACGATGTTTCGTTTTCTGTCTTAGCTGAAACAAAGCTGCTTTTTCATAGTGCAGGGTTTCATTGCAAAAGGTTAGCTCCTGAACTGTAGTTATCAACATGTTCTGGAGCAGCTTTGCTGTAATCACCAGAGATTGCTCCAGAGGAGGAGCAGGGTAAGCTCAGCCAGTGCAGTACTTCGAAAACAGCACATTGATTTCTGTTTGTTCTTTTTGCTTTACGTATTCTGGGCCACAGCAATAAGGTCCAAGAACTTCAAAAGCGTGCTTGTAAAACCTGTTGCTACTCAATGGCTGCCCTGTACAGGTACATTATGGCACTGAAGTGAGGACTGTGTTAATTTGCTCCGTATTTGTATGAGGACTACTTTGTATTCACTAGGGGACCCTTAACATTGTGTTATTTCAGCTTTCTGCACTTGAATATACATCTTAATATTGCCTTATAAATTTGTTCCTAATCCTGAAAGTGTGCTCATTGATATGCTACTTCCCTTTTTGGTGACTTTTCATCGAGAATCAGCAGTAGATGTCTATATTTACAGACTGAAAGGGAGTTATAACTCTTTCTGTTACTGTAAAATTTATTTTTACTTTTTCTTTTCTTTTCTCCCAGCAGCAGTAAGCTCTTGAAAATGGCCCTTGTTGTTCACCATCAAAATAACACACTGCTTACACTGGGGTTATTCATCACAGCCTATCATTTAAAATATTATTCAGAAGGTGAGCCAGGGGGTTCTATTTCATGTAGGCGTTCGGATTTTTCCTCTTCATATGAGTAAATACTCAGTTTCAGGAAAACACTCTGAATTGTTAATTTCTGGTGTGCCAGCCTCAGAGAGGCTTTAGCAGCCTCTGAGTTGAGCAAGCTGGGTAAGCAGCAGGAGAGGTTGCTCTCCTCTTTACTCTTGGATCAGAATCCATTCCTAAAGGAGAGCAACACTCTGGCAACCTGGTGTATGTGGTCCGTGGAGAGCTCTCTAAAGCATTTGACCCTCTTTCTTTCAAAATATATGTTTACGGGCAAATAAAACTAGGTAGTCTAGAGTATTTGCAAATCCGGTGACATTGATTTCTTCTTCAGTGGGTTAATACCTGGGGTTGCTACAACTCCAGTGTTAGTACTGGAAGGGGTTACAGTGCCATATGCCAAAAGATGAAAAGACTGATTTTGGCTCATTTGGGTCTATGAATGACAGTGGGCAATTTGTTCAGTTCTTGCACCTTTCCCCCATCTTTCTTAATGTGTGTGCTAATTACTAATTTATGCTGCAGTAGATACTATTTACTCTTCTTCCTCTCTCAGGGCAATTTATAATTCATTGGGAGCAGCTAGAAGTCAAGGCAGTGATCCTGAAATTATTGGGGACTAAAGTCAATGATGTTTTTATGGTTTTCTAGGAGTATTTTGTGTTACATTAAGTGGTTGTTATGCACTGATGAGCATGACTAATGAGTGTAGCCACTTCCTCTGATAGATTAGGGGAACAAATTTGAATGCTCATATATAAATTAACCCTCTGTGAACATTGTAAAGAGTTCTGCAGGGTACAAAAGTGTCACTGTGGCTTACCCTACTGTTTAGATCTGGGTTTATCACTTGTCAGTAGGATATGTGTCTAAATGAAAATAAATAAATAACTTCTTTCTAATAAGGGAAACTATTAATACATAACTGATTTAAATACCCATACCCATGGGCAATTTCTTCCCTGTCAGAGATACCACTGAGAAGATATGGAGAGAAACAATTGCATGAATCAGGATACTAATGAGAGGAGAGGTAGGAAGGGCCCTCTGTGCCAGCGGCAAATTGAACCAAGTAGAAGTGTTATCTTGCTTCATTTCAGAGGAGGCTAGGGTCCTTGGAAATGGCAAGCTGCTCATGTCCTTTACAAGGCCACCACTTGTGTTTGCTTCTTTAATATAATCCCATTTTTCTATAGCAACACACACATTACACTATTGTAATATTTTGAGTTGCCATAAGCTGAGGTACAGTCTGTTCTGGGCAAAAGAATATTTTTCTTCTGGGAAAATGCAGCAGGTAAGAGATTTTTAATCATAATATGCAAAACAATCTAAAGGAGTATTTTCAAAAAGCAGTTTTTGATCCAGTATAGCTTTTTCCCAGTAGGTTTGATCAGATAACTGGTTGCATTAATTGGTACTCGGTGTAGGAAGAGATGCTAAATACTTCTGCCTGTCAATTCACCCAGATGTACAGAATAGTCCAAAAAAAGCACATGCAGTAACTGACAGCAATGAATTCTGAAACAGCTGACAATCATGAATAATGCAGTAAGGTAGAAAAGATACCATGGCTGAAAGGTAGTTCACAGGTTGTGCTACTAACATCTTCTTTAAATGTAAAGTGTTGTTCATAAATGGGACTTTTCCTGTGAGTTTCCCTAAATTAGACAGTAAACTATGAAGGAAGGTAAGCTTACAGAAGAGCAGTATCACATTTGAAACCTTTAGAAATAAAAACCTGGGGCCTCAGAAGGACGTTTTACTAAAATGATATGTCTGTGATTGAAAAACAAACATTTCTTTGCTGATTGTATGTATAACAGAGACAGATTTCCACAGATTGGGATGTAGACATATTAAAAAAGATGCTTCTGCACAGACTACATTGTTTGATGCAAAAACTAAGGCCCAGCAGAAAAAGTCCAATGATTTCAATGGACTCTCATGAGGAAGTATGTTCATGTTCCCTGTCTTAAGCATGTAATTTGGTAATGTAGGTGATGCCAGTATTCCCTGATACTTAGATCAGCACATTATTCTCTCTTGTTTGGTTGCAGTTTTGGTAAAGTTACTATTTCTGCCTGCATACATTTCCTTTCTGCCTTTGTCAGCTTAACATATGATTGCAAGAATAACAGTACTGGCAGTTGCCAAATGTTCTCCAACACTGACCAGAAGCAGAAAAATCAGAGTGGAAAATAAGAGCAGAAGAGTGTTTCAAGCATATTGTGCTACTTTCCCAGGGTAGTCTCTTAGCTTCTGACAATTTACAGCTCAGAGACTGAGTTCTCTGGTGGTCACCCTGTGTTCAGTTACACTCAATGGGTGTCTCTTCCATAATTTGCTCATCTGTACCAGGAATCCCTGCCACACCCCGTCAGAATGAGCTCCACAGTTTACTGTAAAAACTGTCCTTTTACTCCTATACTTTTGATCTGTTTTATTGTCTTTTTTCCCCCCAATCCATGTGGAGACCTTTGTTGGTTGCTTAGTTTTCCTAATAACTGTTGATGACTGAGGTGGCCAGGAGCCAGCTGGGAGCCTAGCAAGCTCTACTGGGTGCTTTCTGACTCTTTCAGGAGTTTGTGAGTCAGGACTTCTTTTACGAAGTCCATGCTGACTCTGCCCCGATGCCCCAAGATTATCCACGCATCTCCTGTTCCGTATTATAGTGTGTAGGTAGCGTTTGGGTTTGGTTGTTTATTTTTAAATGGATGATACCTTTGCCACCTTCAGTCCAGAGGGTCATCAAGGAGGTATGTTGGACTGTCACATAATACAACAGACATTTCCCAGAATGTAGTCTTTGTATTAGGAAAGGAGAAGTGTCAGAATGCCGTGTCCTGCCTGGTATAGGAAGAAGGTGAATATGTGAATATGTAAATCAGCTTTTAAAAAAGAAAGAGAAGCACACAGAAGAGTGAACTGAGCATAGTAGCGTGTACCAAGGCACTGTGATACAGCAGCATTCATAAAGAACAGCCCTCAGGAATGAGCTGCCTGGAGTTTGAATTTTACACACAGAGGCCATGCTTACAGTCCCTGAACTGTTTTCCAGAGTTACGTCTACACTGCTGAATAAAAGAGGACCTGGTTTCAAAGCCAGTCCAAGTGACAGGCATGGGGTTTATGCATCTGCTGGGAAGCAGCGGCCTCATGCCAATCAGAGCTGTTTTGCAGACAGCTGTTTGGAGAAATCCAGACTGGAGCCAGGGGCTCAGAGAACAATTAAGCTGTGCAGACAATCAATAACGAAGCTTGCTCCCTGGCCTTGTTTTATTTAGGACTATAGAGGCACTCAATGTGATCCTTCTAACAAACAGGAACAGCTTGTAAAAGGATGAGGGAAACAGAAAGATTTCTGAGTAAATAATCTGATCTAGGGAATGATGTAAACCACCAGCAGAGGCACTTTCATGCAGCGTGAAATCATTATTGTTATGTAAGAGCTGAAAGCATTCGTGAAAGGCTGGTGCACGTATGTCAGGACATGGTTCATGGCCTCATTGACATTTTTTGCTCCTGGAGCTGGGGCCGCTTGAGAAGCACCATCTAAGTACATTGTGTTTAGGCTGTAATGTTTTGATGTTAACTGAGCTGAAAAGGGCTCTCCTGATGAGCTTCTTGATGAAAAAACAGACAAAACTTAATTTTGGAAGGAATGACTTGCACATATCTTTTTGACCTGACTCTGTCATGGAGTTAAATCTGAAATGCAACCTAAATAAACACAAAATTAAGATGGGTGGGAGTGTTTCTGTTTAATCCACTGGTCTAAAAAGCAGATATTGCTTTTGGTGGCTGAGAGCAGGAACCATGAGTGGTGCGGAGGAAAACGGGGGTGGTGATGTGAGTGCCTTTCAGGCCAGCACTCCAGATGCTGAAATTATGCTGTAGGTAACATTCACTGCTTTTCAGGCTGAGGTTTCTTTTCACATTATTTTTTTTTTCTGAAGGTCAATTAATGGACATGTCCTCATAATACCAATCCAATTTCCCAATACATAATATTCACTGCTCCTGGTCTAAATGGTAAGCATTAGCTACTTAATACCAGCAAATTTGCCCAGGAAGTATAGCTTCCAAAAGCATAGTAGACATACGTCACTAACCAAATGAAGTATTTCGCAGAGATATAAAAGCACAAGTGACACACAGTGTGCAGTTAAGGGAAATACTATCCTGTGAAGCTTTCAGCAATGTGACACCGAATGCTGCGCTGTGCAAAGTTCAAGTAACAGAAATAATGGGCTTCATTAGAAGAACCCAGAGTACACTGATCTGTTACTGATGAAAAGCCAGCTCAACACTAGCTAGAACAAATGGTGGTTATTTTCTTTCTTTCCTAGTGCCAAAGCATTCTGTCTCTCAGGCCTCAGTGTGCCGTCTCCACAACATAAGAGAAAGGCGGCCTTAGCTTAAAAAAGCTGTGGTTTGCACTGCCCAGCAAACAGGATCTCGCCCTCTCTTACAACTGCCCCAACAGACCTTTTCTGCACGCCAGGCTCCTGATGTGTAGTGGCACTCTCACTCAGCGGCACGCAGCGCACTGCCCCGAGCAGAAGAGCTGGGCAGGGAGCTGAGCTACAGAAAGGTGCTGCCTACCCGATTAGAAATCAACACTCTTTTGGTGGTGGTAGTCAATATTACTATTCATGTGCAGTTTTAATTTCCTCAGCATCCCAGTAATTGTGAGCATTTTGGCTCTTCTGTATGTCCTTCAATCTTTTTTTTTTTTGTTTATTTTTTGAGACCCTTAAGTCATGGAATGATAGAATAATTTAGATTAGGAAAAGACCTCTGAGAGTGTCAAGGATTTTTTTTTTTAAATATACACTTACAATCTGTTCTGAACATACCTCAGTGAAAGTTGTGTAAACCAAAGGGAATGCAGGCTGGTAAGATACATAGGGCAGTGTTTATCTGAATATAATTTTCAATCAATGGAACTACATTTTCATTTCAGGGAGACAGAGAAGCTGTTCTTCTGGATAGCAACAAATTTAGGCAAATGGAAACTGTAAATGCTCTTCTGCAGATTCAGACATCTTCAAGAGACAGGCTAAGATTGTTTTCATGAATATTACTCCATTATAAATCAGTTGCAGTGGTTAGCTGCAAAGTACCTCTCGGGAACTTTGATTTCATTTGTTTCAGAACACAAATCAGGTATATTTAGCTAATCCTCTAAAATTCAGCTGTATTATCTTCTTTCATTAGCCTTTCTGAAAAGCATTTTTACTGTTATATGTTAAAGAGGATTATTTTTTCCTAATATAAATCACAATAGTCTCTTTAGTTATGGTACATCTTAAGGTTTACACAGTTAAAGCTATTTAAATGTTGATTTGTGTTGCCTAAATTATTCTATTAGAGCTGTTGAGGGAGTAAAACTAACATTAGGATTATTTTACTGCCTGATGTGTCAGATACAGATTTTGTTGAAAACCTGATCCTTTCTTGATCTTGTCCAACATCTCGACCAGTCCTTGTCTTTTTCTTAAAAATTAGAGAACAAATAGTGACAGATGTAATAAAATAGGAAATCATTAAGTTATAAATAATTATTTGATACCCCCCCCCCCAGTAGATGGACTCTCTGTATGTCACTGATACCTGGAAATGCTAGTGAGCCCTATTCTGCCTTCTAAGAACTTGAGCATGAGCTGTCACTCGAGCATATCTGAAATGCTTACATTTCCTTCCTCCATGCTGTCATTCAGCTACAGACTTTTATCTACTATTTTTTCTCATCTGATTTGAAATACATGGAACACTGTCACTTCCAGAAAAGACTATTACAGTGACTCTGCAGAAGTTACCCTCTTTTGTAAAATGCAATTGGGGTTGATCTGTGAAACTCTCAGCAGAGGTGTCCTCTCTTCCACATGTGCCCTGTTTACTCAAAATCACATTTTCCACTCAGAGCCAGAGGCTTGGCACAGAAAGCAGCAAGGGGACCAGTAAGCTGGTGTTGCTTGGGGCAAAATGAGGACACACATGTTTTTCTTCAGATGGAGATTTTAAAGTCGTTGCAAGTGGCTTACATATAATTCCTTGGATTTATTTTAAAAGTTGAGTTTAATAAGTGGGTGAGGTTTCAGCAAGAATGAGGAATCTAGTCACAATTTGGCTAGATTCTAATCCAGTCACTGATTTTCTGGATGATCTTTTAATAATCACGTGCCAGAACTTTCAGAAAGGGCCTGGAATTTGGAGTGTCCCAGTCCAAAGTCCCACTCATGATTTTTTCATTTTGTAATATTTTTTTTTTTACTTAGGAGGAACATTTAAAAACACTGCTTATTTATTTTAGGTGGAAACACAGACTGATTCCTTTGAAACAATTCAAGGACATCTTAGCCCAGGCTCTTGATGCAAGGAGGTATTTTTAGAAATTCCCTTTTTGTTGTTCACTTATCCCTATTATGGACACAACAACGCTAATCACGTAAAGTTTTTGCATCTCCTTTAAGGACATTTAGCTCTGCTTCATCTGAAATTGCTATAAAGCTGTGAAAGCTAGAAATCAAGCGTTCCTGTCTTTTGAGCCTACAGTCAAGCATTTGAACATCAATTTGCATTTTGAACCCATGCATGCTTCAAACTGGTTCACTGTGCACTGAAAGTGGAGGCAGATATGAGAGGTATCTTAAGGACAGCTTCTCAGTGTGCCAGTTGGATGCTCTTCCAATGAGACTGCTCATGAGTACCCGTTTGACTACACTTTGCTGGCAGCAGCAGGGGAAAGGAAGAGCATCACAAACCCTTCATCTCACATGCTAGGGCTGGCCAGTGCTGAGCATCCAAAGATACGAATACAAAGGAGAAGAAGGGGTATGTAATCATCACACCTGTGACTCTTTGCTAGCCTCACATTCCTACAGGCTCTCCAAGGGAAACGATTCACTTCTGACCACGCTAGCACAGCTGGGTCTGGGCAGTGTAACAGTAATTCCTGAGGACATGTCTCTTGAACCTCAGCAAATGGAAAACTTCAGCTTTGTTGACTTACTGGGTGCAACCTGATCTTTGTTGAAGAAACGTTGGTAGAAAATTCAATCAAACAGGCAGTGACTATATTTTTATTTTAAGCTGCAATAGAGAAAAGGAGAACACTTTGCCAAGATCTTAATTTAGGACTATTTGTTGTAGCCAGCCCACCTACAAATCATACAAATTCTCTCCTTGTGGATAATTACAGTTTTAAGAGAGGCCTTCAGCATTTCTTGCCAGTTGTGTTCATTCCCAAATTCAGAGAGCCCTTAGGTGGAGGTGAGGATCAGCTGGTTTGGGAGAAGGACTTAATCCATAAGGCTTATGAAGACAGCTACACAACAACAAAAGTGGAAATTTAAGACTGGGATTTGAGGTTTGAAGTAAAATTTAGAAAGTACTGAGGAATGTAGAGCATTTGGGATCCTTGGGGGGACATGGCTGAGGGAGACAGAGGCACCTGAGGGCAAAAGCAGGGAGCTCAAGTGGTCTGACAGATCCATAACTGTCTGTGATAGGTGTTTTACGCTTCCTTGTAATGTCTCCTGCTACTTACCATCAGAGAGATGCTCCAGACTAGACAAGCAAATCTGCCCTGGCTCTGAGACTTTCTAGCCCTCAATAGGGCTGATTTTGTGTAATTCAGATTCTGGTTTAATGCAATTCATGTAGGAATATGTTCATGTGTGAATGTAAATTTTTTTTTTCAATTTTAATTTTTTCAAATTACTGAGTTCACTTGGTTTCCACCATAGAAGGAGGCACTTGAAAAAGTGTGAGGAAAAAGAAGCTACATTTACAGTACACCATTGCATCATTACATAAAGTCATTCATTAGAACAATTAAGATACCTAACAGTTTTTGAGAGTTTTTTTTTCTAAATGAGACAAGCAGAAAACAGAAAGGAGGTGATGTGAGTTAGCTGAATTAAAATATATCTTACAAAAGGCAGTAACAACCTACTTAAGTGTTATTGTACCTCTTGATATTTAAATATGTGATGCTTATCGGACAGCTTTGTCAGCCTTTAAGCAAAACTGAATTTTGCTTTAATGAAAACCATAATATTAAATGCTTATTTCACAGTTTGTTTGAGGTATATTAACAGTATGTTTTTATGCAATGTATAAAAATTATAAATAATATTTAAAGAAGTATTACATAATTACCTCCTTTGTAAACAGTGGCCTGAATGGTGTGGTTCACTAATTCAATGTTTACCATGGTTTAATATAACTTCTAATTTGAGTGGAGGTTTTTTGACTTCTTCTCTTGCTTCCCCGCCACATATTTTGTGGCGATTTAATGTATAACCATGTATTTGCTATATATCTGTCAATGAAGGCAATGTCAAACAAGCAGTTTGTGGTTATCTGTAGGAGTATGTTTCACGCTCTGGATCCTTTACTTGTCTCCCAAGAAAGCTCTTGTATCTTTGTCTTTGCTATGGATAAATTAGTTGCATTTGAGGGGCAGACATAAGGTTATATTCCTTATCATAGAATGTTGGGAACATTAGGGATATTTTAAATCCAAGCCTTGTAGGTAAGGACAGATACCTTGCATCTGAGCACTTTTTTTTTCCTGGGGACTCAGCATAGAAATTGGAGGCAGGAATGATGCCCTTGTGGTGACCAAGTTAATTCTTGAATTTGCTTTATGCAACACTAATTGCTATACAGAGTTTATTACAGACTGAGAATATCATGTTCGGGTAAGCTCAAGAGGTTGTACCAAGGGAACTTCTGAGACAAAGTTAAAATGGTCACCAGTAGGGAATGGTGTCCCCTACTTTTAAGGGACAGAGTGTGCTGGCTGCCTGCATTGTTTGCAAGTCAACATTTACAAACTGTATGCTGGTCTGACCAGTAAGCATTATGTGTATCTGAAGACAAACACCACTTATATTCAGCTGAAAAATATCTTTGTTTTCTTCTGCCCGTTCAGCATAAATGCCTTTGTTCAAATGTTGATTAAATTGGCTGTTCTCTGAATGAGAGCAAGATAAGGATGCCCACTAAGGGCTATGAAGCCGTCATTCCCTTTCCAAGTAGGAAGTTGTGTACTGTTCACTGCATGCTCTTAAATCCATGCCATTTCTTCACGGCTTCACTGAGGTGTGGAATCCCACCAGGACCAACTCTTAATGTTTGCTTAACAAGTGAGAAGTCTGGAGCTTCGTGCCATCTCCCATCATGAACCTGCTGTGTATCCTTCAGAAAGTCTTAAGTCATTGCAATGTATTACCTGTATTTCTGTTAACTCCTTTAGTTCTCTCTCATAACCTGTCAGTCATGGCTAATGATGTAGTAGATGCCAGGGAAAATAGATGCGGGTCCTTGGAAGACCGTCATTAATCCATCAAATTCACTGAAGTGTCTCTCCTCTCCATTCTGCACTGAATCTGTATTACACCAGGCTCAGGAAATCTATTGTAGCTGCATAAATTTGAAAACTAGATTTTTAGCATTTCAATCAGAAATTTAAAAGCATAAATAAATTTGTCCTTTTTTTTTTTTTTTTTTTTTCAGTTTTTTGAACATTTTCAAATTTGAGGAAAATGGGCAGGGGGTAAGGTGGGTTATGGATTTTTGTGTGTGTGTTTTAGCAGAAATAATTTCAACCCAGACAGATCAGCGAATCACACTGTTCTGTAAGCAACCAAAATGACCAAGAAGTAAACTCTAGGACACCATCATCAGAACAGTTGTTATCTCCCAATACTTTGCTAGGTGTGAGTGAGAGGGAAAGCAGGTGTGTGTTGGTTGGATCTGGAGGAATCCTTTATGGTAAAGCTAAGTGTCACAGTAGGTTAACTACAATGAAATGACATCACACTCTCCCTCACTCTTAATAATCATTACTAACTGACTAGTTAATTTAAATGCTGATACCATATTATAGGAGCTAAGATGGTTCAAACTAGTTAACATAGTAGCAACAATTAATTCCCCATTATTTTTGCTAGTTTACATGCATTTGTGGGATCTCAGGCAGTTAAAAATCAAACATTCAACAAGAGTGCCTTTATTAAGCAAAATTTTCAATATCTGATCTTTTAAGGCACCCTAAAATGGCTATCTCAGGGTTTTTTAAAACTGAATTTAACTCCCCCCCTGCCTCCTTAGATCATTGTTAGACCCATTTATTCTTACAGATTAGAAAATGATGAAAAGTTAAAGTGAAGATGCTAAGTGTTGTGCTGCATGCACTTGTTAAAATCTCCTGGACTATGATGTAAACAGAAATAATGAAATGTCTTATAAGCTTTAGGCTTCTGCATTTTATTTTTTTTAATCTTTTACAAGGAACGACAATTAAATGTTTTACAAGGAACTGCAATTGGCTGAGATTATTGCATTTTTTAGCAGTCTTTAGAGAGCTTATAGCAAACAGTGATGTTTCAGAAGTGCTGACTGAAAATAATACAGGGTTTTGCTTGCTTACTAATTTGTATCCTTGGCTTTTCTAGTTTTTCTTGTAATTTGCACAGCATGGTAGATTTTGACACTTCAATTACACCACCAATTCTAGTAACAGCTTTCTCTTCTTGACTGGACGTAATGCTGGAAAAAGGAAAAGGTATTTTTCCTTTAACGTGAAGAAAATTAAGGTCCTTCTTTTAGAAAGAAATTAAATACACACAATGTATGTTTATGACAGAAAAAGAGACATAGCTCGGACCAGTGCAATATTTCAGCATTTGCATGTATTGAGACTGAAATAGAGAAATATTTGTGTTTTACATTAATAAAAGAGAAGGCATTCCCCTGGATTATCAGTCTAGTCTCAACAATGGAAGTCACAGCACAGTAATAAACATGTGCATGAAACACCTTCAGCTAAAACAGCTTTTTTAGTCTCTCCCCTGCCAATCCTTCCTTTTTATTTTTTTTTTCTTTTTTAATATTGCTGCTATACTTCTAGCAAGCCTATGAAAGGAGTTAATAGCAATTGCTCAAAGAAAGCAGGCATAGCTCTACTTTCCCCTGGAAAGCCAGAGCAAAAAATCCAAACTAATCATACCAAGAATAAAAACAAAGCATTGTTATTTAGCTTAATTTGCTCCTTTTCTGGTGGACAGTGGAAATTGGAGATCTCAGTTGAGTACAACATGGTTCCTTTGCACTGAAGAGAGTCGCTGATCTGACATTTTATGAATGCCAAGCAGGCCCTTTTAACACCCTTATCGATCAACATGTTAACATGCATCTCTGTGCTGTCCAGTTAAAACACCACAAATAAATAGGATGTGACTGCTGATGCCGGTAAGTCACGGGCTGTCTCGTCTCCATCATATAAGCAGTAGGTGCCTCACCCTGGGAACAGTGGTTGTCCCTGAGGTGGCTGTTTGCAGTCAAGGTAACCATCACAAAATCATTCTGTGATGACTGCTGACTGCACAGCCACCCATCACAAACTGCTGCTGAAGGGTGGGGGAACATCAGACTCTCAGGTGCACACACTGTAAGTTCAGCATCAGTTTAGATTTAAGACAGGACAGTTGCAACAGGCTGCCTTATAGCAAGTCACTGCATACACAGCATTTATGCTTGGCTAAGGATAAAAATTATACTCAGTGTTTGTGGAGTACAGGTAAAAATTAAGATGCCGTGATCTTTTTTGGCAAGAACAGAGTGAGATGGGGACTTTCCATCTACATGTACAAAAAAGAGTGTGAATGATGAAATGATGAATCTAGCAGGAAGAGATTCTGCCTCTGAACTAGGATCTGAACAGCTGTAAAATGCAGTGGAATCACCTCCAGCATATGTTTACCTCTGTTTTTTCTCTATCTCTGAGAATTGGCAAAGCCCTAAATTAATTGTACTTCACTGTTTATACAAGACACAATGTTTACACAATATTTACATTTATTGCAGGCGAGTCAGAATAATCTCAGAATTGCCTTGAAGGCAGAGCACTCCACGCCAGTGTTCAGCAAATGCTGTCATTTCTTTTTGCCATGTTAATGCAGAGATTGAACTTCTCCCAGGCTGTGAGACCGGCCTTACTCTCTTTGCTGGGTAAGAACCTGTACGGCTTTCCCGTGCTTTTCGGGAACAGCCTCACCGCGCTGCCCAGCCCCGTGGGGGTGTCCCCAGCCCCGCGCCCCGCTGCCCATCGCAAGGTGCAATCTGCCGGCCCCTCTCCCTCCCGGGCACCACAGCACCAGTGCCCCGTCAGAAAGGCGATCTCATGGCCATTCTTAATGCTCACATTTCTAAAAATCATTACAAGTCTGTCAGAGCTGGCTGTTCCCACATAGTGCACATTTTTTTTTTTTTTTTTTGTCTCTTCTATTAGACCTTTTGACCTGTTTCTTCTGCAGGAAATTTTATAATCAACTTCCTAATATGCATGACAAATCTATTACCAGGTAGGCAATTATCAAATTACAAATTATAAAATGATCATATTATGTTCTATTAGTGGTTTCTAATGGAAATAAAAGCTACAATATAAAGCCAATGAAGGTCAGTTAACATACTGAGTATGACAATTAAAACCATAATCAATCAGCAGCTGTTAACGTTTGCAGTTTGCAGTTCCACTGTGATGAGTCCTACATATCTTTCCAATATTCCAGATTCATTTTTCCCTTTTTCACACCAAATAGGCCACTAGAATATTCCATATACTCTCTGAAATTTTGCAGAGCAGTTTCTGCTACCAGTTAAATTGTGTTTTTAAAAAAGCATTCAATGTTTTGTGGAATCTGGAAGACCCCTTTGGCCCACGACAGGACCAGGGGAAGTGGTTTTAAACTGAAAGAGGGTAGGTTTAGATTGGATGTAAGGAAGACATTCTTTTACGCTGAGGGTGGTGAGCCACTGGATCAGGTTGCCCAGAGAAACTGTGGACGCTTCATCCCTGGAAGTGTTCAGGGTCAGGCTGGATGGAGCTTAGAGCAACCTGGTCTAGTGAAAGGCTTTTATGGCCTTGGCAGGGGGGTTGGCACTAGATGATCTTTAAACGTCCTTTCCAGCCCAAACTGTTCTGTATTTCTACGAGTCTACACTTCTCACATATATTTGTACCTATCACTGATATGTATGTATCATTTATGGTCTCAAGGTAGCTGAATCAAAAGCGTTCTGGGACTGATGTGCAGCAATAAAAGTTATGTTAAAGATACAGAAACCTTCATTTCCATGGAGAGTCAATGTTAGTGTGTTAAGGAACACAGTTAAACACTTCAAAGTTTAAAGGATATATAAGGTAACCATGCCATCATTATGAAGAAATGCATTATTACTGATACTAGGAAAAACGTTTATTAAGTTAAAAGAAAACTTTTTTTTTTTTTTTCCCCAAAACTTGGAAAGTCTTTCTTAGCGATGTTTTACTCTGTGACTGCATGCCGACATCACTATTAAGATTTATTCTTCCAGAAGTAATGAGGTGGAATACATTTCTTTTACTGTATAGACAGCCTCTAATACTTTTAAGTTCAAAAAACTTCAAATATTTCATGCTGTTGCATAAGAGCATGCCAACCTGTTAGACATACACTTCATATGTAAGCCTGATGTGGCTTACAAGAGCCACACACAAACTGTATTTTGACACTGACAGTTCAATCCTTGACCTGAAAGTGCATCACACCCCCATCTGCATAGCAGAGGGAGATGCTTGTGCAATTGAGCTATTGGTGCCTCCAGGATGACCATGGGTTGATCATAAAGTGTAAATCACTGAGAGAGTGAATTAATGACGTAAAAACAGAATTTAGGTTTGAACCTGAGATCTAAAAGTCATGTAAATCATGTCTAAAAACATGTACACAAAAAGTAATCACTTCAGCTCAATGCATCTTTACAGCAGATACTTCTTGGGTTTTAATTAAGTTTGTATGATTCTTTAAGATCTTTTCCATCCATGAGGATACTTAGGACAGTTTGATCTAAGACAATCAGAGAGGGTTATGGTGGTCTACAATCTTGTAAAATCAAGTTGCAAGCCACTGTTACTTGCTTTACCTGAGGAGAGACTTGTGTAATGGAAAATGTGCCTTGACTGGGAGAAAGCATAAAATACAAGCATGGAATAAATGTATATGTTAATAATATGTGGGTTCTTTGTAGAGCTCTGTTAACAACTTTCAGTAGTGGCCACCCCGCACATGTAAATTCTTTAGTGTTTGGGATGAACTTGCATGAAAAGGCTTTGCTTTCTTTTAGATAGCACAGATAGCACTGCACAACCCTTTCTCAAGTCTAAAGATGCTTGCAGTTGAAGGTTTACAAAATTCCATGAAGTCTGAGGGTTTTTTGTTGTCGTAGAGTTTGTGAACCACCAGGTTACATGTGCAAAGGTACAGCCAGCAGTTTCCCAGCGGTGTACGGAAATGAAGACAGCCCTACGAGTGACTCTGTAAAGGCACCTGCAGCAGTGTGCTTATGAGTGATGAACTTGGAGTGTTGGAGGTTTCCACCTGCATTCAGTGCCACCTGCTGTGCTGAAGCCTTACAGGTATCTTATTAATCCGTTAGCCCCAGGATGTCACAATTGACTAGACATGACTTTACTCATCTTTAGTTTGGGGAAGGATTACAGCAGTGCCATTTGCTCTGGGCCTCTCTGCAGAAGTCCTCAGGGCTGATGTGCTGCACCTGCCCTGTCTGCCCATTCAGAGGTCCTGTCAGGTGCATGTGCACCCTACATGTGAAGTGCACACCCACATGCTTTTTATGACCAGGGATCTCAATGGGGCCTTTGTACACCTCCCTTTTAAGCAGTGTGGAGGATTTGTGCTGCAGCACACTGTGGCTGTAGCTGCCTTCTATTTTGGGAGAAAGCATAAAAAACCAGAAAGGTAGTGGTCTGTTGGTACGTCTTTGTGAGGGTTTGATGGGGGACAGTATTCTGGGCACAAGTGCACTTGGGCAGCCACATTATTTTGGCTTAAATTCTTCCCTGTGGTTTTAGTCAGAATTGATATTGTTCACTTTGAAATTGCTGTGTGCTGCTGCTGATGTGCACAGCTGAGCAGCTGCTCTATCTCAAGACAAAGGAGGCTGCACTTCAGGATGTGATGAAGTTATTTCTGATTGTAAAGCATTTTGGGGTCCTTCAGGCTAAAAGGCATTTTTACCACTTCTGCAGCTACTGGTGTAAAGGGAACAGACAAAAAGTTCCCTCGAGCTGGTACAGACAAAATGACTTGAAATAGAACTTCAGTAGTTCTGGAGAGTTCCCATTCTTTGGCTTAGTCTGTGGTCTGTAATGGCCAGGGTTTATACATAATTCTCTTTAGGGCATACTCCTACTGTAATTAGTGACAAAACCTGACTTTAATTAATGAGTAGGATAAAGCTTTAGGGATGGTCATGCAGCAAAACTTCTCAGCTTAATGAATTGACTTCCATTGAATTTGCTATAAATATAATATCATTAATAATGAAATGGTTCATTGTAAGGATACCAGTAGACACTAGAAATGAGTAGATGTTACTTTTTTTTTTTGCCTCAGAGGCAAGTATGAAGGGTTGTTTCCCCAGTAAGTTCTTTAATGATGTTGGCGGAATTTGTAATGCGCAATATAGCAATGTCTTGGACAGAGATAAGGAGTGAGTGCTTTATAGCTGTGATGTCTCTGGGTCTAGTTAAAGCAAAGGTCCTGCAAATGAAGTACCTGGTCACTCATCCCCCCGAAGAAACAGCTCAAGGGTCCTAAAATATTCTTGCAAGCACCATGTCTTTAATATTCTTGAAAATTATCCCTGCATAGACAAGGAGTAGGTAAATTCTGAAAAGGTCATCAAAAGCAGCAGCAATATTAAAAAAACCTAATGACCAAAAGTAAATATTTGATGACAAGGATGGAGGTGGTCCCAAGCAGATAATATCATACTCCCATTGCCCTTTAGACTTCACTGTTCCACACTCAAAAAGATATTTCTAAAATGCTACACTGCTACTGATGGTGTTCGCTTTTGGGAACTGAACATCCATAATGCAATGATCGTTCTTTAGAGTTTGTGACTTTTTCATCCTTATTTTTCTTATTATATAGACTAGGTTCTTTCTAATCACATTCAGAAGCCTGTAGAGGGCGTCTCCAATTGTGTCCAGACATCTAATTAAGAACAGAAGAGACCCCCAAAAAACTGGATGGGAAAAATTAAAATGACCATTTTGATTCCTATAAATATCCTGTGACCAGCACCCAAACCTTGTTCATTGTGTGTTCTCTTCCACACAGCTTATTCCATAGCATAAGTTATGCCTAACAAGTTCAAACTCTGGGAAATTCAGATGACTGGAGCTTCCCATTCCTAACATGGAGATGGCAGAAAATTTGTTTTACTTTTGTGTAGCTCCAGGAATCCTTCAAGTCACAGATGAGGGAAGATTCATGCAAGTTGCTCTTACAAACTTTGTTTTCCAGCTGCAAACCAAAGTTACTTTACATCTGTGCTGACATATAGGTGTTTGTATATAAATTTACTTTTACAGGAATCATCAGCTACTGCTGTGCTACCACGTACATTGCCACAGCAGTCCGGTAATGCTCTGTTGATGTCTTCCTTTATTAGAAGCCTCAAAACAAATACCTTTACAATCGCATAACCATATTCCTGCTAACAAAACCTACATTTTCAAGCCCAAATACTTGTTTCTTATGTGGAAAGGACCAATTCTCTGAACTGCAGAAAAATTCACAACCCCAGTTAATTCCACTGGATATGCTGTGTGACTAACACTTGTAAAAATCAGGCCACACATTCAGATGTTGGAAACATAACTTAAGTATCTAATTTCTAACCATCCTTGTTCCAAAATGCTGGTCATTAAATGTGTCTTTTTATAGGCATTTTAGAGAAAAAAATGTAGATTTGATTTTTCAGACATGGCTTGCAATTGAGCCTGTCTAAGCTGTGCCTGCTGTTCTGCCCAAGAAATAAAACACAGAGATTTAGCACAGGTGAAAAAAAATGCCTTCAAATATGGAAGTCCGATTAAATTCCCCAGGTTCTAGTCACTATTAGCAACTAAGAAGAATAAGGAGGAAAAATAGATTGATTTTCATGTATTTATTTAGATTTAGGGAAGAAGAAAAAAAGACATTCATCCAAGGATCTATGTTTCTACTATCATTAACCACACAATAAATACATTCTTACATTAAATAATTGCTTCCAGAGGAACTAAGCCAACCAGCCAGCTGCCTACAGGGAGTCCTGGGGGACAGATGAAGAAGTAAAATAAGTATATGAATACTTTGGAAGACAGTAAATCTCCACTTTCCAGTAGCGCAGCACTTTCACTTCTAGCCAACAAGAAGGGCAAATTGCTCAGCCAACCTTATAAACTCATTATGATACAAGATTGCATGTTCCTTGACCTGATGGTTTTGTTAATTGTTACTTTGTTACGTTTTTAAGTGGCTGGTGTTATTTTAGGTGGCAAAGAGAGCTTTCTGCTTTAGAAAGAAAAAGAGAGCCTGGCTGACGGTGCTAATAGCATCCAACCGAAGGTGAGGGACATCTGGACTAACTTAGCAGGTTGCTGTGGAAGTAAGCCAGTATGCAGAAGCAAAGAGGTTTAGTAGCAGTCTGCTTCAAGACCCAACAAGAGGTATGCACAGCTAATGGGTTGCATTTGTTATGCACTTTTTGCATATGTGGGTGGATTTTCAGGGATTGTATCATGTACTGAATATATTCATAATACCATATATAACAATGCGCATGAAATATTTACCATACCGAAACACGCCAATGACCTAAGGGTACCATATAACGTATCTAGAACTAATTAGTTCTGAATGCTGCAGCAGGCAGTTACAATGCAGTCAGCTATGCAACACTACACTGTAGGGAAAAACTCTGCCTGACCACAGAGGGTGATCAATACATGTCCACAGCACCAAGACTGATAATGTTTTGTGCAGCTACAAAATACGTCCTCACATTCTTCAGTTGTTTTGCTACCGAGTTTGGCACACTGAAGTACGTAGTGTCAGGGAAATGTACCCTCAGTCTTCTGTGCAACAAAAATGCAAATGTAGATTTGCTTTTTCTTTCTGGTCACAGTATTTTGAAGTTCAAGATATTTATAAATAAATCTCTTAGTTTAGAAAGGAAATAGATGCATTTATGAATTAATTATTACAGCTATAGTAAGAATTCTGAGCCTTATGAAGGAATTCTTCAAAGACTCATATTAACAAAAGAAAAAAAAATTCACATATTTCGCTTTGCTTTTGTAAGTTTTATGAGAAACTGATAGTTTTGGTTTTTTTTGTGGGAAGGAGTTTTTTGGATGTTAATTCTTTGCTCATCTGTCTCCCCAAGCCCCTCAGACATTAATTAAACTTTTATAGCAATTCAAACTAACATCTAAACATTCCAAATCAGAGAGGCTTAAGTACAGCCTCAGGCTATATCTGGCCCAAATCCACCAGAATGGCTCTATGCCTAATCCTCTGTTCCAGCTATTTACTGTTCTTGACCCCTTTTTCTCTTACTTTTATCATCTATTATCTTAAGGGGGCTTATTCTGCCCTGGTCCAATTTTGTCTACTGGCACAACAAATTCTTACTTTTTCTACACCCCGTGTTTCTGTGGCCAGCTAGTATTCTTCCCAGTAACACTTTCAGAGACTTGAAATATCTCAACAGTTTGACTTTATCAAAGTTACACAACGGGTGATGGTAGCTATTTGAGTTTGCGCTTCCAGATGGCATGGGATCAATAGATGGGATGTGACTCACAGCTAACTAGATATTTGGCCTTTGAAGCGCAGTGTTGCAGCTCCTTAGTAAGTGTTCCAAGCCTTATTGTTTTGAAGGGAACTGCATGCTGGTATTCGTTGAGGGAGGGATGCAAACAGTCAAAGCTGCAGAATATTTGGGCTGAGGTTTGCTGTTTTGAGTCTTAAGTTCATCACTATTTCCCACTGTATGTTATACTTCCAGCATCTAGATGTGCTATGACTTATACAGGTATCTCAGCTCCCATTAGCATCAGCAGAGTTTTATAGAGTGATTCAGTGACTTTGAGGTAAGACAAACAGTTATTCAGATACTGCTGACCATTGGAAATTACATCTCCATTTCACATATTTGGACCTTAGACAAGCAATATGTACCAGGGGACACCTGTATTGCAGATAGGTAAAATTAAGCCAGCTCTTTTGTATGCAGATATAAAAATATACCTACACATGATAGTTGCATGAAAAATATTCTCCAATGGTGAATTGAGAAAATATTTTCCAGCACATGGAGGATCCCTCAACTATTTGGGTAATGCTTTCTAGACATATGGTTAGCCCTCATATTTTTGCCAGTTGAACGTTATGAAGTTCTTCAGATTTAGTAAATAATTTACAAAAATATATAGCAACAAAAAAATATTGCTCTCTGGGACAAAGCCCAGTTTTATTGGTAAGTAAGATTTGTGACAGAAAGCATACCACTTCATGTGAAAAGACTACGCCATCCCTGGCCACCAGTGGATTCCAACAGGAACAGCAAGAGGGCTGTGATATCTGTAGGAGTCATTAGTCCCAGAGCATTTCAGATTTAGCAAGTATTAACAAAAGGATTTTTCCATGCACAGCGCTTTTGTGTCTAATTTTCTAGATCTTGGGTTTGTGTGTGGCAGAAATGTCCCTTGCTTAGATGTTAATTTTTTTTAAAAAAAATATCTGTTTTCCTTACTTGTCAATGTGTTTTCTTAAACTGTAAAGTAATAGATGACAGTGTCCATGATGTCAGATTCTGAGGGGGACATAAACTCTTAGCAATATTTAGCCGTTAGTGTTGGCAGTGGGACTTCAGGCAGCTGTACTACAAGGTCTGGCATCCCTGAATGGCAGGATGAGGCTGGACCAGTGAATGGAAACCAAAGGAAGAACAAGTCCCTGTGCCTGAAGGTCCACTTGTCTTAACTTCAACAGGAGGACAAGTAAGATCTCACCCAGCATTGTAATAATTATGTTTAAAGAAATAGTAATGTCTGTAGCATTAAATCAAATTAAGCACAATCTTAGGTATTCAGCAATTATGGAGAATTAAGAGTACTGACTGAAAATTTGAAACCTGAATTCAAATGGCTCAGTTTGTCTCAGCCATTTTAAGTCAGTTAAGATGCCAAGCAGCAGTTAACAAATACCCGGTACTTCATACTACAGGAGTGAAACTTTATTATAGTTGACAATGGTAATTATGATTGCTCTTCCAGTGTGTAACTATGCAATCATTACACTTCATTAATCACATTCAATAACGAGTTAGTGCTGTTTACTAGTACAGGCCGGGAAACCTTAACAGCTCCACTGTTCAGAGATTATTCATATCCCCAAAAGCACTATCATCCTTTTTACTCTAGCCTCTTACCAAAGCAGGAAACTTCAGGTTTAATGTTTTGTAGTTACATTACCAATGACTAGATGTGTCAAGAAAATACTCCAGTATTTGTTAGCACCCAATATTGCTAACTGTTTATACATAAAACTAATAGTTATGATTATGTTTATTGCTCATTCTACATTCAGCAAAAGTTACGTAAATGGGGAGAGAACAACTTTTTGTGAAATCTACTGGCCAAAAGCTACAGGCAGCTCTATTTAAAAAGCTTGTTACCGAACCCTATTTTCTAATCAAGAACAGGACATTAAATTTGCACAGTAAATGCACTGAAGCATAAAGAACTGATTATTTAGATCACTCTTCTGTTTAGAAGGGGAGGGAAGTCAAATGGTGTGTATCTACAAAATTCAGGTTTTATGAGGGTTGAGCATTAATCCTGGATCCTGCCACTTTGCAGTTTTGATATATTGAAAAAGCTGTGAGATAAGTCTGGCAGTTGCCAAAGCAAATTAATTAAGGAAGAAAACTATAATATTTTGCTTGTTTCTGGTAAAATAGCATGAAGTTATAAAGGAAATGCTGAAAGAATTTCCCCTCCCCCTAATCCTCATTCATTTTTGTGAAGATTAATGATGAAAGATTTAACAGAGGCTCATTAGGTGCCAAAAGAAATGGCATATATGCTAACATCCCTCTGGGAGCCATGGCTGTGACTCCAGGAAATTAATTTATAATTCATTCTAATATGGTTAAGATTTCTTAGTGTTTCTTCCTGGATGTTACAAGACTGGTTTTAACTATCAGAACTTGCAAAAACTGTACAATAAATAAGGTCAAGCTGTTCCTTGCACCAAGGAACCAGCACAGAAGCTGTTTTTCCTCTCTGCTTTCTTCTGTCATCTTCATCTTGCTTAAAATACACAGTAAGAGCTCTGCCAATTGGGATGTAAAATGCCTTCTTGATTGTAGCATATAATTAAAACTTCCCTTTCTGCTTTTTTTCCACATCAGTTTATAAACGATCTACTTGAATTTGAGGCGAAAAAGACATCTGGCTCCATGGCTTTGTGTGGGCCGAAGCCAGTTATATTCCTTTTTTTAATATATATTTTTACTGAGTCAAGCCTAAAATAATGAACACTTCTTACCCACTAGAATATATTCCTTCATGCTGAGAGGTGAAACAAATTCTGCCATGATCACTGAAAACATGCCAGCACCATTACTGCACATTGCGCTACTTTGGCCTGTTACTGAAAAGATAATAGTTCTACAAAAAAACCAGCTCTTCAACACAAAAAATTTCAACCACCCCAAACTCTTTTCTTCCAAGACCTTCTTGTGGGTTTAATTAGAAAAATAAACCAGGTTAAGACTACTACTACTACAGCATGTTGCATGAGAGAGAGTTTGTAATAAACCCCTGCCTATATTTCCAGAGAATGCCAGAACTACAGGTTTTAAAGTGCTGAAAATGTTTTTGCTGGGTCAACATCATCACAGCCTTGCATTTATACAGTGTCCTTGCTAAGAGTCACAAGGGTGCTTTACAATGAAGTCATTAAAAATGATCAATATTTAAGAGCTGTTAAAAGGAACAGCAAAGGTATTTCTTTGATGTAGTTTTAAAAGCTGGAAGAGACCAGGCAGTTTTAAAATAGCAGTGGAAAGTTTAAAAATCAAATGGTATAATTAGAAAAATGCCTGAGTTCTTAATGTCTTAAGGTCATAAGGAAGGCAAACAAATCAGCTCTCTGATTCTGGTGGAAAAGAAAGCCATAAAGCGTGGATGGTGAGAGCTGGCTGAGGGTAAGCTGGAATATAGCTGCCTTGCAGTGCTGCACGAATGAGCAGGTGGGGATGGATGGGTCTCCTCGCTACACCAGCCATGGAGCAGCTCCTTGCACTCAGTGGTCATGCAGTACACGGAGTATTTGAGAGGGATCTGGTTTATTCTAAACCCATTTCCCAGCCTAAAATAAAGGGAAATGAGAAGCTTTTACAGTATGTTTCAAAGATCGTTGTGTTTTAAGTCTGTCAAGGCTTGGTGAGCATGGGTCTGGACCGGGTGAATTTCATTGACTGGCAATACATTTTTAAACTGTTTGGATTGGGATTACAGTCTCTCAAAGTATCAAGGCTGGCTCCTCTGCCTCAGCCATGCTGTCTGTGCCCACCTCCTCCACCACCCCCATGGTGCAGCTGCAGTTCATCCCAGGTAGGAGCTCTCGGGGTTGAGACACCTGAGGGATTCACCCGCGAGTACCTTGTAGCTGTGAGAATAGGCTTTGAGATGCTTTTGAAAGAGCAAGAGAAGAGAGGTCTGTTGGGCAGCATCTCGTATGGCCCTTGAAGAGGGAGGAACATTTCAAACCCCGAATGAGCTCTGAAAACAGCCAGGATGGGGCCCGTTCAGCACTCCAGCACATGGCAGCTGGCAGCGGTCCCCGAAGGACCATACAGCCCAGAGTGAGCTTGGGAGGTCCCTGACACCCCACTGATTCTGCAGCTTGCAGCAGGGGAGAGGTTTAGGAGCTGACTGTAATGAACCCATACACACCCCAGTAGCTCCCTTTGCCTTGGGGGAAATCACTTTTTTTAGAGAAAGGGTAAAATTTCGGTTCCTTCACCAACTTTTTATTCTTACATAGAGTTGTTGGTAACAGCAGTGCTACTGATTGCTAAATAAGTACATGTAAAACAGCCAAATTAATAGTCTCTTAAACTGGAGCGCTTGCAACAGCTACGCAGTGTTGCCAGGCAGCTGATGGGTGCTGGGCCATTCAAGGACATCAACCTCTAATGAGCAAAGTGGTTTCACTTCTACCCCATGTGCTTTGTTCACTGGCAATGCTGAATGTGCAGCCAGCCAGCCATGGCGGGAGCTTTGACCCCTCAGCCTGGCGACACACAGAGCTCCAGCCACGCCAACAGCTCCAGCCCCACGGGAATAGGTGCTCCTTGCTGTCACAAAATGAAACTGAGGTTGAAAGAAAAATAACAGTTTGCCACATGGAGAGGCAAGGAACAAAGGATGAAAAGGGAGGGAAAAAAAGATTACTTTCTTGCCAAGCAGTAAAGTAAAATAAATGGCAGCAGACACATCTCCCTAGAGTAGCACCGCTCGGAAGTGATTGCAGCGAGACCTCCCTGCTGCAGCGTGCCGTGCCGTGCCGTGCCATTCCTCCGTCAGCCAAACAGCCAGCAGGCTGCAGCGTGGCCAGATTCCCCTTGCACTGGGAAGGAACAGGGCTTGGGCATGCTTGGGACTTTCCATGATTTGGAGTGAGGAGACAGCCAGAGCATTTTGTAGGATAGCCTCCCTGACTGGCAGCACAAATGTAACAAATCAACCCCAATAAATTGCGTGCATGCAGCTTAAAAAAATAAATAAATCTGGGACTGAGGTAGCAACAAACATCCCCAGTTTTTATTTCAAACTGTGCAAGGAGGACAGCAATATAAGCTAGACTGAATTGTTGTCACTTTAAGCACCTCCTGATATTTGTAAAACTTCTCTGGCTCCTATCTTGAAGGACATGCAAAGTGGAGAGCTTTTCTGAGCTCTTTATAGATTGCCACATACAGTAAACCTTTAAATAACTGAGTGTCTCAAGCACTTGGAATCACTATATTTTGCCAAGGCTTTGGACTTTACGAAATGGATTCCTCCATGAGGTTGGGGGGCAGTTTCTAAAAGCTAGCACACTTTTAAAAATGATTTGGAGTGACAGCTTTTTGCATGCCCACTATCCAAGAGGTCTGACTGCTCTCTCCTGCGGTGACACTGACAGACTGTGTGTGGCAGGGAGGAGAATGAGCAGGGAAAGCCCGTGAGACTTTATTTCCAGTTCCATTCTACACGTACATACCTGGCTTTCCTTGGCAAACAAGGGATGGTTTCCTTTTAATCTGTCACCGCATTTTTAAAGGGTTTCTTTTCTACTTGAAATGTGAGTGCGATAAAATGTCAAGTTTTGGTGAACAAATTCATTCCCTGTGTGGATCCAGTCACATCTGCTAACCACAGTGATGAAGCATTAGCTAGTTCTCAGATGAAATGTTCTGGCATTTGTCCAAAGTATTTTGGTTTTCAGCCTAAACCCAATAATGTTCAGCTCTAGTATGCAGTTTTTAAATAAAAAGAAGACACTCCCCCTCCTCCTTTTTTTTTTTTTTAATTTTTTTTGGTAATGAAAACTAACATTTTTTGCCCTCCATTTTTGTTTAGCAGCAAACACAATTTTTTGTCAGAAGGTGGTTCCTGTAGAAAATTTTACTGCGCTTATCACGTATCAGCTCCACTTACAGACAGCGAAGCAGTGCGAGCTATTGAAGTTATTAAAAGGAAACATTTTTTTTGCTATTGTGAATTTTGGTGTTAGTTACTACTGCATGTAAGTAGTCTTTAGCTGAATGGCATGAGGGATGGGAAGAAGTGTTAGAGGCTGAGCGGGGGAGCTGGCACACATCACAAGAGCTCTAATGGGGGATTGCCATCTTGGGCACCAGGATGATCTTGTGAGGAGGAAACATTTGTATCATGGATGCTGTTGCACAACTTGCTACTTGTCTAGCAGAAATTAAGGCCTACAACGAATGGGAAAAGTGATGCCCGACAGCTAGTGCCTGTTTATTGCCTGCCTGCCTGTCTTTTAGTGTGTTACTGCTAGTAATCAGTTGTCTCTACACATTCATTCCATCTTCGGCAGCAAGGTTTCCCTGTAGGAATGATATGCCTTGAATGTTTGCCATAAAATTCACTATTTCTACCTTGGCATTTCAATATGCCCAAGAAGATTTTTGTCATCTGCTCTGATGAGCATAAGTTAGAGTGTTAGCATTTCCCTTGGACACAGACACATCTCCTCCTAATCGCCATACTACTTGAGGAGTGTGAAGCAAGCAGAAGAGTTCCTTACATGACAACAGATCTTGGCACTGATGCTTAAAGGAAGACCTAAATCTCTTCATAACACCCCTTAACAGCCTGCAGACTTGAAGAAAAGGAACAGAGGAGATAACATCTTTTGTGGAGAAAGAAATATCATTCTTCTCTGTGGAAGAATGATCTCACAAACAACAGCCAACATGGCATGTTCTGCTTCCAGTCCATATTTTATCGGCTTGGCAGATTGCAGATTGCCCGTTGACATCTTGTCTGGATGCAACAGGGAACATGGTAATCATCTTATTGCATTCAAGCATCCAGCATCCTGATGTATGTGGTTCTGACCATGCTGGAGGTCAGGCTTAGAGGATTGCTGGCTGAACAGCAGGTAAGCTGACCAGCCCTACAGCCGCTATATATGCACAGTATGGGTGCATCCATTATTGCAAATTAGGAGATCCTGCATTCTCACACTGAATCTTGGGAGGGCTAGCAGGTGTATCTGCTACTTATGGAAGGCAGAGAAGTAAAACTCAGATACAATTCTACCAAAAATACAGAGAGGATACCAGTAAGAGAAAATAAATGTTAATAAGAAATAAGGAATACAGAGAAAAACAGAGTGCTGGCTTGCAAAGGAGAGGGAACGGTGGTTAAGCAAAGATTGGTAGGGTATGTAAGAGTCAGTTTAGAGATATACTATATTGGACCCTACTTTCCTTCCACAGCAGTTCTGCAACAAATAGTTGAAGGAGGAGAAGAGTTCAGACACATTGCTTTTCAGCTGCTGCTATGGGGAGGGCTCACAGCATTAACACTCTGCCTCAGGGGGAAACCTGGGTGGTGACAGTACCGGGGAGATACAGAGGTGGCTTTTGGGTACACTTCCTTTCTGAATCCTCTTTGGATAGCTAAGGAGAGATAGTTTGGAATATCTGAAAAAATGTTTCTAATAAAGTTTAACAATTTGACATTTTAAAATGGCTGATGATGTGGACATAAAGTTTTATAAGCAATTCTCTGATTTTTTTTTAAGCAATTCCTTGTCATTGGAATAATACACTAGTAATTTATATAGTTTTGTCTAGCAAGTAAGGCTCAAGAAAGGATTCCACAGAAAGGTTTGTAAAATTGACATTATGCAACTTGAGAACATTTTCATTCTTCCATCTAACATTTATTTCACACCATAAAAGTAGCTTATGTTCCTCTGATGTGTTTTGCATACTAGAGACATCATATTGCACATGGATACTTTCTTAAAAATATGAATATATTTCTAACTTCTGAAGTATTCTCAGCTCTGAGATACAAGCTTCTGCCAAATTTCTAGTCATCTAGCAGTTTTGGTTGGTTGTCTTTGCAACCAAATGGGACCGTAGATTTATCATTGGCATCAGTAGGAGCATGGTCACTCAGACCTTGGATTAACATAGAACAGAATGTTTATTTGCAAACTGATGCAGACTGACTTTGATTTGACTTTGGATCAGACCTCTGTGGAAAAATATATCTGGCAAGTGAAAGAAATTCAGCATTATAGTAAAGTCATTTGCTCACCAGCTGTTAAAAATAAATAGCTATACAAATGATGTGCCATAAACTAAGACTACCGTTATGCATAAGAATGTCTCTTTCTTTGATGACTGCTCTTTGTTTCATGATAAGGTGGTGAACGTGCACGTCCTTAGGAAAGCTTTATTACTGTTGGTGATATTAATTAATTGTGCTTTTGTGTGACACCAGTGCCACCCAAAATGCTTTCAGATCTTCAGTAAAGGGTAACTGCCATTCTTCTTCCTGTAATACTTCTTCCAACTAGAACAAGAGGCATGTAGTTGTATGCAGCACTCCACCACCTCTGAGGGAAAAAAGTTTATCACTGAGGCAATATTCACATTCCATCCAAAGCACATGTAACCTAATGGAAAATGAGAAATAAGCTGAAGGACATGTAAGTGAAAAGCTGCATTGTCTCGTTTTTATATGGACAATTTTAAGTAAGATAAAAATAGTGGTGCTGACCACTTGGTGTTTTTTGATGATATTTGTTGAAAGAAATCTTTATATATTTTACCTTTGTGAGGTATGGCAGGTGAGTACTTGTTTCCATTTTGTGGAGCAGTAGAGGCACACTGAAGCTGTGAGTTATCCAGCACTTGAGCAGAGGTGTGACTGGAAGGCAAGACTGCCTTTACTCTGATTCAGTAAGCACTATTCTTCATTTCCACAGTTTCCAATAAGTTGTTCAGTAAAGTGACTTACAGAGCCTTCTGTTTGAATTATTTGACAGTCATCTTTGATATTCAAGGAGTGATATGTAACTCTTTGTGATTTTTATTCATATGCAAAATACAAAGTAGCACAGCTGAAAAAGAGAAATTTTAAAAGTAAAACATCCCACTTCTCAATATTCAAGCACATATTGATTTTTTCCTTAAATCTTTGACTACTAAAACTTTTCTATGTCAAGAGCTCAAGGAAGATAGAAGAGGAAGCATTCATCACTGAGCTTTATAAACAGACCTAAATTTCAGCAAGGCCCTTGATAAATGCCACTTGATTACAGATTTCTGCCTACTTTACTGTATGTGCTAGGAGAAATGCAGCGTAACAAATTAAGTAGGACAATGAACAACTTGGTGAATGGGAAGCATCCGTACAACAAGCTGTGTCATACTAAATAGAAATGTTAAGTGGAATCCCGTACATTGTTGGTCAGCCCTTGTACCTCTGAGGCACGCAACAGATATAAGTGATCCCAGGTAAGGCATGAACTGTGAACTGGTTCATCCTACGAACAGGACAGAAACAAGAAAACTAATAAGCTTAAGGTGAAATGTGAAGGGATTTCAATTAGGTGTACAACTGGTTTGACATAAGACTACTGTAATTTCACTGACAGATTGGAAGAAAAAAAAAAGGAAAATAAAAAACTTGTGCAATAAATATAAAAGGAGTTCAAACAAGCACAGCACTGAGTGAAAAACCTGGCAGTAGAGTACATAGCTTTTCTAACTGGGGAAAAAATAGACACTCAGATTTCTTCTCTCTCCTGTTCAAAGCACTAGTTACCTGTGAAGCCAAAACAGGGAATCTTGGCTTCAGAGGCATTCAAGCTGATGCCAGGCTGTAAGGATGTATGCTTCCTGTATGTACACGCAGCATTAAGAGAAGGCAATGTTATTCAAATGAGCCTGTGGTTTACTAGATGAATTTAATTATTTCTGGTTTGTTTTTGCCCCTAGGGGCTAGTATTTGATGGAAGAAATTCAATATTAGTACTTAGATGACTTGCAGTACAAGCAACACTGCTGAGAGTGTACCAAAAGCAGTGTTCAATTATAGCTCAGTGAAGTCAGTAAGGACAACGAGGTTACATCTGTTATTCACAACCTTCAGTCAAGAAAACTAGGTTGCACATAAACTGAATATGTAGGAAAAAAAAGAAGATGCTGAGATCAAGCCTGGATACAAATTAGGGTGGAGACCTACAGCCTCTGAATGTTTTTTCCCCACAATAATTTCTCACAATAATAAGAGAGAAAGTTCACTATCTCTGCAAAATCTGTAATTACAAACTTATCACATCTAAGATGTCTTCTGTCAGCTGTTTCAGTGGGAATGGTTTTTGGAGGGAATTGGGGCAAAAGTTTTGTAAAGGAGGCTTCTTCCCTGCATCCCACATTAAGGCTCCTCAAGTTGCTAACTGCTTTTGAAAATCAGCCCTATCAGCAGAAAGCAGAGGGAGATGATACTTTGTGGTTTAACAGAGTGATAGGCAGTGATTCAAAGATAATAAGTCCTTGTACAGTCATGAATTCCAAGTTAAAAAAAGTGAAAACATTTTCACGTTTGGTAGAAGGGAAAAGCAGTATTTATATAGACGAGGTCTGGCAAGTGAGCTCTACTTAGGCTAAAGAGCATTGAGGTCAGTGCTCATGTAGATTTACAATACCACATCTCCACTGGTAGACACAGTTGTTAGTAATTAAAAAAAGATTATGTTTCAGCTGCTGCTTTGCCTGAACAGCTTCCCAGGCAAGCTCAAGAATGAGTGGGAGAAGGAGGTGTGCAGCAGAGGGCTTTTAGTGCTTGTGGGAGATGGCCTAGGTAATGTGTGTGCACTTCTGTGGTTACCTAAAATAGTAACCAGCCCAACTGAGCTAACATGAAAATGCTCTACTGAACGGTTAGAGAGGAGAAATGTGCAAAAAAGGTCCTCTCCTTCCTCCACAGAAGGTGCTGCTACATACAGATGTGTGAGAGAAAATGCTGACGCTGTCTCCTGGTTGCTGTGGGGTGGGAAAAAGATGAAGGAGATAAAATGAGTAAGATATCTTTTGTCCTCCACCATGTTTTGTTAGAATGGAGCATCTTCACATTTGGAGGATCCCTTGTGACCGAGGGATTGACCAAGAAGCCATGTGGATGAAGAAGTACAGGCCAGTGAGGACCAGCTTGTGGCCAGTACACGTCCCCTGTGCCATCAGGTCACCGGGCAGCCATGTGGTGTGATGTGGAGTGCTTGTGGCTCTCAGTCACCTTGTAGATGGCTCTGGGAATGCTCAGTGAGCCCACCACCCATGCCTAGGATCACCTACCTCATGAAAATGGGGTGTCATTTTCTGACATTGCCTTTATATTAAAAAAAAGTGCATAAGAAGCAAAAATGCTATTAAAATGAAAGATGTGAGAAATTAGCCACTCCATTAAAATGCAGGTACAGAGATGTCAAATACTTACCTAAGAAGTATTTTGCTGCCTGCTGATAAGTTTTGTCTGACTTTGAAGTATTTCCTGGTTAGTGGATTGACCTGTCAAACTGACTGCCAAAACACCCTACACAGCCTTCCAGCACAGGAAGCATCTCCATTAACAAATCTGCCCTGACATTTGCCTTCCCTGGAGTTGAGACTGCCTTGGAAGTGAAGTTTCTCCTTCACCTTGCTCAGTTTTTGGTTGCAAGTGAATTGGCCTATGGGACTTTTCACAAACTCTTATAAGTAATTTAATTAGTGCAGTTGTTCAACTCATAACTGCCTTTCCTCATGTTCATCTTTTTCTGATATGGTTTCTCTTTTGTTACTTAATGATGCTTTTGGAATCTCCCATCCAGCTAGGAGGGCATCACTTGTCTGCATAGCTTAGTTGCTACAAACCCCATAATATTTACAAAATGGAAATATGCCTTTTCCTGGCAGACAGAAGGACAGTGCTGAGTTACATCACTCTGCATATGCATGAGTTTAAGAACATCATTTTTAATGCCGTATAACTTCCAGCATAGTCAGTATTCTGACATCTGAATGAGAATGATGAAAATGGCTCATTGGAAGTCCTTGATAGAAATAGGTATAATCATAAATAAATATACTCAGGGTTTTTCTTTGTCTGCATCAGGTGATTTTTAATTATGGCTTGTTGGGTTACTGGAACTCCGAAGTATAATTTCTATGTGTATCACCTTTAGCCCGATTATCATTTGTAAGACGTGTTTGCAATGTCACTGGGTTGTTAGTTGGGCCTTTCCCAGAGGAATGTTGCTCATCACTGTTGGTGTAACGTGTCCGTGCTCAGGCTCCACGCACAGCAGCCAGCAAGGCGTGAGCCTATGCAACAGTCCTGCAGCACGTGAGAAGGGGACACTAGCCTCCTCAGTGACGTGGCTCTGGATACATGATTCAGGTGGCACAGCAGCTCAGTCACTGGAAGGAGCTAGTAGCCACTGAAAAGGACTGACAGTGACTGACCTCAGCTTTATTTTTAACAGACCTGCCTCGTCAGTCATTGAAAAACCACCTGTGAGCTGCTTAACCTTGATCATAATCTGTTTCTCCTGCTTGGCTGCTGAGGCAACTTTCTGATAAAATATGTTGGGGTGGATATAAATCTTCTGGTGGGACGTGACTTCTGGGCTCACAGTCCCAGCTCGCTTACAGTAGGGTGTCAGTTTCTGTTTGTTCAAGGCAGTAAGGAATGTGTCTAAGCTGATTATTACTTGGGTTTTCTGTACATCTAAGTCTCTAAAACAGAAAAACACTTTTACACACTACCGGTAGCACTGAAGCTTCTCTCATTTTCCTGTATGTATCCCAGACTGATTCTGCCATGCATATTCACAATGAGTAGTATCTAATTCTGCATGTGGGATTATGACATAGGA